>NW_028301603.1:32500000-33125000 GCF_987345545.1 Pholcus phalangioides
TACCTCATCTTTTATTAAGTTGATGGTGAAATTGATATCATTGCTTGAGTTCATGTTTATTATATATAGGAAATTTTATACAATGTTTATGTTCAATAACTATTCATATTTTTTTCGTGTTTCAATATATTGTAAAAGAAGTGGTGACTTACCCCAACAGTTTTTGGCAGAGCCCAAGTAATAGGGTAGTACAGTCAGTAACTATAGTCCTCTTTACAACCCCATATCCTCATAAGTTGATTGAAGCTTTAAAATTTGCTGTAAGCAAATTTTAGCGTCAGGGGGAGGAATGTTATACTGTAAAGGAATTAGCAAAGTTAAATAATCGTATCGTTCGAGGAATAATGGTATGAAAGGATGGACTTTGAAATTATGTATTTCAAAGCCATACCAGCCAGGTGTTATCCAGGTGTTAGGAGTTAGAGTCCCAAAGAATATGGATCATGAAAGAAACCTATAAATTTGGCGCGTAGCACGTAAGGAATACAGAATCGAAGAAGTAGTATAAAAAGTAGCGATAAGCAGATCTATAAATATGGGGACTGAAATGAATCGCATAAAGGGTGCAGGACACTATGAAAGAAATCGGTATAAGTTGTATAAGAAGAATATGGTAATAAAATTCAGCGGCCGCGCTCATATTTCAATGATATTTGCAGCTGGTCAGAATTTTGTATACAGGTAAAAGCGTGAGAAAGTCCAGGGTTAGAGCAGATGGTATTAGGTGAAAGGAGATTTGTGAATTCCGGGAATAGTTCCCACAGGAACGTCAACCGAACCAAAGGGATAGCAGTAGCCAATGAAACGCATGTCCATAGGAAAATGTTATCCAATAATGTAAAGTGAAGAGAAGTTCGGAAAAGAAAATTTAGGAAAGAAAATCGGAATTAGCGAATGAAATGAAGTTGATGGAATATAGGTAGGAGTAGGCGGATAGCCAAAGAAAAATATATATATGAAGTTTGAGGGACACAGAGAGAGAGACTAAAAGAGAGATTGGGAGAGACTGAGTGAGTGAGATAGAGAGAGGTTGTGGAAGTCCACAAGATAAGTGTGAGATGGGCAGCTACGCCGTAGTGAAGTTGATCTTCACCGGATTTGGGGTAAGTCACACTTCCGACTTTACGAACCATTTATCACTCTCCATGTAAATTGAAATTATGTAAATGCACTATCCTAGCTTCTATTTGTAAATCGTATATTTAATGCCCTTATTTATAGTAGCCTAATAATTAAAGATTAATTAACTGTTTTATCTTTGTTTCCTTGGACTTGTCATTTACACGGGCCTGTGGTTATTGACTTAGAAACACAGCGCAATGAATATCTATGGAGCACAAAATTCGTAAGGTTATGAATAAAATTCGATCACGGCATTTTGGGATGTTTACATTAGTGGGATGATTAGAATCAATGTTGCAGTAGGGTCACACTCGATATACAATAAAAACATGAGCTCGTTAACATTAAGATCAGGGATGCATGCTCCAGTCTGCAAAAGATGTTCCAGTATAAAAGTATTACAAAATAACTTGCTAATTATATGCTTCCGAATTCAGAAGCAGTAGGCAACACTATTTTAACACATGAAAAGCATTCCTCAGAAACAAACTTCATGTTAGGCACACAACACCATTTCTCACAGGAATATTTATCAGGCACATGTACAGTTTATTATTAGTAGTAGAAAAATATCAATACACAACACATGTATTTCAAATGACCATATTTCCTTGATAAAAACATGGCACATCAGCATTATTGTCAGAAAATACAGGGAATTGCTAATCATCGCCAAAAAAGTTGTCAAAGGTCATTTATCACTGATAAAACAACTAATGGAGGGGAATTGAAAACTACTGCAAATTGCACTGGATAAGTTTCATGTAAAAAAAAAGTTTGACAAATACTGTGACTGAGATGAATATTTATATGACTATAACTAACTGTGAATAACATAATGCAATTTATAAGTTATCAAAATAACTAAACTCCCTTATTTCAGTAAAGAATAAAAATTCAAGTAAGCTTTGCTGAAAACACAGGAAAAATGGGGTATTTTTTATAAAATAGTCAGGATGCCAATAGTATTCAGCAACCCCATAAAATAACAGTCACATATGGCCACCCTCAAATATACACCAGTTCCTGGCCTGTGAGCAGTAATAATATAGCACATCTGACCCACCAATTAACAGTGTTGTGTATCCCTGGTTTAGATCATACAAGAACATAACAGTCAATACACATAAATGCAAAAATCTTTTTAATGAAAATACTCACTTCTGGCTCATTAGAATGATGATGCAGCCCTTGAATAGTAGGAATGTCTTCTTCTCTTGATAACAGTTTCCCTTGAAAATCGAACCGTGCAGCATATCCAGACTAAAATAATTTAATTTAATCATTAAATCATCATAATGTATACACATGCACACAGATAAGAATAAGTCTGTATAAATATTAATACAAAAAAACCTCTTTCTAACGAATTCATAGCCATGCATAAAAATAAACAAGTCTTGGTCTAAAAAAAATGTCATCATACCTTCGCATCTACTGGTTTAGGGTTTGGTAGTAACGTCATCCACTTCAACTTGTCTTTTTCAACTTTGTTCATATGAAGCCACTGACCTGTTTCATTTGGATTTATTGGAAGCTCCTCCACTGGCAGCTCTGAAAAATTTTACAAGCTGTAAAGCAAGCAAGCAAGAATAATAATCCTCTCCAACAATAAACGATTTAAGTTCCAAAATAAAATGTAATTCATGAGCTTTCATGTTTTTCTCTCGCATATTATGGTTATGAAAAACAAAAGATTCGTACTCAACATAAGAATGAAATAATTTGCTATTACATTGTGAGAGAAAACCTACTTATACTCTAAGGTTTACAGGATAACCAGTACTTCTAATATTCTGATGGTATGTAAGTTGTAGGTAAATAATGAGATCTGAGACTGGAGCTACGAAAATTTGTTGATCATTTGATATTTTTCTCCTTTTATATATCTTGTTGAGGAGTTGATGAGCTAACCCTTGGTAGAGGACTTCTTGCAGTAGCAATGTGTTCTGAGGTCATTTTATTGCAGTTTATGTTGTACCTCTACATTGGGAAAGGCTGGCAAGGATGAATAAGGTATCAAACTCCAACACCTCTGAAAAGCCTTTATTACAACAGTACTAGAGTATCTTACAGACTTGGGCTACCATGCCCAAGGAAAAACTAGTTAATCACCAAGTATAATGCACTGCATTTGTACCATTGTTATTCATTCAAATTAGTAAGATAAACAGTCAATAAAAATATAAACCCTGATGATACCTGATTCAACAACTTCTGGAATGGCTTCAGATGCATTATCAGACAGGAATCGTTTCTTACTAGGCAGTTCAGCTCTATCTGGAACATATTCATTTTGGATACTCTCAAGTAGGATTGCTTCCCTTTCTTCGCCACTTGCTCTCAACACTGTTTCCTCGGGATCACCAGACAAAGAAGGTTTTACAGCAGAGGGTATTGATTTCCCACATCGAAACTTTTCAGCACTATTTTCAGAATCTCTTTTGTTTTTCCCTAAATCCTTCTTCCTTTCTAGTAGATGTGATTCATCTAAGGAAAATTTGAAAATGAATCAAACATATTTGCCTTGATCAAAGAGCTTGAATCAATGAAAGTTTGTGCATTAATCATAATATGAATTACATTCATGCATGTTAATTTTTTGAAAAAATGACGAGGGACTACATAACAAAGCTAATGCTGTACACTTAGTTTCATTTACAACCGAATTATGATGTTTTATTTCTCCTATATCCAAAAAGAGCAAAACACTCTACATATAATATAGCAGATGCATCCTTAATAAAACAAAGACAGTCCACGCTTCCTAAGCAAATTGGCTTTCCTTGATGTCTATATATCATATCCATAGAATCTTGAGAAATGAAGATTAAAGATTTGTCAGAGTAAATGAGAGAAATTATTTTTGTAATAAACAGGAAGAGGAAAAAAACAATTAAAAAATAATTATTGTAAGTTCACATTTATTATTCATAGATTATAGATACAATTTTCACTATTTTGAGAAAAAAATTTCATCATATAATAAGCATATGCAAATTTCATTCACCAATAATGAAATTTTAAGGAATGGAAGGGAGTTATTGGTCATGCTCTTGTAGAAAAAATGAAGCAATAAAAAAAAATCTAGATATACAGAAGACTGGATGTTGTGAAGATATTTATTATTTTAGATGTTAATTTTTTAAGGAAGGAAAAAAACTCATCTCTACCTCTACCGAGATGAGTTTTTTCCTTCCTTAGAAAATTAACATCTAAAATAATAAATATCTTCACAACATCCAGTCTTCTGTATATCTTGTATTAACAAGTGCAGAGCGACATTCATGTCATAAAAAAAAATCTTTTTTCTTAAAGAAGCTCCTCACTTCAAAAATAATGAAAATTGAAAGAGTCCACTTACTCCCCTTTCAAAAAATTCATATGCGTGGATGACCTTACTAACAAAACTTCTGTAGTTTGCTGATGTTTCAACTTTTAAGGTTCACTATTACAGTAGCATCAAAGCTAAGGGTGCTCAAGAAAAAATATATATTTTGTAGCACCAGCCTATGCACCCCCTCAAGAATTAGTTAAGGAATAAAAATTTCCTACATAAAACTCTAGATGAGTATCCACAGGTCTAAAACACTTTCAACATAAATGAAGTCAGTGTTTCTGGCATTTGAAAAAAAACCAATAATATTATGTACATCAGTACCAGGGGAAATTATTTTTACGCAATGTAAAGTGACAGTGTGATCAATCGAAACTAACTTGAGTTTGAAGCTTTGCGCCTGTTCTTCAAAAAATTCACTATATCAGGATCTGCAAAAAGTAAGGAGAAGGAAGTTAGTCAAATCCATCAAATAACTTGCATTAACGAAAACGTGGGACTGATAATTTGAAATAAAATGCAGTAAGTAATACAGTGAAAAACTGGATAAAATGATACACTGCAGATCAAGGAAATAAAAAATCATTATTAGAGCCCGAAAGTTTAGGCACTAAAAATGGTCAAAATAGGCACTAAAAAAGGCATTTATAATTAATGGAAAAAAGGAAATATACCAAAGAAGCTACGATATTAAGGATCCGAAAAACTGGCTAAAAAAATTGACTGCACTCATAGAATCTACTGCTGCAATAATATATTTATTATGCATTATTAACTAAGTTGATAATCATTATCCCCCCCAGGACAACATAAGCATAGTGCAATAAAAAAAAATTCACTCAAAAATTTAATTAAAAAAAAAATTTAAATTTTAAGTTCATTAAAATACAGAACCTCAGTGGTACTGGAATCTAGAGGGCTCGGGTCACATGAGCCGCCCACCTCTCAAAACAACGTTCCGAGGTTGTGAGTCCCTTAATAATTCATCTAATCACTGATGAACATTCAATGCAGTCCCCCAACCTGCATATGCCCCTGTGGGCCGTTTATACGGGCATCTAGCAACCCTAGACCTCCCATCCGTTTTCTTTGCATCAGAATTCCTATGACACCTACTACAAAACATTCTTTCTGACACAAGTTCTGCGAGCTTGACCATGCACTATGCAAATGAAGCCGGGTCCAGATCTGCCACGCTAAAACCATTCAAAAACCTGTTTTTAGCCCAAAGCGTGGGACGGTTTTGACGGAAAACAGGTTTTGTGCATTTGGGCATTGAGTGGAGCTTACACCTTCTATAGCAGAAAGCCTTCGTGTGAAGCTTTGGTGTCACTGAAGTCGCCCATTTCACCTGCAGTCATTCACCTACTCATCTAAAACAGGCAGACGTATGCGAAATCTTTACCTTTTTTTTTCAGTACATGCAATGACTATAGGTGAAATTAATGACTTCGGTGACATCACAAGCTTCGCGCAGAGGCTTTCTGCTATAGAAGGTGTTGGTAAAGCAGCAGGTTTAGATGTGGCTTTACAGATTGTCTTCCGCGCACAGACAAAACAGATTGGCTCCGAGTTTGTCTTCTCTTGAACTCTCTCACATGCGTATACAAATTCATAAACGGAAGTAAGGTGCTTTGCATCAGTCTGGGGTTGTGAGCGGTTCTATCTATCTATCTATACGAATTCATCGTTACAGTAAAGATTGATGCAATTTTATAAAAAAAAAAAAAATAAGTAAAACACTCCACAAAAAACTCAATGACCTGATTTTTTAAACTGATTTCCATAGTATTGAGAGTGTCTCCCGTAGCTGCATAGTTCATTGTGGCCATCCGTAGAAACTGCGGACAATCCGTAGCAGTTGGCAACTCTGCATCAGTCAATTATTTATCTACAATGCTGTGCAATGCGTGTTCTGTGAAGCATGTGAGGAAACAAATTTTCTAATTTATGCTCAGCTTTTCTAAAACATGGGTTGTTTTAGTCTAGAACGCTTACAATCTTGATGCAAATTGGACTATGTTGATTCGATGGCTGTATCTGAAAGCTATGTATAGCAGAGATGAAAAGTCTTTGTCACTTATGCCTAGCACATGGGCGGAGATATGGGGCATAGCGGCCCCTCCCCTAGCATCAAAGGTAAAACCAAACCTATTTGCATATATATGAATTGACATCATCATAATGCCCCCCAGAAATCATTGTACCCCCCCCCAGACTTTGTCTATCTCTGCCTATGGCCTAGCACCAATTTTCCTGTCTCTCAGGCACTTTCATCTAACTATTTGTGTTTAAATGAGACAAGAGAGCAGAGCTTGATGGGCTCTATGTGAGTGTGTAATCTATGTGAGATGGTTTACCACATAACACTTTTATGTCTGAGATACAGAAACTAAAAACACGCCACACTAAAAACAGACACCTTCATCAATATTTTCAGTGATCATGAGGTACATAACTGATGTTATTAGACACTCTTCAAAAAACGAAAACAAGTAACCGAGTTAAAATTCAATTTAAGACCATTTTGAACAATATGGCCAATATGGGAAAAAAATTGTTGTAGTAGTTTCAGTATCTCTTGGAAAAATATCATTATAGAGAATTGACCATAGCAGACGAAATATTGTTGTATCGAGAAAGAGAGAGGATTTTAACATTAGAGGATTTATCGTAGTTACAGGATTTTACTGCACTGCAATCAAATATACAAGATATGTTTTACTTACTCAAATTTTCCAGTATTTGCTTCTTCTGAGCAAGAATAGTTTCTTTAGGCAAAGAAGATAATTTTGCTATGTTTTCTTCGTGTATCTTTTGAGCTTCCTCTTGTCCATCTTCAATGGAAAGCCCACTTCCATCAATTATGTAACTCCTGCTTGTTTTCGGAAGATCTGAGCCTTGATAATACCAAACATATAAATCAAGCAAAAAGTATCACTTTTTTTTGTCCTAAACTTGAAATTATTGAGGCAATTAATAGAAATGAAAGAAATCATTTTCATCAACATATATTGGCAAAACAGAAAGTCTAATAAAAAATAATAATAATGACATCTTGTAATATATAGATCAATGTAACAAAACGTGAATCAGCTTTTATATTTTTTCATGATTGAAATTTTTTTGAAAACTTTACAGACATTAATCAAAAAAAATTATCGAATTGTTTAGTATACTTTCCACGGGAACAGAGCTGGAAGGAACTTCAGATTTTATTTTCATTGCCGCTTCCATTCGTTGAGAGAAAATGCTTTTTTTACCTTTCTTTTCCTTGACCTGAAAGTGGAAAAATGATATGCATTAAATGCCTTATACCTCAAAGTATTACAGAATAAAAAGTAGATTACAGGTAAAAAATATTGTGCTGAAACAAAATCTGGGAAAGACATCAATGGATATTTGCGATTTTATTCTGTTTACTGAAAACTTACCAGCACTTTGTTTTGTGGTACATCAGGAAACCCTTTAGGACACGGCATATGCAGTTTAGGTGAAAACCCAGTTACAATATCTCGTTCCTAAAATTAAATAGAAATACTTTTCATGAAACCAAGTCTTGAATCGGAATCATCGATATAGAATCTCATCTTCACATGATCATCTGACTAAATCATTATTTTACTACTGTATTATGATCATTTTTAAAAAAAATCGTCCATTTATGATTAGATTTTAGTCATTCAGTGTTTTTTTCCTGCTAAATAGATGTCACAGATCATAGGTTTTTCTCGCGTATTGAGGCATTCATGATGGTATGTAATCAAACCCACGTCCTTTCACTTGTCAGGTGAATGCCCTAGACCACTAGACTACAGAGGCAATGAATCTCTCGATCTTTCCTTGGAGCTTGTGTGAACTGAACGGGACCGTACATGAAAGCTCTGACCCTACTCAGGCCAAAGCTTACAATTGCTGACAATGCCACCAGATGGCGACTTATCCGAGGATCATCAGTTTGTTGCATTGATTTTTCAAATAAAAAATTCAACAAATGGAATTGGTCCAAAGTCATAAAAATTAGTGAGATAAAAAGATGCTATATCCGTATGAATGAAATCAGTTTTTCATCAAAATATGATGTTTAATAAAAAATTCAGATTCTCTGTGAGATTCTTCATTTGTTACTGAACTATGCTACAGAAATTCATGTTTTCCATCTTCCAGCCCCCCTCGAAACTTAAGTTTTTCAAATATACAAGATAAAAAATGTGCGTGAAATAAAAATTAATAACATACCACTCGACTGAATGTGATTTTTTATAAATTGTTTTTGTTATACAAAAATCCCTTAAAATCATTCTATAAAAAATGGATATATTGATAAGTGAAATACCACTTAAAAGATAAAAAGAAACTCCTTATTTGAGAGCTATACAATCAGCCCTTGATATTTGTAGCTTTTATACTCACACTCTCTTTCCCAGTTTTCTGGAAAACATTGCTGCAGTGAAAATTGTCATAAAAGAAAAAATATCAATTATGGACAATAGAAAAAACTCTGAAAACGTTTTTCCTGCATTGGTTTAAGCATTGTTTTGTTCTGGAAGTCAGAAGGTGCCCTGACAAGATGTATGCCCAGCTATTCAAAGTTCTTTGGATTCTGGGTTATGCCCCTGAACATTGCAGCATTTAAATTCTCTATATGCCTTCCAACTTCATGTCTACCACTCTGCTGCTTTATTGGATGTTATGTGAGCATTTATGGCTCTCTATATACATTACTCAATGGTGATTGTGCAGATGATCGAAGAATATGTAAATGCAGGAAGCATCTTAGTCATGGATGAATTTCACTGATGCCATCAGTGTCATTGCTAGAGCTGTGGAAGCTATAAAGATGGAAACAGTTATCTCATGTTGGAAGAACTTTCAGCCACAATATGTATCTGGGGACACATCCATTTCTACAGATTCAAGTCACAAAGGTTATGGAAGACAATGTCACTGTTAATGAAGCAGGAGGGTGGAGAAGGTTTCAAAAATGTGGGCATAGAGAAAATTGGAGAGTTAATTAACAGTAATTTGGAAATTGAAAGGAGAGGGATTAATCAAGCTAAATGCTCCTGAAACCAAAGCCACACTGCATGATGATCAAGATTAAGAAGTAGAAAACAAGTTTATTATGAGCAACATAACGCAAGAGTTTGGTAACGTAGTGCAAGGGTTTGGTAAGTATAAATCGGCAATGAATTGTTTCCATGATATAGACTCATCTATGGTATGTTTTTCATGTGTAAAAGAATTGGTAGATGAAGCATTGTTGCTATACTCTAACAAATCAAATTAAAATAGCTAACAGACATATTTTTTTTCAGAAAACATCGCCGAGAATCACTGGACGCTCCATTCTACTATTGCTGCACAAAGCAGATATAAATGAGATGTCTAAAAAACAAAAGTGTATGGTTTGTGTTATTTGCGGATTTTCCATTTATGTGGTCACCTCTAGAATGTAACCTCTGTGAATAGCAAAGGGCAACTGTAATTGTTATTAATGGAATAATGTGAAATACTTACTACTATATCATGAATAATTGGTGTAATACCAGCTGTATCTAAAAAGGAAGCACAAAAACAATTTTATAGTTCATGATAGAAGTTATCAGAGATTTTCTACATACAATAACACACATAAGTTGAACTTTTGTATAATTCTATTTAATGCAAAAATATATGATTAATACCAACATTTAATATAATACCCTTAAAGCAGTGTTTCTTAAAATATGAGTCATAGATCTTAAGAGCTTCACAACCTTTGTCAAATGGGAAAGATGTTTAAAGGAACAGTACATTATTTGGGAATAGAAAATTAGTTCGTAAAAACATGACGTTCATAAACTGAAGGTTTGTAAAATTAAGTATTGATTGTATCAATAAGTCATTTTAATTGAAAATAAAGTACATAATAAGTTTTTGTAGCTCAGGAGATTTAATGAAGCAATTTCATCATTTTCTGCACAACTGGATAAGTGGATAGCCTATTATGCTTTCAGTTCTAATGGGATCCACTATTGTAAGAGTTTTGACTGTATATTTATAACTTCAAACTCGTCAGTGTGGCTCATTATATCAGAATAATTTTCAAAGAAAAATAATAAATGACGCAACTGTAGAGCTACTATAATCACCTTCAAATGCATCTTGCGAAGGTTGTTTGTTTGAACAGGATTCACATTTGTCTCTATCAATCTTTTTAACTTCAACTGAAGGCTTCAATTGACTAGACAAAAATTCCTGCTGTAACCTTTCAATGTCATCTTCATCTTCTTTCCCGGAAGGTCTTTTCAATAAAGTCTGTATGAAAAATAAAGAATGTGAATAATTTTTTTAATAAAGAAGCTTGTTATTGAACACATACACTCTCAACAGGCCCGTCATTGGGGGCATGCCTGCCCCCGGCTTTATAAAATACACTAGAAATGGAATATATATACACACATACATTGAGTACATGTTCTTTGCCTCCCCCCGGGAAAGTTGAAATGACAGCCCTGACTCTCAAGCACATACTATTGTCGATTTATTGTAACTGGAATGGGGGGGGGGGGGGCTCGAGTTCACTTGCCACCTTCGCAAAAGTTCTTCAGGAGGTACGAAATTCAATCATTACATAGCATCAATCATTACATAGCATTGTAGTATTTTGCTAAAGCTTTTCCCCTGATTTTCGCTTTTTTGCGAAAGGAATTTTTTATCTAGCTTAAACCCTGATGCATATCACAAGATGGGAACCAATGTGATCAGAGATCCTCCACACCAGTGGTTTCTGGAACTTCAAGTTTCTATTAAATGAGGAATTTTGTATGCAACTTACCTAATGTCCTGGTTTATTACAGTCAAACCTTTGCATAACCCTTTTTGATGCAGTGCCCCCACAGTGATACCACCAGTTTACATTGTTTTCTACGGGTTTTAGAGAAACATTTGCCCTTCAAAAGTAAATTACTAATATATAAATACAGCTGCTTGACAATTTTTTTTTTCAAGGAAACAGTTATTTTCCGGATATTATGCTGAGGTGAGCTCGGAAAGAAAAGTCATCACGTCTCCGCCGGGACTCGAACCCAGGCCCTCTTGCATACCGGGCAAGCATGCTACCATCTACACCACTGGAGACACATGAATCTGCCTTCCTAATTTCACGCACTGTGTCATGAGGCGCTGAAGTAGAGGCATTAGTAGCCTCTCTTAACTTCAGGAAATGGCCCCCGGGTGGGACGGTTTAGAGAGATATAGATGGCTTTTTTTTTCACGACACAGTGTGTGAAATTAGGAAGGCAGATTCATGTGTCTCCAGTGGTGTAGATGGTAGCATGCTTGCCCGGTATGCAAGAGGGCCTGGGTTCGAGTCCCGGCGGAGACGTGATGACTTTTCTTTCCGAGCTCACCTCAGCATAATATCCGGAAAATAACTGTTTCCTTGATATCTCTGGCTGAAAAAAAGCCATCTATATCTCTCTAAATTTTTTTTTTGGTTGGCGCTATTTGCTAGGGTTACTGGCAGGAAGATAAGAATGCCCATTAACATTTAAAAATGTGTCAGAGGGGACAGTGTTGGCAACATCACTATTTTGGGGACAGTCGAAAACTTGGCAACAATATGATATATCACAGAATGGGAATTAACCAATATTTTTCATGGATCCCTGAATGATGCACATCATTAGTAATCCTTGGAAATGCATCACAGAAGCATGTGCTTGGATCAGATTTATGTACATTAAAAATTTACTGAGTGGGGGCACTCCAGGATGTGTAGTCCAGAGCTGGTAAAATCCCGGGTATAGTCCATGACAGTCAGAGATAGTTCCGAGATAGACTTGAAAGCCTGAGGGGGGGGGGGACATGATGATATCAATTCATATATACACATATACATTAGATCAGCCAACTCCACCTTTGACACTGGGGGGGCACCTTCCCCGTATCTCCCGCCATGATGCCATGCATCACGAGTGATCTCTGGATTGCGAGTTTCATATGAGCATGTGGTCCCCACAGTCCGGAATGAATCCTATATTTTTGTATAAAAATTTACCGAGACGGGCCCCACATCAGGATGTGTAGTCCAGGGCTGGACAAATCCCAAGTCCTAGGTCACCATGGTGAAATATTTTTTTCATTTGCCAAGCCCTGGTGTAGACCATGACAGGATTAACACTGGCACACCTCACGAGTGATCCCTGGAGTGTACGTATCACAGAAGCATGTGCCCCACAGTCCGGAAGGAATCCTATTTTATTGTATTCAAATTTACTAAGAGGGTCTTCCCTCCCCCCCCCCCCTCCAGGATGTGTAGTCCATGACAGGTTTGGAAACAGACAAACGCCACGAGTAAACCCTGGGGGTGCATGTATCACGGATTGCTTGAACCCCCCCTCCCTATATATTCCGGGACAGATCCCATTTTTTACTCCACGATGAGCAGAGGCATTACAAATTTCGAGCCACTGGCGGAGTACTCGGTACCAGTTCCATAGTCTAAATTCAATTGGAGAGAGGAAATGCATGGAGAAATTGTGTAAAAACTCTTGAGAAATAAGAATCTGTCATTATTAAATGTAATTACTCACAAAAGCGTTTTCCATAATTTCCAGCTCTATCTTTCAAATATTTCATGAATTTTTTGAAACTTCCAATGCGAAGTAAACAAAACCATAATATAGCATGTTAGAAGTTGAGATAGTAAACATTCGGTGGTCTTTACACCATTGCTTTTGAAAACGGAAAAAAACGGGGCGCATTAGTGTTCGAAAATTTTTTTCGAATATGAGACGCGAAAAAAAAAATCAAACAAAATTTTTCAAATAAAACTAAAGTTTTAATATTCTTTTTTTTAAATAAAAAAGTGGTTTTAAAGAGGGAAAAAATTGACGTTTAGCTCAGTCATGACTTTACAGTCCACTCGGATGGCAACAAGGTTCAAGTAATCATCATCATCATCATAGATCATTCTAGATCTGCTGCTTTCAAAACAATCTTGAGCTGTTTTGTGCTCTTCTACTAGAAAAGCGTTTAGAGCTTGCTCAGTTAAGGAGGCTTTTTTTTCTTCTTCTCAGTAATGGTAGATTACAGCAAGTGGAAAGATATCGAGGTATTTATGGTTCCGTCACTTTACGCATGTTGTCATTATAGACTAAGATCGGTGAAATTAAATGATCCTTCTTAAGGTCACCAGACTCAGTGCCGTCTTAAGGCATGGGCCCACCAGGATATGGTTCGGGGGCCTCAAGAGAAGAGGGCCCCACAAAAATGAGATATAGTGGAAATTTTCGAAGAGTATGCATGTAAATTGGCTTGGCAGGGCCTGAGTAAAATAACATGTCTTGGGAGGAGGGGGGGCTCTTAAGCCGGTCGTGACAGAATCCGAGTTCCCCCCCAGTGTAATAACTCAAACAATCAACTCAACTGAACAATCCCAACTTCAATTTCTTTTGACTAGAACCGACTCTCCCAACTCAACACAAAATTGGGTGTTAATTCTCAAGGTGGTAGTGTGGGGGGGGGGGGGAAGCAGAGTCCTGCCTTCTACCCCATTCTAAAGTGTGAGGAAATGACTTGTATATAGAGCCAGAGACGTGTTTATGGGGGGGGGGGAGAGAGATAAGTGGGCTATAGCCCAAAGGGACAGAAAATTTGTCATTGGTAGCGAAGAATATTAAGTTATAATCAGAGAGGGGCAGCAATATTTGAATAGCGCACAGTCTGTTAAGCCAATCTGTGCAGTAGTAGTCTATAAAGCCATTGTATGGAGCCGCGTGATTATAAGTTTAAGGAACTATTGGTTAATTTTCCATAAGTGTGGTCAGCGGCTAATATGGTGACTTTTTTTTTTGCACCAGAATTGGTAGCCCTGACAACTGCATCTTGATTTGCTAGTTTTGGGAATCTTTTATCAACCGTATTAATTAGCCGCATATTTCATTAAATTTTTTGTGTTAATTTTTCCATGTTTTTCTCACATTTCCAACGATTTTGCATACTGTTGCACATTAGTGTAATAAATTGAATTTTTTTTGTCTTTTTATTGGCCATCTTGAATTTACGTTAGTGAAAGCGGCAGTTGCTTGGCAGCCCGAAAGCAGAATGTGCTGAAATCTGTGACGTACGTCACAGAACAATTTAGAAAAATTTTAAGAAAAAAGTGCAAAAAACAATATTATATGTATGGGGATTTTTACTGCAGAACATTTCCAGTCAGCAGAGAGCGTGTTGCGGAACAGTGCTAAACATTCTGCTTTGGGGTTTGGCAGGGGAAAAAATTTACCACGATTATGGAAAATTAAGTGAGCTACCTTTTTCTTAAATCTGTCTTTGTGGACAATTTACTATAGTTCTAACCTCCCTTCCCCCCCCCCCCTCTTTTGTGTGATCATAAGGACAGATTCCCATCACAAGGACTTCAGTTGGAACCCACTTGCGGCACAATTGGTGGTTGGTTGAAGGTGGTTTCCTGTAGTTCCTAATTTCAAAGGATGTGGATGATACCAGCCAATCTCCTTGCCAAAAAGTCTTGTTAAATTGAGCAACAGGCCTAAAAATATCCAATCATTCTCATTCATTCATAGTTTGAAAAATAGATGACAGCACTAAAAGTTCATGCAATACACTAGGTATACACTCACAATATTGGGGTACATTTCCAGCACAACTCTTTCTGTAGTAAATTTCCCATGGCTGTAGACCAGAGTTTTGTTCAGTTTGAAAGAAAGAAGGTAAAGATTTTTTCTTCTCGCCCTTGTCATTTCAGGGTTTGTTGAATAGCCTGGGGCTCAGGCATGTTAGAATAGAATGCCTTCACTACATTTTCTTGGCAATAACAAATCAATCTGTTGGCATTCAATCAATCATAAATGAACCATGAAATATCTAATTTTTTTCTCACATTGTCTTGATCAGGGCTATTAATGATGAGGGCAAGTGAGTTGCGTGGGACAAGGGACCAAAGTTGTCCTCTCTCTCTCACACACACATTTTTCAAGCCAAGGAGGGGTAAAAGCAATATTCATGTTAGCAGGGGTGGCTCTAGGGCTACTTAACTCATGTGGCCGCACAGAGTGCGACCAAAAAATGGTAGCAAATTCAAGATAAGGGAAAAAAGTTGGGAAAAGATATTTCGTCCGTAAAATTCAATTTGTGAATGTTTGGATGGAATAATTTCTCAGAGGAAACTAATTTTTAATGCAATGCATCTAGCTAAGAACACAGATACCATAAAATCTGATCTGTACGCCTAGATAAATTGACTCCCCTCTGATTCTGGAACAAGTTTTTTAACAAAATTTTTTGACTTATGCATAATGTACAGTAAATTGCATGAGTTATCATCCACAGTACAACACATGTTATATACAAATCTACAGATTTTTTCAAGACATTCTTGTGCTGCTTTTACGTTGGAGGGCATCAATATTATGTCTCTAAAGTGTGTGTGCCTCTTCCTCTCTACAGATATCAGATGATGAGGATGACACGCATCCAAACATCGATACTCCCAGTCTGTTCAAATGGAGACACCAAGCACGAGTCGAACGTATGGCTGAGTTTCAACATGAGAAAGATGAATGTGAAAGAAAAGCAATGGAGTAAGTAGAGTAAGAAATGTGTTATAAAAATGCATTTAAAGGCACTTTTCATGAATTTATTTTAAGAAATAAGTGCTGTAAAATTGCATAGAAAGCGCTTAAACGATTTGAAACCAACATAATTGGATTACTAATTTAAATAACAGTACAGAAATAATAGTATATTAACACATGAATAGTTTGAATTTAAAAAAAAAAAAATGTTTTTCCTTGTACGGTATAACTTTGGTTAATGAGTTATTCATGTAATGAGCGAAGGTTTTGAGTAAATTTTGACTTAGTTAATGAGCTATGATTCGCATTGCGAGCAAAATATTTTGTGCTTTGTTCATTTAGTTTATCCCAACTGAGTCGATGGTTTTTGGCTTTTATCCACACATGTATTATAGGTAATATTCTCCCCTTGTCTCTTTCTTCATTCAGGGTGCCTCACTCAAAATATGAACACACGTGTGAGCGTGACTGTTTACTATATAAAGCTAGATGTAGCATTGTAACTACATGTTTCTGCACTTAAAGCATTTTTTCAATTCTTGGAGAAAACTGGGCTGATTGCATTATTGGATGTAACTTTGAGGGGTTAGCTCATTAACAGGAGCTACCAGTTGTCAAAGAGTCCTTAGAAAAGACTGAAACTGAAGACATACACTGCTCAAAACAATTAGGCCAGGATTACACTATAAAAGTTTGATAAAAAATCTTGTGCAAAACTAGAAATAAAAAAAACAACCACCGATAAGCCTTTTGATTACATTCGATCGAATGCAGCCGACACACTTATTGGTTGCATTTTTTAACTTGTATAAAAGAACTTTTTATCAAACTTATGTAGTGTAATCCCGGCCTTGGGGGGGGGGATATTGAAAATTTGATGATAATTAGTGACATAATAACCTTGTGATTTATCCATAGTAAAAGAAAAAGGATTGAAATACAAATTTATCACATTTTCGCAAACTTCAGAGTATGCAGATTTTTTTTTTTGCGATATCAAAAATCACCTGCCACCAGCAGCCAATGGAACATAGCTTCCAATGAATTTTATAAAGGTGACCAAAAAAAAAAATTTCTTGATTGCTTCAACGAATAAATGTGAGATTTTGAAAGTGTGATTTCCCATCTGTGGAATAGATTTTTGGAAACTGGAGTTGTATGTTGAAGGTCAGGGCAAGGTTATAGGCCTTCAACATCACGAAATGAAGATCAGTATTTGAGACTGACCAGGGGTTTTTAAGGGCCCATTTTTGGGAAAATTTTCCTTATTTTTGCGAAAAGGATCATTAATTTTACGAAAAGTAATTTGTGGGAAGCAAAGTAATCAAATTAATCTATCACAAAAGAAATAAAATTCCAAATTTATGGCAGCATTAATTATTTTGTGGAAGGTCAGTTTTTTTTTCAGGTCCAGAATTTCGTGCATGGTCCATTTTTTAGATGAAGAATTTTGTGAAGGGTCCAGAAAACTGACCCAAATTTTGTCTGGGCAGACCCCTGCTGATTGCCAGGAGAAATCACACAATGAATACCGTTTATCTACAGCAACAACTTCGTACAGTTACTGGAAAAAGTTTTAACTCAAGCTGTGAGAAAGCAACTCTACTCTGTCTCTCTAAATCTTATTGAACATGTTTGGGACATCCTACAGAGAAGAGTTGCTGGATGTCTATCACTCCTAAAACTGTTAAACAGCTGGAAACCACTTTTCAGCAGGAGTGGGGCAGAATACTTCAGTTCCTCAACAATAATGTCTGAGTCCTTGCCTCATAGGTGTCAAACATTGTTTTCCATTCAGGGAAGACATACGTTGCATTAGAAATGATTTTCATCCAAAAAATCACATTTTTTGTATGTATAAAATTTTAATTTTACTGTTCTTCAGCATAAAACTGTAATAAAATTTAATTATTCAATGAATGTTGTATGTATAATTTTCTTTTCTCATATTGTACTACACCTCTGAACTAAATTTCAGCCTTTAAAATTTTTGCCGATCTGCTGTTGATGGCCGAAACCCTATATATTAGCTAATTGTTTTAACCAGTGTATAAGATCAACATTCAAGAACTAGTGAAAGAACATGGCGAGGAGTTGACTAGACAAAGTAATGGACCTCCATTACATGCAACAGCAAGAGCTTATGGATGGTATCTTGTCCAAGGAAGAGAAAATTGAGGTCTCTCACTTCAAATAAGATAAGAGATATAAGGGAATCTGTGTAAAATTTTATAGAAAAGAACCGCCCTAATGAAACTGTAGCAATGCATGTAATGAATCTGTCCAACAAAATAATGTAATTTCCCATTTCCGAGAAATCCTAAAAAAGAGGCAAAAGCAAGTGTCATTGGATAAGATTATTTTTCGTCACAAAAAAAGAATAAGTTTGCAAACAGTGTCCGTAAATCATCTTAAACGATAATCCTCCTCTCTCATAGTTTAGAATAAGTTAATTTCTAAACATTATACTGTATGTTTATTTATGGCGTTATTGTATTCTACGATTATTGTTATTTGTTATATTATTGTGCTTCATTATTTATTGAATGCGGTTTTTATTATTAACAGGAATGAATAATTGTGGATTAAATTCTCTGGATTTCCATCATTTCCTATGGGGAAGTTTGATTCGATATGCGAGCGATTTGAATAACGAACATGTTCACAGAACAAATTATGAGCTCATTAACCAAAGTTTTGCTGTACTTGATAATATGCATGAAAGAGACTGCAATTGCTGTCCTCAATCATGTATGGTGGAAAGCTTTGATGCTACATTCGCAGCTATTTTGCACTCTGGTAAAAAAGAAAATCTGTGTCCAAGGAATCCGAGTAATTTAGCCCTGCCTGAAATTGCCACAAGTTACAATATTCAGGAATAAAAATTCAATTCAAGCTGTTCTTTCGTTCCTCAATATTATTTTATGAAATTCAGTGATAAGTTATATTTTTCTGCAATAGTTAAAAAACAATAATTGATATCCACGAAATTTGATTGTTTGACAGGACTCATCAAAAACTGAAGGATTTGCGGGAAAAAATAAAGTATGCCGAAAGTAATCAAGGATTTGATATGGCTGAACTTAAAAAAGAGCTTACAAGTCTGGAGGAAGAGGAATCGAAGCTGAAGAAAGAGAAGGAAGATCTCTCTAAAAAAGAAAAGGTATAAAAAGATACAATATTAAATTTCAGTTTTTATGGTATATAAATTTAATTGCAAATTTACAGTAATTTCTGGCTAATAAATTAATATAATTTGTCAAATAATACCTAAATAAAAAAAGTCTGAGTTTCTTAATGCAGATATGTACAGGGTATCTGGCTTATAACGTTTTCCCATAGAACAGTCATGAAAAACATTGTAAGCAGGAAAATGCTATAAACAGGAAATCTTGAGTATTAATAGAAGAGACAGCAAAAACGAGTCATACTACAGTTTTTATTCTAAGAGATTGGAATGAGTAATTTTTAAAATCAATTGTAAAAATTATTTAAGATAACAGATTGCATGTAGCTGCTAATAAAAGAATCAACATTTTTTTTGGGAAAAAAATTACCAAAAACTTCTTCCATTCTTTAAAAATTATGTTATTGCAGTAGTTCTTAACCAGGGGTGCGGGGAAGCATAGCTGCCTTTGGAGGGGGGGGGGGTGAACAACAAGTGTGGTTGTGCCAGGCCCCCACATTTAGGGTAACATTTTCATTCAGAAATTTTGAATTTTCATCAACTCTGCAAATCTGTATTTTCATCTACAGGAAGAAATAATCCTGAAATTATTTCTTTTGCAAATTTTGAATTTCTACCCCCTTCCCTCTCCTTCATACCTGAAATTATTTTAAATAAATTCTGAATTTACACAATGTCTAGAATGTTTTTAAAATAAATTCAGAATTTTCATCAATTCTGAAGCTATTTCATTTTCAAAAATTTTTAAATTCAATCTGAATTTTCATTTTTAGATTTTTTTTATTTCCCTCCCACAGAAGAAAAAAAAGTCGTGGCTAAGGCCCCCCCCCCATATTTTTCTTTTAAGAGCGGCCCTATTGAAGTGGGGGGGGGGTGTCAGTCAAAAAGTATAATCACAAAATACAGTGATGTTTGTCTATCAAAAGAGAGAATGCTTTAATTAACTTTTTTTTAGAGTATTTATAATGAACAATTTCAAATTTTCATATATTTTAGAAAATGCCATGGAATGTTGATACTATCAGTAAGGATGGATTCGCCAAGACTGTGAGTAAAATTCAATTATGTGTTTAATAATTTTTACTTATTCAGCTTCTCATTGGTAGGCTATAAAATACAGTCAAACCTCGTTAGTGCGTCACCCGGTTAACACGTCACTCCGCTTACCGGGTCACTTTTGGGAAGTCCCAATTGTCCTCAGGCAGGAATTGGCACAGCTATGGCTTACTCCGTTTAACGAGTCACTCCGCTTACTAAGTCGTATTTTTGCTCTTCCAAGAGTGACTCATTAACGAGGTTTGACTGTATATAGATAGGGCTATCCAAGAATTTTACCTGGCTGGCAAAGTAGTGACCAGTTTGCTCAAGGCATACAAATAAGAAATGCCAGGAATTTTATGCATACCACTTATTTTTTAATAGACCCTCACATTCAAATCTCAATAAATGACAAAAATAGCAAATATAGGGGTTTTTAAATTCTTGTGTATATTTTGAAATTTTTTTCAAAATTTTTTTTTTTGGAATATTTTCTAAGCATAAAACTTGATTGCATTCATTGTACAGTATACCAAGAAGGCTGTGACACCCAATGGGTGCCGTCTTCAAAGGGGAAAGAAAAAAATTGAAAAAACCATAAAATCTGGTTTTCTGATTTTTTCCCCCCTTTTTCTTCCAAAGACTACCGATTGAGTCGGAATGTATGTAAGGATTTACACTGAAGAGCCAAAAAAAACTGGTACACCTGCCTAATATCGTGTAGGGGCCCCGCGAGCACGCAGAAGTGCCGCAACACGACGTGGCATGGACTCGACTAATGTCTGAAGTAGTGCAGGAGGTAATTGACACCATGAATCCTGCAGGGCTGTCCGTAAATCCGTAGGAGTAGGAGGGGGTGGAGATCTCTTCTGAACAGCACGTTGCAAGGCATCCCAGATATGTTCAATAATGTTCATGTCTGGGGATTTAGGTGGCCAGCGGAAGTGTCTAAAGTCAGAAGAGTGTTCCCGGAGCCACTTTAGCAATTCTGGACGTGTGGGGTGTCGCATTGTCTTGCTGAAATTGTCCAATTCTGTCAGAATGCACAATAGACATGAATGGGTGCAGGTGATCAGACAGGATGCTTACGTACCTGTCACCTGTCAGAGTCGTATCTAGACGTATCAGGGGTCCCATATCACGCCAACTGCACACGCCCCATACCATCACAGAGCCTCCACCAGCTTGAACAGTCCCCTGTTGACATGTAGGGTCCATGGATTCATAAGGTTGTCTCCATATCCGTACACGTCCATCAGCTCGAAGCAATTGGAACCGAGACTCGTCAGACCAGGCAACGTGTTTCCAGTCCTCAACAGTCCAATGTCGGTGTTGTGGGGCCCAGGCGAGGCGTAAAGCGTTGTGTCGTGCAGTCATCAAGGGTACACGAGTGGACCTTCTGCTCCGAAAGCCCATATCGATGATGTTTTGTTGAATGGTTCACACGCTGACACTGGTTGATGGCCCAGCATTGAAATCTGCAGCAATTTGCGGAAGGGTTGCACGTCTGTCACGTTTAATTATTCTCGTCAGTTGTAGTTGGTCCCGTTCTTGCATGATCTTTTTGCGGCCGCAGCGATGTTGTAGATTTAATTTTTCCCGGATTCCCGATATTCACGGTACACTCGTGAAATGGTCGTACGTGAAAATCCAAATTTCATCGCTACCTCGGACACGCTATGTCCCACCTCTCGTGCGCCGACTATAACACCACGTTCAAACTCACTTAAATCTCGATAACCTGCCATTGTAGCAGCAGTAACCGATCTAACAACTATGCCAGACACTTGTTTATATAGGCGTTGCCGACCGCAGCGCCGTACTCTGATTGGTTCTATATCTCTTTATTTGCATACGCATGCCAGGACCAGTTTTTTTGGCTCTTCAGTTTATATATATATAATATACCCCGTATGGTGAATGACATTTGCCGGGTTGGGGTAACTCATATATAAAATATTAAAAAAATCTGTTGCTGGTTTTGTTGTTTATTGATCTTTGAACATTAGTTGAGGTAAAATTTGGCACAAATCTTAGCATCATTACCTCACTCTTTGCATTATTATTGGTAAATACTAGTTGTAATTTTTTTTTCCTGCTCTCTCAGGTTATCAATAAGTCTATGCCTGCAAGAACAGAAGAATTATCTGAAGAAGAAAAGGCAGAGAAGCAGGTTAGTCTTTCCACTTTTTTTTTTACTAGAACCTCTGATAACTATTTTCTAAGCATAAAACTTGATTGCATTCATTGTACAGTATACCAAGAAGGCTGTGAAATCTTTACAGCACTGTTTTGTAACCAAGGTGTAATGAGAAATGATGAATACTTGTGACAGCAAATAATTCTTACAATGTTTCAGAGTGGTAAGGGTTCCTTAGAACATAAATTCTGTCAATCCAATTTAATAGGTTGTCATCAAAATACAATATTAATGTATCAAGCAGGAAGACTTCTCAAACAAGATCTACTGAATTACATATTTTAATCAAGTTCGTCATTTAAATTTTTTCCCGGGGGTAGGGGGGGGGATGAATATATACTCAGTACATTGTACAAGTGCCAAGTATATATTCATTTCTATTGCATGTTTTAAAATTTTTGTAAAGGGGGCAATTGCGCTCCTGGCTTTTAAAAAAATTAGGGAATCGGGAGGGGTGATTGCTCCCCCCCCCCCCGATGCCCTAAATGATGGGCTTAATTTATAAGAAGATATCCACTATCAAACACATGGAATCTATGTTGTAAGTTGTGCAAGGATTAAAAAATTAGCTATTTTTTTAATTCTGATTGGTTAGTATCTTATCCTCATTCTCCATGCTCACTCTTCTCTTCTAGACAAAGTGTTGCTGTTCCTACACATTTACAACGAACCTGAAGGGGGGTGATAAACATTTTTTATTGAACCATGAGATTGACAGTCATCCCTTGTCCCCTTTCTTGCCGCAAAAGCAACAGGCCTACAACGGTACAATTATGCAATCATTGCATTTCGCTCATAGTTGGAAAAATTGATGGCACTACACATAACTAGCATTACACAGTAACAAATTTCATGTTAGGTTCACAACACCTTCATGCACATTCTAACATGTAGCAATTCATTAGAAATTCCACAGTTTCTCTCTCTCATTTCTGCGTTGATTTTTTTTCTAAGTTCCCTAAAAAAATCTTTCATTAAATCGGAGCTACCTTAGGGCCCTTTCACATGGAATGGATGCGGGTCCGGAAGAAGTTTTAGCAATTGGAATATACTGCGCCTTTCAGACGAGCCGAAAAATCTCCGCACCTAGGAAATGTTCATGCGGGTTCGGACGTCGTCCGCATGTGT
This sequence comes from Pholcus phalangioides, assembly GCF_987345545.1. Lineage (NCBI taxonomy): Eukaryota > Metazoa > Arthropoda > Arachnida > Araneae > Pholcidae > Pholcus > Pholcus phalangioides. The sequence goes on from NW_028301603.1 coordinate 32,523,598, forward strand.
CAAAACCAAAATGCGGGCTCCGCATCCGCACATAGAAGTTTTGTCAATAGGTTTATTCTGAGCTATTCACACGATGCGGATGCGGAGCGAATTCGTCCGCATCTTTGGCTACTTTTTAAAGCTTATTTTGCACTGAATTTTTTTAATTATTTGCCATAAATACCCTTAAAAACACCATATGATGGTCCCTGCTCATTAATATAATGTACCTACATACGTCTATCCCTCCGTTTCCTTCTGAGATGGAGATATAGCAACTTTAACTGCCTTTTGTCCATATTTCACAATTTTATACAATAAAACCTGCCAACAACGGCCACTGACGGGACCAAAATTATAAGCCGTTCTGTTCATTACGAATATTTAATTGACTACATACTTTAATAACTTTTAAATTTAATTTTAAAATTTTAATTTTTAAAATTATTTAAAAAATATAAATATCTGAAATATAATTTGAAATATTTAAAATTTTTTTAATCTTTTAATTTTTTGAAACTTTAAAAAAAATACTTTTATTAAACAATGTTATCCACGTACAGTGTTCACTCAGGACCAGATTAAGACGTTTGAAGACCCTAGCACTTGAATATTTTTGGTGGTCTATAAACTTAAAAAAATGGAATTTTATATTTCAGAAATGACTAATCTAAGGATGGGATTTCACTCTAAAAGGTTTATGAAAGTTATTTTATAAACCTTGAAAAATGTAACCAATAAACACATCTGTTACATTCGAGATAACTTAACTGATCCACCTATTGGTTGCATTCATCAAGTTTTATAAACGAACCTTTATAAAACTTTTATAGTGTAATCCCGGCCTAAGACAGAATTGTGAATATTTCTAAGCACAGGCATTTTGAAAGTCTCTACCCCTCCCCTTTTTTACTACTTGCAAATTCTTTGATAACTCCTGAATTTTTTTTTTTTTTTTTGGAACATCGAATGTTTTGGATGTTTTTGGAATTTTCTTCCATATTTTTCCGAAAAGACGGATTTTTTTTTTTTCAAAATATTTGAAGACATTTTCTCCCATCGACTATTTGTGAGGATCGGGATGAAGACATCTTTATTCCCATATTCTATGTGGCTCTAGATTAAACCACCAAAGAATGCCTCTAGGCTGCCTATGGGCGCTGAATCAGGGGTGAAGGAGAAAAATAATTACAAAAATTGAGAAAAAACAGTTTTTATGCACGAATTTCGAACTAAAGATGCGGGCGATTCGTCCGCATCTTCAGCGATCATTTGAAAGGGTATGCGGACCCACGTCCGCATCCGCTCCGTGTGAAAGGAGCCGTAACCCATTAATGACGACTTTGATTTTTTTTTTTTTAACAAAAAATAATGAGTAGAACCACTTTCACCATTTATTGGCAAAGAAAAAACTTAAAATTTAGAATGTCAAATTTTCATAACAACTGGCGTTGATGGGTTAAAAAACCTGCTTGCTAAAAGTGACCAAATTGCTATACATTTTTAGGTTTTTTTTTAAATTATTAATAAAGTGTTCCAGACTGCCATGAAGTTGGGCTGGAAGAGATCTCGGCAACGGGATAAGTTTGACGCTAGAGTTCTGGTGTTCATTCATTCAGCATTATACCCAAAAAAAACATTAATATTCTTTTTAAATCCAGACTCTTACTAAAAGCGAACTTGCTATAAGCGGGCTGGACTGTGCATGTGTAGTTTTAATCATCTATTCAGAGTTTGTTCTAAAATGTAGGCCTATTTAAATGAACAAATGCTGCAATGGAAAAAATTTATATTTTCATTTTTGTTGTCTTCCATGCTTCCGGGGACCCGGGTTCGAGCCCCACCATCGCCACAGTGGTGGTCGGCTGAAGTTGGTTTTCTGTGGTTCCCAACTTCGATGCGCAAATGCGAGCCGATCTCCCCGTTAAAAAGTCTTGCCACAGAGAGCAACAGGCCTACAAATAGTTCAAATATTCTGTCACTACACATCATTCACTTCACTTCTGCGATATAGATGGCAGCACTGAAAAATCATACACAACACTAGATATGCACTCAGACTGTTGGGTACACACACACACCTACAATTCCAGCACAACTCACTAGGTAGTAAATTGCCTATGGCGATAGACCTGAGTTGCGCTCGGTTTGTAAAGAAAAAAAAAGAACCCCCAATTAAAAATGCAATAGCAAAAACTAGAAACAATATATATATATATATATATATAATATGCCCATAAAATATATTTATGGCTGCCTTATTCCAAATATGAGAATATATGGGAAAACTCAAACTATTTTTTTCCCTTTTAGAGAATATTTGTGAAAGAGAATGAGAAACTTTTGAAAAAGTTTGGCATGTTCAGAAAGTATGATGACAGTAAACAGTTTCTGAAAGAAAACCTGCACCTCGTATGTGAAGAGACCGCCAACTATTTGGTTATCTGGTGCATAAACCTAGAGGTGGAAGAGGTAAATTGTTCATCTATTTCATTGTGTGCTCCGAAAAATTTTAGCAGTTTTACTAGAGGTAATCTGATTAATTGGTCCACATTTCAGTCAAATACAAATTATTTATTCCAGCTTACTATTTTGTGTGGATCAATTTTCAGTGTTTGTTATTCCTTAATTTTTAGTGTTTGTAAATCCATCACATAGTTATCTTGAATGCTGGTTTTTACATTCAAATGACATTTTAAATGCTATCATTGATCGAAAAAAAATGGTTCCAGAAATGCATAACAATCTGATATTTATTATGGTCAGGTTATGAGGCAACCCTTAACCATGTTTACCATCTTCTGGTTTTGAGAAAGAAAAAACCTTTTCCTCATTTCCCCCCCCCCCCACAACAAAAGCCCATTTATATTGTAGTTTTATGTCAGAATGAATCATTTGTGTTTATTTTCTTATGACTTATGAATCTGAAAAATTTAAAAAGTCATTTTTCGACATGATAACATACCCTTCATGACGAGAATGTATTTCACATGTTATCTAGAAACATCAGTTGATGGAGCATGTTGCGCATCAATGTATCTGCATGCAATTCATTTTGGAGCTAGCAAAACACTTGAGTGTGGATCCAAGGGCCTGCATTTCTTCTTTTTTCACCCGGTAAGCATGCCATACGTTTGAATTTATATATGCAGGCTCATCAAATCCAATGTCTATTTCTATTCTAATTTGTAAAGCTTAATCCAACTAATTTTAATATCTTTGTCATTTTATTTAAATTTTATTTCTTGTTCGTTTAATTTTTCTTTGTTTCAAGCATTGCCGTTTTTTTTTTTCTACGCTATATTCAATATTTTGTAAAAGTGCACTGCTTTAATTTTTCATTCCTTCCATGAAGCAAGAGAAGAAATCAACATCATTATTTTCTAACAGATGTCCATAAAATTTAACCTATGGCTTTATGAATCGTGCCTCTAACTTCCTTTAGTATCGTATCTGTAATTTTAACCCATTATTTTCTGTCAAAAGTTCCAGAACTTTCTGATTACACCTCATACATATTTTCATTAGAACATAACATAAATGCAGCAAAGTAAATCTTCAAAACATATTCAAATATGTGAGTAAGAATGTTATCAGTCAAGCTTAGTAAATGTAGTGAAAACTTTCATTTTCCGACCATCAATTTGAAATTCTCAGTTAACTGATGCCATTTTCTCTGTGATAAGTGAAATGAAGCAATAAGGAAATGAATGCTGAAGTCAGTAAATTTCTTTCCAATGAAAATGAAGATAGGAAGAAATTTCACAATTGCAGATAAGCAACAATACATAACCATTTCTTTAAAATGGTTTTTTTTTTCATTTCTATATTTGGTTAGAGCAACAGAAACATTGGGATTCATCAGAAATAATGCTGCTAAAACAACTTTAAGCAACATCATTGTTTGCTTTGTTGATGCCTAATATGTAAGCAAACAATGATCAAATTGTCTGTATATTTTTTTAAATGTAAGATACAGATACTCGATATTTCCTTTTGATTCTGACTAGCATAGACAACACTCATACCCTGAATTGGCATATATTTGATTACCCAGAAATTTTAATTTTATTACATGGACTTGTCTTAATTACATCATATAGCCTAATCAAGGATCTACTGTATCAGGAAGGACATGGTTGTACTTGTTCAATTTAATAAAAATATTCTCTAGCTTTTTGTACTCATATTTTATTGTAATTTATTCAGAATGTTATGAATAGAAAAGGTGAATCCACATCTAAAAACCCAAGTTCTCATAGCAATCATATTCTTCAATGTTGCATAATAACAACCCATAAAATTTTTTCCTTAAACTCCTATGTTTTTCTTATTCTGGTTTTTTAGTATTCAAACAGCTGACACAGAGTACAAAGATGCTTTCAACTCTGAGCTTGAGGCTTTTAAGAAGCGAGTGAAAGAAAGAGCCCAAATTCGAATCCAGAAAGCCATTGAAGAAGCAGAAGAGGTTTGTGTCATGCTCTCATGTTTGGCTGTAGTAAACTAATGTGTGCTTTGAAAATATATTTATCAATCATGTAACTAGGATTAAAGGCCGTAGCAAGAGGGAAGGACCTATATTCATTCATTTGTAAAAGATAGGTAACCATAAAAAAAGGGGAGGGTTCGAAAAACATTCGAGCCTTTAAAATAATTTCATTTGAAAATAAACGGAATGCAATTTTAATACAAATACATGGTATATAAGTTAGCAAAATTGTGTGTGAAACTAAAACTGTACATACTTTTGCTCCACTATATGATTTACAATAAAAAAATATGCTTTTCTAGAAGCACTTTGATGTTTTACTTGTCATAGCTTTTTATGAAGCCACAAGGTATTTTCGTTCAAGAAATAAAACACATTTCAATAAGACTTAATTTTTTACATTAAACTTATGTTTGAGTTTTCCTCGAGAGTTTTATAACTTTACTGATTAAACAGAGCGGGACTGTTTTTTTTCAGCCCAATGCATGAAGGAAATAGACATTTTCTGGATATTATTGCGAGGTGAACTCAAAGAAAAGGCAGAGACCATATGACTTTTCTTTCAAAGTTCACCTTGGCATAATATCCAGAAAAAATCTATTTTATTAAATACTGATTAACTTTTGAGTTTTATCATTAAATTATGTTAATATCAATCGTCATACATTATTCTAGAGCAGGGGGCTTCAACGTTTCAGGCCAAATTAAGTCTGCAGGCCATTACAATCCATTGAGGCTAGCAAATGTACAGGGTCTTTATAATCAAAGTTCCACTTTGAAATGGCCATAAAAGAAAAACTAGACAAAATGTTATCAAACTTAATAATAGTTTGCAGGTCATGGTATTTAATTTTCTGCAAAACAAACAAAAAGTTCAAAACTCACCACCAGTGGGGAATGGAGCTGTATGGAATATTGTTAAATTAAGTAAGACATCGGTTTAAAATGTTTTTAATAATTCCTAACATGAAACTGTTTGTGGGATTATGCAAAATTGCAATGGCTACATAGCTTATGGCAGGAGGAATGAAAATTTAAATTATGCAAATTCCCCTGGTCACCAGACCTCAACGCCACTGTTTATGGTGATAACAAACAATTTGGCAGAACTGAAAAATATGATACAGCGACATGTCCATAACATTCCTCCTGATCCTGATTATGCTAAGAGTTACTGTTGAGAACGCAGTAACATGATTTAACTTACTTTCAGAATATTGTGGATGGCACATTCAACATGCTTTGTAGCACATTTTAGAAACGATTAAAAACATTTTATACCAATGTCTTATTTTGTTTAACAATATTGTATACAGCACCATTCCCTGCTGGTGGTGAGTTTTTGTTCTGTCAAGAATTGAATCCCATGACCTGTAAACTATTACAAAGTTTTAACATTTTGTCCAGTAGTTTTCCTTTTATGGCCATTTCAAAGTGTAACTTTAATTATAGACTATAGTCAAATAGGGGTTTTCCTGGAAAATCACTATTTTGTCGTAAAAGAAGGGTTACCGTTAAGGGGGATTTTACTGTATTTTTGTTACCGAAAATGTTCTTCATTCTCTTCAAAAAAGTTTCACATTTTTTATTGCATTTTATATTTATTAGGAAGAAAAACAAAAGAGGTTAGGTCCTGGAGGACTGGACCCTGTGGAAGTTTTTGAGTCCCTTCCAGATGTAAGTCAGTTTTTATTCATTTTCTGCAGTATCTCTCTGATGAATTTAGAGAAAATTCTGTCATTTCATTTCAGTTTATAAGGTTTTAAAAGAAAAATAAGCATAAGGATCAATATTGCATTTTTCAATTCAATTTATTGTTTCAATTTTTTACATAAATACAAAATGAGACAAAAAATCAGCAAAGGGGTCTAGAGACCCATACTGGTTGATACATTGCAAGTTTATAATGAATACTATATAATCAACTCAGTTACTTTTATAAGTACAGCCTGGATTATATGCACTAAAAAAAAAGCTGCAAAATATGCTCTAAAAATACACAAATATGCACTTAAAATGGCATAGCATGCTCTTGAAAATACAAAAATATGATCTTAAAAAACCCATAATGTGCATTAATAAACCAAAAATATACACTAAAAATGTTAAAACTTTCGAAATACATACTGAAAATGAGAAAATATGCATTAAAAAAAATCACCATGCAAAAAAAAAAAGTACATGTTTTTAAAATGCATATTTCCTATTTCTTAGTGCATATTAATTTCCCAAAAATATCTCCATATATGTGTATACTGTATATGCAAATAACTTCTATTACTAAATATTTTTTATTTCGGCATTTTTAATTTCTAGTTTGTTGCAGTTGTGCTCAGTAACAGAATGCCAAACATAAAAAAAAATTTGACACTATTTCTAAAAAAAACACTGTAGAAATAGCAGTAGAATAAAATGGTTGATATTTAGGAAATACTTTATTTTACAAGCGTCTCTATTAATTTTCTAAACACTACCTATGGAAAAAGAAATCAATGGTATGAAAATATATATGAGCAATGTTTATTTGAAAAATTATGTAAAAAATAAGTGACCTTAAATAAACCTTTAAAAATATACTTTTATTCTGAAAATTATTTTTCAGAATAAGTGTATGATTTTAAGTGTATAATTTGGTTTCATGCATTGTTAAAAAAGGGCCAAAATATGCAAATGACACGTGTGGTGCATTTATTACAACATTTATTAATAATGAAAAATATCAGCACTCTACGTTGTGCTCTTTATTGCAGAATTACACACGACATATATGACACTGAAATATTGAAAGGACATTGTGAAAATCATGATGCTTCACTTTTAATCATTACGTTGAGTTAATTTTATCTCTCCATCTAAATAATGTTACATGTACAGGGTGTTTCTCGAAGGACCCCTAACTTTGAAAATAAATAACTCAGAAATGATGATAGAAGCATGAAACCAGTGGTATGTTTATTAAAAAAACTAAGAATCTGATACAGAAACCTTAAAAAATTAGTTAGTTCGATAGAGGCGCCGTAGATGGCATACCATAAGTAGGCTGTACATAGTGGGTGATGCAAGCAGACCTCATTGCATTCACATCAAAAGCAATTCAAAATGTGCACCTTTCACACAACATACATGTCACAAACGAAGAATGAAATTTTCAGTGAGACTCTGTAGTGTGTCACCGGAAATAGACACACAAGCTTGACAAATAGCCTCCTCCAGCTTGTCGAGTGTTAAAGGATTGTTGCTGTAAACAATGTCCTTCAGTGTACCCCACAGAAAGTAGTCACAGGGGGTGAGGTCGGGTGAATATGGAGGCCAGTCCATGCCTTTTCCCTTAACTGTCGAATAGTTCAACACAATAACTCTATCATCGAAGTATTCATCCAGAAAGTCAAAAACGGCTTGTGTACGGTGTGGGCGAGCCCCATCTTGCATGAACCATGCCGTGTATGGTCGATAATCCAACGCTTGTTGAGTGGCAACAAATTGTTTCGAAAGCGCAATATACCAGTCAGTCGTCACCGTTTCTCGCAAGAGAAAGGGCCCAATGATGCTTTTGTAGGAGATTGCTGCCCAAATGGTAAGTTTTTGGCAATGGAGTGGTCGTGCGTGAGACAAATGTGGATTTTCGGTATCCCAAAATCGCCAATTGTGTCTGTTAACGACAACATTCAGATGAAAATGCACCTCGTCTGTAAACCATATTCGGGCGACACCAGAACCATCAATTCATGTTGAGCATCCCGTTAGCAAAATCCTCTCATTGTCATTCAGTTCAAACTGGTGAAACATGTGTAATGTTTTCTGCATGTGCTAGATGGCGTGATTCCGGATTCAGCTGCAAGTCTGGGGACAGATTTATTCGGATGATGCTCAATAACTGCAGCAAGTACCATTGCATTTTCAGGTATAGCAACGGAGTGGATGGGACCCACATTTCTGACTAACGCATCGGCCACGTTACCTGTCTGTTGAATAGCTCACGAATTGTTTTCCCATCTGGGCCTTTTGCGACTTGAAATCGCGTTTGAAAACTCTCCTTGTGGCAGTAGGGCTGTGATTTAATCGGTGGTACTCCAACACAATAAACACACGTTCTTCCATGGAATACATCACTTCCGTAATTTCTTTCACTATGCTAATAGCAGTCACGTTTTAACAGGGAAATCTTCGATGACTAGTTGCTCTCTGCGTCTGAGCTCTTTTTATAGGAATCTGTAATGCCGCCTGTGGCGCAATTTGTAACTAAAATTTTGAGGTTTCTGTATCAGATTCTTATGGTTTTTTAATAAACATACCACTGGTTTCATGCTTCTATCTATCACCATTTCAGAGTTATTTATTTTCAAAGTTAGGGGTCCTTCGTGAAACACCCTGTAGAAACTTTCAAATAACAGGGAAAAATAAATGGTCACTCTTACATATAATCAATAATGAAATTCTGTACACTCACCCATCATCACCTCTCACTGGCGAACAGCCCTGGAGCTCTAGAAGACATCGTCAAGGTTTATTTTCAGTTTCTTGAGAGTGTGTATTCACGTTTTAACATGTGACTTACCCTCATGAAACCCTGATATCACTCTGCTGTAAAACGTGGTCAGCACTAACTCTATATCGATTTAAAACTTCCCTGATTGGTTGAGTATGATTGCCTGACAACCAACAAAGGCTCTCAGAGGCACATTTTGAAAAAAGTGACCATGTTGCGCAATCTTATACGTGTCTCAATGCAAGAAAAATGCATCATAGAATTCCTGTGAGGGCAAAAAACTCAAACGTGTTCAGACGTGCCAACTTTTGGAATCCAGAGATTCTCCCGAAGGGGACTCATAGACTCAATCAAAAAAAAATTCAAAAAAGTTTCATTGCTCCCGAGCAGAATATAATTCCATGTCAGTCTTTCCATGCAGAATAGAGAAATCACAACTACATACTGTTCATAAAACAAGTGTTTCCTTTCGTGGATACTATCAGTGATTGATAATCTTGGATATATGAACTCGTAAAAGCTTTATATTGAGCGTTATATTTTCTTTCTGAAGACATTTAATCGGAGGAAACAATTTAAAAAACTTCAAAATATAAAGCTGCTGACGAAAAACACTTGTGTTTACTGCACGGCTGTTAATGGAATACAATAACGATTATACAGGAATTTTTCGGCAACCAAGGTCATGTCCCTGATGATTGCCAGTAAACGCTACATAAACAAAGTCACGTCTTTGCCAGTTACTTACGGTCGCCAAGACTTTTTTTTACGGCTGCTCGATGGAAATGTCCATGGCTGTCCTCTATGGGTGTTTTCCCAAACGAAGTGAAAGCTCGCATAAAATCTAATTTCCTGTCAAAATCTGGAGAAATTTTAACAAATCCGGAGTTTTCTCCCGCCTAAATCTGGAGAGTTGGCAGGTCTGCGTGTTGCTTCCAATGTATATTTGTGGTTTCGCTATGGGGGGAGTGAAATCATGACATTTGCATATAATCCGGGCTCTACTTATTAGTGAACAATATCAACAAACTGAAATGGAAAAAAGAAATATTGCTAGGTTCACCTAAAAACATAAAAGAGCGAGACTGCTTTTTCCTCAGCCTAATACGTCAAGGAAATTTTGGCGATAATATCAAATCATCTATTCCTTTGATGTATTGGGCTGTGAAAATCTGTTGCTGTTCCAGACTACTCTAGTGACCTGAAGCACTGCTCCAGATCTTTTAGGTGACCTGTGTCATATTCGCACTCCGATTAAGTAGTCTACAGCACATTTTCAGATCACTTAAGTGGCCCACAGCACAACTTATAGGTCACTAAAGTGATTTTTTCCTCTCTCCACTGCCTTCATTATACCCACCTACCATTTGTATCCAGGAAAAGAAAGCATGCATAATTTCTTCCCCCCCCCCCATATAGTTTGCAGGGAAAAATTCCCTTGAAAATTATTTTTCCTCATAGCGATATGCATATTTTTTTTCCAACCCCATGTCCAAAGCTCTCGCTGTTCAAAAATTGTTTGGAGGTTGCCTGTAATATGTTTAGGTTCTCCAACAAAATGTCTCTTGTTTGGAGGTTTTATTGTACGTAGAGAACTTGTGGACCTGAAAAAAATTTATTCTGATGGGTGGGGCATTTTAAAGAGGTTTTGCTGTTTAAGTGAATGATTGTTTTTCCTTCAAATAAATTAGATAATTTATCAACTTTTCTAGAAAATTATTGCCCGTTATTTTGACAGGCCTTGAAGCAATGTTTCGAAAAACGTGACATCTCACTATTACAATCAGCCATCACTAAAATGCCAGAGGAAGAAGCAAGGTATCACCTCGACAGGTGTGTCAAGTCTGGTCTCTGGATTCCAGACGCCAGCAAAGTCGAAGCAGCAGAAGAAACCAGTGGGAATGAAGCAGAGCCTGAAAGTTTGTCGTAGAACTCTGCCAATCAGCTGATAGGCTTTCAATGGCTTTTTCGATCTGCCATATGTAATCGTTTTGGAGTTTTTTTTTTTATTATTTGTAAAATACTTTTTTTTTTTGAGTTTGTCTTTTTTCCCCAGTTATGCACTCACTGTTGAATCTTGTTAACAATGACGACTTGTGGCCTTGTTTTTTGAATTGAATAATGACAGTGACACGATCAATCGACGACATTAGCTATGAAATAAAGAATCCTGCACTGTTCAGGAAACACTAAAAAAAACAGACTTTTGATTTGATTCTTTCTTTAGAAAATTTTGGATTTGATTGTAATAAAATAGAACTTTTCCTGATATATATTGAATTGATGATTTGAAATGCCAACTTATTAAATAGTTTTCATTCCAGTTTCCACATTTTAACTTAAATATGCCTATCTGTAACTCCTGCAAAAACACTGCTTCTAAAGTCACTCGTTTGATCTTTCACATGAGTGTTCATGTGCTTGCAAACTCTCAATATCACTCACTGACGAAGTCCGTTGCTGTCTGGGCAGAGGCGGATTTCTTGAGGGTTAAATTTTGCCGCCCTTCTCCCAACTTTCTCGACCACTCATTCCCGAACTAGCCTGCTAAGCTTCCCTGTAAATATATCACTATAGACAATATTAAGTTTTAAAGATCTTGCTTTTAAAAAAAAGTACAAAAAATCTCATTTAGCATACAGATGACATCTAATTAATTCTACCAACCTGTTTCTTCAACCCCCCAAAAACTAATCCACACCCAATCATATTTGTTTAAATAGGAACCTTACTATCTTCTATTTATTCGTATTACATCACGTATTCAAAATTGCTCTAAATATCACATTAATATCAAAAACTTTTAAAAAATCATGGGATTTAACCCTTTTGTGTACAAGTTTTTTGCAAGAAATTTAGAACAACAATCAAAATTCATCATAAGAAATTTAGAAATGCTAGACATCACGTGATGTCTAGCATTCATCATAATGTTGAGGCAAAGTTTTCATAAACAAGATTTAAATAGAGATTCCCCTGACTATATAATCAAACAAATTTTAGCTTGCTTTCAGTTTTTTTAATGTTCAAATTATATTATGCACCATATAATATTTTTCATTAGTATCTTTCTCCTTAAGTTAGTGCATCAAATTTTAGGAATCGAAAGAAAATTGTACAGCATGCAACACTATTTGTTTCTAAAATCTGGCAATCACATAGTTCCAATATATTCAAAAATAAATTTTTGGTTATGCACTTACCTAGTAAACAAAAAGGCCTTTCCTTGGAACGGGTGAAAGTGAATGCTTAACGTAGCATTCTCTGAGAAAGAAGACACTGATACTTTGGGACCTTTAACATAGTTCCGTGACAATATGGCACACAGCATTTATATTGCATGATTTGACAATCGAAAAAATTCACAGAAATGAAGAAATAATGAATTTAAGACCTACCTTTATTTTTCACACATGTTTGGTAATAGCGACAAGGAAGATAGAAACCAAGCCGCACGCTTTGTTGGCGAGAAAATCAACATCCTTACAACATCCACAGGCTGATGATAGGCTATCCACTCTATTCAACTCTTCTGTTTCACTATGTTACATCAGAACTACTTCAGGGTTACAGCGTAGAGGCCTTGTTATCTAGTTGGTTGTACCCTCTTCCCTGTATCTACCTATAGCCTGTGCAAAAAGTAATGTTCTGATTATTATAATGGCGGAAGGACTCCCTTGCTGTTTCATTAGGCCTCGTGCACTAAGCCATCTGTTTGTTTATTTTTCGCGTAATGTACTTGTTAGGTAATTCTCCCCTTCAACTATATCATTTCCAGTTGGATTGAATATCATGGAATTTATTGTATCTAAGCGAGAATGGTAGATACCTGCATTACAGAAAATGTTTTGTATATTAGTCCGAGTGTAGAGCCTACTCATGGGGAGGTGACAGGGCTCCAGCCAGGGGTGAACCCTGGGTTTTTGTACTATAAATTTCACGTAGAGATGACTGCAAGAAATTCTCTGTGGCCTTGCAACGCACCAGGGTTCACATTCTAGAAATCAGCTTAAACTTGCCTCCTATAGAAATATTAGCTTTGATATTCCCCCCATCCCCAATAATTCTACAAGCCTTCCCAAAATTTTCAATAACTTCATGCCTCTAATTCCAAGCGCCTGAATCCAGGAAGTGATGACCAAGGTCCCCCTCAATGTCTTGTCTTATGCCCTCGCCCCCATACATTTTCCAGAATATCTGCTCTGACTTTGATTGTCATGCCGGAGACTGGTGTTGGATTCCCTGGTGGGGAGGTGCAACGATTCTTTACATCAAGATACTCTATCAATTTTTTGTTTAGCCCCAAAAGCATTTTCCTCCCTCTGTTTAGGTATATTTTCTATCACATATCATCAGTGCCGCAAGTGGGGGAAGAGCAGGTGGGTCTTGTGCCGGACCCTAAGGGGCATAAATTTATCAAATCCTTTAACCCATATATGCTCAACCCAAGGTCCACAGAAGTGGCAGATTTAAGTCACACGCGATACAGTTCCGCATCGCTTTAGTGGCCAGCGACACATTCCCAGATCATTAACTGAACTTCAGCACATTCACTGATCACTTGAGTGATTCGCGGCACAGTTCCAGAAAACTTAAATGGCCCGCAACAAATTTTCAGATCACTCAAGTGAGACGGGGGACAGTTTCAGATCACTTGAGCCGCCTGTGGCATTTCCAGATCACTAAAGTGTTCCGTGGTATATTCACAGATCACTTGACTGGCCCGCTGCACATTTTCAAATCAATGAAGTGGCTTTCACTCTCCAAAAGGTTTAGTTTAACCTCTCCTATAATATTAGGAATGGGCGCAAAAACTCATTCTTGCCGCGACTGACCAAGCATCTAGTCGCCACCCTGCATATCATACTACTTCACAGCAAGCACACCAGCTCTGGTTATATACCGATATACTTCAATTTCCAGTCAGTGGAGTTGGGTGGGAAATGGAGGCACCATCTATCGGTGGTCGCTTCAGGCTCGGTAGGTAAAGTACTTGATTCTGATGTTCTTTGGCTGGATTCGAACCTGTGGACCTTGGCGGTAGTCCTTGTAGTGGAAGACAAGCATCTTGCCACTGCACCACTCGGGCACTTGCATATCATACTACTTCACCAACTCTGGCCATATATTGCAATTTGCTGCCATTAGAGTGAGATGGGTTGGAAATGAAGGTAGTCTATTGGTGGTTGCCTCAAGTTCGTTAGGGAAAATATCTTATCTATATCCTCCCTCTGGCACGAACCCGGGACCGTGACAGCAACCTTCACAGTGGTAGACAAGCATCTTGCCACCATGCTAGTGTATATCATACTAGAGTGATGGACTAGCGCAGGAGGACTCGTCCAGCTGAAATTTTTCCTGACACAACCATGACATTTGAGACACTGTGCAAAATTCACTTCAGTGGCAGAGCCTGGTTGTGTTCAGTTTACCCTGTTTACTTACCTTTCCCCCCCCCCCCTCCTTACCTTTTGCAATTCGCAACATCCCTGTTTATGCAATCTGAGGACAATTTTCCATGGCAAATGTCTCGTATTTCATAAATAACGTTCTGGGTATAATTCACAGAAGAGCAAAATGAGATAAGCAAACAATGTTTATTTGAAGAAAAAACATTAAACGATTAAAAAAAAGTCATGTCTCAAAACATCTATATTCTAAAATGAACGTGCAAAGCAACTTGTATAAGAATATTGAAACATGAAACAAATTATGCTCATGGATAACGATATACTAAATATTTAAAAAAGTATTCACAAGATCCGATCATATTCAAACAAACGCTATGTGTTCAACAGAAGCAAATCACCATTCACACATTTCGAAAAGTATAGGCATATGTAGCAGAACAATCTGGAAGCATTTTAAGGAAAAAGTGTAATAAACACTCATGGGAATTTTTACTGCAAAATATTTCCAGTCAGCTCTGAGGGCTTGTTGCAAAACGTTCTGCTTTAAGGATCTCTGGGCTAGTCCTAATAGTATAATGGCGAGCCCATTATTAAATTTCAGATTAAAACCATGCAGCCAGACAATTTCGATTGATGATTTTTAAAAAGTTGCCTGTTAAAATGCCCGATTAGATAGGATTATCGGGGCCTGCTCATGAAATAAAATTTATACGAATGTAAAAATTCTTTAAGTGGCCATTAAATCTAGCAAAAACAGAAATGCGTAAACATTGAAAGTTAACAAAAAAAAACCGATTCCACAGCTACATACAGCAGAGATTCTCGAACTAAGCGCCAGGCGCCTTGATGAAGGTTTTTCGAAGAGACTGTTGAACTGTTCTGGGGAGTTGCAGATAAGCGTTTATTAGAGAAAGGGGGATGCAGCAGTTAGAAAATGTTTGAGAACTCGTGGTATATACATAATAAGAATAGACATTTGTGCGATATTGCAGTTTCAATACATTTCTTCAAAAGAGAAAATTTTAAAATAACAAAGAAAGTTAAAAAAAAATCACAGGATTAAGATTCCGTGAATAAGGTTGTGGTGATTTTTTTTAGTTTCCAATAGATTACCTTGGCGCTTTGGCTTTCTCAAGATTTTTCAATGGCGACAACAGAATGCTTCTGTAATCTCTGAATTCGAGACCTTTCGGTACAACAAGATAATTTTTTTTCTGAATGTGTAATTTATCAATACTACTATCACCATTATCATATCAATAAAGAGTTATGCCATCAGATTAAACAGAGGCTACTCAAACCCATTATAACGAACAGCCTCTGACAGCCTTACATAGCAACTAATACCAGTTGCATCCAACTTGTGATCACCACTCCTCTTAGTGTATTGCTTGGCTCGGAGCACTGTGATGTGTGATGTCGTTAAGGTAGTGTCTGGGCCACAAAGCAGAATGTGCTGAAAACTGTGGCATATATTACAGGGCAATCTGGAAGAATTTTAAGAAAAAAAGCGTAACAAACACTATCATGGGAATGTTTACAGCATAACATTTCTACTCAGCTCCGAGGACTCATTGCAGAATAATGTAAAACATCCTGTTTCAATGATCTCTGGGCTAGTGCTAATAGTATAATGGCGAGCCCATTATTAAATTTCAGATTAGAAACAATAAGATTTTGATTGACGATTTTACAAATTTTGCCTGTTAAAATGCCCGATTATCTAGGATTATCAGGGTCTGAACATTAAATAAAATTTATACAAATGTAAAAATTCAACAAATGGTCATTAAATCTAGCAAAAACAGAAACGCATAAAAACCGAAAGTTAATGATAAAACCAATTCAACAGCTGCATGCATAATAAAAATAGACCTTTGAGCGATATCACAATTTCAATGCATTTCTTTAAAAGAGAAGTTTTCAAAATAATTACCAGAAGTTAAAAATGACAAGGCTAAGATTCCATAAACAAGGTTATAGCAACTTTTTAATCGCTAATAGATAACCTTGGTGCTTTAGCTTTCTTTAAATTTTTCATTGCAACAAGAATAATTTTCAAGCCAATGTGATATTCTTTTCAATTTATAATGATATTTCTTGTTATCACTGGCACTGTGAATCGTTATCATGAATTTTTTAATTTTTTCACGAATGGAAATTCTTCAATCAGACGAAAAAAACGCTCGTGTTTGACAGAAGTGCCAGCTAAAGATACTTTCTTACCTGAAATTGGAAGCTAAAATAGTATTAGGCAGCAATCAGAATAAAAATTTCGGTTGGCGTTGGGTTTGCCAGAACAACTACTCCTAATAAAAATGTGATGGTTCTGTGAATACTGTGGCTAACACTTTCTTTGGTGTAAGATTACCACATTCGAAAACTGAGAAAAGAGACCATGTGCTTGCACCCTTGGTGACATCATATTTCCCAACAGATGGTGCCACTATTCTGCCAAATAAAACTAGCCAAGGCAATAATTTTTCCTAACTAAAACAGAACCACTAAAAAAAAAAAAAAATCTTTGGTGGCTATTGGTCAATGGAAAAAAAATCACAAAAGCTCACTCATGTCAATGAAGAGGTATGTTTCAAAGTGGGAAAAAAATAATTCTGGAAACCTGAACAGGAGGCAAAAGAGGTGAATTTTCTAAAACGTAAGAGGATGCTTGAAATGACATCAAAAAAGAGGACATCTGGTAACCTTAAATTGATAGTTCCAGAATTTCGCCTTACAATGTTCTTGCTATTGTTTTTGAGTTTGTCATGAAATTACCTATAACATTTGGCAGACTTGAATTTCATCGATGTTGAAGATGTTTGCCGAACAAGAAAATTCTGTGTCCTCAAGAGCCTAAATCCTTGGAGAAGTTGGAAATGGACACTTTCGCACAATCTCACTTATGGAATCTAAGCCATTGACAATAGAAAAGAAAGCAAACACAGAGCTCTCACAGAATAGCGATACCCTGCATGATTTGGTGATTTTCTCAACAGCAACTTCTGAAAACTAAAACCTCTATGAACGTTTCCATTAAAAGCTACTATTTAAATATACATATCACAACTATATATATCTCAGATACAATAAAAATTATTAAAACATCACAAGACAGCACTGCTATTCTGCGAGAGTTCCAACCACAAAAATGAATAAACTCTACAAGTCATCAAATAGCCCATCAATGTCTTCAGAGGTAGGGCATGCTTTTTTATTGCCGGGAGGACTGGCAGAGCTGGTAGCTGCGCACTGATTCGTTCCATTTCCCTTCTTATCAGAGCGAACATTTCTCCTCTTGGGAAGATTGGTAGAGCTAGTCGCTGCGTTCCGATTCCTTCCATTCCCCATCTCATTGGTCTTCGACTGTTTGCAGACTCGCTTCCTTGGTCCACTAATTGTCTTAGGTTTCACTGCGACCTCATCATCACTGCTGAAAAGTAGAAAGTCTTCCGTCTTTTCCTTTCTCGTGGATGGTCCGGGTTGGTTGATGTCTTTGACCCTTCGTTTTGTAGCCTTCTTAGTAGAATTAGACTCCACAGCATCAAGACTAGAATTTATAATAACAAGATTAGCATTAAGCTTAGACCGCATAGTAGTAAGATTTGACTTCACAGTAGCGAGCTTAGCTTTCGCCTTTAAATTCATCGTCTTAAGTCTTCTAATATACCTCCGAGAAGTCTTCTGCAAGCGCACCAGAGATTCCTTCTGCGAACGCTCAAGAGATTCCTTCTCAGCATACATTTCCCTGATTTTGGTTTTCTTCGTGTTTAACACCTTGATGAAATTGTAGAATAGGTTACTCTCTTGTCCCGATTTCGCTTTCAGGGCTTCATCCAGCAATAACTTCATTTCGTGCCTGTCCCGCTCTTTTTCATCCACATCAGAGTTGAGTCCTTGTATCATGCACCTGGCTCGTGTCATGTAATTCGAGCACATGGTGAGGATTTCCTCGAGGGAGGCGCCGAATTCCCTTTCGAAGAACTCAAGCTCTCCGAGCTGCACCTTCATGCTCGAAACGTCTTTTATCCACTCGAACAACATCGACTTCTCCGATTTTTTTTTAAGGACGTAATGTATTGATGGATCGTCCTCTGCGGATCCGTTTTTCCCACCGCATCCGAAAGCATATAAAGTGTCGGATAAATACACGTCGAAGGTATTCAGCGGCGACTCGGCGGCTTTCAGCCTCAGCTCTCTTTCCGAAGTGCTGGTGGTGAACACTTTAAGCTGCTGGACGCACAACATGTTCAGCTCCCATTTCGTATTATCTTCGTTACTCTTTGTCACTAGGAAATATTCTAAAGGCGAATCTCCGGTCTGAATTCTTTTTATATAAACCGCCATCTCACTAAAGAAATATGCTCAAATATCAAAAGAACCCTGCACTAAAAAATATATCTGGTAAAAACGTATAAATTAAAAACATTTAAAAAATTCAGCACGAGAAGCGAGAGAGGAAACCACAACACACTCCGCTTAGCAGGGAGTTTGTTTAACTACAGCTCTCGTACGGACGTCTGTGACCTACGTTGTGCTTGGTCTGTTGCCACTCACAGTAATAACCAAAAAAATTGATCAGGAATCCCTTTATAAATGAGCTGACTATATTGTTTCGACAAAATACGGAAAATTCGATTACCAGATACAGGACATCAATTGTCGCTAAAGCCGGGTTTTCCTAGGAGCAGGTTTCCTGTGCCGCGCGCAACGTGACTCGCCCAGAGCGACACGCGGTCCACTCACCAGTAAGAAAAGTAGCATGGCTGTTTTCCTACAGAGCGCAATACGGCTCACGACAGCGCTTTACGTTGGGCGTTATTGGCTGACTCCTTCTGGAAGAGTCAAATGCGTCGTGCGCCGCGGTTTTGCCGATATTCTCTTCACTGTTGTGTGTTTTATTTTCCCTTCCCTTCAAACCGGAGCATGCAGACGACAGAGTAGCTGATGCCAAAGCCATATACTTTATATAGCCACCCTGATCTGATGCGCCTCGCTAGGAAAACACAAACGCGTAGCGTGATTATGTAACTCGTTTCTGTCGGCGCAAAATAGTCTAATTCGGTTCACGCTGCGCAACAAACCTATTCCTAGGAGCAGGTTTCCTGTGCCGCGCGCAACGTGATTCGCCCAGAGCGGCACGCCGTTCACTCACCAGTAAGAAAAGCAGCATGGCTGTTTTCCTACAGATCGCAATACGCCTGACGACAGCGCTTTACGTCGGGCGTGATTGACCGACTGCTTCTGGAGGAGTCAAATGCGTCGTGCGCCGCGGTTTTGCCGATCACTTCACTCTTGTGTGTTTTCTTTTCCTTCCCTTCAAACCGGAGCATGCAGACGACAGAGTAGCTGATGGCAAATGATGCCAAAGCGGTATATTATTTAAGCCTTTATATAGCCGTCCTGATCTGATGCGTCTCGCTAGGAAAACACAAACGCATAGCGTGATTATGTAACACGTTTCTGTCGACGTGAAATAATCTAATTCGGTTCACGCTGCGCAACAAACCTATTCCTAGGAAACCGGCTTAAGGGGGGTCATTCAAGTATTACGTCAGCATCAATAAGGAGGTGGGGGGGGGGGTTCGGATTTTTTAACCTTTGATGAGAAGGTGGGAGTGGGGGGGGGGTTGGTGGTGCTTGCTTATCATCACAATCACCCTTTATAAAAATAATTCTTGATGACATCTTTACTGAGTGTGCAATGAACGAGAAAAACCTTTCCCTATAGATCGAGTGATTCCCAACGTGTGCGTTAACGCCCCCAGGGGGGCGGTAGAAGCTACGGGTATAACATAGGATCGAGTAACTCGAGTGATGTAGAACTACAATACGGGCCGCTTAAGTGCTCTAAAACTGTGCCTGTGAATGCCCCGGACCGCTTGAATGTTCTGGAACTGTGCTGCGGATCAACTGATCAGAGAATGTGCAAGGGGCGGCTTAAATGCTCTGGAATTGTGCCATAGACTTAAGATATAAATAGACCGCGCGCGCTATTCATAAAACTTGTCGAACGTGAAGAAAAGATGAGCAGTATTGTCGGGAAAAGAACAGGTTCTGCGCTATTATATTTGGCGCGTTTTCGCAGAAGCTAGGATGTTGCTGTAACGAAATTTGACTCAATTCGATCAAGTTGATGAAAACTTTCCTTCATTTTTTCAATGAATTTCACTCATTTTTATGTGAAATATTTAGGGAGTATCAGATTTGAAAAAATAAATTCTATAAAATAAACAAATATTGGAAAACGGAATTTTTTTATTTTCCATTAAGGGATAATTCTTAATAATTTCTTAACACATGGGTTTTTAAATTTTAATTGAATATATAGTATTTGAAGGAAGTGAATATAAACAGTATAAATTTCATGAAATAAATTTTTTTGGCACAGTTTTTAATAGCTTTCTAAATATCTATACACACACAGGAAACAAAATATTGTATACAACAAATATATAATGTTTATGTTACTGTAAATTTGATAAATCCGTAGTGCGCGTTATCTTCAGAAATTATGCATAATAGTTGGTAAATATATGCATAATTACCAATATTTTTAGTAAGTTTGATGAATTTCGTAGCATTTATCACTTTTTACGAATGAATCGAATAATTCTCAAAATGAAGTTAGTAAGTTTAATGAATATGGAAAAAATCCATGCTGAAATATCACTTTATTTCAACAACTTAGTTCTGTCCGTATGAGATGCGTGCACTACACATATTTCGCCATAAAAATTAAATTAATAATAAATGCGAAGATAGAGAGAGATTTTTTTTCATCGGCTTAGTTCATGTTGGCTTTTGCTGTATTTATCAGCATATGCAAACATAACCGTTACGAAGAGGGGTAAAAATACTATTATTTTTAGAGGTTGTTATGCATTTTTATGCAAAACTGCAATTGTCTAGAGGGGGGGGGGGAGTTTTCCTCACATTCTATTTAAATAGAATATTTTTCATAAATTTCTCCTTCTGAAAAGCATATTTTCTTCCAAGTTGAGCAAAACTCGAATGAACTCACTAGCTCGCCAAATCTTGCGGAGACGTATATTTCAGTTAAAACTTCATAAAACTCACAATTTCAATCATTTATTGCCAAAAATTCTATTAAAACATTTAATAATGATTCATGACATTTGAATTTTACCAAAACTTGGAACTTTAATTGAATTAAATCCAAAATGGAGTCGTTAAAAACTGAGATTACGTCAGAAATCCATTGCATCGTCAATTTAATATTCCAATTTTTAATTTATAAGAAGGGGAATAAGCAAAAAGTATTCCTTTGTGAAAGGATAATGTTCCTCCTTTCCTAAACTGTTCCGAACATCCGAAAGCTGCACACGTGGTGACCATTCTAATGAAAAATAAGACAGCACTTGGAGATCGTCATACGAACAGCCATAAGGAAAGCATTGCCAGCGAGATTCCCTGACCAGCCTTTCGACTGGAGTCACGTGACTCCGGATCTTTGCTTCACATTGTAACCCCTCGCGCGCACTCTATAGTATTATTACTCTGTGAATTGTGCCATGGGTCACTTAAGAGATTTGTAAATGTACCACTCTTGATTCATTTTTAGAAAATTAGGTATGGGGTCATTCAAGTATTGCGTTAGCATCGATGGGGGGATGGGGGGGGGGTTTCCGATTTGCTGATTTTGATGACCGGGGGGAGGGGGTTGGATGATGCTTACGTCATCAACCACCCTTTATGAAAATATTAAATATTCTTAATGACATCCTACTCGGTGCGCCAAAAACGCGAAAAATCTTGTGCTAGTTTGTAGGCACCTGAACTATGTTTCCGGGCCGCTTAAGTGCTCCGGAAATGTGTCGGGCCACTTAAGTCCTCTAGAACTGTGCAACGCATCACTCAAGTGATCCGTTATTACGCCACGGATCAGTTAAATTATCTGGGAATATTCTGCGGGTAACTTGAGTAATGTAGAACCGCACTGGGGGGGGGGGGGCGCTTAAGTGCTCTAAAATTGTGCCACATGTCACTCAAGGGGTCTCCAAATGTGCCACGGAACGTTTAAGTGTTCTGGAACTGTATCGCGGGGTTACTTGTTCTTTGAATGTGCCACTGGCCCACTTCAGTGATCTGAAAATGTGTTACGGGCCTACTTCAGTGATCTGAAAATGTGTTACGGGCCTACTTCAGTGATCTGAAAATGTGATACGGGCCTACTTCAGTGATCTGAAAATGTGACACAGGCCACTTAAATGCTCTGGAATTGTGCGCCAGGGGTCATTTAAGCGATCTGTAAATGTGTCGATTAGCTCATTTTTGCAAAATTGGGTTTGAGGGAGCAAGCCACATAAGATAACCTTCAGGCCGTATTTGGTCCGCGGTTCAAAGGTTTACCATGTCTTAAAGGGTGGATCGCAAATTGAGAAACGAAATTGAAAAACGTGTGCAACCCCCTCCCCCCGTGTACGTTTCTGATCCCACCAATATGCGTTATTAGGTGAAGGGCAGTGCTGACGAAATTTTGCTGACAAGGGGGCGAGGGGACAGTTTTGGCTGATTTTTGCTGACGAGGGGAGGAGGGGGTCAAAAATGGCTAAAAATTTGCTGACGTAATACTTGAACGGCCCCTATGAGGTGTCTGGCCACATCAGATAACTTAACTCCGGGAGACACATTTGGCCCGCGGGCCATGGGTGGAGCTCAATTGTTTCAAAGAGTAGGTCGCAATTAGATTCATAAATAACGCGAGCCGATCTCCCCTTTAAAAAGTCTCGCCACAGAGAGCAACAGACGTACATACAATCACAAATATGTAATTCAATCATAACACATCACTCACTTCTCTTCTGAAATATAGATGGCAGCACACTGAAAATCAAACAACAATACATACGCACTCAAACTTGTTAGGTATACACACGCAGTTACACTTCCGGCAAAACTCACTAGGTAGCAAATCGCCCATAGATGGTGATAGACCTGAGTTGTGCTCGGATTGAAAGAAAGAAAAAAGAAAGTTTCTTAAGAAAGATTATTTAATTCTTAGCCTTCAAATAGCATTGAAAATTTAACAGAAATTTATTAGCATAAATCAATGCACTTTCTTAATTCAGATATTTTAATTTTTTAATTGTTTTTTAAATCAAAAAATAAATTTTTGATCGTCTAGAGGGGGGCATGGGGTAAGGCTCGTGTGCCTTCCAGTGTACATCTCTGTTCCCAATGTGCGTTAGGATGAGGGGGGGGGGGCAGAGCTAACGAAATTTTAAAATTGTCAGTAGAGGGGGATGGCGATTTGAAAATTCGGAATATATTTTGTTTCTCATAAATTTATTCTTTTTTTTTTTCCTTCCATATCCCCCCCCCCCTCAACCTTAGTAGGTGAAGGAAAAATGCTACCAGAAAATATTTCCATACTTGTTCATATTTTACTATGTGCTCCTTCACGCACAGAAACGTGACTTCACTGCTGGTGGGAAGAAAATGAAAATAAAATTCTTTAAAAGTGAATAATACATACATATTGTATTTAATTTTACACACAAAACGATCAATATAAACTTCAATGTAAGGCTAGCCCAGGCAGTGGCGACATTGAAAATAGCGCCCTTTTTTGTTGTATCTCTTCCAAAATTCTTTGACAGTCATGGCGTCATCAGATGAAAACAAGCCTTAGCTTTTCTGTAACGTCGCTTCGTATTTTCAATTATGCCCTGGGTCCATAGGTTGGATAAGTGGAGTTGTATTCGCTGGGAGAAAGAGGCATGTTATTTTGCCATCATCACTTTTGAGTTCACAAGAGGGTTGTGTCGGGGTTAATGTCCATTAACAGCGCAGTGCTTCCTGCGGCAACTGCTTTCTGGCCATATGAGCTCTAACTAGAAGCACAAAAACTTTGTGGAACCCATTCTGAAAAAATTGTTTGGTCTATCCAAGCAATGTATTCGGACATAATAGTTCACAGGCAATGCATTCATATTTAAATTTTAGAAAGCACGTGGTTTTTTGGATTCACCAATTACAAGCAGGGCTGATCTATGATTGCCTTTGGCGTTTGTACAGACCATAGCAGTGATCCGATCTTTATCGACTTCAAAACCTTTGGCTGTTTTTCCGTATTTTTTTTATGATGACGGATAACAGAAACTGACGGTTAATCGAAGTTTCAGTGTAATAAAAAAAGGTATTTTCGATGAAATTCACGGACCCTGTCCAAGGGTTTTGTTTAACAAATCAATGCTACTCTCAAGCAGGGCCGTAACTAGTCTGGGGCAACCGGGCATTGCCCCAGGGCCCCGAGCCTAATAGGGCGGGCCGAAAAAAGTTTACACTTATTTATCATAATAATAATAACCCTTTCAAAAAGGGCCCGAAGGAAAAGTCTGCCCCGGGGCCCCGAAAAGGCACACTACGGCCCTGCTCTCAACGCATAAGATATATGTTGAATTAACAATCTCTAAACTCCGGGCAAACGCAGGTTCACAGCTACCGGTCAAATGTGAAAAGCAGCAGGCTTCTTACAAAAAAAAATTCCAATAAACATAATACTATGTATGGTGTGAGTAATACTGACAAATATTTCAGAATGCTTTTACTCGTTTTTTATCAAAGTACAATGTAACAACAAAGAAAATAAAACTGTAACTAACCCCTTCGCTTACAAGCGATTGACAATAAATGCGTATGATCTCTAACTGATGAATCGGCGATAAATATGGTAATTTTGTCCTGACCTAACTGCACGTTAGAGAAAGAAATAGAAAAGAGAAATGGAAGAATAGAAGAAAAGAATAAAACAGCATAATTAGATAAGAGGGAGTGATTACAAAGATTTCTCTCTTTTCACCCTCACCCTACCTGTTTTCTTTCACTCTTGTATGTATTTAGGGCCGTTCAAGTATTACGTCAGCAGATGTTTTGCCATTTTTGACCCACTCCCCCTTGTCAGCCAAAGTCTGATCCCCCGTCAGTAAAATTTCGTCAGCTCTGCCCCCCCCCCCAACGCATATTGAGATCAAAGACGTACACGGGGTGGTGTTCCCCTCCATGCCTCCACCAGACGATCAAAATTTTATTTATTTTTTGATGCAAAAAAAATTGACTATCAGAAGAAAATGTCTTTTTATGTTGCTATAATCAATTTCTGTTAATTTAAATGCTATTTGAAGGCTATGAACTCAAAATTTCTCCTTGAGAAATTGCTTGCTACAAACCTTTAAGCCATATATGCGAAACCCGTGGCCCTGGGGTTATCAAATGTGGTGCTCGAGGTTATCTGGTGTGGCCCACCACCTGAAAACTAATTTTGTAAAAGTGAAATGAGCAGCACATTTACAGATCTCTTAAGTGTTTCTTGGCGCTATTTGGAGAGTGAATTTATAGTGTAAAAAAAATAACAATATTTTTCCCGGGCCCATGTGTGTGGGTGGGGGGCGTCCTGGAGCTCACTTAAACCATTGAGAGTGGATAGTTGATTTCGTATTCAGGAGACATTCACCGACAACTCAGTTGAATCCCCTATGAACACTGGCAGAGATAGACTAGAAACTCTGGGGGGGGGGAGGGCACGATGATGATGATGTCAATTCATCACATTCCTGCGTGAAAACTCCTGTGCGTATATTCCTATGTGCATTACATACATTAGATCAGTCGGCTAAGTATGCTGAATTTTCTCTCAAGGGAGGACTTTTCATTTTTTTCTTCTAAAGAGAGCGAGGGTTCGAACCCGGGCCGTCTTAAGAGCATAATGAGCCCCCGGGGTAAGCGATTTTTCTGAGGACCTACCTGGCAAATTTTCGAAAAATTCAACTTCTCATTTTTTTGAGACCCCCTATTCTCGAGGCCTCCGGGCCACCAGCGAAATGTACAAATCAGGCCTGGAAATCGATTAAAATATTTGACTGGTCAACCAGAAATGGAATACAACAAACGCAGTATTGGTAACTTTGTAATATTAATTGATGCTATAAGAAATATTTTATTCATTTCACGAGCATTCGCTAGCTGTAAACAAATATAGGAATAGATTAAGTGAGATAAATGCACAAATACGTGCGTACGGCTAAACAACATGCTGATGTATGATGTTTTCATTTGTATTTGTGCGCATGCTTTATTATTGATTTTTAAATGACAATGAAAATGCGTATATCTCAAAAATGTGATTTTGGAGTTATGTTCTGACCAAACACCACAGATTTATCAAATCTATTTGTGGAGATGCGCCCCCCCCCCCGACCGCTAAAAGACGGAACCGGGTGATCTAATGTAAATGCATACATATAAATTGACATCGTCATATTACTATTATTCACGTGCATCTTGTAGTTTTTTTTAGAAGATCGATATTTCTAGGTTAGTCACTGATTCCGAAACTACTTTCTATCTTCAAGGTGTTGCTTGTTTCCTTCAGAAATTGTAGGGAATTGTCTAAAAAAGTGAGTTTGGATGACCTTCTAGGAACTTCCCGAACACGCGAAAACTGCTTTTCACCGTGGAGGTAGTAAATTTCGGACTTGTCTTCTAAACGCCCACCAGACGCAATTTGAAAATGAGTTTTTAATCATCCGTTTCTCTGTTCAATCGATCTGTATTCATTCCTCTCATGATGAAAAATTGGATCAAAATATTGATTTTAATTGTCAACATGTGGTCACTTATCTAAAATATTATGTACAGGAACATAATTTAACCCTTTCCATAAAGACTATACTTTAAAATACCACGTTCGATTATTTGTTTTGAACTACTTAATTGTTTCAAAAAAATTGTTTCGTTGTCTTTAATTAGAACTGAAATGACCTACCAAACGATTTACATGATAAATATTTATTATTATCATTACATTTACACTTTTATTTTAATTTATTACAATTTGCTTCTCATTCTACTTTTCATAATGTCGGATATAAATGGTTAACCCATTTTCGACTGACGCTGAATGTTTGAATTAATGATTTGCGCAACGCTTTGTTTAAAATTTTTTTTTGATTAATTTTCATACAAATTTTTGTATGTGAAAATCAAAACTGATTGTCGCTTATCGACAGGACTTGAACGAGAACTTAGCAGCTGTGATAAAATACTAGTTCCATTCTTACGTGCGGCATAAATTCAGTGGAACAAAATACTGTAAAAACAAAATTTACTCACAATCGTAACCATATAAAGTAATTGTAGAAGGCAACATTGAGTGAGGTTTTTCGAATGTTGATACCGGTTTCAGGACATTTTTAACATTGATGATTACGAATTGCTCTGCTGAGCGTTCATTTTCTCAAGTAAAGCATATAAAAAATCATAGAACAATTATGCGACAAGGTAGGCTCGACGCTCTATCTTTACTGTGTATAGAAGATGTGTTGTGGAGCATTGGTTTCGAAGATTTAATCAAGGATTTTGTGCGAAGGAAAAGTAGAAGAAAACATTTCAATAAATAAAGTGCTCATTTATAGAAAAACTAGCTGATACCCGGCGACGTTGCCCACCCCGTTAAAAATGTATATATGTATAGCTTATTAATTATTTCTTAATCAGAAAAATTTCTGCATCAAGTAAGAAAAAATTACTTTTATTTTTTAAATATTTTAATTAAAAACTTGAGGCAATCGCTTGTGGATACACAATATTTTTTCTTTTTCCATCTGGTGTGTAGATGTACAAATTTTTGCTATTACTAACACGTGAACAGGTGACGAAAAGGTGTCCGTGTGAAAAACAGGGCTCAAGTAAGTTGATACCTGCCACTGCTAACGACTGGCCTTGCGCTTTGTTGATTGTCATAGCAAAAGCTAAACGAATCGGGAACTGTAATCGCTTGAAAGTGAATGGCATTTCTTCGGTGATAATTGGGATACGTGGAATGAAGACTTCTTTTTCTTTGTCACATCCAGTTAGAATCGTTGCTTTAATGATGCAATTGTGCAATTTCTTCACGCAGAGTCTGGTGCCATTGCAGAGTCTCGGTGTGTCCAAATTTCTTAAAAGCATTATAGGTGCTCCGACTTTGAGGGTCAAATTGTGTGGTGGCACACCCGGAATATCCAAAGGAGTTTAGAAATTCTGCAGGATACAGAACTAAATGTCTGTGACAGTGTCAACCAATTTGTAAGATGTGGAGTCTCCTGGAATAATTTTTAGGATTTTTTCGTTGATCTTGTTCACACTGTCATTTTTCGGTGCCAGAATCGCTCTCAGAAAGCCACTCATGGTTTTGGTCATTTTGTTGAATGTTTGGGAAGACTTTGTCTGCAAGTTCTTGAACTGAGTTTAACAACTGGCAAAATTCATTTGGGAACGTAATCGGTCCAGTGCTTGGGTCTACTGGTTGGTCAACTGATGTGAAAATGATAGCAGTGCTGAGTCATTTTGCAGTTGAACTCGCATGTTGGTGGATAATGATAATTTTTTAACTTCGTGCCAGAGTGTTGATGATTTGAGGCAAGCATTGAGTTCATCAGTTGGCGTTGAACATTTTTATTCCCAGTTTTGTCAGCGTAGTTGTTGTTCTCTGTTGTTAGCGACGTCATACGTCCAGCTTGTGCAGCGAAAATTATTCAAACGCCTTTTACGCATTTTTTAAATTGAAACTATATCTATACGATGGGCGGTTGATGAGATAAAGGCCGCATTATCACTTACAGGACACCCTGTATATAGGCTAGCAGAAATACCCGGCGCTTCCCGGGTTTTCGGCAATTAATGGGAGGATTGGAAAAGTGGCAAACCGGTATAAAGGAATAAACTGTTATAATAACAGAATTAAAGGTGTGACAAACCATTGTAAAGGCATATATTCACGTCTGAAACGCATTGTTGGAAACCACGGTAACCAAAGTAAACGTTCCGAAAGTAATTGTTGAGGCCCCAAAACTATTGTTGCCCGACAGTTTTTCGCCCATTTCGGGCATTTGCCCAGCTATGACGAACTTTTAAAGTAGCCTACGGTTCAATCCCGGACCTGTTTGGTATATATGCAAAATCTGGCGACGATCAGTCTAAAACTGTAGATTTGTATAAAGAACATACATACATACTTTCACATTTATATATAAGACTAGCTATAATACCCGGCGCTGCCCGGGTTTTCTTCAATGAGGCTGTTAGAAACACGTGATATCTCCCTCTTTCTTTGAGGGACATGCAAACCGTGTCTAAGTTAACCAATATGGCGACTTCCTGTGCGACTCATGAAATAAACAAATCTAGATTTAAAGAAACATAGAAATGAATATATACTTTTCTTTCCTTTTTTAAGGGGCGCTATGTATTTCTATCCCCCCCCCCAAACTTCAAGTTAATTATCTGCCTGTTTCAGCTTTCAAAAATGCTTAATTAAAGCTGTGGAATTTTTTCGATGTACTTTTTACGGGCCCATAATTAATTTTAAAACAACCTAAACTGCATGAATTGACGCAGTTGAATATCAGAAGATAATACGGAGACATTAATTTTCATGCTTGAGAAGATATAAATAAAAAGTTGAAATCAATGTTATTACATGAATACCCAACTCAAAAGTAGGTCCGGCTAATTACTTCATATTCAATCTCCTGGGCTTAGTATACCTCTAAGCAAACACAATATTTCAGAAATCGGGAATTCTATACAATTTTTAAAATTATTGATGTGGCGGAAAACCCCACCAAATTTCAGCATTTCTACAGTAAAATCGGCAATTTTAACAGTGATTTCTATGAGTCTCCCCCTTTTCCTGACCCTCAAAGCGATGCTGATGATGATTATGATGTCTATTCAAAAAGCCTCACTACTGAGAGTATTGAAATGTAATTGTATTGAATAGTAGTATTGTGTAGTATTGAAAGTATTGGCAAACCATTATAAAGGCATAAACTATTATACATATGTAACGAATCTATTTTCCCAGTATGGATATTTTTACTAACTCTCTGTGGCCTTACAGCACCTAATGCGTTTTGTTTGTTTATACGTTGTTAAAAGAAGTTG
This sequence comes from Pholcus phalangioides, assembly GCF_987345545.1. Taxonomy (NCBI): domain Eukaryota; kingdom Metazoa; phylum Arthropoda; class Arachnida; order Araneae; family Pholcidae; genus Pholcus; species Pholcus phalangioides. The sequence continues at coordinate 32,553,908 of NW_028301603.1, forward strand.
AGAAGAGAAAATCTATCTTCCAAGAGAAGAGAACGTGAGTTGGAATGTGGCTTCCGTTCTGGAAGGTTGTCTGTTTTGAGTGTGCTTCGAAATAAAGGCTTCTTCTTTAAGTTCCGCCGTTTCGTGCCTTTAATTGGACACCCCTCCAATATCAAGGGTTTAGAAATAAGACGCACCTCCTACACGACGTCCCCTTATAAAAGTGGCGCCCAACGTCGTGGCTCGAACTCAAGGCAGTACGAAACGGACATTCGATCTCAACTGTGAGGTTCCTGATAGCTCCTAAAATCGAAATGGCGTACTTGGCCAAAGGTAAGAAACGTGATTTGATCCTACTCGCTCTAGAATTAGGAGAGGAAGTTCCGAATGATTCGCGTGTAGTAGATATCAAGCATATAATAACAAAGTCCTCCGGTTATGAGGAAGAATTCGCGAAAGCCCTGCTGGCTACTATTATCGGAGAAAGAGAGGGAGAAGAAGAACGAGCTAGAATAATTGAGGAAAGAGAAGAAGAACGAGCTAGAATAGTTGAGGAAAGAGCTAGAATCGACGAAGAAAAAGAACGATCTAGGATCGCCGAAGAAAAGGAACGAGAACGTTCGTTTGAACTTGAAAAGATGCGGTTGCAGCTTGAGTTTCAACGACTCTCGCAACCGGCAGAAGAGCCATCCGTCGCTCTCATCGATCAGCCCAAGTTCGACGTGAAGAGGCTGATCCCGAATTTCAATCCGAGTGAAGATGATATGTCGCTATTCCTAAAGTTGTTTGAAAGACAGCTAAAATTCTTGAAAGTGGAGAAGGTGAACTGGGTTGCGTATCTGCCGGGAGTTTTGCCGAATGAAGTTGCTAAACTCATTTCTCGAGAACCTGAAGATAAGGCCCATGATTACGACCACATCCGGGAGGTTCTCTTACGCCGTTTCAAGCTGAGTGCGGAAAGGTTCCGGCAGCTCTTTTCTACTCACAGAAAAGCACCTGGAAGTACCTGGAAGGACTATCATTTCGAGATCCAAAGTTACTTTGAAGGCTGGCTGTCCGAACTGAACATTGGAAACTTTGACGAGCTGAAAGATCTGATGATTTCGGATCAGATGAAGAAGAGGATCCCACCTGAAGTTAAAGAACATTTTCTGGATGTTTGGAGTGAGTGGACTACCCCTGAAGAGATCGTGGAGAAGCTGGATGCTTATGATAACCTTCGAAACAAAAAGAGCGAGATCCAATGTGAGAGGAAGAGGTTGCAGTCAAAGCAACATGAACCCCCTAGGTCCCCAGTGCGACAAAGAGACTTTCATTCTAATCAACGTGCGAATCCGGAATCGGAAGATGCAGGACGTCATCCTGTCTTAAGATGTTATGGTTGTGGGGAACCTGGTGTTACCAAGTCCCGATGCCGAACGTGTAATCCTCCAACGGATAGACCAGGACCCAGTGTCAACGCTTTGGACTTATACAGTTTATCATCCCATCCTAATATGGAATCGGAAGATGACAGTTAGCAGTCATATCCTAAGATGTTACGGATGCGGAGAACCTGGTGTCGTCAAGTCCCGATGTCGAACGTGCAATCCTGCCACGAACACCCCAGAAGTTAGTGTCGACGCCTTGGATTTTTACAGTTTCTCAACTGAGAGACGTCAAAGAAATGCTATCGAAGTCATGATCTGTCATAAGCGTGGAGCAGTGTGCGCTGACACGGGTGCCACACATTCGGTGGCAGGGGAGAAGCTATACCATCTCTTACAAGAACATGGTTTGACCTTTTCCCGCAAGACTATCGTTATGAGACTAGCCGATGGATATGCTCGTAGAGCCGAAGTCCTAACTACGACTGTGGACATTAACGTCCAAGGTAAAGTGATTCCCACCGAGATGATAGTGCTACCACAGGCCAGGGAAAACCGAACCCTTCTCAGTACCGACTTTCTCAGTGATGCTGGAATCGTCCTGGATGTTCAGCAAGGAAAGTGGTACTTCTCTGAAGCTCCTGAGAAGCGACATCCGTTCGTCGAAAGCCCATCCGACAGCAGTGCCCTCCTGGCACTACCTGCTGAGTCACAATCGTGTCGACTACGTGAAGATAAAGGTGCCCACCTTACTTCTCAGCAACGAGAACTTGATTCATCCCCGGCGGAGTTCAAGCGATGCTTCAAGCCAGGGGGAGGCCCGATACCTTTCATCGAGCAGCGAGAACTTTATTCCTTCTCAGAAGAATCCCATAGATGCTCCAAGTTAGGGGGGAGGAAGACCTTTCCTCAAGCACCAGATCAACAAGAGTGGTGATGACAGGGTATACCGCTGTAAAGGTGGCCCTGGAGAAGGCTACGAAAAATGTCGTGTTTAAAATTCTCGCTCGACCTTGCGAGGAAGGGATGCTTGCTATAACTGCGGTCGACGTGGACACGTTGCCCGAAGATGTTGGGATCAGATAGTGTGTGACCAGTGTAAAAATCGTAGTCATATTGTCCGTAACTGTCCAGGCCGCCACGCTGATAAGCTATCCAGCCCAATGGGTAAAGGAGCCAAGCAGTGTGAGCAGTTGAACTTCATTGTACATGGAGAAGAGATCACGGACTCTCCGCGAGTCCCAACGTGGGAATGATGTTTTGGATAAGATCATTGAAAACGTTGAATCTACTCAGGAATCTGAAGATTTCCTAAACGGGAGGAAACAAGAACTCGTCTTGAATCCCGTAAACCAGTACCGATTCCAAAGGGAGTTGACTCCATTACGAGATGCTGAGACCCCAACCGCGCTTTCCCGGACCCCAAAAGAGCGGCGTTCTTCAAAAGTGCATCCGAATCCTAGTGGGCGTCTTGAGAATCGGTGCGATTCAAGGACCGAACTTCGACCTGACATAAGAGTGTCGGCAGTTGCCCGGAACTTCCCGCTGTGTCCGTCAGGAACTACTCCCAAAGGAAAGATGGCTGTTACTGGCTCCTCGCCGAGACGTCGTTGGAGCGAGGGGGGGGGGGGGAGATTGTAACGAATCTATTTTCCCAGTATGGATATTTTTACTAACTCTCTGTGGCCTTACAGCACCTAATGCGTTTTGTTTGTTTATACGTTGTTAAAAGAAGTTGAGAAGAGAAAATCTATCTTCCAAGAGAAGAGAACGTGAGTTGGAATGTGGCTTCCGTTCTGGAAGGTTGTCTGTTTTGAGTGTGCTTCGAAATAAAGGCTTCTTCTTTAAGTTCCGCCGTTTCGTGCCTTTAATTGGACACCCCTCCAATATCAAGGGTTTAGAAATATTCCGCCATCTCCCGGAAAAGAGACGCACCTCCTACACGACGTCCCCTTATACATATACATATACTAACAGGATTAAAGAAGTGACAAACCATTGTAAAGGCATATACACGTCTGAAACGCATTGCTGGGGAACCACGGTAACCAAAGTAAACGTTCGGAAAGTGATTGTTGAGGCCCGAAAACCATTGTTTCCCTACAGTTTTTTGCCCATTTGGGGCACTTACCCTGCTCTGACAAAAATTTAAAGTAGCCTATCGTTTAAGTCGGGTCCCATTTGGTATATATGCAAAATTTGGCGACGATCCATCTAAAATTGTAGATTTGTATAGAGAACATACACACACACAGACAGACAGACAGTCAGACAGAAAATCAATTTTATATACATAGATATTCATATTAAAAATTTTGGCTCGGATGTTCATTACTTTGGAAAAAAAATATTTCATCGTTTCATTCATTGCTGGTTCCAATTGAGTGAAATATATTTTTACTAATGTATGCCTATGATGGGCGGGGGCACCAAAATCACCCGTGCTTAGGGTCTTCGAACGTCTTAATCCGGCCCTGCTTCCGATCGACATTTGTTTGCTGCCAATGGCACTAAAATTCCAATTTTTGGTCAGAAAAGTTTAAAACGTTGACCTTGGATTACGAAGGTGTTTCAAATGGAGTTTCATAATCGCCCCAGTCTCAATTATTGGAGCTGATCTCTTGAAAATTTTTGGTTCACTACTAGACTTGAAAAACAAAAAGCTTGTGGACCGTAAAACGAATTGTTGTGTTTGCGTATTGTGTTGTATTTTTGGTAAAATACAAAACATTTCGCCATCTGAAATTCGGTTAATTTCGAATAGTTCTAAATATTTGGACATTCTGAGAGAAAAAATTTCCAGAACTCACAAATCCCACACCGAATTTTCGCAAAGCAGTAAAACACGACACGGTGCATTACATACAAACAAAAGATCCGCCTCTGTACTCAAAACCGAGGAGATTACATCCAAAGGTCCTAAAAGAGGTGAAAAACGAATTTAAATATCTTATGGAATACGGGATATGTAGACCCTCAAGATCGCCTTGGTCCACACATCGATCCACACAGTTAGGTGGAGATTATCGCCGTCTAAATGCGGTTACTTTTGCCCGATAGATATCCTGTTCCACATATCCACGATCTGACGAATGTGTTACATGGAAAAAAAGATTTTCACGAAATTGGACATATTGTCCGCGCGAGCGTATTCCCATATTCCTATCTCTAAAGAAGATATTGCCAAAACAGCCATAGAGTGACCCCTTTCGGAAGTTTCCAATTTTTGTATCTGAATTTCGGACTTAAATGTGCCGCACAAAACTTTCCAAAGGCTTGTGAACGAAGTTTTACATTCTTTTCATTTCGCCCTATGCTACTTAGACGATGTTCTAATTATTTTCGAAAACGACCAACAACACGTGCAACACGTAGACAAGGTTCTCCAGAGACTCGATGTGCCTATGTTTAAATAATAATGTTTCAAAATGCGTTTATGGCCAGCGGCGAGATGAGAAAAATGACTTTCATACAACAATAAAGAGGCAATATTTATTAGAAAAATGGTCCATTTCTCTTGGATTTGTAAATGGTCCTACAAGAAAACAACGCAAAATGTCATTTCTTTTTCCGGCCTACAGAACTTTCTTAGCCCTGCACATGCTTCCGCTCCAATCGGAACAGCTCTTGACGTACCATTTGGAGTCTCTGGTCGAGAATCCGACGCAGTCGTTATCTCTGGACCAGCTGCTCGGTTCCCTGTCGCCCCAGTTCGTGTAGTTCAAGGGACTGCCGTCGGCCCAAATAAACTTGTCTGCGAAAATGATGATAAAAGCTTAAAAATCACACAATATAATATACCGATAATAATAAAATTATTATTTTGAAGCGGTAGACATCCTACCAAGGCGACGAAAATAAGTCGGGGAAAAAGTACCTTTCTTCTCATCCCTTCGTATCAGGCCCATCCAATAGTCGTAGGGCTTCTTCCACAGGTAAGTCATCAATGACTTCACTTGATGTTCTCTGTGCAGTGAAACCAGTTCCATACCTGAATGGTTAATAAAATGATTCGTCAAAGAAGGAACCAACGATAACTTCAAATAACTAAGAATAAGCCACACGTTGTTTCCAACACGTTTCGGCCCGCTATGGGCGCCGTCTTCAGAGCATAAATACAGTAAAAAAAAGTCTATTATAACGAGCACGGCTTGCAACGAGAATTTTACTACTACGAGTAATTGGCAAGTGATTGTCAAAGAGCTAATATTAAAGTTAGGTAAAAAAAAAGTTACAAAAAATATTCGCTTATAGTGAGTTACTTATGAATGAAAATCAGAACACATTCGCTATAACGACAACGGAATTTTTCGAAAAGCATGTTTTCCTTCCTCTCCCCCTTTTTTTCAAAGAATTATGCATAAAATGGACTGAAAGAGTGAAATTTTTTCAAAATCTCTTCATCCTATTCATAGGTGTTTATAAACGCAGGATCGCCTTAACCAGACGCGGAGCCCGGTACATTTCAACAAAATTCCGTGGTACCAAAAATACTTAGGACCCCGCTTCTGTATCTTTTGTGGGGGAGGGGAATCGGCATATATTCTTCAGAATATACAGGAATGCAGAGTATCCATACAAAAAAATTGAACACACTTAAATGTAAGTTATATAAAACAGAAATTGATGGGGCGCTGTAGCCCGGTCGATAAGATACTCGCCTAAAGTACCAGAGGATGTTTAGAGGTGTCGCGAGTTCGATACCCGGTTCGTCCTTGTCAGAAAACTTTCCTGACACAGGGGGGCAAAAAATTGCTACTGCAGGGAGTTCCCCCATCGAGGGGTTAGCGCACCAACCTCTCGATGAGTGTAAAAAAACAAGCTTGCCGTTTGGAATCGGCAATAAATTGTAAGTCCCGGTCTAATTAGCCCTCGTGAGCAGAAAATGACCGTAGTGCGACGAAAATGATCAAACAAAAACTGATGAAAATTCAGAATTAACGGAAGAAAAAAATTTCAGAATTTTGATGAAAATTCAGAATTAACGGAAGAAAAAAAATTCTAGAATTGACGAAATTTGAGAATTAACAGAGAAAATAATTTCAGAATTGATGGAATTTCAGCATTAACGGGGAAGAAAATCCATAGTTGACGAAAATTCAGAAATAACGTAAGGAAAAAATTCCACAATCGACGAAAATTCAAAAGTAATTGAAGGGAAAAAAAATCCAGATTTGACGGAAATTCTGAATTAACGGGAAAAAATAGTTCTAGAATTAACGAAAATTCAGAACTAATTTAAAAAAATAATTCCAGAATTGACGAAAATTCAGATGTAATGGCAGAAAATTCAGAAAATATTCATTAAAAATTCAGAGTTAACGGAAGAAAAACATTCTAGAATCGATGAGAAAATTGCTCACCTTTGCTGATGCAGTACCTGGTCAACGATCCCCACTGCAAACGAGAATCGCTTCCCTCGACTATGTGATAGCAGTGAGCATCGCCGATATCGACGTTTGTTAAGGATGGACATTGGCCAATCACCTCTCCTGGATATGCCGGCGGGGTTTCTGCGCAGGAGGGAAAAGAAAATACATATGTATACACTGTATATGTATATATTATCGGTAAATTCACGCACAAGAATTTAAGATCGAATCACGATGCCTACCATTCGAAGATTCGCAGATGAACGGAAGTTTCTCCTGGCAACGCCTGACGTCCCAGGTGCGATCCGTCGAACCTCGCAGCGAGACGCAGTATGGGCCTTTCAGGTCCTCCAGCGACGGCTGCCCGTTCGCCCAGTTGGAATAGTAGAAAGGCTGCTTGTCGGACCACTTGAAAATACGGGTGCCCTGAAACGAGAGGGAGTGACAAATTGCAATTTTCGAAACTACTGTATTACTTCACTCTCTCATGTTGGTAACAGTTCGACTCGGGTGATGTATCGTCAGAAGGGGAGGAAGGGAACTTATGTGGGTTGATCGTAATGTCCCGTATTTTATGGGAAAGACCATATTTTTCCTATTTGATTCTTGGGAGGGGGACGTTCGTTCACACCCTCCCTGGTTCCGTACATCACGACAGCATCCGCAGACATAGGCTGTTTAAGATGCGACATCTAGATACAGAGGCGGATTCATGGTAGTGCCTGCCGTATTAACGCATGAGAGCCAGCCCGAGCACGGTTTGGGAACATTAAGTGTAGAAGGGCCCCCCTCATGAAAGTGAGATAAGGTTAAAATTTTTGAGAGTAAGCATGTAAACTACTAGGAAAGTATTTGTAGATACCCCCTCGGTAGGGGCCTCAGGAAAAATCACCGGGGAAATTAGCCCGCGGACCCCCCCCCCCCCGATGCTTTTAACACGGCCCTGATTTATAATCGGCCTTTTACCTTTCTAGTTTAATTTTTTCGCACAACTCATTCCTCCTTCTGCGAATGAAGCGGCTGAATTGGGATTCGAATGGAGTGCAGGCAGGCATCTTCAGCTTTCGAATGGAGTGAAGACAGATATCTTCAGCTGTGAATGGAGCATGGGCGTAGATGCGTGGGGGGCATTGCCCCCCCCCCCCCAGCGTCAAAGTTCGAGTCGACTGACCTAATGTATATATGTATATATGAAATGACGACAACATCATCACCGTGCCCCCCCCCCCAGACTTCCAAGTCAATCTCCGCCTATGGAATGGAGTGAAGACCGATATCTTCACCTGCAAATGAAGCCGAAGCAGATATCTTCAGCTGCGAATAGAGTGGGGGGGACAAGCATCTTCATCTACGAATAAAGCGAAGACAGATATCTTCAGCGCTGCGAATGAAGAGGAGGCAAGCGGATTCAGGGCGATGTGTCAAAGAAGCGACTTATCGTGTAGGTGCTTTGGATCATCGGGATTTTACGGCAGACAAATTTAACCCAGATTATTCGGCTCTTGTGAGGGGCGATCTTCCCCCCCCCCCCTCCTTGGAGAGAGATAGAAAGAGATCTGCGCTTGTTAGAGCCCCAAATAATCGATATTTAAAAAATGAACATAACAATTTGTACTCACGGTTATGGTCTTCAGACCTAACCAGGAGTCCCGACTGATGTGGTTGTAGAGCAGGTTCTGTTCGAAGCTGTCGATGACCGACACGAGGTTGGCACCCTCGGCAATGCAAGTGCTGTTGGCATCTGCCCACGTCTTCTCCTCGTCGTGGAAGTAGTAGCACGAGTTGCGGTATCTCAATCCGTTGGGTCCACACCCCGTAGGCTGAGGAATCACTGGCGGCAAATCGGCGTCTGCAGTGACGAATGAATCATACAATACAAAGAGAGACATCACATCGTATTATTTTAGGGCTGTGGCGACCGCGTCCGTCGCACGCCCTCTTCCGGGCTATTTAAACTGATCCGCCCCGTAGTGTCGATGAATTTTCATATATAATAAGTAAATACGCCATAGAGATTGGTGATTTACGGAAAACTCATCGCCAACAACTCACAGCCACACAATTTACCGATGGGAAAATTCACCGATGGGAAAATTCACCGACGGAAAAATCACCTCCGGAGAAATTCATCGGCAACTGTTAGTCGCCAGTGAGTCTAAGAGATTGGTGATTTAGTAAGTGAGTGAATGTGTGAGTGACCGAATAAGTTAATGAATGAGCTGGCGAGTAAGATAGTGAGTGAGTGACCTATGTATGACGAGTGAGTGACCTATGAATAACGAGTGAGTGACCTATGAATAACGAGTGAGTGACCTATGAATAACGAGTGAGTGACCTATGAATAACGAGTGAGTGACCTATGAATGACCTATGAATAACGAGTGAGTGACCTATGAATGACCTATGAATAACGAATGAGTGACCTATGAGTGAGTGAGCGAATGAGTGATGAACGCATGAGTGACTCACTCATTTGCTCATTCGATCATTTGCTCACCTGCGCACTCATTTGATGATTTGCTACCTGTTCATTCATTCGATCATTCATCTACTCACTTGATTACTCATTCATTCACCTACTCACTTGAATATTCACTCATTCAACTACTTGATCATTCACCAACTTACTCATTCGTTCACCTGCTCACACACTCGCGTATTTATTTGTTCATTCACTCACTTATTTGCTTGTTCTTTCACTCACTCGCTCATTTTTGCTTTTTATTCACTCACTCACTCATTTGCTTGCTCATTCGCTCACTCGCTCATTTACTCACTCACTTACTCTTCCACTCACACACCATGCAACTTTGTCGTTTAATTGGGTGGCGGTGAATGGCATGGCGGCAGTGCCGTCTTAACACATGCCCCCCCCCCCTCGGGCACGGACCAAAGGCCTCACAAAAATAAGAACCGGTTGAAATTTTTGAAAATTGGTCAGATAAGGGCCTGGTGAATTGTTGACGATGAATTTTCTGCACACGGAGATTGATGGTAGCGTTAACGTGTGCGATGATACTCACCAAGTGGCCGTTGGCAGATGTATCCCTTCGGATGGATATCGCAGTATTCGCCGACCCATTCGCCTTTTCCGACGCCTTCGTATCCAAGAGCGACGCAGTTTTTCTGTGCAAGCAGGAAATAATACATAGAGGTTATTGCTTCGCAGAATGAGGAGGTACCTATACCGATCAGCCTGATACATTCAAACTACCTATGCATTTTATAGATGAAGTTGTCTGCAGGACCATTCAAATGGAAGGTGATGGTAGATATAAACGCCTAGGATCGTGCTCCATCAAGCTGTAGTGCCAATCGGGAACGCTTCCAGCATGAGGGCCTCTGATTACCTTGCATGCATAGCAAAAACTTGTATTGGGTCCATGGACCCGACCATCCTCTCCCACCTTATCTCCATAACACCCACAAAAATATGGAGTTTAAGGCCCAGGTCCCCTCCCCACTAATCTTGATAAGTTCATGCCTATGTTCGTAGAGCAATTCATATCAATTACGTCGGACTGATAGGTGCAGGAGGGGCCTCAGATGACCTTGCATATCGATTCATACCGAATTCGTCGGACATGTAGGTGCTTGAGGTGCCCCAAGCACACACAATAGCTATTCATATCGATTGTGTCATACTTGTAGGTGCATTAGCGGCCTCGGATGACCTTGCAAAGCAATTCATAGCAACTGCGTTGGACAAGTGAGTGCGGTGCCTCTGAGGACTTCGCATAGTTATTCATATCGATTGTGTCAGACTTTTAGGTACACAAGGGAAGTTCTGGTTACGTTTCTTAGCAATTCATATCGATTGCGTCAGACTTGTAGGTGCACGAGGGGTGTTCTGATGACGTTTCTACATTCATTACATTTGCGTCAGACTTGCAGGTGTATTGGGGCCTCTCAGGCCTTGCAGAGTAGTTTATAGCAATTGCGTCAGGCTTCTAGGGGCCTTGGATAGCTATTCATACCGATTAAATCAGACATATAGACGTAGCAGGTATATAGGTGGGGGTTCCAGTGCACGTGGAGGACCAAGACGATGTTGAAATTGTCCTAAGTAAAGGAAAGGATTTACCGACAAATAAACAATTATAATGGCCAAACGGTTGGATAAAACATGTCGGAAGGTGAAATTCATTGTAGTTACGCCTGCTGTGGGCATGCCTCGGCTTGTCCAGAGGCTCTTCCATACCCCAAAAGAGGGTTTATACTTCATTAGGATAGGTTCTTAGGTAGCTTTAATTATTCGGCTGACCAGTATATGCACATGCAATATAAACTATACGAATGGCTGTGAAGTTACAGCTTTCTTATTATTTAGTAAATATTTATTTTTATAACACCATCTGTCTACTGTTAATTGAACTTTTAGTTTCGAATTCGTTATTCTGCTGAAAATCATGGTAATGTAAAAAATGTAAAAGAGATGTCTCTGACCCACGTTCCTCGCTGTGGATGTCCAGGTGCCCAGAAAGTGTAATTCACTCGCGAGTTGTCGGTCCAGCCAAAGACGAGCTCGTGGCCGATTTCGTCGGATGATATCTGAGAGAAACCAATCCACGCCGGGGCTCCCAGGCCGTACATGTTGGCAGTCAGAAAAGCTGAATAATAATTCATTTACATACATATAATATAGACATATCGGAAAAAAAATAATATGTAGACTTATTGGAAGAAAAATATGCAGAAATACATTGGATATCGATGCATGGTCTTACGTCAACGATAAGTACTGTATATGGAAAGAAATAATATTAGTAAAAAATAGATTATTTTAATATCACTATATTGTATATCAGTGTTTCCCTGAGGGACGATGAAATGTTCCGGGGGGGACGGTAGAAACTGTGGTTTTAGTACAGCACCTTATGGGAAGATTTGAGTTGGGGGCGATGAGAACAAAAAATTATTGAAGAAGGGAGCGATGGAAAACAAAAAGTTTGGGGAACTATGCTATATACAGTATTATACGGTATGGTGAAAGAAATAATTGTTGGATGAATGAAAATTACGAATTAAATGGAAAGATTTCAGAATCAAAATGGAAAATAATTTCAGAATCAATGAAAATTTAGACATGGGTGAACGATATAATTTTTGAAATCAATGAGACAGTTGCGAATTAATGAAAGAAATAATTTCAGAATCGATGAAGGAAATAATTTCAAAATTGATGAAAGAAATAATTTCAAAATCGATGAAGGAAATAATTTCAAAATCGATGAAGAAAATAACTTCAGAATTGATGAAAGAAATAATTTCAAAATTGATGAAAGAAATAATTTCAGAATTGATGAAGGAAATAATTTCAAAATTGATGAAAGAAATAATTTCAGAATTGATGAAGGAAATAATTTTAAAATCGATGAAGGAAATAGTTTCAGAATCGATGAAGGAAATAATTTCAGAATCGAATTTCAGAATCAATGAAGGAAATAATTTCAGAATCGATGAAGGAAATAATTTCAGTATTGATGAAGGAAATAACGCCAGAATTTATGAATGAATAAATTTCCCAAGAAGTGGAGATTGTTCAATAATTGAAGCCCCCCCTTGTTTGACTGAAGCTTATCTAATCAGGCGCTACTATAACGAAAGGCTGACCATTCCGTCATTCTCAGAAACTAAAAAATGTCCCGTGTTACCTTGTTCATCGGCGCTGTGGATCGACACCAGGTCGTTGTTCACTCCGAGACTGTTGCACGCGATTTTGGCCTCTTTGAACTTTTTCCTTTCTTGCACATCTTGACCGAAAAACCTGTAGCATTTTTGACCTGAGAGAGCATACAAGTAAAAGAAGCGAATGAATAAATCGTTAATTTTTTTGCGGCCAATGTCAGAAATCTGATCAGTTGCGAAATATCAGACCTTTTAGGATAACGGTCAATTTGTGAACCAGTCAGATCTCGGACATTAGCCAAATCATTTTACTCGCAAACAGAAATCTGTGAACCTTGCCTGACCATATCTTATAGAGGAGTGTTGTACAACCTTTCTGAAAACAAGAACCAGTAAAATGTCCCAGCGTGGCCCGAACCCTTGGGATAATGTGTTTATATCCCTCATGGGACAGAGCCTTGGCCACGTCTGGTCTACAGTAAAATGTCTGAAACAATTTGACGAACTTCTTGTGTCTCGTATTACGGAACATACCTGTGATTTTCACTATTCCGATTTCTTTCACGCATTTGTCCCGTTTTTTCAACGATATTCATTTGAATTTGTAGTAATTACTAAAAAGTCGTAAAACACATACTGTTTCCATAATATAAATTATATTATGATAATTATGGCAAAAATTATAAATATGTGTTCACCGCAATTTTGCAGAAATTTTAATTATTATCGGTGACTGTGCAATAACTTTTGGCAATGTTTTTTATCGATGACAATTGGCAATGGCCCGTATATTTAGGATCACAGTTCATACCGTATTTTCTCCGATGAAATATGGTCATAAGATTATCTGATTATTATTTCATCTTTTTTAACTGCGATTTGTACCAGCCCTTTACCCATCTTCAGCAATTTAAGCAGTAATTAACAAATTGTATTTTCAGTAACAAATTGCAATTTTTGGCAAAATTCAGTGATATACCGTATTTAAGATCGCAATTTCCTGCATTCTCCTCGATGATGCATGGTGAACTTAAGTATGAAAATATTATTTTATTTGAACCAATATGGATATTACTAATATCAATTACAACGGGTTAATAATTTTATCAAGTCTGCCTGTGGACACCTATGTCATCGTCGAGGACCACCTCTACTTTCACCACACATCAACCCCGGCGACATCGCTGAAAGCAATTTACTAGAAATGAAGGCGTCATCTATCGGTGGCCGCCTCAAGCTCGTTAGGGAAAATATCTTATCTCTATATTCTTCCCCCGGTTCGAACCTACAGTCTAACGGCAACCTTCACGGTGGTAGAGAGTTAGATGAACAGGCGAAGCATAGGTTGAGTAACGCTGTTATAGAAAACAACACGAGAAAAAAACACCTATTCTCGCCAAACAAGTTGCCAAACTCCGGATTAATTATACAAATACAAATACAACGCCACAACAGGCAAATTGACCAACGAGGTGGCTGACTTAAGAACATCATGGATCCCCGAGCCATTTTTTGGAGGCCCTACCTACTACTGCTACACCACACATGCACCCCCCCCCCCGCGGAACCCCTAACGAATCGGTACATGCGGGAATGTGCGTGTACGTGTAGTGAAACCTGACGTGAAGTTTTTTGTTTCTCTGTAATGCTTGTTATGTGTAATGCTGCCATCTGCCACCAGTTTTTCTAACTATGAGTTCCACTTATAGGTTTCACTGCTAACAAAAAAACGCAAATCGGTGAGAAATAGTGGGGCTACCGCAAATCGCAGTGCATTAAAATACATTTCAGGGGGGAGGGGGAGAAATGAACACATGAAAAAATTTTCAGATGAATTAATTTATTTCTCTCGTATTTGTATTTGGGCTGACCATATGCCCTCTAGGAAAACGCGGTAAATTGGAATTTCTAATACGAGAGCAGTCTTTCAAGTATATATTTTTTCTTTCCGCTGAGTAACGTTAAGATCTGGTAATCAATCCAAATGGGATCCTCGGTCAGCGTGATATTTTGTATCCTCTGAAGACGACACCCATAGTATGTCGAAATGCGTAAGGAATGTCTGTATTTTCTTTGTATTTGCCTTTATCGTCGGTGCTTTTTCTGGGCAATACGAGAAAATCGTCAATTATCGCCAAGCATGATGCCTACAATTAGCAAAGTGGCCAATTATTGCTAAAATTACCGAAAAATCCTCAACCATGGGGAACCAAACTCCACCGCGAATTCCGATGGATTAAAATGAATCCTAAATTAAAATGAGTAAAAAAAACAGCAAAAATAATTCTAATTCTTGATTGCAATAAAGAATAACAATTTAAGATGGCGCGTTGAAAATACTGGAAAAAACGGGATGTTTTTGCAAAAATAAAATTTGCATGGCAAAAATTACGTTAAAATATGGGTGATATCTAATATGATTATTCTACGTATGCCCTTAAATATGACACGATTTTCTTCTAGTCTATGTCGGATGACGTATCTACAGTGAGGGGATAAGTAAGGAGGATTATACGAACCAAACTTCAGCCATCCCTTCGGACAGTTCCCAACGAGTGGCGTGGGCGGTGGCAACGTGGCCGGTACGACGTCGTGGACGGATTTCTTGCATATGGCCGTGTGGCGAAGCTCGCAGTGCTCCCTCCGCCATCCACCTTCGTTGGAAAGAGCGACAGCAAAAATTAGGTTAATAAATCAAAACTAAAGCCCCGTTCACATGTGCAAGATTGGGGGTCGCTTTGGTGATAATTACCAGCATGGCAACTTTTTTCCCCTCATAGGAGAAAAAAAAGGTGGAAGAGAAGCTCATAAAAAAAAAAAGCCCATCTTTCTTGGGTGGATTGGTGATCGACAACGACCTTCTCTCCCATAATCCTTTGCGCCGCGAAAACTACTGTAAGCTCCTTCGTCAGCCATCTTGAATCAATCACTTCTGTTCAACCAGCACCTTCTAAAACACTTGCTCTAGAAGGTGTTGGTTCAACCTATTAGTTCAACCCACGTAACCAGTGACGGCTTCCGTAAAGAAGAGGGGGGGGGGGTTACCGGCATAAACTAAACGTCATGTGAATGGTTTGTAGCGAAAATCCCCGTTACCGGGAACTTCCCGGGATGTTTTATTGCACATGTGAACGGGCCGAAAAAGACATCTAATTGGCTGATTGCTCGCAACAATGTGTTTTTGTTGAGTTGGTATACGAGTCATCGGTGCGCATTATGCGTAATACACATTGGACTCAACAGGAAAGAATAACTATACCTTCCGGTTTGTAGAAAACGAAGCAGCTTTCCTTGAAGTACTCGGTCTTGTTGAACAGCTTCAAGAAGTCCACGGTGGTGCCGTCCGACCATTTGAAATCGTTTCTGTTTTCGACGTCGTTCAGACCTATCCATTGCCTGCCTCCGTAATAACGCTTGCTAGACTGTAAGATAATAGTAACAATAATGGCTTACTCGTCTGAAATGACTACTACTACATATGAAATCTACTGTATCTAACATCTGATCTAAAAAGACTGGGTTACTAGTTCTGTGGAGACTGTTCTTTATTCCTAGACTGACCATTTTTCATCGGGAAAAATTGGGAAATTCAGATCGCAAATGATGAAAAGAATTGAGGATTATCGCCAAAAGTGTGACAGTCATAGCCAAAAAAGCCACAAACTATCGCCAGAAGAGAATCAATTGTCAGTTAAATTGATGAAAGTGCTTACAAATTGCCAAAATTGCTATGAATTAAAACGTATTTCTCTTAAAAACACATTGAACACATGACAAATATGTGCGACGCATATATCAGCCATAGTTACAATATTGTAAATGAATAAACTGAGAATAAAAATCATAAATTATACGAATTTTAAGTCATGATTTTAGTAGCAATTATGAATTTGGGAATGGATTATTCCCAAAAAACGGGATATTCTTTATGAAAATAAAGTCTGGACGAGCAAATTTACCGGGATGTAACGTGAAAAACAGGAAATATGGTCACCCGAAGTGCACAACATACATTGAGGAATGATTACAGAATCATCTGAAGTCACCGTAATCAAATACTGTAGCAATGGCAAGGCTCGAAACATTTTCTTGGGGAACATTTCTTTGAAATAAGGGAGGTCTAGCAAACTATAACCTCACAGGAAAAAAAAAAAGACACATATGGGTGAAGACTTACGGCTTCATCGAGGAAATCGTTCTCGGCCTTCGAATGGATGGATACCAGGTGAGCACCAAGACTACGGCAATAGTCCTCGGCATCGTAGTAAGAGTGCAGCTTGCTTCCTGATCTGGTCTCGAACGAATAACAGTTATCTCGGAACTTCAGCCATATTCCGTCTTTGGTACAGTACTCGATACAGCGACAGGCTGTCAGATAAAAAAAAAATGAATACTTTTTATTACAGTTTGTGTGCAGGATATAAATATTTTAGCATCTCGTTTCGACCAATAAGACTTTTTCGCACCAAGTCCCAAAAGGCACCGCGGTCCAATTGAACCTGTTGTAATGCCTTGTGAGTTGATATAATCAATGTTCGGATAATCAATGAGCGTTCCGTCACAAAAACACGTCCAGGACACGCGTTTACGTCTCCACACGAAATATGCAAATGAATGAGCAAAATCCACGTTGAAAAAAAATAAATAAATGGTCAGAATAATATCGGATTAGCATATAAGAAAGAACTGGGAAAAAATCGTTAAAGGAACATGAGTATTTGATTTGGTCATCACTGGGTTTGCTTTAAACTTTCCAGTATTACCCTGATTCGCGCTAACCCGCAGTCACGTCGACTCGTCCTGAAAATGCGATTTTTGATTCTTTCAATTAGATGCATTTTGATAATTTCTTCAAGAATTTTGACATTGCGTTCTTTAAAATGACAATCTTTACCCCCAAAAATCCCCCTTTGCGTATTAAATAGTATTCTCTTCCCCCCCCCCAAAGCAAACTCATTGTTAGATACTTTTCCCCAATCACACTCATTATTAGATACTTTTTCCCAAGCAGACCCGTTAGTAGCTTCTTTCATCCAAGCACAAAAACTCACTATTAGATATTTCTTCCAATCAAACTCTTTATATAGGGTGATTCAGAAAACATGGGGGGAAAATTTTAAGAGGTAGTAGTACACACACACACACAAAAATGCTGCCTCTGTGGTACTTCCGTTTGCAGCTCCGTAAATGAAATGCATGTCTGCTTTTTCAGTATTACTAAAGTGCGCCGTTATCCCGTGCGTTACAACTGTTAGGACGGTTGGACGCTGGAATAACTTCACAGGGCTGGAGTCCGCTCCTTCTATTCACTGTGTCGCAGATTTGCATACGGTTCCTTCTTCTTCCCCAGGTTACATCTGCATGCATGGTGATCTTTTTCTCCCGATAAATTTCAACAGGAATGCCGTTTTAACGTTTGCGGAGCGGCCGTTTCATGTTAGACCATGCATTCTTTGATGACATCGTTATTAGATACTTTTATTCAATCGTTATTAGATACTTTTATTCAATCGTTATTAGATACTTTTATTCAATCGTTATTAGATACTTTTATTCAATCGTTATTAGATACTTTTATTCAATCGTTATTAGATACTTTTATTCAATCGTTATTAGATACTTTTATTCAATCGTTATTAGATACTTTTATTCAATCGTTATTAGATACTTTTATTCAATCGTTATTAGATACTTTTATTCAATCGTTATTAGATACTTTTATTCAATCGTTATTAGATACTTTTATTCAATCGTTATTAGATACTTTTATTCAATCGTTATTAGATACTTATCCAATCATTATTAAATACCTTCACCCTAAGTAAATTCGTCATTAGATACTTTCAACTCAATCAAACAGTTTTATTAGATACTTTCAACTCAATCAAACAGTTTTATTAGATACTTTCAACTCAATCAAACAGTTTTATTAGATACTTTCAACTCAATCAAACAGTTTTATTAGATACTTTCAACTCAATCAAACAGTTTTATTAGATACTTTCAACTCAATCAAACAGTTTTATTAGATACTTTCAACTCAATCAAACAGTTTTATTAGATACTTTCAACTCAATCAAACAGTTTTATTAGATACTTTCAACTCAATCAAACAGTTTTATTAGATACTATCACCCTAAACTAGTTATTAGATACTTTTTTCTAATGAAAAACTTTTTGTTTCCCGTCGTTATTTTAAATTCAACTGAAGCTATAATGTCTAATTTCAACACGCTTTTAAAAAAGAGGTTCCAACCCTTTTATTTTCATCAATTTCATTTCACTCGAAAATCATTGATTTGTTCATAACAAACTTTTCTTTTATCACTGTCTGCAAGTTCCATTATTGTACTGTATATACAGGGTGTCCTATAGGTCCCAACGCGGTCTTTATCTCATCGACCATTGGTTTGGTTAAAATTTAAGAAATGCTCAAATTGTGTTCAGAAATCACGCGGCCTTTATCTCATGAAGCGTTCGTCGCAGAGAAGTGGTTCCAATTCAAAAAAAAAAAAAAAAAGCTCAAAATATGTTGGAAAGTCACCCGGTACCCAGTGCCGTCTTAACGCATGGACACACCCGAGCACCTCAAGAGAAGAGGGCCTCACAAAAATGAGAACCGGTTCAAATTTTCGAAAATTTCTGAGGCCCTCTAGAAAAATCACTAGGCCCGGGGGCTCATTATGCTCTTAAGATGGCCCTTCCTGTACCAGTTTTGAGAATGAAAATACAATGTACCGTAAAACAGAAGAATTTAAATTTTCACACCCTGCCCAAAAAAAACCCCCAATTAGTAGAAAGTTGTTACCCTGTCTCTTCTGAGGCTAACAAAAAAAAGTTTCACGTTTCTAAGTGAAATGATTTCGTGATAAGGTTCCAATTCGCTGATATATTTGAATTCAAAAATTGCCGAAAAGTTCGGAAATAACAGCATGAATCAACGGACACTTTTTGAGAATTTTTTTTACAAATTGGAACCATTTCTCTAGGACGGACGCATTCAAGCTTATGCAACCGGTGATCTTATGGGTTGAATTTTTCACGTTTTATCAAAGAGCTTTTACAAAACGTTTATAGTGTAATTCCGGCCTAAGGCTGGTATTACCCTATAAAACTTTGATTAAAAATTCTTTCATAAAACTTGAAAAATGTAACCAATAAACACATCTGTTACATTCGAGCGAACTTAACTGATCCGCCTATTGGTTGAATTTTCCAAGTTTTATAAACGAACTTTTATCAAACTTTCATAGTGTAATCCCGGCCTAAGACAGAATTGTGATGTGAATATTTCTAAGCACAAACATTTTGAAAGTCTCCACCCTCCCAATTTTTTCTACTTGCAAATTCTTTGATATTTCCTGAATATTTTTTTTTTTGGAACATCGAATGTTTTGGATGTTTTTGGATTGGATTTTTCGAACATTGGATGTGTTTTTGGAATTTTTCTTTCATATTTTTCCGAAAAGACAGATTTTTTTTTCAAAATTTTTTGAAAATATTTTAAGATATTTTCTCCCATCGACTACTTGTGAGGATCGGAATGAATTCATCTTTATACCCATATTCTATGGAGCTCAAGATTAAACCACCAAAGAATGCCTCTAGGCTGCCTATGGGCACTGAATCACGGGTGAAGGAGAAAAATAATTATAAAAATTGCGAAAAAATAGTTTTTATGCACGAATTTCAAACTAAAGACGCCCGCATCTTTAGAGCTCGTGTGAAAGGGTATGCGGACCCGCGTCCGCGTGAAAGGGGCCTTTACTTTCTCGCACCCTCAGGTGTGTGCCCGTACCCCCGGTCAAGAACCACTGCTTTAGTCAATGAAGGTAGAAAATAGACTAAATTTAAAAAAAAATTGTGATCAAATGTTGAGGAGAATAGGCGCCAATGAAGACAAAATTTTGGGAGCCGGGGGAGCGATTGCCCCCCCTGTATAGGACGCATGCAGAAAATACGCTACCGATGCGTCTCTGATGTATCGTCAAATTTTAACATTTAATTAAACCTCTGATATTAACGATGTTGTCACGTTATCACCTCATTAGTTTAGTTTTTGAGATCGCAGGGCACACATACCTGAGAGTGTGAGAATCAGCGCAGCTGCGGCAAATTGCAAAGATTTCGGAAGCATCTTCGGCTGACGCTGGAGAAAAAAGGACAACTGCCGGTTCCGATTAACCTTTAATATTCGTTGCGAAAAGATAAAATAATAACCGCATCTAACTTATATTATCTTATCGTCTCAGTGATAAGTCCAAAATAATGATTTTAGTTTCCTGTGTTGTCTTCGTTGTAAGAAAGTCTTGATCATATTTGATTTGCCATCTGTACTACGGATTTTTCAGACACAATATTTTGGTAATCTTGTTTGTTGCATCATCTACACCAGTCTCACAAACTTATTTCTGTGACCAACCCTCTTAAGGTCCGTTTACACGCGTTAAGTGATTTAGTAGTTACAAGGCCGCTCCTAACGCGGGGGCCCCTTAGTCCCCAATTTTTTTCTTCTGTGAGGGAAGGGAATCTAAAATATTAAGAAAATGAGAATTCATAATAAATGCAATAAATAATTCCAGCTCTCATGAACATTCAGAATAAATGAAAGAAATACCTTCAGAATTGATGAAAATTCAGAATAAATGAAATACCTCCAGAATTGATGAACAAAATAACATATCCTGGGTCAGTCACCCATTACGTATTTTATATACAGGGTGTCCTGTAATCGATAATGTAGCCTTCTTCGCATCGATTGTTCGTTGTAGAGGCATAGTTTCGATTTGAAAATGCTCAAAAGGCGTTCAAAAATCTGTGCTCAGATGGCAAAATGTAAGACAGAAGTCACTTTTTTAAAATTTCATGAGGGCAAACTTGCAAACAATATTTTGTAAAAATGTGATACTGTGGCTTTCTGACTTATTGCAATTTGCCTCCGTTGGTTCTACATAAACCAAAAGATGGATGAAATATTTTGTCACCTAAAATTTTGACGAACAAGACTCCAGAATGCAAACTCCTCAATTTTTTGGGAAAAGTGACTTGTGACATTTTTCCATCTGACCACAGAAATTATCCTGCACCAGTTTTGAGAGTGAAAATACAGTGTGTAACAAAATATAAATTTTTATACTGTTCCCCCATCCTCTACCTTCCAATCAAAAAGTTGATGCCCTAACTTGAATGCAATATTCGCTGAGATATTTAGATTCAAAAAACGTAAGTTGGGAAAGGACAGCATAAATGATTAAAAAGGAGCGTTGTCCGTTAGTTTTACTGTTCTTTCATAACTTTTCTCACATTTTTCTAATTCAAATATTTTAGCAAGCATCGCGCTCAGAAACAATTTTTTTTTTGCCCTTAGGGGCCATTCAAGTATTACGTAAGCAGATTTTCAGCCATTTTTGACCCCCCCCCCCGTCAGCAGCTTAGAATATTTCATATCTTCAAAACGGGGTGGTTAATGACGTAAGCAACCTTCAAACCCTCCTCCCCCCCCCCCCGGTCATCAAATCCGAAACCCCATTTCCCCCCCCCCCCCGATGCTGACGTAATACTTGAATGACCCCTTAGGAGAGAATGGGCAACAACTTTCTAATTGGAAGTTAGAGGACAAGTAGACAGTATATTTTAACTCTCACAACTAGTGCAGGGTAATTTTTGAATACCCTTTTGAGCATTTTTTAAATTGAAACTATACCTCTATGACGAACAGTTGATGAGATATTGGCTGCATTAGCACTCAAAGGACACCCTGTATAGATTGACCTGCAGTGCATCATCAAGCTCATGTTGTAGATACTAATTGCATCACAATGAAAAAATCTTACCCATCATTGTAAGCTCTTGTTATAACAGCCTTTTAGTACACGACAATTCACATATACAGTATGTGAGTTAGATCCGTCGCATGTGAAGAAAATCAGAAAACCAAGGCACACAACAATATAAAAAATCGTTCCTTAATCAAAAACATTTCTTTTATTAATAATCATAATCCACTGCCGAAATAAAAAACAAGCACACATTCAACATTAGCTTCAATAACATTATTATCATTTCTTTCTTATCGTATTAAGTGAAGAAATAAAAATTTACATATACACGTTTTTCTCATAAAAGAATCAGTTTGAAGGCAAATCGTGCAATTTTCTCTAAAACACCTTCTCATCCAATAAATGCAGTAATTCAATGATTGCAATGCGCATGAAAAAACAACACACACAGCAGTGCCCTCTCTTTCTATTTTGTAAAGTAACAATTATTGAAAAAAAAACTATGCAAAATGAGGAATTTGTGTTCGAGATCAACATTCTCAACGAGAAAGTTCATTTTATAAATGCAAAAGTTTGGGCTTTAACAACACTAAAATTTAGAGTGATATAACTACAACATATTTCGAACTTCAACTAGTTATACCAGGGATTCTTAACCAGTAGTCTATGGACCTCTTGAGGGGTACCTGGAAAGATATCGGGGGAGGTTACTGAAGCTTTTATTAGAAAACAATTGTTTTCATATTATATAATGAATGTGCTAGTTCTTAAAAAGGGTCATAAAAAGGCTTCAGTTTTACATTAGCAAAAGTGGTCTGTGGCCTTCATCTAATATTAGCACATGTGGTCTGTGGTCTTTATTTTATAATTTTATACAGTATTAGCACAAGCGGTCCACAACTTTTATTTAATATTAGCACTAGAAGTCGCATAGCCTTAGTTTTGTATCACCACAAGAGGCCCAAGGTCTTCATTTTATACTTTTATACAGTACTAGCTGTTACCTGCAGCTTCGCTCGCATGGATTTTGTAATCTAAAAATTACTCTGCGATGATTCCCTCCATGTAACATTTTAAAGCCTTGCGACCCCCTTGAATCCTGTCTTACTGGGTAACTACATTATAAAATATAATACTAAATTTCATATTTGCAGCTTCAGTGGTTTTGCCTCGGCGTGATTTCTGTGTGTAATTGTTGAACACTATTATGACTTCTTCCCCCCCACTAGGGATCGAAGTCTGAAAAATCCCTTCTTAGTGAGCCTTTACATGATGAAACAAAACTATTTACCAAATTTTATATTTGTAGCTTCAGCTTGATGTGATGCCTCTATATAACCTTTAAGCACTCTTGTAACCCCTTTATGGAGTGGAATTTTGCAAAAACTTTTTTTAGTCTTTTCATTATGAAATCGAGCTACTGGCCAAATTTTTTTTTTTTCTAGCTCCAGCAGTTTCTACTCGGCAGGATTTCTCTATGTAACCTTTGATTCCCCTTATGACCCTACCCCCCTTTAGGCATCAAATTGAAAAAAAAACTTCTTAGTGAGTCTTTAAATGATGAAGTGAAATAACTGATAAAATTTCATATTTATAGCTTCAGCGGTTTTCGATCGATGATGATGAATCAGTCAGGACATGTTATTTTATACATATAGATTAGCACAAAAGCGGCCCGTATATTTCATTTTATATTAGCATTAGCAGTCTGTTGCTTTCATTTTACACTGGCATGAGTGGTCTGTGGCCTTTATTTTATATTAGCACTCTAGCACTTCGCGGCCTCCAGTTCATAGTAGCACAAGAGGTTCATGGCCTTCATTTTATATTAGCACGAGATTAGTGGCTTTTATTTTATATTAGCACAAGATTAGTGGCTTTTATTTTATATTAGCACAAGATTAGTGGCTTTTATTTTATATTAGCACAAAAGATCTGTGGCTGTTTATCAACCCAAGAGGTTTATTCTTAATTTTATAGGTACAGGGAGTCTGATTTTTATTTAATACTAGCACCAGCAGTCTGTGGCCTTCAGTCCATATTAGCCCAAATAGTGCATGCTTCATTTTATAGGCACAAAAGGGGATCGGTGGCCTTCATTTTTATATTAGCCCAAGCGGTCTGTGGCCTTCATTTTATATTAGCACTAGCAGTCCATGGCCCCTTCATATTTCATTAGTCCAAGTAGAGCATGCTTAACTTTATAGGCACAAAAGGGGGGGGGAAGGTCAGTGGCTTTCGTTTAATATTAGTACCAACAGTAAAGGAGTTAGTAGTCTTCATTTCAAATTAGCACTTCCATTCCATGGTCTTCATTCTATATCAGCACAGGCAGTCTGACTGAATGAACGCCAGAACTTTGCCACTGGACTTATCCCGTTGCCGAGATCTCTTCCAGTCCAGCTTCGTGGCAGAGTCTGGAGCACAGGCAGTCTGTGGCTTTCATTTTATTGGCACAAGGAGTCTGTATTCATCAGGAAGATATGGAAATTTTGGGAATGTCTTAATAAAGGGATGGAAAATCCATTAAAGGCATAAAAAAGAAATTCATTGTACCAAAATTCAACTCTATGCTGAACAATCTTAAAATATAACAGTGTGTGAAGTACAGGTAGCCTGAAACTTACTGGATCGTTTAGCAGTTTATTTTTACTTTTTCCTAAACATTTTACTCACTACTATGGTGGCAATTTCCAGAGGTAACATCACTTTATTGACTTGAGGAGCATATAAATTTCCATGACCCTCAAGTCAATAGCGGATACTGGTGTAGCCTCTAAAGATGGCTACTACCATAGCAGCAAATCATGGGTCAAACAGCTATAAGAGTTTCAACTATTCCGAGACGACAGCTATTCAAGCGTAAATATGCAAAGCATATGAGTAAAAAAGTTATGACGAATAAATGACTGATGATTGTTACTGCTGCAGAGATGATTGTTTTGACGAAAAATAAATTATACACTAGTCCCAGAGTTTTTTAAATCATGTCTAACATTCATGCAATATGATTATATCTAACCCACAATATTGTATCGATAACGAGAGCACCTGCTGTTTAATATAAAATAACACTTAAAGTGACGCAATTTTCAAAAAGTCTTGGAAGAGCTCGTACACATACATATATGTATATATTATCCGATGTCTAAAGACGTTTCACACCAATATATATATATCATTTGCTCAGAAAATACATTATCTATGAAAACACATTAAGAATAGGAAAACGTGGTTGCTAAAGTAGCTTGAACCAAATTTCATGGGCACGATTATCAAGAACCGGACACCACATTTCACAAAATACATCAAAGCAATGATCAGTAGTTAACTACGTGTATTGTGCTGTTTTTTTTAATGTTTTTGTTCAGGGGAGATGTTTGAATGCGTGAACCTCATCGTTTATAAATTTGGAGCTTCCGACTTCAAATCAAATCGTGTTCGGGATAAAGAAAATTTGTGAGCCAAAAACTTTACAAATGCGGAATTTAAATGCATGAAAATCGAGAGCTAACCTAGAACAATTTATAGAAATTCCTTCTCCAACATTTGGTGCCAGACGTTTCGTTCCTGGAAATTTCCCCCTGGAAAGATTTGCCCTGACCATTTGAGCGATGAAGTGAGTGAGTGATCAAGTAAGTGATGAATGACCATAAGACTAACGAAGTGAATGTGTGAGTGACCTTATGAGTGAATGAAAATATGTGACCACTGAGAGACTAAGTGAGTGTGGTCACTCATAGGGTCACTAACTTGATCATTCATACATCCAAGCATTTGATAACTCATACACCTCCCTGCACTTTGTCACTGATGCGGTCACTCACTCGGGTACTCACACTGTCACTGACCAACTCACTTGATCATTCATATGGTCTTTCACTTACGCATACAGTCACTCACTCATTCATATGATCACTCACCCAATCACATGGTCACTAACTCTGTCATTCATACAGTCAGGGCAGGTGGAAAGCCAGAGGTGAATTATCTGGGACGAAGGGTCGAGGGCAAAATTTCCAGATTCCCATTCAGAACATGATGCTTCATTGCGTGAAGTCATTCCTCCAAGTTTTGCTGTATTCTTTAAGTTTGCACAAGACCATGTGGTGTTTAAGGCGAGTAGAACTAAAGTTGGTAGAATGTCACAAAGTTTACTCTGGTGATGTTTTTTTTTTTTTTGTCGTAAAGGGCATAACATGAATTAAAACTTGAACAGGTACAAAATTATATCTAGCAACAAATCAACACAATCAAAATGTAACAGAAACATAATATAGAAGAATCCATTTTCATCTTCGCATAATGCATAAACTTAATGTTTTCACTTCCTTCTAATTAATTCAGATGACAGGGAGCAAACACAGTCAAGATCCTGAAGATGATGCTTCTATTGGAAGTTCGACGCAGCACTCTGTGCCTGGATATGGGGGTAAATTGAGCTCGTATTTTGTCGCAAGAGATAGCGGTATGAAGCGTCCACCAAGCCAGTGATATTTGCCTTTGAAATTTTCACTGCATAGCTTGGGAGCTGTCAATGAAATGAGAAATTCCGGCTGCAGGTCTTTCTCCACATCGCCACCTTTTTCAACATCCCAACCTTCAAAGACAAAATACAGCTTGTTAGATGAAACATAATAAGAATCTAAATTATATGGATAATATACAATTTCTTGAACAACAAGACCTGGACCCCCCTTTTTTGGCATTATCCTCAGAGGAAAGGGTCCTTGGAAAGATTTCGGGGGGTCTGTGAGCTTGGATTAGAAACAATTGCCTCATTGCTTTGCCATGACTATATACTGAACATTAAGGGTATGTGGCCTTCATTTTATTGGCACAGTCCGTCCACAGACTTCCATCTTATCAAGAAAATGAGTCTGCGAAACACAAAAGGTTAAGAACCCCCTCAAATACAGGTTTACATGCAAATCAGTTGATGAAAGCTGGTGGATCTCATAAATAAAGTTTCTCATGTCTTGAAACATTCTATCGTCCAGAATCTGAAACAAGGAGTTTATGAAAAAATGTGTGCTTATTGCACTAGTACAGGATGTCATAAAAATTATGTAGTTAAGTGACTGCTGTAAAGTTAATTAACAGGGAGAGAGACAATTGCATTCATCATAAAACAGACGCAAAAAATTGTAGTTAAAACTAGATCCACATGAACAAAAATTGCAACCAAAGTATTGAGTGTAGCGAGTACAATCGCTGCAAAGTGTCTACTCATCGTTTTCAGGTCGTATTGAAGAGAAAGGCATAACGAATGAGCATTCAAGAGGTAGAATGGATGTCCATAAGGTTAGATTTCACAGAGATCAAGTGTTTGGTCTGGCGAGTGTATACAGGGTGGTTGTAATGAAATGGACACTACAGAGAGAGACTTATGTAGAGCCCATTCTGGTTGATGCATTTCATTGACACTTGGTATATACGTTATATGGATTATAACAAAAAGAAAACTGCATTAAAAATTAATAGTTTAAGTTTCAACTAATAGGTGAAAAAAGTGGTGCAATAAAGAACAAGAAACGTGAATTTGAAACTTTATAAAGCTTTATTAAATCACAGAATTTGTTCAATGTACATTCCCTTTGCGCCAATCACATGTTCAAAGTTCAGAAACATAAAGGGTTTCTTGATGACGTTTATATTTAGTTTTAATTCAGGCAGAGTCTATATGCTTCTAGAGACTCTTTCACACAAAGCACAACTCTCCGTTCTATCGCTATGGTCAATTACTACCAAGTGAGCTGTGCCAGAAGTATCAGTGTGTGCACCTAATAGTATGAGTATATACAGTAATGTGTATAATTCTAACAATAACAGTTTGGTGCTGCCATCTATATTTCAGAAATGAAGTGAGTGAAGTATAATAATTGAATATTTGTACCGCTGTAGGCCTGTTGCTCTCTGTGGTGAGACTTTTTAGCGGGGAGATCGGCTCGCATTTGTGCCTTGAAGTTGGGAACCACAAGTATGTTGAGGCTAATGAATCTGATTCTAGAGCTAATTATTCTTATTAGCCGAGATATCAGTTTGCAAATGTTTCTAAAATCCTCTTTAGTTTGCAATTTCAATCACATGTAAAATTGAATCTTTTGTACAAACACTCAGATGAAAAGATGTGCTAATAATGTAGGAGGAAACGTTGGTGAATTATGAGTTCACGGTATCATTTTATGATGGTTCCAATTTACACAATTCTAAATCACTCTAGCCCCTACATTCCTCAAAATCACAGTAAGACAAATGAACTATGTTGGAACAATCGAATTTGAAAAACCCTCACCTGAAGGCACATCGACGCTGCATATGGGGATTTGTACATTCTTCAGCTTAGTCATACAATCTACGAATTCTTCTCGCACAGGGGGCTTAAAGCTGAACCCGAACAACGCATCGATCACAATGTTGAACGAATTCGCTATGAGATGAGAGTCCGGGAGGAAAGACAGGAAAGGTATTTCCATCTCCTGGCACTGGCGGGTGAGGTTCTCATACAGCTGCTTCTTCGTCCTTTTCGGGTAGAAGATTGTGGGCTCGTACCCCTATGGGAAATGAACACAAAAAAAAGATAGTTAGCATACAGTTTTGGATATTTGCAATAAAAAATACAAAAAATATACTCATAAATAACGAGAAAACAAACCTTTATATCCTAGACTCATGAAATTACGTGCAACAAAATTCAAAGTATTTATGAACAGGAGAAAAAAATCCCTGCATTGAAATTTCTCCCTATCGTTATTTATTAAAATTCGAATTTCACAGTAAAATTTTGCTATTATGTTAAAAAAAATCCTAATCAATCACTGCACACACTTACAAACATCTTGAGATGCCTGGCACAAACTAATCCATCACCGCCGTTGTTCCCGGGGCCACAGCAAACCAGCACTGTCCCTTTCTTGACCATATCGGAAAGAGGATAGGTCTTTGCTACTGCAGTGGCTACACTGAGACCAGCCAACTCCATGAGCTGATCCACGCTAAATGCATATTCATTGAAGAGTTCTTGATCGATGGCGGTAGCTTCTTCTTGGCTAAAGAATAATAACAATAAGTGAAAATTAATACAATGAAACCTCACTAAAGCTATAATTCCCTCTACAATGATATTTTTTCAAGTCTTGTTTGTGTTTGAAATGTGCGTTTTGAGTTTGTATGCATGGCCCTAACATATTTATGTCAGGAGAGTTGAGGTTTTTCTTGCTGGTGATGTCATCTACGTTCCATATTTTGAAATGACTTGGATTTTTATGCTATGTAAGTATCATCGGCTCACCTGACCACTCTAAAACAAGGATGCTCAACCTTTAGGACAGTGTGGCCCACTTCATTGGTTTGAAAACGTGTCGCGTGCCACTCAAGTGATCAGTAAACGCGCTCATGTAAATGATCTGGAAATGTGCCGCGGGGTCACGTGATCTGTGAATATGCCGCCGCGGGTCATTCGAATGATCTGCGACGCCGTTGGTCACTTAAGTGATCCGTAAATGTGCCGCGAGGCGCTCGAGCGATGTCTAATTGTAACACGGATCGTTTGAGTGCTCTGGAACATTCCCTGGTCACTGGAGTGATCTGGAAATGTACCGCAGGTCACTCAAGTGATCTGTAAATGTGTCGCTAGTTCATTTTTCCAAAATTACGTTTGAGGTCACGAGCCATATCAGATGGCCCCAAGAGCCACATTCAGCCAGCGGGCCGAGGGTTTGGACATTGTACGCCATAAAACATGGTCCGCACCCCTCTCCCACCACAAAGTAGTTGCGGTCCTTCTTCCAGATCCATAAGAAAGATCATAAAATTATCGCGATTTTATTCTTCGAACTAATCGTGAAATCGATCGTATTTTTCACTTCTTAAAAAAAACATTAAAATATAAATCTACGAGGCTACTTGAAAGAAATCTTAAAAATACGATTTTTTCGGGGGAAAAAATTCTTTTATATATATATATAACTATTTTTCCCCATTTTTTACCTAATGTATTTGACGGGGGCGGCCGCAAGATCCTTCAGATCGTCGTCTTTGCTGGTGCTGCCGGGATCGTGCTTCCTCCTGAAACTGAAACGATATCCTTTCCTCTTGGCAGACATTTGGACCCCGTTACGATATCCGATCGCACAACACAACCAACAACAACACTCTTCGCCACTGAAGTCGCAATTATTGACGCGGGATACCGTCCACTATAGCCGCTGCTGGGGACCATTTGTATAATTATTGGCTCAACTATTTTTTTCAATGGGCGAAATATACTTGAAAATTCTATAATTCCCACGTATTCTATAATTCCAAAAAAAAAATATTAATAATCTAAAAAACAAAACAAAGGCGAGACTTTTGAGAATTATACGGTGGCAATTTGACGCCTATCGGTAAGGAGAGACGACCGTGTGTCGATACGAGCGACCGTCGACCCCCCCCCCTCCTCCTCCCACACGACATACCTCGCCACCAGTATGCGCCTTTTCCACGTCTTTTGTTATTATTAAATTTTTGCTTTTTGGTATATTTTGATTCCGAATGCCCGCCAGGGGGTGTAGCTGGAGCGGTCGGCGTTTCCAAGGGCAACCGACCCGAATGCGCGCAGAGCCGTCGTCGGTGGTGGCCGGTTAATAACGACCCTCCCATAAAAAAACAACCATAGATATCAGCTGAATGTGGTTCGTTTCCACCCGCAACCCATCTCGTGCGATCTCACCAATTTGTTTTGCTTCCGTTAATAGGCGCGTTGCCGTGATTTCATCCTGTACGGCAGTGGTTAACCGTTGGAGGCTCCGTGTGCGCTTTAAGGAGCTCCACTGCAGCTAAAAAAAAAAAAAAAATGAAAATTTCTTTTAAATAAAAAAACAAATCTGCGTGAGAATCTCGCGCGATAGAAGCGAAACTTCTAGGTTGCTCACGTCCGATTTGATATGTGGATTCATCTCTCCCACACCTATGATCTTTCACTGGTCGCAAGATATCGACACACACTCCCCCCCCCCCCCCCAACCCAATTTTCTTTTCTTCCAAATTGTGTTCTTCAAATTCTTCCAAAGGGGACGTCCTACGATTCCAACGGCGTCGCAGGTGGGAAGGGAAAGGTAATAAAACTGTCTTTGTCCGACACACACCAAAATGTTATTTGCATAACACGAAACTTCAGGCATCTGCCAGGTTTACTTCTAATATAGAAAACAGATGGCAGAAATTCTCGAACACAAACCACCCATAACTGACCATCATAGATACGTCATGGTCACGCATAGTATAAGAAATAACTTTCCGGCATGTACCAACTTATTAGAAATTCCATAAGAGAAATGTCTTGGAAGTACATGTACGATTAGGGCCCTTTCACACGGAGCGGATGCGGGTCCGGAAGAAGTTTTAACAATTGGAATATACTGCGCCTTCCAGACGAGCCGAAAAATCTCCGCACCTAGGAAATGTTCATGCGGGTCCGAACGTCGTCCGCATGTGTCAAAAACTAAGTGCGGGCTCCGCATCCGCACATAGAAGTTTTGACAATAGGTTTATTCGGAGCTATTCACACGATGCGGATGCGGAGCGAATTCGTCAGCATATTTGGCTACTTTTAGAAGGTGATTTTTCACGGAATTTTTTTAATTATTTGCCATATATACCCTTAAAAACACCATATGATGGTGCCTGCTCATTAATATAATGTACCTACATACGTCTATCCCTCCGTTTCCTTCTGAGATGGAGATATAGCAACTTCAACTGCCTTTTGTCCATATTTCACAATTTTATACAATAAAACCTGTCAACAAGGGCCACTGACGGGACCAAAATTATAAGCCGTTCTGTTCATTACGAATATTTAATATTAATTTAATACTTTAATAACTTTTAAATTTAATTTAAAAATTTTAATTTTTCTCTTTTTAAATTTTTAAAATTATTTAAAAATATAAATATCTGAAATATTATTTTAAATATTTGTTATTTTTTTAAATTTTTAATCTGTTAATTTTTTTAAACTTTAAAAAAAATACTTTTATTAAACAAAGGGGCGGTCGTTTGAAGATCCTAGCACTTGAATTTTTTTGGTGGTTCCCCCGATACCTACAAGTTTATTTTACTCGATATTCAGTCTATAAACTGAAAAAAAATGAAATTTTCTATTTCAGAAGTGAGACTAATCTAAGGAAGGGATTTCACTCTAAAAGGTTTATGAAATTATTTTATAAAACTTGAAAAATGTAACCAATAAATACATCTGTTACATTCGAGAGAACTTAACTGATCCGCCCATTGGTTGCATTTTTCAAGTTTTATAAACGAACTTTTATAGTGTAATCCCGGCCTAAGACAGAATTGTGATGTGAATATTTCTAAGCACAGGCATTTTGAAAGTCTCTACCACTCCCCTTTTTTACTACTTGAAAATTCTTTGATATCTCCTGAATTTTTTTTTCTTTTTTTTGGAACATCGAATGTTTTGGATTTTTCGAACATTGGATGTGTTTTTGGAATTTTTCTTCCATATTTTTCCGAAAAGACGGATTTTTTTTTTCAAAATATTTTGAAAATATTTGAAGGCATTTTCTCCCATCGACTACTTATGAGGATCGAAATGAAGACATCTTTATTCCCATATTCTATGTGGCTCTAGATTAAACCACCAAAGAATGCCTCTAGGCTGCCTATGGCCATTGAATCAGAGGTGAAGGAGAAAAATAATTACAAAAATTGCGAAAAAACAGTTTTTATGCACGAATTTCGAGCTAAAGATGCGGGCGATTCGTCCGCATCTTCAGCGCTCGTTTGAAAGGGTATGCGGACCCCCGTCCGCATCCGCTCCGTGTGAAAGGGGCCTTAGTAGTAGTAGCAGTAGTGCACATGTGATATGTGCTTACGATAAGAGTGTAACATGATGAAAGCGATTCAATGGAAGCGTGAAGATTTTTATGTACTTTCATATCGTGGAATAATTTTAGAGAGAGAGAGAGAGAGAAAGAATATATATTTTTTTCTTTTTAATTTATTTTCTTCTATCATTTTTTGTATCTTAATATAAATTTTTCTCCAACTACCTATTAGAGTGATTTCCCAGTTGTTTTTGGTGTTTGCATTTGTAAAAGTACACGAAAAATTAAATATAATTTGCATTTTTTTAATTAATTAAAAAAATTAATAAATTGAAAATTAATTTAATTTGAAAAATAACATCATCTGAAAACAAAATAAATATAATTTGATTTTTTTAAATTGAAAAGATTCAAGTTCTTTCTACTAATGCATAAGGAGCCGTTCAAGTATCACGTCATCATCGATTGGGGGGGGGGGGGGGGTTCCCAATTTGCTGACTTTTGATGACAAGGAAAGGGAAGGGGGGGGGGGTTTGAATTTTGCTTACGTCATCAACCACCCTTTATGAAAATATGAAATATTTTTAACAGCATCTTACACGGTGCGCCAAAAACGCGAAAAACCTTTCGATAGTTTGTGGGCACCTTGAAGTAACATTTCCCCCCATTGATAAGTGCCCTAGACAGAGCCACTTTAGTGATATCTAAATGTTTCGCTAATCTAAGTGATCGGGAAATGTGTCCGGGCCGCTTAAGTGATCGGGAAATGTGTCCGGGCCGCTTAAGTGATCGGGAAATGTGTCCGGGCCGCTTAAGTGATCTGGAACTGTTCCACGCATCACTCAAGTGACCCGTAATTATATGCCGCGCGGATCACTTAAATAATCTGAGAATGTGCCGCTGGTAACATGAGTGAGGTAGAACCGCACTGGGGGCCACGTAAGTGCTCTAAAACTACGCCACATGCCACTCAAGGGATCTCTAAATGTGTAACGGTGTCCCGGGTCATTTAAGTGATCATTAAGTCCTTTAAGTGTTGATGTGATCATTGTTCACACCTGAAAATGTGCCACGGGCCGCTTAAATGTTCTGGAATTGTACCACGGGACACTTAAGCGATCTGTAGATGTGCCGCTAAGTTAATTTTTTTTACAAAATTAGGTTTGAGGAGAGCAGGCCGCATCAGATAACCCCCTGGGGCCATATTTGGTCCGCGGGCCAAGGACTTTTATGCGATTTATCATTGCATGGCTTAGAGGGTGGGTCGCAATGAATTTATTAAAGATAAAGTTTTTGAGTTCATAGCCTTCAAATAACATTGAAATTAACAGAAATTGATTATAATAACATATAAAAGTATTTTCTTCCGAAATTTCAATTTAAAAAAAAAAATTTTTTTTGCATTATATAAAAAAATAAAGTTTTGATCGTGGGAGGGGGCACCATGCCTCCTCTCCCTGTTACGTCTCTGATCCCACCAATATGCGTTAGGATTCAGAGGGGCAGAGCTGATGACGAAATTTTGCTGACAAGGTGGGGGGGGGGGGGTGTTAGAGTTTTGCTGACATTTGCTGACAGAGGAGGGGGGGGGGGTCAAAAATGACTAAAAATTTGCTTACGTAATACTTGAACGGCCCCTAATTGTAATTTTGCGCCTAAAGCAGGAACAAAGAATGGCGCCTTTCCGAATTTCGATCCCCCACTGACCAAAACCTGGCTACGCCACTAGTCGCCCCCCGGGATACGCGGATTTCATATTTGTGGTTTTCGTATTCGTGATTTTTTGCTTGGTTTCATAGGCGTAGATACGGGAGATTGTTTTCATTTGGGAATCGCCAAGTGTCACAAAATTTAATGCAGTAGCATTGTTCCAAGTTTTTCCTGCCATCCCTAAAGCAGGATTTTTTGCACTGTTCTGCGACGAACCCTCGGCTGACTGGAAATGTTCTGACAGTAAAAATCCCCATAATAGTGTTTCAGTGTTTCTTCACTACACTTTCCTTAAAATTCTTCCGCATTGTTTTGCGCCGTATGTCATATTCTGCTCTGGGAACTGCCGCTTTGTTAAAAATGGCAAAAATGCGGCGCTCACTTACACTACCTCACTCACCGGCGGTCTGCCAGCTTCTTAAGGCAGGGAAAAATTCAAGCAAGCGGCACCAAGATTTGCTTTCATACATGCACCGAACCATGTCTCCACTAGCTTCATTGGTTTATGCACGAAAAGCATGGTCGGATACTTTTTGAACAAGCCTCGTGTTACGAAACCGCTCTACAACGACTTTTTTTTATACTTCACTCAAAACCAGTTTTAATATATATTTTTAAAAATAAGTTAATTTTTTCAGTATTTTTCTTTATTTTGTTTGCCGTAGACGGATCATACCAGATCCCTTAGGCTCAACATAAGCGTATGTGTTTATGTATGTTTGTATATGTCCTGTAATTACTCTCTGGTATATCTATGTATATATGTGTGCATGTAATGTTAATAAATTTCAATAAATTCCTCAACAGTTTTTGTTCTTTCCATCGCATCGGTATTTTGCACTATCTACCCTCCGAAAACGTTAATGAAGTTACGGTGAAGCTACTTTGTGTCCCCAAAGCAGAATATGCCGAAATCTGCGACGTATATCGCAGAACAATTAGCGCTACTGCAGAACAATCTGGAAGAATTTTAAGAAAAATGTAGAAAACACTATTATGGGGTATTTTTACCGCAGAACATTTCCAGTCAGCCGAGGGCTCGTTGCAAAAAAAAAAGCAAAACATTCTGCTTTTGGGGGCCCCAAAGCAGAATATGCCAAAACCTGCGACATGCATCGAAGAACAATTAGCGACCGTAGAACAATCTGGAATAATTTTCAGAAAAAAAAGCACTATTATAATTCACAGGAATGGGGACTTTTACTGCAGAACATTTCCAGTCAGCCGAGCGTTCGTCGCCGAACAATGCAAAACATTTTGCTTTAGGAATTATACCAATCAGTAATAGACTTAACACAGCATGCATAATGCAACTCCATTAACTCCACGACAAAAATATGTTTCAATGCGTCAGTCTTTTTTACTGTAAAATGGATTTATGAAATGATGACAAGAAAGTTTGCACGTTTGATCAACATGAAAGTTGATCAAACCTCAAATATTCATGAAGATTCTGCACATTTGCAAATAGCAAAACTTCATTCATCTGATTTCGCAAACACTTTTTTCAGACGAACGACAAAAGTGTTCACCCTTGGTTCAGGTTACAGTAAATACCAAAAATGTTAAATAACGCTAGAGGTTGAAAAGAGAAATTTCTCTGAATACTGAGACAGCACTAAATCATCATTGGCAACATAACCAATATCAAACTGTAGTGGAGAAAGATCATTCTTCTTATTAAAAAGGATAAAATCATCAGTTTGCTCCAGGGCCATCTTAAGAGCATCGTGGGCCTCCAAGTCAAGTGATTTTCCTATGGCCCTACCAGGCAAATTCTTGAAAATTTCAACCATATCTCATTCGTTAGGCCCTCCTCTTCTCTTGAGGCTCCTCAGCCGTGCCTGGGTGGGCCCAGCCTTAAGACAGCACTGATTCGCTAAGTCCTTTACAAGAAAAACTCTAATCTTTAACTTTGTTGTATATTGAAGCTGAGATAACTCAAAAAAAATATAGGATTAAGTTTCACCATAAGATCAGAAATGCTCTCAGGAAGAACATCTGAACATGAAGTATACTACTGTTAATAGCTACAGAAATATTAGGTTTGAGGACCCTCCTTCTCACAAATATTTTTGAGCTCTCCGAATATTTCAAATAACTTCATGCCTATGCTGCAGATAGGAAAATTCTTTCACAGAACTGAACTGATGATAAACTTGACCACATCTGTATTAATTTCAGAATTTCGAGGTGGATGGGTTAAGTTCCAACCACTCTCACCACATGGGCTATAATTTTCACATCCTTTAATATTACACCCACAAGTGGCCAAATTTGAGCAAAAGAGTCACGATTCACAAATATAGTTTACTGTAGTGAGAGTAAGATGATGTTTCTCAGCCCAACAGCCGATCTTCCCTTTAAAAAGTCTCTCCACGGAGAGCAACAGGCATGCAGAATTACAATCATTACACATCACTCATAGTTAGGAAAACTAATAGCAGATGGCAGCACTACACATAACAAGCATTACACTGTAACAAACATCACGTTACAACACACGTACATTCCAACATGTACCAATTCTTTAGAAATTCTGCAGAGGAATGTAGTCGAGGTACATGTGTGGTTTAGTAGTAGTAAACTTTTCATGAAGCACCTGAGTGGCCACAGTAGCCCAACAGATGAAGGTAAGGCAATTTTTTCCTTCCCACTCAAGCTTACCTGCCACCCAAGTACGAAGTCCTATGTGCGGCCAATGAAGACAATCCTAGAAGGTGACTGACAGAACTTTAGGTGACGACCCTGGGATAAACCTGATTTTTTTATACGAAGCCACACACTAATATTTATCAAACAAAACGTCCATGTGCCAAAATGTACCACCTTAAAAAACTGTTCATATTTTGGTTCAGGATTATTTCATTGAGGGCCATCTTGGAGGCCCACGATGCTCTTAAGATGGCCCTCACTTAAGATTCAGCCCTGGATTCATTCGCAATTACGCTGATGAGCTTCCACAGCCAGCAGCAGAGCCCTAGGCTCTATAGTGAATTTATAGCATGAAAAAACAAAAAATGATGAGAATGTTCCCGGGCTGAAGTCCTGTCAGCCCCGTTCTTGGTGGGGGGAGCATGATCAAAACAACTCTCACTTATCCTGTTAAGAGGAAGTATAACAAGGCAATTTTTATTGATAAATTTATTTCAAAGGCGGTTTCAGCTGCTCCAGAACTGGACAAGTAAGAAACCAAATTTTTCCTTTGCCTTTATTTGACCATTCCAGAAAAATACTGGATGGGAGGGGAAATTAAAATGCATAATCCCCCCACAGCATATTCTTGTTTTGGCAATTAGGGTATTAGGGTGCCACGGTCACATTTTTCGCAAAATGTGAAAGAAAATCTTAGAATACGCAAGAAGCAGTAGCCACTTTCGCAAAAAATGTATACAAGAAGTACGAAACAGATAGATATCTATCCATCAATCATTAGCATTTTCAGAGTTGGTAACTGCTATGGATTATCCGTAGTTTCTGAGGACGGCTGCAATAAATTACAAATCTAAAGGGAGACACTCTTAATACTACGAAAATTTGTTTAAAAAAAAATTGGGTCTTTGAGTTTCTTGCGGTGTTTTACTTATTTTCATTATTATTATTTTTAAAATTGCATCTATCTTTACCATAACGATGAATTCATATACCCACATGAGAGAGTTCAAGAGAAGACAAACTCTGAGCCGATCTGTTTTGTTTGTACACGGAAGGCAATATGTGAAGCCATGTCTAAACCTGCTGCTTTACCAACACCTTCTATAGCAGAAAGCCTCTGCGCGAAGCTTGTGATGTCACCAAAGTCATTAATTTCACCTATAGTCATTGCATACTCTGCTCGATGTCCCAACATGAAAAAATCTTTTTTTCCGTCAAAACCTCCCCATGCTGTGGGCTGAAAACAGGTTTTTGAATGGTTCGAAGTAGTGGAGTGGGCAGGTTTTTCGCAGTGGGTCCAGACCTGGCTTCATTTGCATAGTGGATTGGTCAAGCTAGCGGAACTTGTGTTGGAAAGAATGTTTCCTCGTTGCCCTCTGGAGCTCTGATACGAAGAAAATGAGAATGGGGGTCTAGGATTTCAAGATGTACGTATGCAGGTTGGGATTGCATTAAATATCCATGAATTATTCAAGGACTCAGCGAACTCGGAAAGCTGCTTCTTGTGTCCTGAGCCTTCTAGGTTCCAGTGCCAATGAGGTGCTGTATTGTAATTTTATAATGTGATCATCACGTATTCCCAAGAGATCTTTACGATCTTCTAGGGAATTTGTTAGTGTATTAGTAGACATCCATGCCTGAACCGGGATTCGAACCCAGACCCGCACAGTCAGACGCTAGCTCCCTAACCACTGGACTGCCAGGCGACAAATGGACTGACGACTTTAATGAACTTTCCATTAAAATTTTAAAAAAATAAATTTTTGAGTGTTTATTTTTATTGCATTATGATTATGTTGTCCTAGAGGGGGTACCCCCATGGCAAAGCTGAACATTCATCACTACTGACAAGCTTCAAGCCAATGTTGGCATGTCTGCATTTTGCTAAAGCTTTTTCTCCCATTTTCGCTTTTTTGCTAAAGGAATTTTTTATCTAGCTTAAACCCTGGTCCCAGGCCTCTCTCTGCTCCCTCAAGTTTTCTTAACATCGCCAGCGTCAAAGTGCGGCTCAAAAACATATCATGAAGTTTTTACTATTGGGATTTTTAAAAAAATTTTGATGCCTAACTAACGTTTAAGCTACCGCACACCTTGCACCCTCACTTGAACCGGGGGTGTGCACAACCCCAAACTGGGGAATTGCACTATCCACATACTTCATGGGAGATGCTACCAATCCTTCCTTATTTATGCACTGTGTGATATAAGATGCTAAAGTAAAGTCATAGTAACACACCTCCACCCTTAAATTTGACTTCTTTCTGAGTTCACCTCAACATAATATCGAGAAAAAATTCCTTTCCTTCATTTATTGGACTGAGAAACATCTTTCTCGCTACTGCTGCCACCTGGGGGGGGGGGGGCAGGACATTTGCTGAAGTTAATGCGGGGAGGGCTATTAATGCCTTTATTTCACCTTATACAACAGTGCATAAATAAAAAAAGATCTGTCACGTCTCTAGTGGTTTATAAAGTTGCCGCATTTGCCCAGTTTACAAGAGGACTGGGTTTAATAAGCACCTCCTAGAGATAGAAGGCCTCTGCACGCTACTCATGACGTCAGCAAGTAGTCGTCCATTTTCCCTCAGAATATTCAGGGGAAAAAATTCCGCTGCTCATGCCAGTAACATTGTTGTGCGGAAAAGAAATGATAGAGCTCAGAATTGCCGTTTTTTATGTCCCACATCCAATCACCATGTGGTATTTACGAGCCAACCAGGAAGATTCTATGCCAAAATAAGAAGAAACAAAATAGAATGCTGTGGTTCAAAATGTGGCAAACTTGCTAGGTAGTCTTAATGTCACAGATGAACTTGGCAACCTGTGCGGAGGCCTTCTATCTCTAGGTGGTGATGTTTTGATTCCCTGCGGAGACAAGTTCACTTTTTTCCCCCACGTTCACCTCAGTGTAAAACCCAGAAAAAATTGTCTTTCTTTCATAGTTTGCTGTATACTATATCATAATTATGAAAAACATCCGTTTAATAATAGATGAGTCTTTTATCTCCCATCACCCTACTCGCTAAGCTAATTCATAATATTCCATATTATAGCTGTAGTTTCTACTGCAAACCCCCCCCCCCTTCCCAAAGCACATCAAGCGGGCGATAGATACTGCCCACTTTGGGGGAAAAACTGATATCGATTTATTACACAACTTTATGAAATGTCCTAACGATTTCAAATCACGTTATAACGAACTCCAAGAGACCTCAAAAATCACTTCGCTATAATGAAATATCGTTATAAAGGAATTCCAGGGTTTTTTTGCATTGTTTCTATGAAAACTTATCTGGCGGATTAGAAAAGGATTCGTTAAAACGAGGTTTTTCGCAATATCGGTATTCGTTATGTATTTCCTTTCACATGGTGAAAAATAAACTCGAAATGGACGCTTTTCTCCTCAGTCAATTTAACATTGAGATGAATTTGAAGAAAGCAATACCTACTTGAGGTATTTCATGTCCTTTGGCAGCAAAGAAAAATTCCGGACTCGTGAACAGAAGAAATAAAAACACGAGAATTTCCTACGAGCACGAAACAAAATCATACAAATACCGGTCACGCACTTCCGCTTCGAAAGTGTAAACAACGGCGTTATGTTTACGCTTTTTATCATCCGTCGTTGATAGTGATGATGAT
This sequence comes from Pholcus phalangioides, assembly GCF_987345545.1. Lineage (NCBI taxonomy): Eukaryota > Metazoa > Arthropoda > Arachnida > Araneae > Pholcidae > Pholcus > Pholcus phalangioides. Next base: position 32,594,872 of record NW_028301603.1, read on the forward strand.
TGTATTTTCTTTTCAAAGGAAAAATGAAGTTTCTGCTATTGTTGGTGCTGTCATCTAACCTCAAAGTTTAAAACGACTAATGTGTCGGGTTTTCCTAGGAGCAGGTTTCCGGTGCCACGCGCAACGTGATTCGCCCAGCGCGACACGCCATACACTCACCAGTAAGAAAATCAGTATGAGTGTTTTCCTACAGAGCGCAACGCGGCTCACGACAGCGCTTTACGTCGGGCGTTATTGGCTGACTGCTTCTGGAGGAACCAAATGCGTCGTGCGCCGGGGTTTTGCCGATATTCTCTTCACTCTTGTATGTTTTATTTCCCTTCTCTTCAAACCGGAGCACGCAGACGACAGAGTAGCTGTTGCCAAGGCCACATACTAATATATCCGCCCTGATCTGATGCGCCATGCTAGGAAAACACAAAAGCGTAGCGTAATTATGTAACGCGTTTCTGCCGGCGCGAAATGGTCTAATTCGGTCCTCGCTGAGCAAAAAAACCTATTCCTAGGAAAACCCGGCTTTAGAGTTAGAAGATAAAGTGAGACTCCGAGCACAAGAAAGAACTTCAGAAGATTTATATTTTTGGCACTGCTATCGAAAGCCGGGTTTTCCCTTGGAGCAGATTTTCTACACTGCGTGCAACGTGAATCACCTAGCGCGACACGCCGTCCACTCATCAATAGGAAAAGCGGTACGACTGTTTTTCTACATATGCGTGCTGCAAGCACTGGTGATATATGTAAATTATACATATATCTCGACATAGCCTTCGAAAGGGCAGGGCTGACAGGGGCCGGAAAGATTCTTACCACTTTTTGAATTTCACAGTATAAACTACACACAGAGGGGGCCCCAACTATCCCAGCATAGGGCCCTGCTGCAGTATGTGGGCCATGCTTTGGGATGCTGACTGAGTTGGTTTGATAATACTCCCCTCAGGGGGGGGGGGGCTGTGGGTAATTAAGACTGTAAGACGAGACATGACCCAGGCTCTGTCCCAAGAGGGATGTAAGCCTTAAAGGTAATTAAAACTGTGAAAAATGAAAAAGTGGTAAGAATCTTTCGCATATCTGACTCCACTCTAATTATAAGACAACTTGTCAACAATCACAACATTAATTTATTTACAAAAATTCACACTCTCTATATTTTTTTCTTTTTTCGGTCGCTTGGCGTGCGTAATCTGCGGAGTCACTTTTAACGCCAAGCGTTGGTAAAACTCCGCCACAAGTATCCTGTAAAAGTTCCCTGTACATGCCCATAATTTGGTCCTGATGGGTCAAACGGTTCCCGATATATTCAAGAGTTAAATGAAAATTCACCAAAAATACGTAACCGATTTCAGTTGCATAGAAACAGGCCCTTTTCGAGTTTGGGATTTTATATTATAGAACAGTGTTTCTCACACACACACAACCGTCGGGCCTCGGCCTGGTACCGGGCCCTGATATCATTCATACCGGGCCGCGAGTGATTAGCCGTTTCATTTTTCCTCATTCATTTTCCGTTGGTTGTGTGTTTGACCGGGCCTCTGACTCACAAAAATGAATGAAACCGGGCCGCGGATTTGAAAATGTTGAAAACCACTGTTATAGAATATATAGATAAACCACGTAGGTGTAAATTAATCTCGAAATATTATCGAAATAAAAAAAAACTCGGGGGGGAAAACTGTCATATTCGTGCATATTTCTAGAATTCGATGGGGGGGGGGGGTGACTCAACACCGCACTAAATATATATTTCTAGTTGGCTGACTCCGTGTCTGTTACATTATAGCAAGCTATCCAATAATAAAAACCATACGTAGTGCGACCATACGTTCCGTATTTCCGCGCACAGTCCCGGTCTTTTATGTTTATCTGGCTATTCCCTTAGAGGAGAAATAAGGGAATATCATATTATTCCTTATACAGTATTTCTTCTCAATGGCTATTCCGACATTTTTACAAAAATGTCCCGGTTTTTCCCTTTTTCCAACGAAGCCAACTTCACTTTTAATTCTTAATTTTATTCATCAAATCAACGAATAGAAGTATAGCCGGGTTTTCCTAGGAAAAGGTTTTCTACGGTGCACTCAGCGTGAAATCATTTTTTCATGGTTTTTTTTATTTTTATTCACTGCAATTTCAAGCGGGCTTCATTTCCCGAGATTAGCGACTTTTCTGTGATTTTAGTACGAATTGGCAAATATGCTTACTTCTAGCATCAGTTTTGGCGATATTCCGTATTTTTGAGGCGAATTCACCGTATTTTTTTCGAACAAATATGGTCAGTTTATTATTGACACTCCATTTTATAAAAACTCAATAGATGTCACTGCAAATAGTTTGTTGTCTGTAACAAATGTAAGTAAACAAATCGAGTTGGTACCATAGCCGAAAATGTAGTAAAAGCCCAATACACTTCGTAGCTTATGTTGATGACTCAGCATATAAAGACTCGTTAGATGTCACTGCAAACAGTAAATTGTCTGTAACAAATATAAGTAAACAAATCGAGTTTGTACCTCAGACTAAAATGTAGTAAAAGTTGGAGTCAAATGCACCGTGTGTTTTGCTGATCTTTTCTCTTCACTTTTGTGTTTTCTTTCCCTTAACGTTTCCTTTTTTTTTTATTTTGCGAAATGGCAAAAATACGGGGATATGCAGAAAACAGAACAGCTTTTGCGCAACTAAGAAAATACAAACGTGTATTAAAGACAGGTTTTCCTAGGAGTAAGTTTTTTTGCGTCCCATGTAACGTGAATCACTCAGCGCAACTCACGCCGTCCCCTCACTAATAGCAAAAGCAGTATTTCGTTTTTTCTACAGAGCCCAATACGCCTCACGCCAACGTTTTACGTAGGGCGTGGTTGTCCGATTGTTTCTGGACGAGTCAAATGCGTCGTGCGCCACGCGGGGAAGGTATTAAGTAAAGCCTTTGTCCGACACAAACCGTTTTTAAAGGAGAGGAATGTGTTTATGTTATTTCTGTTCCCCCCATTTCACTTTTTCTGACATGGATCTGAAAATTTGCACTGTCCCTAAAGAAATTCCACTTCAAAAATTAACTTTTTACATGGATACCTTGTCCTCAAAAACCCAATTAGAGAGTTGTTGCGCTGTCTCTCCTGAGGCTAACAAAGAAAATTCCACAAAATTCAAGTTGGGAAAGAGCATAAACAAGGGTGAAAAGCGTTGTCTGTTAGTTTTTTTCACATTCAAACTATGGTGATTCTATCCTTAAAAGAAAGTTAATAGTTTAAATTTCAATCACCAGGGAACAATTTTCTTTACACTGAAATACGCACAAGAAAGACAGAAAATTGACATTACAAAAATTTTACATGAATAACATTCACACTTACATTTAATGCAATCAGTGTTTGAATTTGTTTTAGTATACCAAGGAAATGTGGACAATGTCTCTCTCCAATTTGAAGGAGCGAATGAAATTGCACATGGCATAAACAATCGAAACTGTGGTATTCTGTGGTAGAAGATGTTCTGAGAATGCACGTTTTGGGAATGAGGAAACATAGTGAAACCATACCATACAGCGCAAATGTGAAATGTTGTAATGAAATTTTCATATTGTTAGTTACCTGTAATTTCTATACTTATTTTCTACACTCATTTCACTCTAAAATTGAAGCAAACTCTGCCCTGGTGATAATCCAAACTATTAACTTTCTTATTAAATTTCAATATGGACTCCATACTGATTAAGCAGAAGTCATAAATGACTATAATTTTAAAAAATTCAATCTAACCTGAGTGGCTCGATCTAAATGGCAAATGGAACATAAATTTATTTACAGATTCTAGGCACACTTGAACAAAAGATAGTGATATATTTATAACGTTATATTTATATTAATCCTTTGGTTTAAAACAAAGAAAAAAATCTAACAATATGGAAGTACAGTTAATGGAGAAAGTGTTGGATTCAATCACTCAGAGTAGATTCTTCATCCTGCAATTATATAAAAATTAGCAATTATATTTTACTAACTATAATTTGAAAAAAAATCTATTTTTTAGTGCTTTGCTGTTTATCAAAGCATCTATGACAGGATACAATGCAAAGGTGAGAAATAATTTGAAGGTGATTAATTCACAGGCCTCTATAGGGGACAACACACAATCTGGGTGAGTATGCTACCACTTATGCGATAGAGACTTATAGACATTTTCCTTCCACTGAGCATATTTGAATGCTCAGAGACTGTGCAATGACCAGATGTGGATTTATAGTTTTACCACCTGTGGGATTTTCAAATTTTGCCACCCTTTACAAATTCTAGTCTAATTTTCTTGACCACTATTTTCTCAAATTTGTCATGCTGGGTTATAGCCCTGCCCCTAAATAAACCTGCCTCTACGTCACTCAAGAACTTTTTCGTCCTTCACATATTTTGATGCTTCAAGGTCATTCTTTTGGTCACTCCCATACTTTCACGCTCTTCATATCAGTGGTTCCCAAACTTTTTGGAGCGTGACAAAATTTTGACCAAAAACATTTATCAGTGACCCCCCCCCCCCTTTAGGCTATATAGACTTAAAGGCCAGTCGTGGTCCAGGCTCTGTCCCTGATGGGATGTAAGCCATTTACCCGGGAGGGTTGGACCACGCTGGAGAGGGCCGGGCCGGAGGGCCTGGAATCCAAGCACCCCGGCCCGGCACCTCCGGCCCTCGAATTCTAAGGTTGGTGCTCCAGGCCGTAAGCAGGCCTAGAGGCCTGGTCCCCTTACACACATTGCCCGGAGCAGCCTCATCCCGCAGCCCCCCCCCCTCCAGGGCACACCCCGGAGGACCTCACAAACCCAGCAGCCGCCGACGACGCCCACACCCCCCGGAACCCCGAACCAAAGACCCCCAGAAGGGTTTTATTGTTTCTATTTAAAAATATACAGTATATACAGATGTACACATTCCCTTCTGTAAGGCTATATAGACTGACTACATGTCCTGGTTTTCTGGAACATTCCGATTTCTTTGCTAGTGAATGTGCTGCCCTGAAAGTACTTTTTGGAACGCTTGTTCCAATTTTAACTAGGCAATATTGATTTTTAATAACATTCAATATTTTTTTAAATATCATATCAACATTTATTTTGCTTTTTGATGTGCTTAGTGTGTGCCTTATGCCTAGCGGCACCCTATCACTGTGTGTGCCTTATGCAAGATGGAAATGTAGCGAAGTGTATGCTCCTTCGTTTTCCTACACAGGGTGATTAAGAAAGAATCATTCAATTTCAAAATGATTCTACACTTCAAATCGACCGTTAGCAAAAATTGTTCATAAAATGTAGACACATTTTCCCTTTTATATCCACATATATTACTTACATTCTTTCTTTTTAATTTTTAAGAAATATACATTTTGAAATCAGGCGATTCTCTCTAAATCGTCCTGTATAAGTATTAACTTGATATATTGTAGAAGTAGAATTTGATAAAATTACATTGCATTTGGTAATAGCAGTGTATGGTAATACATGGTAATTAGCTCAGATGAGCAAAGGCATTTTTTTAGTTCTGACATATTTTTAAAATAAAAATTAATTTCTTATTTGGACATTCTTTATTTCGGAGAATCTCTCACGAACCCCCCCCCCCCCAGAGGTTTGCAATCCCACTTTGGGAACCACTGATCTAGACCACTCTTTTGGTCACTCTCATGCTTACTCACACTCTACCACTCTTGTGGTTTCTGACTGATCTGGTCCTTCTTTTAGTCCCTTACATGCTTGCACACTGTTTTGGTCATTCACATGTTTAAACACTAAACTCTAGGCCACTGTTGTGGTTGCTCACTAACCTGATCCCTCGCTCTCTAGGCAGAGGCATATTTATGGTTTTGCCAACCTTCTTGCATTATATTTTATTTCCCTGACCACTCATTATTTTAAACTGCCTGAAATTACTGCCCTGGGCTGCAGCACGCTTAGTCCCCCTGTAAATTTGCCTTTGTTCACATAGACAACAATAGCTCCCACCCTCTTCCGTGAAATTTTTCTTCTGAAAGTTTGATCTCAGCATCATATCCAGTTACCTATGCTTTGTATGGAATAGCGGAAAGTGACATCATCATCTTTCCCTGTAGTGTCATGTTGCTTTTCCTTCACTCTTGTTTTCAAGAGCATTTTGGCACTCACCTGACGTTTACTCTTATGTAATAATGGTGCATATGTTATGTTTTATTATTGAGTTCGTGTTAAATCTATCTTATGATATATGTTTATATTTATAACAAGTTGATTCTGTTGACTAAAAACAAACTTTTGTTACTTATCGATGTTTTCGGTGTCGACATGTCACGAGCTGTTTTAGGAAGAAAAGAAACTAGTTTCTGAAGTTGCCGCTTGGAACGCTGATGTCAATGGGGGCGCATGTGCATTACTCCTCATTTACACGCTTAGTGATTTGGGAGCTATATATAATCATGTTCGTGCTTCAAATCAGGCTTCAGTCTCAAGTAGCGATAAACTCACAAGTCAACCGAACAACTTGGCTGGTCTGACGTCACGGAAGTTCCCGTTAGATGCTCTTCAAGAATGGTGTTCAAGTATGTCTAATGCTTGTTCTCGATCTTAATACCTTTGCAGAACTTGCCGACTGAGATCTGGTTTTGGCTGGCTTGGTCTATAGCCATGATCTGATGCCACCTCACATGGTGCCGATATCTATAATCTGATTCCACTTCCTGATCGTCGAATTCCACGTGTGGCTCTGCCGATGTCCACGATCTGATACCACCTCCTTGTCAAAGCCTAGGATTCATCAACAAATTCCACGTGTGGCTCTGCCGATGTCCACGATCTGATGCTGCCTCCTCGTCAATGCCCTGGGTTTGGTCGAAATATCCATCATCTGATTCCACTGCTTGGTCGCCGAATTCCACGCGTGGCTCTGTGATCTGATACCACCTCCTCATCAACGCCTTGGGTTCGTCGAGTTCCATGTGTGACTCTACTAACATTTGTGGTCGAGTATCGTTTCCTGATGACCATAGTCGAGTGTCACTTTCACCCCAGCATTTTCGCCATAAGTATACTTTGCGTTTTTCCTGCTAGTGAAGGGTTTTCCTTGATTTAATGTCTTGATTAATGTATGTCTTAATTTGTAATAATCCTTGCCGCATGCAAAGGGGGGTTTGGGGTTCTAACACCCCCCCCCCCAGCCGAGATTGTAGTGTCACTTTGCAGGGGGAAATGTAAAAAAAACCCCTAAGAAGAAAAACAAATTTAACCCCCCCCCCCTCCTTGAGAAAATTCTGCGTACGCCTATGGTAATAATAGTAATAAATAGTTGTTCGAAACTGTTTTGTTCATTGGCAATTAGAGACATACGTTGCCAAATTGACAAGTAATATACATAGTATCTGTAAAATTTATGGATGCTTTAGTCATAGGTGCATCGTTAATGCAAATGATCATTTATGAAAAGGTACACAAGAATAAACAAACCTTTTCGGCTTCGACAGCTTTAACTCTTGCTAAAAACAGTTTCCTCTTGCAGGTTCTCAGTTTTTCTTTCAGCTCTTCTATATCAGATTTATAGCTGGATACCAGACTCTCATACATATTAACTTGTGCTACCAGAACCTAAAGAAAGAGAGAAAAAACTATCTTAAAATTTCAGAAAGTTTTTTTAATAATTAGTAATACAGTAGGCTCTCGGTAATCCAGCACATATCAGAGCAGAGGTACATTGCATTACAGAAAACACTGGATTACTGGAAGGTCTTAAAAAAACCAATGCATTCAAATTATTTAAACTACTGCACGCCAGATTTTTATTAACAAAATGCCATATAAAGCCAAAAATGAACTGAACTTAAAATATAACTTTAGAATATTATATATTTTGTAACTTTACTGAAGAGAGTTTGCATAATGAACATGTACGTATCTTTTTTATAACAAAAACAGCAAATGTACCTGGTAAATGTGTTATTCCATTGGAGTGAAAAAACTGTCAATTATCTTTTGTTTCTTAGCATTGAATGACATCTTCAACACTTGTTCTCGGAGTCACTGCAACATAAGAATGTCACAAGCAGCCGCATCATTCTCCTCGGCCCATTTAATAGAGACAAAATAAATAAGAGGGTCAGTCCAATAAATAGGGACAAGACCCTCAGTCCATTAATAAGGCACCCATTGCATTGTAATGGCTAACTTTGTGTATTGTATGTACTGCTTCCTCAACCTTGTCTTCTCTTTGTCTTTATTCTGCATGCCTTGGATAATTACCTCGCCATTAATGTATTCACTGTATTCTTATTTTCACCTTCAAGCCAAATATTAACATTGTCTGGTGTCAGATCATCTGTCAATGATTTCTTTAGTAATTGTATCTCGAAGCTCAAACAGTTTCAAGTCAATGTTAATTTTGTTCTAGGAACTTCAAACTTCTTTCTTTTCAGTATTCTTTACTTTGTTTGAATTTTTATGTTTCTAATAATAGAAGGTGAAGCCATAGCTTTTTCCCCCATGAACAAACCAATGTTTTCTCTTATAGATTTTTCCACGCATCGGCAAGACTGAAGAATACATCGTTAAGATTAGTATCTTTCAAAGACTGAACCACACTCTCGTCATTGCACAAAACTTTGTATGACGAGCTGTTTTTGTACTGTATTTAGACCGCCTGAATAACATTTTTTGTAAATTGGCTGTAAAAGAGGAGTAACATTTGAAGGCAAGAACAATATACAAACAAAACCATCTTTAGATTTTAGATCATCTGGTGCCCTGGACAATTACCCAAAATTAGCAGGGCTTTCTGTGGTGGTCTGCTTTATTTTGGAACTTCTTAACTAAAGGAACAAATTATTCATGCGAAACCATTCTAAGAAAACAGATTTAGTCATTCACGATCAGCTTTGGCTTTTGTAAATGACTGGAAGGTTGACACGTTTTTGTATGCCCTAGGATTTTTTTGATTTATCGATTACCAGCAAGTCTAGTTTATGTGTACCACTTGCCTTCAAAGAGAGCATGAAGGTGATTCTGTCTTTAGCAACTTTTCATCCTGAAGCACTAGTTTCAACACGGTGAACAAATGTCTGTTTTGGTAAAAGCCGCCAAAACAACCCACTCCCACCCGCATTATAAACTTGGTCTGGGATTAGTCTCACTTCATCAATAGCGTTTCTAAATTTTTCTTTGCGTGGCTTGACCGCAGCAACATTGCATGACAGTTTATCGCTTGCAAAAGTTAACAGTTGAATTCTGAAGTGTCTCTTGAATTTATCTAACTAGCAATCTTATATGAAATATACTACTAGCCATACTTATTTGAAAATCATTTTCTTTGATAATTTGTCAACAGAAGAATTTTGCCTTCAGAAATAGGCGTACGTTGTTTTGCTCCTGAATAAACCAAGATATAGGCCATTCTCAACTCTGAGAAAATCACCTGATTTCAAAGTTTTTTAGCAATTTTCACATTCTCATTCACTTGGGAAAAAGTTTTAATCTTACCACTGTTCTTTCTTATGTTGTGTACTGTAGCATGACCAACACCATATTCCTTAGCAAGGTCTGCCAAATTCCTGCCTTTCTCAAGCTTTTTAATAGTCTGATTTTTTGGAGTGAGAGTTGAGGTTTTAAGTTTTTGTTTTGTCTGCAACAACATTGCACTCACAAGGGAAACAAGAGATACAGACACTATCACAAGTGAAGGGGACTGAGAACCAAATCAAAGCAAAGACTGAACTGTATGGACCAGATGGGTGAGCTACAATACAGAATATTGTGAGGTATTGTTTTCTTCCAAGCAACATAGGGAAAGCACATTTTCTTCCAAAGACATAGGGTGACATTTTCCATTTCCCCACATCTGCAAAGAGCCAATGCCCCTCATAGGTTAGGGGTCAAGTATTACATCAGCATCGACGGGGGAGGGGGTTTCGGATTTGCTGACTTTTGATGACGGTGGGGGGGGGGGGGTTTGCAGGTTGCTTATGTCATCAACCACCCCTTTTTGACGATATGATACATTCTAAGCTGCTGACGAAATTTTGCTGATAGGGGGCAGGGGGTCAAAAATGGCTGAAAATCTGCTGATGTAATACTTGAATGGCCTCTTAGATCTTCATGGGGGTATATGGTCCCTCGAGGCTACACACACACACTGTGCATACTGTTTTTTTCACCTGTCTTCCTCTTTGTTTGTCTTCCTGTTTTTATGTTTTTATATTGTCCATTTATTTGTGGAATATGTTTTATACACAAGTTTTTTTTTTGTAAAAAAATGGTCAGGCTTGAAGAAAAAGAAGAACCAACAGAAAAAAATTACTGGGGGCAGGATTATTGCAAGCCTACTCGTAATAACAAAAAAACTACACACACACACTAACTGATAAACAAAATTTGCATAAAAAGTAATTGATCCAATAGTAGCTATGTTCAAGCATGCTCGAGCAGTAATGTTGAAATAGAAATGAAATTAGCTGACAGCGAGAAGTCACTACAAGCGGAATTTTAACTACCAAACCACACGTCTCACTGTGGCGAGACTTTTTCATGAATTACCATCTCATTCCTAAACGTCAAAAGAATGTAATTTGAGTGCAGATATTAAAGAGACATTTACAGTTTTTTCAGGTTAGATGAAAATACCAGTTATAAAGGCAATATATTTCAAAAGTTTTCCCAACCTTAATTTTCTCATTTTTTTCCCTGAGCTGCCATTTATAGTCTGCTGCTTGCAAGCTGCTCTCTGATGCAGCTTTTTTCATTGCCAGGGACTTCAGCTCTTCCAGCATCTTGTTTTTTTCACTTAACTGTAGAGACTTCTCTTCTGCTTCAACAGTTTTGTTGATGAGACGTTTCTGAAGGAAGTTCTGTTTCATAAGAAGCTCATGGCGGTCGGGATCGGTTCCCTATAAAAAAAAAAGACCTTTATTGAATCATAGTTCACAACTCTTTAATAATCATTTTCAAGGAAAACTTTTTGGAGTATACAAACCTAGTCTAGAAGAGTTTCTTTTTTTACCTCAAGAATTCTCCACCTATGGATGTTCCAAGCGTGTTGTTTTTCTGATTCCAAGCACTTTTCCTTCAGTTTTTCTTTAACCAATTCTTCTTGGACCTGATTCAGTGTCTGCTTTGTCTTTTCAAAATTATTCAGCCTTGCTGTCAGCGCAGTTTTCTCCCGCAATAAATTCGCCACTTCCTGTCTCATTAGCTGCAATTCTTTTTCCACCATACGCTGATGACATTCGTCCTGAATGAGGCTAGACTCCAGCTTTTTTATTTCGCCTTTGGCCCTGCTGAGCAGTTCACTTTTTTTCAAAATCTGAGATGCCAGAACATTTCTATCCTTCGTGACCTGCGAAACAGGATAGTAATACATAGAAAATATGGAGTGAACATAAAATTGATACCATGATTTTGAAGCAACAAAGCAAATCTGAATGATTAGGGGTATGAGGAATAACTATAAATACAATTATTGGTTGTATTTTAAGTTTTATAAAAAAACTTTCATAAAACTTTTGCAGTGCAATTAAAAAACCTAATTGATACTAGTAATATCCTTATGGGTTCAAATAAAAATTACAGCTTCATACTTGGCGTCACCATATCTCATCTAAGAAAATGCAAAAAATTGTGACCCTAAATTCGGGATATTAGTAATTGTAGCCAAAAAACATAATTTCAGACAAATTTGCTAATTATTGCAAAAATTGCTGAAATAAAGGGCTGCTGTAACTCACAGTAAGAAAGTATGTATTTCTCAAAAAAAAAAAAAAAAAAAAACCATTTGTCATGACTATACTTGACCATATTTCATTAAGTAATATTAGGTTGGATTTTAAATATGGTAAAATATGGGACATTGTCAATGGTCACCAAAAACGTTGCCATAAGTCGGTGAAATCAACAATTGTTGTCAAGGCTTAGGAAATGTAGGACTACTGGAGGATGCTATTTCGTGAATCGAAATGTATCCACAATTCTGTGGTGTTTGGTCAGAACATGATAACTCTAAAATCACATTTTTGAGATATAACATTTTCATTGTCATTTAAAAATCTGAAATAAATCATACACACAAATGCAAATGAAAATATCATACGTCAGAATGTTGTTTAGCCGTACGCACGTATTTGTGCATTTATCTCACTTCTAATTAGTTATAATTAACAAGACCTACTACTAGATCAAAAAGACATTTTTTGGAGATATCATGTTCAGACCAAACGCCACAGAATTATCATAATATGATTTGTAAGCTATTCAAATTATTATCATTCACGAGTTTAGTAAGCATTACACATTCGAATAAGCTTCATTGAAAAAAAAACAACTGTATTATTCGACTATTGAATAGTCAAAACACACACACATCCAAAAATTTGGCCGTTTTGACAATTCCATAAAATATGAGACACCATCATGTTGTAAATTTGTGGTCCAGCGTACAGACATTTTACTGGTCAGTGGTTCAGAAAGGTTGAGGAACACTGATCTAGATAATTGATCTTTCAACTTCATCCCCCAAATGTTCAACGGGATTGAGATCTGGGGATTGTGGGAGGCCACCTAAGCAAAGCAAACTCTCCTTCAGGTTCCTTAAACCAATCCTGTGCAATACCAGCACTATGGCAAGACACATTATCTTCTTGAAAGTAGAATCACCACTGGGATAAACCATCGACATAACAAGATACACTTGGTCAGCAATGATGTTGAATTTGTGTTCATGAACTTCTGACTAAAAGGAGTGAAAGCATGCCAGGAAAACATTTCCCAAAACATCACATTGACTCCACTAGCTTGAAGGTCATGTTTTGGCATCCATGTTTTCATGCCATTTCTGCCGAAGTCAAGGCCGTAGTAGGGGGATGACGACGACTTGAGGGTCTGTGTCCCTGAAATGTGAGAAAATGACCGAAAAAGTTAAAAAGATGACCGAAAAAGTTAAAAAGATGGCCAAATCTATTATTCTAACACTTTGATCCCTCCCCCAAAATGAAAGTGGTCCCCCTCCCCGAACGAAATTTCTGGCTAAGGGCCTGGCTGAATTCTCACTTGCGCTTTTGCATTGTGTAACTGAAAACAAGATTCATCTGACCATAAAACTTGTCTTCAATTACCCACTGCCTAATTCTTGTGCTCCTGAGTGAATTTGAGACTTTTTCTTGTTAGCTGCAGACAGCAACAGTGTTCGAGATGACCTTTGACTTTCATATTACATATGATGCATTGCAGGGCAAACAGGGCATTCAGAGATACTTTGAGATGATCCTTGATCAAGATCTTCTACAATTTGTAGCACTGTTAACTTTCTGATATTTTTCACAGGTCTGGAGACCCCACATTCTGCCACAGCAGTCACTAGTCAGTGATGACCACAAGTGGTACATCGATACCCATTTTTCTGGATAACAGGCCAATCTTTGAAAAATTTAACAGCTGCCCTTGAACATTTCACAAAAGCAGTGTTTTCCCCGATACCCACTCTGAGCTCCTACAATCACCTCACATTCAAGAAAAGTCCATCAAATCATGTTTTTCCCCCCATATCTTCACAAACAATTCACCTATACTATTATCTAAGGAACTAAGCTTTCCTTTTTTAAACTAGCCCTAAACAGTATGGTGCCATAGCTCATTTGCTTAAATTTATCAGGCAGTCATAATAAAGTGGCCATTCAGTGTATATCATTATTACCAGAGCCTTGAAGTTTGGACACTAAAGATAGTCAAAATAAGTCGGCAAAAAGGAGCTAAAAATGCTTAAAACAGGCACTAAAAAAATCACTTATAAAAAAACAGAAGAAAGAAAACATAACTAAAAGCTAGTATATTAAGGGTCTGAAAACTGGACAAAAACGTTGGTTGCACTCACTTTATGCACTTTATCGGAGAGGTATTCAGAATAACTGTATCATTATCAAGTTAAATTGATTTCATGGCAAAAATAAAATGTTTGTAGTGCCTCGGAATTAGATTGATGTGAGGGAATCTGCTAATAGATGCGGAGGCTATACAGAAAACTATGGGTGGACTCTCTTTAGAGTTACGAATAATTCTTGTTTGTTTGTTGCGTTACATATATTGGATATTCATTAATAATTTTTATGGGTGAAACACAGCTACCTTGTTTTATTTTTGTAAAAAAATTCAATTTTTTTTTCATTTACATTCTCATACCTGCGGGACTCCTTCAAGCATAGGGCCCGTTTTGACTGCACCTGTCACAACCCTGAGGGCAGCTATGTGCAATTTAATCAAATACTAAATTTGTATTTAAAATAAATATATAGTTATAGCTATACTTATTTCCAGTGCATTTCATGGTGTAAAAAAATAAAATCAAAACAACATGGGGCCCTGTTAGCTTCTACCTCACACTTTGTGAGTCACGACATTAACTGATGACCTCTTACGATAGTAATCGGTTAGCTATAACTATACAATGCAGTTCAATACATGAGCAAGACATTTTACGTAAAGCATATGGAGAAAAAAGTAATTTTTTGCAGTGTTTCTCATACATAGGATGAGTTCATTTGAAACAAAAACATTCTTGCAAACACCATCTGGCTAAAGCAAAGTTAATATGTGATAACATCAAGTTTTCTATCTCTCAGGCACTTTGGAGTTGGGTTTTCTGATAATAATTAACACTTAGAGTTGGAGATTTTAAAAAGAACATTTTTTTTAAGTTCTTTTCAATGATCAAAATATCCTATCTGTACAGAAAATGGCATCTGAAATTCATGGGTAAATTTAAAACAATATTAAAATAAGCATTTATGGCAGGAAAAATTCGAAAAAGTACTTTTACAAAAAAAGTTTAAAAATAGGCAAAAAAAGGCATTTGTGGCATTTTGCCTGAGCTTCTGGGCTCTAATTATTACAATACAGTAATACTACAACCTCAACACAGGTATGGGTTATAAACTTTATGAAAAAGTGCTATTTTATGGTTCACAGCAACATAGAATCATCACATACACATTTCACTCATCAATAATGAAATGTTTTGGAATGGAAAGGGTTGTTCATCAGGTTTTTGTAAAAAAAAACATTGATTTTCCTACTCACATCTTCATAGAAATTATAAATCTTTGAAAAGATACTTTTTTTCACGAATTAATTTTTTAAATATTTTACTGCTTCAACTTTTCGGAAAAAGAAGCTGTATATTATAGTCACTCTGCACTGAAAAATTCCAATATTTTTTTAGGTATAAACCTCGGATTATATACAAGAAAATACAGTAAGTTCCCAAAATAACTGATTTAATTTAGAAAACAATTGACATTACTGAAATTAAAAATTGCAACTATCTATGTCCCACAAACCATATTAATTTTTCCCTGTTGCATTTTGGACTCTTTTTCTTTCTGGTCAGCTGCAGCAATGAGTTCTTTTATGTGACCATCCCTTTCTTTTAAAATCAGTTTCATAGACTCTAGCTCCACTTTCTGACTTTCAACCACCTCGGATAAAGTTATGATGTGTTTGTCTTGCTTCTTGCATGTTTCAGCCAGATTCTTGATTTCGTTGTTCTTGGCATCGGCAAAGCAGGAAAGCATCTTTATTTGCTCACTGATACTGGAAACTCTTGAAAGTTGTTTCTCAAAATATTCCTGCAAAATATTAACATACATATGCCTAATTGAACAAGTCTTAACAATTATGAATAGAACAATAACTTTTCTATGGCAATTATAACTATTTTTACATTAGTCTACCTATTTATTTGGCAAGTTCAATTATGCATACTTTCTGCGATAGACATACCTTAATCTCTTTATAAGAGCTCAATCTTGATTCACATTCTTCACATACTGAATCATACTGCTTCTGTTTGGATTGTAATTCATAAGAGAGTTTTTCAACAGTTTTCTTTACTGATTCATTCGTGGTCCTACTTGCACTGAACTGAAGTTTTGCAGCTACAATCTGTTCAATTGAGATATGTAATTTTTGGTCAGTTACTTTAATCCACAGTAATATAGATTGTTATTGAGATACTTCGATAAAAACATAGCGACGGACTGGTTAAAGATGGAACAATAACTCAAAATTCCATTGTTTGAGATATATGTTTTTTTAAAGATTCATTCATTTTGTTTGGAACTCTATGGGAGTCGCCTCACAAATTGCAATGGGGAGTATATAAGCAGAGTTGGGGTGTTTGGGGGATATTTAGAGGCGCTTTTCATTGTTCTTGTGTTGTGCATAACTCAAAAATGCAATTTTTTGAGTTTTTGCTGTCTTGAACCAGTCCGTCGATATGAAGCTCCATTAAATACATTGGAAATTATTTGTATACATGACAGTGAATATAAAGTGACACAAAAGTGAATATAAAGTGACACAAAAGTGAATATAAAGTGACACAAAAGTGAATATAAAGTGACACAAAAGTGAATATAAAGTGACACAAAAGTGAATATAAAGTGACACAAAAGTGAATATAAAGTGACACAAAAGTGAATATAAAGTGACACAAAAGTGAATATAAAGTGACACAAAAGTGAATATAAAGTGACACAAAAGTGAATATAAAGTGACACAAAAGTGAATATAAAGTGACACAAAAGTGAATATAAAGTGATACATGAGTGAATAACATACACACATATAAAGTGAATACTAACAGCATATTTGACAAGAATTTCCCTCACTCTAAGACAGGGATTCACAGACCTGTTAGCAGGTCACTATAGAGATTTCAGGCACCATAGGAGCCTGTACAAGAAAAGATATTGTTTTCTATGTTATTAAATCTTTCCTTTGTAGATAGTAAAACAGACTCTTGGTAGCAGTGCTAGTTTCCACCGAATCACCCACCCAGAGGAGTACACAGAGAAAGGACATAAAGGACCTATGCTCTCCAAGAGGATCAAATATTAAAAATATTTTGTAATACATTTGCAAAAAAAAAAATTAAAATATATATCGAAATGAAAATACCTTTATATGCTATCTTAATCAATTTTTGTGATTTCAAATGTTTTAAATTGTACTAGTAATTCAAATTTCTCTGGAAGAGATTCCTCAGTTTGCCTTCCAAAATTTAATCTTGTGTATGCCCCAGCACACACCTCTATGTCTAAGTTATTAAATACTGAATGCTAATTTGTAAAGAGGTTTGTGGCCTTTATCTTACAGACACAAAAGGTCTGTGGAACACAAAAGGTAAAGAACTCATTCCAAAAAAATAAAACAGAATACAGACCTTTTGTTTCAGCTCGCTGATATCTTTATGAAGTTTCTGGATTGTTCTTTCCAAGTTATTTACAATTTTCTTTTGCCGCTCGATCTGTTGCTCAGAATTCTGTAACTGTAAGGAAAGTGTGAGCTTCTCTTTGTCAAGTTGCTTGCACTGGTCTTTGAACTTTTCTGTCAGTTGATCCAGTTTTGCAATGTTCTGAAATTGTAAATGAGTGTTTTTTTAGAGCAGATTTGACAGACTTTGCCCAGCTGAAAAGATTACAAAGAAGATCCTATTCATGCAGAGTCCCAACCTTATATTATGGCTAAATCTATTTTAATTGAGCGTTTTCAAGAGTTTAGTAGATTAAATTGGTGAGCACATTTCTTCTTCTGAATTTTTAAAAAATAGATTCAAAACTAATTACAGTAAAACCTGTCTTCAACGGAATTGCAAGGGACCGAGATTTTTTTCCATTGAACACAGGTTTTCGCTAAAAAGAGGTTCAATTGATATGTGTGATATGTAAACTTATGTAATGATCTCGTGTGTAATTGAAATAAAATAAAAATAAATTAATTGAAGATAAAGTAAATAAATTAATTGAAGATAAAGTAAATAAATTAATTGAAGATAAAGTAAATAAATTAATTGAAGATAAAGTAAATAAATTAACTGAAGATAAAGTAAATAAATTAATTGTTTGTGTGCATTATCGTCTATGTTTATGTAATCCACAGCATCAGGGTGGGGCAATTTTTTTTTTTTTTTTTTTTTTAACCGAGCACAACTCAGGTCTATCGCCATAGGCAATTTTCTACCTAGTGAGTTGTGCCGGAAGTGTAAGTGTGTGTACCTAACAGTCTGAGTGCGTATCTAGTGTTGTGTATGATTTTTCAGTGCTGCCATCCATATCTCAGAAGTGAAGTGAGTGATGTGTAGTGACTGAATATTTGTACTGTTTGTAGGTCTGTTGCTCTCTGTGGCGAGACTTTTTAACGGGGAGATCGGCTCGCATTTGCGCCTCGAAGTTGGGAACCACAGAAAACCAACTTCAGCCGACCACCACTGTGGCGACGGTGGGGCTCGAACCCGGGTCCCCGCGATGCGAGTTCGTCACTATGACCACTCGACCACCACAGCGGCACCCTATCACTGTAAAATTTTGTGATTTTATAACAGTGTTTCTGTTCCCATGTACATATGGGCAGTTGCCCCCTTTGCCTCTCTGATTAATTCTGGCCCTGGTCAGACTTGTGATCAGGGAATACATACAGCTTGCATACAATTTTGTGTTTTGCATATCATTAGGAAATTCAACCCTTGCACTGATTTCTTCCGTGGTAAGGCCTGCTTTTCCGAAAAATTTTGTCAAGTTTCAGAAAAAAACTACTTTACTACACATAGCTTATCACAGCCACAGCATCAACTACAGAAACAGATTTTCGCTAATCTAAGGGTGGATGATGTAGAACTTGAACTTCCAAGCATAGATTGCATAAAACGTTTTGGTGGAGCACTTTAACATTTTGTATGATCCTTTGGTCTGTTGATCACCAGACACTCAGTGTTGTATGAAATTTTCTGTTAAAGGGTACAATTTTCCTTTCTGTTTCCGCATTAGACCGGTTCCGTTTAATCCATGTTTTTTAATGTGTATTTCGGCATTGAAACCATGATTTTTTTCCATTGAAAAGACAGGGGGGGGGGGTTGCTTAATACAAGTTACGTTAAAGACAGATTTTACTGTAATTTATAATTTGGTTAGTTATCTCCCTTGACATTTTTTAGACTCTACAATTCCCTTTTCTTAATTGTAAAGAAAGAAAGAAAGAATATTGTCATATACTGTATAAGCCACCCCTCTTTAATTGAACAGTTTGTCCTGTAATTATATATAAATTATACAATTTGAGTTTTCTTGTGAACTTTTGGATCAGAACTTTGAAACAGTTTAACATACATGCACAGCCTCATACTAATACAAGTGATAAGTAAATGTATTTGAGAAGAAAATAGAAAAATAAATAAACTAGAAGAAAAAGGAAATTACTAGGAAAAAAAATAAAAAGAATATGTTTTGTCTCGTTGAACATAAAAATGATGTTTGTTGTCAAAAAATATTTTTTGAAGTTAAAATTTAGCAAGAAGAAGTTACACTCAAGTTTTTTTTTAAAGTTGTCAGAATGATTTTTTTAAAACTCAAATTATAATATACTCACACTTTTTAAGCTCTCTTTATCATTCAAAAGAGTATTTATTATTCTTTCATCATCAGAATGCTTGTTGATAGACAAATTCAAATCTGAAAAAGCAAGCAATCAAAATTAAATTTATTTCTTTTTCCCACAAAACCAATTTAAATTTCAGCTAAGAACAAGAAATGTATGTTTGAAGTGAAGCAAATTTAAGTAAAGTGGATCCCTTAATTTCATTTAAAAATATTTCTAAAAGTCTCAAGGTCAAATTGCTCTTGATGAGCAGTTTTGAACATCTCCAAGTAATGCATATCTCTTTTGTAAGCTTAGAACTATACAGTAGCCTTACTTACTCTTAAAATTTGAATTCACATAAGAAATGAAAATATATACAATGAAACCTGTTGCAAAATTCCATTTAAGACTCAAATATTTTTCCCAAATAGAAATTTATTCATTTAAAAAGGTTTCCTGTTTAATATGCTTTTATTGCTCAATTTTTATTGGAATGAACCGTGTATTTTTCTATTTATTTTCTGAAAAAAAAACGGAAAATACAATTACACAATCATGCTCGAATTGTTTGCTGTAACATTTACCACTTCATCATTTAAATTTTAATCTTTTGCTCAATTAACATAGCAAAACAAGAAAAAATGACATACAAACATTATATCATGAACAACAGATAAGTCACAAAATCGCATTGAAACAAATTTAAAAAAAAACTACTTGTACCTTAGTGGTGATTAACAGAGTGTAACAGTGAATGGTGCATAGCCAAAGCAGTGCTGTGGAGCAAAAAAGCATAATAAGTGCAAGAATTACTAAAAATATTTTTTATGATAATTAAAAAGAATACAAGCATACAAACATTGGCATAGCAAGGGGGGTTCTGTGGTGTCTTCCCAGCACTTACAAAATATTATTAATATTATATTTTATACAAAGTATAATATTAATATTATAAATATTATTATTACCTAGCACTTGCACTCCTTGTGCCGACACCACAAAAATAAAAAGTCAAGGCCGTCTGGCAAGAGGGCTATTATTTTTTATATTTGTCAGTCGCATCTTTGTACGTGTCCCTGCTCTCGTCCAAATCCTGTACTGATCAAGGTTCCCAATTCGAGTCCCACCTCTTTACAGAACTGTCGCACATCATTGGATTCGCAAGACGGCGCACCACTGCTTATAATCCAAAACGCAATGGCTTCATCAAAAGATGGCATCGAACCTTGAAAATAGCAATCAGATGTCACAGCAATAAGCAATGGACTCGAGCATTGCCTACAGCCCTTCTTGGATTAAGATCCACATTCTGGGAAGAGTTCAACTCAACCCCAGTAGAAGTGGTTTACGGCATGAACATCCGACTGCCAGGGAATTTTTGCCTCATCTCCATCTTCTTCCGATTTCATTCAACATCTTTGTGACCATTTCAATAACCTTAGACCATCTCAGCTGTCAAGGCATTCAACATTGCATGTTTTCATCTCTTCAGCGTTAAACACCTGTCCTAGTGTATTTATTTGTATGGACGAGGTGAGAAAACCATTTCAAGCTCTGTATGAAGGTCCATACAAAGTCATCAAAAGGACAGACCAATATTACACTCTCTCAGTAAACGGCAAAGAAAAAACCTCCACAAATCGGTTGAAACCCTGCTTCACAGAGAACCTTGACTCATCTCAAGTCACTGGAAATCTTGACAATCAAGCGCCTCATCTAAAGTCTTCACAACCTCTTCATACAAAGAAAAAGGTTCATTTTAACATGACAGTAAAGACTGATGAATCGAAACTGCAATGACAGACTCGTTTTGGAAGACCCATCAAACCACCTTCTCGTTACTTATCACTCTCTTCTGTTCACTAGAGGGGGAGTAATGTAGTGTCTTCCCAGCACTTACAAAATATTATTTTCCTCCTTGTGGCAACACCACAAAAATAAAAAGTCAAGGAAGTCTGGCAAGAGGGCTATTATTTTTTACATTTGCTGGTTCCATCTTTGTACATGTCCCTGCTCTCATCCAAATCCTGTATTATTTTACCTTCATTCATATTTGTAAATAAATAATTGTTTTATTGTTTAATCTACTGTTTCGAATAATATAGTTATATCTCAAAGCCAGCTCCCATAACTATAGTTCTAACCCCAAAATTATAGGGTTATTTTGCAGGAAAAAAAATCTGAAACCCTCGCCTCGAGAAAATTCTGCGTACCTCAATGTATAAAAATTACAATTATGTTTCAGTACTCCATATTTTTATACATTTTTTAGAATCGCAGCGTTAGGAAGAGAAAACGTCCAACATGTTTTAAAATACAGGGTGGACAAAAAGTCTGTAAAAACTTTAAAAATTCATAAAAACCGGAAAAACAACTGAAATAAAAAAACAGTTCAGGAAATCACCATGAAACTAAAGCCTATAAAGGTTGCTTCTTCGCCAACTGATACATTTCTCCTACAACCACAGATGGAGATATTCAAACTTGGCTAGGGGGCACACACAATGGCAATGTAATTACATGTATATATACAGTGAAATCTCACAATAAGGGACACCTGTGGAATCAGACTTTTGTCCCTTAAATAGAAGCATGTCTTTATTAGAGATTAATAAATTCCTGTTCCACGAATAAGGGCATCCATCCCTTAAATAGAAGTGCCTCATTTGAGGTGTCCTTTGAACAGAGATTTGATTGTATGTATTAAGCTAGTCCGATCCATTATTGACAATGGGGTAACATTGCCTCCCTGTATTTCCACTGATGGTTGTGATTTCCAACATTGTGGTTTTATTTATCAGATTTTTGAAGGAATATGAATTTTTTTTTAGTGTTCATTGTTATCTCCCACTTATTGTTATCAAGTTTACCTAATCAGAACGATCAAACAAAGTTTGTAACATTAAACATATATTCACTATAGTTAATACACAGATAATGTTTCAAGTTAAAGTAATTTAAACTTTAAAAAAACTCATTTTTAAACTTGATTTGGAAACTTTTAATGAAAAGTTGAGCAAAGCAGTGCAAAGGCATTGTTCTTAATTGAAGTATCACTAAAAATGACAAAATAATTCACCTTTTCTACAATTTTCCAATTCTGATCTCATCATTTCAATCTTGATTTCTGAAGCTTTATTCTGGTATCTCAGAGCAGCTATCTTATGAATTCCAAGATCCTGTGCTTTTTCTGCTTCAAAAAGCTTCTCTTTCAAGGTATCACATTCTTCTATTTTTTTCTATTCAGAATAACAAACTTTATTGGGATCATAAAGATAAAAAATAAATTATATAGGAAGGAAATTTTCAACATTCTCTTTCAGCAACATTTTCATGAAGAATATGGGTTAAACATTTTATTCCAAATCAAAAGGTTGAACATGTTATGTCACAGACATAAGTATCTTTCAATGATATTCACGATAAAAATTTGGCTTCTAGCTAGTTAAAAATACAGTGATACCTTGGCGAATGAAGGTAATTCATTTCGTAATCACATTTGTTAGCTGATATCTTTCTAAGCCGAATCGTGATTTTTCATAGGTTTCTATGGAAAACCATTTAATTTGTTTTAGAAGCTCAGCCCAAAATTTCAAAGTAACTTTTATAAAACATCAAGAAGCACTATAAAAAAGACAAATGCTGACCAAAGGTTGCGATAAACAACTGTGCAACTGGATGAAAGAGAATTCAAAGGAAGATGAAAAACTGAACTTATCTTTTATTTTACACACTATGTACTCCATGCAGTTGGGTTTCTGAGACATAGTGAAAAAAAAAATTGGTGTGTTATGTGCTCTAATCAGCTGATTCTCTCTCATACACACATGCCAGATGGAAAAGAAGTTCCTAGAATGTCCAAGACTGTGTGTGTTCAGTTTGGTATTAAGCATCTTATGGTACCTATTGAAATCATTCAAAATCTAAGGCTCCTTATTGATTATTTTTAAATATATTTTCTCTTAGCTTAATCATTCGTTTTACACGAAATGGCTCAAAATTTTTCTTTAAGAGAAAGAGGTGTATCTGGGAAGTGATTCTGAGGTGGAAATAAATTAATCTGGCTCGAGTGACAGTTACTAATTGGATTCATTTAGATTGGTACAAAAATTTGGCTTAGGATCGAGCTGTTTTATGTTAATGCATACATCCATATCAACTAAAATGTTCAATAGCCAAGACAGAAAAACTTTCGTAAGCTGAACATTCTTAAGCTGAGACGTTCGTTAGCCGAGGAGATATCATTGTAAATTGTTTCACAATCAACTGCATCAAGGCTAGGCACATATAGGTTACATATGCTATGAATATACTGTATATTTTTCACATAAAGAATATTAAGTAATGGGAAGCATCTAGATTAAAAAAGGTTCTTACTTCCAGCTTAAGAGAAATGGCAGTTTTTCCTCTCATGATAGCATTAACTTTTTGAATCTGTTCAGCTAATTCCCTCTGACCCTTTTTGTACAAGATATGCAGTTCTTTATTCCGTCTCTCGAAGTTTTCAGATCTAAGCTTGAGAAACATAAATGTAAAATGAACAAAAATTCTAACAACTCTTTTTTTTCACAAATTTTGAACGATCTCAAAATAAATTCTCATATGCAAGCCACAACAACAGCACAGTATAATACCAATACTGTGTGTCATGAAACATCAATTAAATTAAGAGAATACATGGTGAAAATTTATGCAGTTATATACTGACGGTGAAATAATCCAAAAACATACTAAATGCAACAATATTAGATTCATACAGGTATTTCTCTCTGATTTGCTGGCTTTTCTCTTTGAATAGATTTGAAACAAAAATATGATAATATCATTTTAGAATTATTAATCTTCATTATAGTAGTTCTTTATGTGATCTCCAAGTTGAATGTTTGATTGAAATAAAACAATAATGTTTCCTCAAGTGGTGATAGCACCCACTTGAGGAAAGCTCAAAAATGGATTGGGAGCGGGGTTCAGTATCAGCTGAGATACGAGGGGGGGCATTGCCCCCTCCATGACATCTAAGGCGGAGCTGTCTGATCTAATGTATAAGCATATATATGAATTAACATCATCATGACCCCCCCCTCCCCCCCCCCAGCCTTTCAAGTATATCTCCGATTATGGGGCGCAGATAAAAGCTACAGATACAGTATGGGATCGCATGAGTAGGATTAGTAAGAGGGAACACTTTGAATGTTTTTTTGACTGAGAACTGCATGGTTAAGACAAATAAATATAGAAGACAGCTCTACATGAGCTGATATTGTTTTTCAAAACAGTGCAACAAATTGTAATAAATATAAACATGGAATTTTGATTCTCTGTTACTCACATGAAAATAACAGATCTATACTTTAAAAAAATCAACAAACAAGAAAAAACTAACTTTCTGGGACTTCAACTGTGATTCCAGGGATGAGCAAGAATTTTTCAATTCAGAAATTTTTTCTTCGGAAGACTTTATTCTACTTTCATTTTCTTTCAGCAATTTCTGAGCGATCTGCCTCGACCTTTCAATCCGGACATTTCTCTCTAATTCTTTCTCCAGGCTTGATTTTAAACTTTTCAGTTCTTCTTCATACTACAAAATATGTGTTACAGAAATTACATTAGGTTACTAGAGTATAAATATGGTAAAACACTGATTCACACAACACTTGTTTGTCCAAAACTATAAGATTACCCACAGTGTCCACATGGCCGGTTCGTGAATCCTGTGAACTATAATTATTAAAGAAGAAGGCGCCAACTGAAGAAAAGCGATTTTTATCACCAAAATATTTTTTGCTTACACTTGATGGCCGCTGTGTTGGTCGAGTGGTTATAGTGCCGGACTCGTGATGCAAGGATCCGGGTTCGAACCCCACAGTGGTGGTCGGCTGAAGTTGGTTTTCTGTGGTTCCCAACTTCAAGGCGCAAATGCGAGCCGATCTCCCCGTTAAAAAGTCTCGCCACAGAGAGCAACAGTCCTACAACGGTAAATCATCCAACCATAACACTTCACTCATAGTTAGTAAAACTGGGGGCAGATGACAGCACTACACATAACAAGCATTACACATAAACAAACTTTACGTCAGGTTGCACTACACGTACACGCACATTCCCGCATGTACCGATTCATTGGGGGGTTCCGCGGGGGGGGGGGGTGCATGTGTGGTGTAGCAGTAGTAGGTAGGGGCTTGGGGATCCATGATGTTCTTAAGTCAGCCACCTCGTTGGGCAATTTGCCTGTTGTGGCGTTGTATTTGTATTTGTATTTGAAAAATGTCCTGAACCAGCTCTGGGTGTCTATTACTTTAGCAAAAAAAAATTTTAAATAACAAGGAGAAATCTAAGTTGATTATTCCGCTGAAAATAAATAAACATATTCCTCAGAAAATGATTCTCAAACCAATATATGATACAAACTAAGATGTATATGCATGGATAGCATACAAATAAGAAACAAAAATTATTAAAATATCAAAAAATGTTCAGTCAATGAACTGTTTTTATGAAAATTCACTCAATTTTTTGTGTTAGTCAGTAAAATTCATTTTTCTGCGTAATAAGTATCTATTATCATTGCAGGTATAATAACAAGAACTGTATCATTCTTATGTGATATATAAATTTCACAAAGAAAAAAAATCAAAATTTTGCAAAAAAACAGTTTTTAAAAATCACAAATTTTGTATTCATTCACAAAAAAACTTCAACCAAAAATTTTACATTTGTTTGCTAAAAGTGACAATTTAAAAAATATATATAATTGCAGCTGTTTTTTAATTATGACATGATTAATTTAAATTAAGCTGCCTTTGAAAAGTCGAGAAGTACCAACATTTTTCTTTTTACGTTTGAGAAGTTACTACTTTAACCATACATGAAACTCGTGAATATTCTTCAGGGAAATTTCTAACGAATTGGTATGTGTATATGCGTGGCCCCCCTAACATATTTATGTTGCCGAAGTTATGCATGTTTCAGGTTATACTGGTGTCTTTTTCCAGCATGGCCCAAGTCTTTGACCACATGCTTATATTTTTTCATTAAGACAGAGTGGCGGGCCATGTTCTGGTTAAGAGGAGGAAGTGCTTATACTGGTGACATTTGAAGTCTGCATGACAGCCAAATGCTGTTGGTTTATCACAATAAATATATGTCTGTTAACATGATAGTTCTCCCATTCCGTGCCATGACTTTAAAAAAATATTTCTCGGGAAAGACTCCCAACATTGTTGGCAACTTTCTCATAATTTTGATTTTAAGAAAGTGTCTGTTTTCAAAAAAACGACACCCACAATTCCAAACTGAATTTCCTAAAGGGAAACTTCATCAGAACTTGCCAGGATTCTCTCGTTAATGATGGAAGGAATATGCTAACTATATCGTTAGCTTGGGCAAGCTTTATAGACCTTAATCAAAATAAGGTTTTCAACACTTTACAACAGATGGCACTGCAATTCACATTCAAAGACCACTCAGGCTTAGCAAATACAAAGGCAAACTCTCCAAACGACCAAAAGTAAACATATCATATACCCCGCTCCCCCTTCCAACAGTTTAACTACTTGTGTGTGGTTTCTGACCGCAAGGTTCTGATGACGACGTTCTATTGCAGAGCCAAAACACATAAACCAGTAAAAAGAAAAAATGTATTTGTCTTAAAAATGTTTTAATTATTTTCTGTGAAGAATAGAATTGTCTGTAGTGATGTAACGAAGTCTCATCTCTTGCTCAGAGAACTATACTTCTGTTTCATTCTGATACTATAAAAAACACTGCATTATTCAGATGAGAATTAAATTTACAATTTAAAAAATAATAACCAACTACGATTTAAAAAATTTATGTTGTTTTCTTCCTGTATTACCTGTAGTCTGTCATCTAGCACTAGATCACATTACAGAATGACTGGTAAGATAAATCCAGAATGTCTTCATATAATAACTGTCCTGTAAGTTTCCCTTTCACTACAACGTCTGTTTTTGACGAAATGATGAGTGGGGGGGGGGGGGGTGTTGTTATAACAAAGCAAAAACTGTATATTTTAAATTACAGTAGAACCTTGATTATCCGAGTTCATTTGATCATTGATCATTTTTGTCGCACCACTGTCATTTTCTGCACACGAGGGTTAATTAGACCGGGACCTACAATTTATTGCCAATTCCGAACGGCAGGCTTGTTTTTTATACTCGTCGAGGAGTTGGTGCGCTAACCCCTCGATGGGGGGCTCCTTGCGGTAGCAATTTTTTCCTGTGGTCTTGTCGCCGTTTTTTGTTGTACCCCTGTGCCAGGAAATTTTTTTGACAAGGACGAACAGTGTATCGAACTTGCGACACCTCTAAACATCCTTTGGTACTTGAGACGAGTATCTTATCGACGTGGGCTACCGCGCCCGATTATCTGAGTTAATGGTGGGGGAAGGTGAACACCGATAATTGGAAAACATGATTAAACCGCTGAGAGTAAGAACAAATAATTTAGACCACAATTGGGAAAAAAGTTTTTATGTATTTTACTTGTTTAAAATTACTATCCACTGTATATATTAATATTCCGTGTAAAAAATATAATAAAAAATTATTTACTGGTAGCCACACTACTAGTATACTGGGTTTCATTGAAGAAAGAAATGTAGAACCTTGATTATATCCGTGCTAATGCTGGGAAGGTGGTCAGGGATAATAGAAAACACGGTTATCTTTTTCCTATCAGCCATTTTGTACAGCTATAAAAAGTACTACACGAATGACACAAACAAGGAATAGCGCTGGTCCAGCCAATGAGCTATGCAGTCACTTAACCGCATAAATAGTTACATTATTTTTGTGCCTCATCTTCCATTTGGGAAAAAAAAAACAATACATTTTGACTAACTTTCCAGCATTTCATGTAATTAGCTGTGAATCTTCAAGCCCCAGGACAATGTCCGGTTCTTATGTGTGCATGTGGGGGTGACCTTTTCAACATATTGACATGGGAGTTCAGCTCTGGGAAGGAGGTGCAGGCAGTTCTGTAAAAGAATGAAGAAATCCAGTTTTACAAAATGAAAATGCTTGTTTTCATCACACAACCTTCACAGAATCTTCATAACCAATTAAAAAAAAACAAGAACACGGATAGGGAAGAGCTGAACATGAAATTGAAATTTTTGTAGCATGGTTAATCAGCTTCCCGGCAATTCTACACATGGACAGTCAAGGTTTTACTGTATCTATATTAATTATTAATGTTTCTTTTTTGTATTAACAATGCTCTATCATCTAGTGTTAAAGAATAAGCTATAATAACTATATAAATTTTGGAGATATATCGTTCCCTCATGTCAGAAGCATGAACGTACAATGTCCTTGGGAAAAAAGCAACACAAGAAATAATGTTTGAATGCTTACTCTACCCATGTTACTCTATGGAAGTTATTTTCCTAAAATGTTTTGTATCGTGTTTTGATTGGGATACACATTCACATTTCAGGCACAACTTAGATAGCAAAATAAGGTATCTAAACTGGCTGATAAAAAAAAAAGAGGAAAATTTGCACATTCGTGCATCTGGCATGAGGGAGGACAATATCACATTACTATAACTTCACCTGTTGGACAACACTTAATGATTCCGACAACTCTTCTTCGACATCTTCCATTTTTCTGCACTTTGCATACAGTTCAGATTCGAGATCAGATATTTTGGATCTAAGGACATTTATTTCTTTTGCAGTATCCACATCGTATTCCACATTGATCCTAAAATACCAAAAAAAAAAAAATCTTGGTGAATAAGGGAAATTACAGTGGACTCTTGATAATCCAGCCCCTCCTGTCTAGTAATCCTATGTTTTTTCTTCAAGCCTCCCTCGCCATGGAAGAGGTAAACATGTCACTGCATGTCTATGCGCTGAAGTTCATACAGTGCACTCCACTACTTAATAATCACATCACTATCTTCAGCAGTTGTAAAATGCATTTTCCAGCAGGACAATGGAGACCGCACACAGCAAGGAATCAGCGAACAGGCGCTGCAAGGCACACAGATGCTTAGTTGGCAAGCAATGTCTCTAGATCTCTCATCCATCGAGTGTGTATGGAACATGATTGGCCATTGTTTGCTTGATCTGCCTCAGCCTCAATCGGAGGACAATCTGTGGAATATGGTAGAAAGCATATGGTCACCCATCCCTCAGGACACCATCCACACGTTTATTTACTCTGTACCTTGAAGGGTTGCTGCTTGTGTTGCTGCAAGAGGTGGTCCTACTTCCTATTGACTAACCTGTATATGCTTTCCCAGTATTACTATATTTGTTTGAAATTAAAATCACTTATTTCAATATACATTCTCTATCTGTCTGCCAATTTTTATCACATTCTACTCACTATTTCATGGTGTTGCATTTTCTCTGTCAAGCAGTGTAATTTAAACTGCTGACTGCATATTTTGAATATAGTGTACAAACAGCCTAAAGTTTACAAAACAAGAAAAAAGTATAAATGAAAATGGGTCAGCTTAAATTGATATGCTATAAATGTACCTTCTCTGTTTCAGTTGATGAATGACATCTTGTAGATGAAGAATTTCGAGTTTTAGCTGCTGGATTTCATCTTTTGCAAGGAAGTCATTTCGCTGAGCACTTTTAATACTCTGAAATGACTGCTGCAATTCCTGATTTAAAAAAAAACAAACATATTAATATTGACTTAGATTTTATAATTCTCAGTATAGCCTATACACCTCAAATACAATAAACCTCTCTATCTTGAAACTGATTGGCATGAAAAAAAAAGATTTGAGATAGAGTTTTCTGGAACAGAGAAAAAAAAATAGCTCTAAAATGGCAAAAAAATTTCTGCGGTGGTTGGAACTACTGTTACATTCATAAAGTCTTGCAACTTATTTTATTATGGAAGATTGGAAGCAGATAGAACCTGTTTATTTGGTGTTTCTTTTGACGTAACTACCCTGTGCAGTTATGCATTTTTGCCACAAAAATATTGCAAGCCTTTTTTTGGCACATCCTCCAGTGCCTTCATTGCTGTTTGCCGCATTTCTTCAGGAACTGAGAACTGTTACAATTTGAGCGAAATTCTTTATCCAAGGATGTGTGATTTTTTGGCAACTAATTGGATGCCAGGAGGAACCTGTGAGTTGACGCATTGTTGTGATGGAGCACGACTTTCAAAAGCTTTTCAAAGATTTGGTCCCTCGCATCTCACTAAATCATGCACACATTTAAGGACTAACATGTCTCTCCTCATGTTAAAATATCACATTCCGATATTTCCATAACCAGCTTATACCCCTGATCATGCCGCTTAAGGGGGCAACGTAGGTTCCGAAGAAGTGCAGCGATGAAGGCACTGAAAGATGCGCCAAAAAAAGGTTTGCAATATGCATTTACATCTTTATATGAACAATGGAAAAAATTCATAATTGCACAGGGTAGTCACTTTGAAGGAAACACCAAATAAACACAGGTTCTATCAGTTTTTATTCTTCTGTAATAAAATAAGTCCTTGAACTTTTTGAACACGGCAGTAATACACTCCATATAAGAACATAGAATAATATGATGAAGAAAAGTGGAAAGATCACCTCTCTCATACTCTTGACATTGAAGGAATCGCTCGAAAGCAGCTTCTGAGTTTCTTCAAGTTCTTGTGACTTGAGATGAAGTTCAGCTTTCATTTCACATAACTTATTCGATAACTGCTCTTGCTTCTCCTCTGATTCTTCTAACAGCTCAATCAGCTTCAAGAAACTCTGGTGATACTTTTCCAGATGTTTTCCTTTCTTCAAACCATTAAGTATCTATAACAGGAAACAGTATTCACTGATTAGCCAACAGAGCATATACAGATTTTAAATTAAGGCGTTAGCTTAAGTTTGATGCGGGACCAAACTTGGAGCCTTCAAGTTTGATTACCAAGTCATTGAAGCTCGAAAACATACTGCGCAGCCAATTCATATTACAACCAAAGATAATCAAACTTTGAGTTGAGAAAATTTGTCGCCAACGGACATTGGGGCATGAGCAGAGAGATACAGGAAGGGAGGTTTCCCGGTAAAAGATGTGTGTGAGTGACGTATCACAATTGTGCCTGTCCCCAGCCCTCAAAAGTCCATTTCTGCTTGTGCATTTGAGAGCTTTCAAGAAAGTTAAATATTAGACCTATGTCGGTTTACAGAAAATTCACCAACAACAATTCACCGCTACGAAAATTCCCCCAACCAACAATTCATTAACGAAAAATTCAAAGACTAATGATTCACTGACAACAGTTTGACACGAGTCAGTGAGCCAATAAGGGGTCTAGGTCAATTCGTCGCAGCGTAAATTAGTTGTGCAACAAACTTGTCACGGGACGAATTAGTTGCAGACTCATTTCGTCATGATACGAATGTTACAATGTGAATTCGTCACAAAAAATTTGAATTGCTTTAAAATTCAAATGTTTGTTGTGATCTTATAAATATGGTACTTGCTTTAGGGGTAAAAGATGGAAATAATTTTTGTTCTCGTTTATTGGAAATGTTCCTCTTCCCGATCCGTTTTAATTTGCAACAAATGAAGAAAAGTAATAATCAAAGTCATCGAGGGATGTTGGAATGTACACCGAGATAATAACTTGTGTCTCAATAAATTTTGAAAATTTAATTTTCACCATATAAGCCACATCTCCCGCTTTCTGTGTGGATTTCTATTTCTTGCAGCGAGAGGCGTCAGGGTGCACATCAAGATAATAAATAGTGATCAATGTGCCCCCCCACTCCCAGCACAATTTCTATAATTCACGATTGAATATATATCAATTCAGAAAATACATCTTTGAGGAATTTTTTATCGACAATGTATCTAAGTTTTATGTATAACAGCTGCGAAAAGTCTTATTTAAATTTTTTTTTTTCGCAATAGAATGTACATTTTACATCACCTTGTATTATTACACCAAAATAATATTCAAACACACCAGCCATAGGCACCAGAACCTGGGGGCCGATGTCACTTGAGCCCCCACTCCAATCACTCATGAATATACAATGCAATGAACCATTCCGCCTCCTGCAAATGGGTTTGAGTCCCTTATATACGGAATGAATGGTGATTTTCAGCCCCCCCCCCCTCAATGTTTTCTTCATGTCAGTGCCTTTGACTGGCCAAGGGTGCTGGAAGTGTTTCGAACTTGGGGGTTCTTGTCTTGATCTTTATAGGAAACTCTTAATGAAGATAACTTCTGAATCAATTCTCTACGTGCTCATACCCATTCCATAAAGTATCGTGGGTACCCACAGCATCTGTCTCTGACACCACTGCAAAATATCAATCAATTTCTGACTGTATTTTTTCTCCAACTCTAAAGCAACAACTCTCAAGTAAAAAGAATATGAAATCAGACTTTTAATTAGCCCATTATATGTAACTTCTTGTTCACGACACTCATACCATTCCAGCAGGCCAGTCATTTGGGGGAGGGCAGGAGGCGCTTTTGAAAATACACTAAAAATGGTATATATATATATATATACATACATACATATATATACATACATTGAGTACATGTGCTTTGCCCCCCCCCCCTGGAAAATGTTTGCCCTCCCCTGGAAAAAGTTGAAATGACGGCCCTGCGTTCCAGTCCATGATTAGTAAAAATTTCTTCTTACAACACAAATACACAAGTGAACTAACATTAGCAAACAATATACGATTTTATTCAGAGGCATATTTCCTGGGTGGACAGGGGGTATACAGGCTTTATCCCAGGATGACACGTTCAAGTGAAAGACTGTAACTGAAATTAGTGATCAAGAAAATGAATTAGAAAGGGAGAAAAGAGGAAAGGTTCGAATAGCCCACAGGTGGTAAAACTTTCAATCCGTCTCTGATTAGTGGCCAAAAAAATTAGTCGAATGGGAGAAGAGCGGCAAAATTTGTACTAGTACCTTAAATAAATCTGCTTCTGTTGAGACAGATAGGGATTAGGTCAGGGAGTGATCAAAACAGTTACCCAGAGAGTTTTCAAGCACATGAGTGACTTAGAGAGAGTGAAAGCACGTGAATGACTAAAACAGTCACCTACAGAACAAGGGACCAGGTCAGTGAGTGACCAAGAGCATGTGCAAGCATGTGAATGATCAAAAGAGTGACAGAGTGTGTGCAAGCATGTGAATGACCAAAAAATGACAGAGCATAGGTAAACATGTAAATGATCAAAAGAGTGACCTATAAAGCAAGGAACTATGTGCGTGGGCGACCAAAAGTGACCTATAAAGCAAGGAACTATGAGCAGTGAGCAACCAAACATATGACCTAGAGCATGTGCAAGCATGTAAGTGACCAGAAGAATGACTTGGAGACAGGGCCGCAACTAAATGCTTGGTCACCCGGGGCAAGTGCACATTTTAACGCCCCCCCCCCCCTTACAATGTTGAAGGAGAGGTTTCAGAATGAAATTTGTGCCCCCACGAATCCAGCACCCGGGGCACGAGACCTGCCTGCTTCCCCCCTAATTGCGGTCCTGCTTAGCCACACAGCTGTATTTGCAGGAGTAGGAGGCAAGCATGTTATATAAGAGGATGGCGAATTCGAAGTAAGAGTTCTCAGGAAAATTAGACTGGAAGGGCGGCAAAAAATAATGCGCCTCTGGCCACACCCCCACTAGTAAATTTTTACTGTGAAAAACTGAAAAAATAGATATTTGTTTCCCTTTCATAGGGGGAAAAGGGGGGGGGGGTACGAAATTTTTAATGCATGATTTCACCTTTGTTGATTTTGCTGTTGTTTTAACTAACCCAAGTCAAATGTTAAATTTTCTTTCATTATCATCACGATTTAAATGTATTTGCTCAAGTTTTTTAATGATAAACACACCATTGGATTTAAATAGTTTTAAAACTGAAAAGTACCAACAAAAAAATATATATATTTTCACCTCTCTCAACCCAAGTTCATCAATTAACTCGGAAGAAACTGAGTTCATCGTAAAGGCACTTCAATCAAGCCTCAATTATGGTAATAAACTTGAAAGGATAAAAACTATTAGCCGGCGGTGTGTAAACAAAAAATCTACTAACTGTCCTTCACAATTTGTAGTTAACATCTGTGTTCAATAGATGGCGCTGTAACACACTCTTTCCACTTCGTATTTTATTTTCATTATGATATTGCTATTATGAATCATTTTTTTAGTAAAAAATAATGAGAAAAATCAAATTTTTCAATATTATTCATTTATCTGGTCTAGAATTGTGATTGGACATAAAATTGAAAAATATGTCCAAGCGATCAGAAAGAAGTATGATCAAGGCCGTCCATCTCATCTGACAGCCATCGCAAACATCATCGTTTTGCTCGTAGAACCTGTGGCAGGCAAAGAGGACGTTACAAGAGAAATACTCTAGTCTTTATTGGCCATCTCATCTGACATCCTGCTGAAAACATCGTCATTTCGCCAGATTCAGCTGATTCATACCGAAGTCTTCAAAACTCATCTCATCCTGCATCCCGCTGTAAACATTGTTTTTCCGCCAAGTTGAGCTGAGAGATACCCAAGTCTTCAAAGGCCATCTCATCTAACATCCTGCTGTGAGCACCGTCATTTCGCCAAGTTGAGCTCAGAGATACCAAAGTCTTCAAAGGCCATCCCATCCCGCATCCAGCTGTAAACACCGTCATTTCGCCAAGTTGAGCTCAGAGATACCCAAGTCTTTAAAGGTCATCTCATCCTACATCCAGTTGTAAACATTGTCATTTTGCTAAGCTTAGCAGGGAAGATTGTGAGACTAAAAATCACTTCGACCTTTGTCATTCATTTTTGGCAAGCCTTTGAGAATGGTAAGCTTTCAATTTTTGCAGTTTTAATTGTAATTTATATTGTGCATCTATTGCTAATATCATTATAGAACATACTAATGAGAATGTAGATCACTAAAAATTGATGAGATTGAGGAAAAGAAAATATAATCAATGCACCCACCATGTAAACAAGGTCAAGATTAAGCATTTCTCGGCCATTTGCATATGGGGGGGGGGTGAAAGTTCACTAAAGCAAGTGTATTAGTGACATAGGCGAGAAGGCAGACGTTGAATATCACTGCTACGCTTCACTACATACATCCTCAGTGATTAGCCCGAAGTAGCGATCTTATATATGTTCTAGACTGTTGTTAAAAATACTGTTTTGTTTTCAAGGGTCCGAAAATTTCTATGAATATGGCCCTGGCACTGAACCTACCCACACCTTTTTCCCAGGTACAGATCCAGGATGATGTGTTAGAAGGGGCGAATTGTTTAAATTCGTTGGATTGTCCCGTATTACAGAACAGACAAATTTTACCATATCATTTGGCTCTTGAGAGGGGTGATTATTTCTATTGACCCCCGACCTGTTCTGAGCGAAGGCAGATATTTTCAGCTGCAAATGAAGCAAAGGCAGACATTTCAGATGGGAATGGGGTGGGGGGGATAGAAATCTTAAACTAGGAATGGAGTTGAGGCATATATCTTCCACAGCAAATGTGGAAACATCTTCAACTTTGAATGGAATCAAAGCAGATATCTTGAACTTTGAATGCATCAAAGACAGACATCTTCAGCTACGAATGCGGATGGAGGCTGTCATCCTTAGCTGCAAATAAAGCTTAGGCATAAATCTTCGGCTGCGAATGGGGTGAAGGTAGGCATCTTCAGCTGCAAATGAAGCCGAGGCAGACACTTCAGCTTCGAATGGAATAAAGGCAGGTATCTGGAGCTTTGAATATATCGAAGACAGACGTCTTTAGCTGCAGATGGAGCAGAGACAGGTGGATCAAAGGTGATGCGTCAAGCAACTTATTGTGTAAGAGCATTGGGTCGATTTTTTTAATGAGATAAACAAGAGTTCCCACCCCTCTTATTATTTAGCTCTTGAGAGAGGTGATCCTCCCCCTCTGAATCTGTGCTTGGTTACATCCCTGGGAAATTTTTTGTTTCTTTTAGTATATATACAGCGAAACCTCACTACCATGATATTTGATATAGTGATGCATTCCAGTACAACGATATTTTCTCATGTCTTGTTTGGAAATGCCTACAGTCTAATGTTGAGCGATGCTCCTCTCGATTTAACGATAATTCTTCTACAGCTATGTTTTTTTCTTGGTCCACAGAGTATAGTGGAGATTTCACTGTATACTGTTGCATAATTTCAAGTAATTATTATGAAAGCAACTTAATGTGTTTTTCCTTTTGGTAATTATGATGTTTATTTGAATGTTCTCGAAACCTTTATTCACCTTCATTTATTTCTTTGCAGGCTCGTTTTTTCAGGGAACAGGACATCGATGGTAATTTATGTTGCTACTATTCTTGATCTGTGAATTATTGAAGTACCAAAATTAAACTTCCTTCTCGGAGAATTTTGGAGGACGTTCTACTGTTAAAAACGACACCAAATTCAAGAAACACACTCAAAGATTATACACTGATCATTTAATGAGTGCTAACGCTTCCGATTCACCCTTGAGCCTTCTGATTTTTTATCCTAAACACCAGATTCTTCCCATTTTTTTTTTTTTTTTTTTTGTCCCTTTATATAAAAATCTTCAAATTGTGCTTTCTCTTGAATGAAAAATCCCTGAAGAAAGTATTTTCAGTCCTTGCAATCGCAGGCGGAGCATGTTTTCTCAGGAAAAATATATAGGAAACTAGTATTTAAAGTACAGGGAATCAGCAATTTTGTTGCCAAATATAGAGAAAGGTTGCTCTGAGTTGGTGGAGGGGTTACTCTGTTTGCAGTGGGGGGTAGGCCAGTGGGCGTGGTCACTTTAGATGCGCCAGATGATGCCATTTTCAAACATTGCTACTTTTATCATGTTCATAAATGTCCGATCAAAGTGTTCGCAGAATTTTATACAAGTCACTCAGCATGCATCCCTATAAGATAATGGTTGTACAGGAGTTAAACGAGTGGGATTATGAAATTCTTGCATGTGAAGTGACCTTGTGTAAAATTTAATGGACACTTTGATTGGTTAATTAGCAAATGTGATAAAAAATAGCTATGTTTGAAAATACATCTCTCACGTATCTAAAATGACCACGCCCACTCCAGGCTGAGCAACACCTCCACCAAATCACGACAACCTTTCTGCCACCTCCCTGTATTATGCCAAAAGTAAGCAAAATTGCCAATTATCGCTTAAATCACCAATGGTGGGAAATGAAGTGCCACTGTTAATCTCAGTGGGGGGGGGGGGGGGGGAAATGTTAAATGACAAACGGGAGATAAAAAATTTGTATTTGTATAATCACAATTTTTTTATGTTGCCGAAATAATTTTATTCCTTAATTTCAGTGAAGGATAGATAGGCTTCTGTAACAATACAGAAAATGACTGGTCATTATTATTTAACCCCTCTGTGCGGATCTCAGCACGTGGTATGTCACAGGCAGCAGGCCCCATCTGCTTATATGCCGTAGGGGGACAGAGTGGGGGGGCCACGGTCTAGAGGCCCCATTTTTAGATTGTCGTACACTATACGACTCGCTCCATTCGCAGTTGAGATTTTTCTTATCTGCGCCATGCTGCTTTCTGAATATCTATGGCCAGTCTTGGCCTCTTAGAAGATTTTGAGTCATTGTAATTATTCCCCTCTCAACCTGCTTGAAGGTTAAAAAAATCTGTATGGCAAGAAAAATATGGGAACACCCTGGCGAATGGGTCGTATGGCCAGCCTATGCAATCCAATAAATCCCTAGTTTTTGCTTTTATTTGTATGACATGTTTGTTTTTTTGGCGCAAAATTACAGACTTTTTCAAGTCTGGGAATCATCGCTTATGCTATTTATTGAATAGAGAAAATTGTTCAAAGGTTCACTGATAGGTGGTGCTACTACTGGATGAATCATTAAACTCAACTCTGAGTTGTAATAATTTAGTTTTGATAACCCTATATAATTGTAAACCGTGATGATAAAATTGTTTTAGTTAGTGCAATGTACCCCCTCCCCTTCAAACGGTCAAATAATGATCAGATTTTATTTTAAAGGCTCCAACGGGAACTTTTTCCCCCCTACAGTCACCTCCATATTTTTATGCTTTGTGAGACAGTTTTGGCAATGTGAATTTTGTGTTGTCATTTCAGAGTTCCGTGATTGTTTTTACCTCAACGCTCGCAGTGGATATGTCAAGACTCTTGATGAATTAACCATCATCATGCGCTCGCTTGGATTGAGCCCGACCATAACAGAGCTGAAGAAGTACTTCAATGATAAAAGTATGTTTGAGTAAAGATTTTTTCCAAATTTATATTACGTTTCTCATCTCAAGCATGTATCCGGGGTAGTCGGGGGGTTGATTGTCCCCCCCCCAAGAGCTGAATAATAAGGGGTAATGAAACAAA
This sequence comes from Pholcus phalangioides, assembly GCF_987345545.1. Lineage (NCBI taxonomy): Eukaryota > Metazoa > Arthropoda > Arachnida > Araneae > Pholcidae > Pholcus > Pholcus phalangioides. The sequence continues at coordinate 32,633,622 of NW_028301603.1, forward strand.
AAAGGCTTTTGTGGCCATCATCTAAATTAGAATTAAATTTAAAAGTTTTCTGGGTTTTTGGCCGACGTGAAGTACATTTTGTTTTTTAACGTTTCATGAGAAAACGTTCACTACTTGTGTGAACAAAATGTCAGAAGAAAAACCTGTACTTCACGTTTGCCAAAAAGCGACAACTTTTAAATTTAATAAGGGGTAAATTTGGCCTATATAATATGGGATGATCCAATGCACCTACAAAATAAGTCGCTGCTGGGACCGATCGCCCTGGATCTGCCTGCCTCAGTTTCATTTGCAGCTCAAAATGTCTGCCTTTGCTCCATTCAAAGCCAAATATGTCTGCATTCCCCCCCCCCCTTAAGTATTTGCAGCTGAAGATATCTGCCTCCACTCCATTTGCAGATGAAGAAGTCTGCCTCAGCTTCATTTGGTGCGAAAGATGTTTACCTCCACTCCATCCACAGCTGAAAATATCTGTCGTTACTCTATTCATAGCTGAAGATGCCTACTGCAGTTTCTTTTATAGCTGACGATATCTGCCTCTGCTCCTTTTGCTGAAGCGCAAATCCAGGTGGGGAGCATTAAGAATGATCACCCCCCCCCGTCCAGAAGAGCAGAATAATATGGGAAAATTTTTCTGTTCCGTAATATACGGACGATCCAATGAACTTACAGATTTCATCCTTAAAACATATCGTCCTGGATCTGTGCCTGTCTCATCTCTTAAAAAAATACTTTAGCTGATCTGAAACATTTGAGCATTCTCGAATATCATAAGCTGTCCATAAGTGCTGGAAGCAAGAGGCTGAGACCATTTAAGCCCCCCTCCCAATAATTGCCAAAAAAACAATGCGATGCACCTTTCCTCTTTTTTTATGGGCTTGAGTCTCGTGTATACAGGACAACCAGCAACTTCCAGCATCCCCAATGTTTTATTCATGTCGCCGCCTCTGAAGCTGTCTGTGTATTATTTTTTTACCAATTAGTATTTATATGTAAACATGATGTGTTGATTACACAATCAGTAGCGCACAAATAACGTGTGTATAGCAATGTACTAAATGATAATAATGAAATATTATCTCATGAGTTGTACTCTTTGTTTCTAGATGGGAAGATATCATTCGCTGATATGCTTGAGATTATGCATAATCACACGCAGAAAGAAAATATTCCGCAAGAAATCACGAGAGCATTTTATGCTAGTGATCCGGCGAGAACGGGTCGTATTTCTGCCAGGGAGCTGAGACACATTCTTATCAATTGGGGAGAAAAGCTGAGCCCAAAAGAAGGTGAGTTTTTTTTTTCTTTTTTCAGACTTTGAATCGAAGTGAATGAATTTTAAGGAGAATGCTTCCGAGTTGTCATCTATGAAATTCTTGTGAATGTGTGGTGTGTGATTGTTTATATTTTTATTGCCATCGTTAATTGAAATAGAGTTTCTCTGTGCAAGGGATTATGAGTGGTACAAGATAATTTTCTTCTCAACATTTCACCAATGCTTAGTGGCATCATCAGTAGGCTTCTAAAAGATGCATTACTGGTGATTCATCACTTGCTATGAGTCTAAATCATTTCAAAATTTGCCAGACAGATTCTCTAATTATCACCTTTTGCAGTCTGTTTTTCAGACTTGTGAGGTGCTATTTTGCCATAGACGTGTTTGCCCTTGTCAGGGCCGAAATAGCTTACATTGGGAGAGCAAATGCGTAGAAGAAACAATTTTATTTTTACGTAATACAAGACGAGACGCGTACACGTAGGCGTCGAACGAACATATCATACTAGGGAAAAAAGATACAAGGGAAAAGAAGACACAAGCGAAAAGTCATGTAACGGATCAGTTTCGCCATCTGGAGGTGACCAGAGGGATTACAAACGTAAGCTCGTACTATTCCCAACATCCTCCCCACCCTGGTCAACCTCCAGAGGAATTACCAATTGAATTGGCCGTCGAATTTCTGTTCCACTGGCTGTACGTAGAATACACGAACGAATGTTGCCGTCACGACCTTTGACGAGGGATGATATGCGTGCCTTCGTCCACATGTGTCGAGGTCTTGCATCTTCCTGTAGGAGGACGACATCTCCAACTCGTAGCTGAAGACCTTGGTCTTTATTTTTCACTTCGTGGAATGTCTTCAGCTCTAGCAGATATTCTTTCCTCCATCGGCTCCAAAAGTCATTCAGTGAATCTTGCTGCAGTGACCACGATTTCTTGAGGTCGGTAGCTGCAGGAACCTTTTCGTGAGAAGGAAGGGTTGTCAGTCGTTGTCCAACCAGGAAGTGGGCAGGCGTGAGAGGTTCGAAGCTGTCATCCAACTCGATATCAGCTGTCAATGGTCGGCTGTTGACTGCGGCTTCAATTCCAGCCAACGTAGTCGTCAGTTGTTCGTCATCGAGAGATGCGCGACCTAATGTTTTCCGTAAACAACGTTTGACGACACCAATCATGCGTTCCCACCATCCTCCCCACCAAGCCGCTCGAGGGGTTATGAATTTCCAAGTGATTCCGTGGGAGGCGTAGTACTGGTGAGCAGAAGGTGAAGTCATGGCACCCCAAAGGACGGAAAGCTCACGATTTGCGGCGTGAAAAGTCTGCGCATTATCCGAATATACAGTGTTGGGAACACCTCGACGAGCAACAAAACGTGAAAATGCCAGCAAAAATTTATCTGCAGAGCAATCCGTGACAAGCTCGAGATGAATCGCTCGAGTGACAGCACATGTAAACAACAATATATACACTTTCACTGAGATAGAGCTTCTACGAACGTATAGTGGGCCAGCGAAGTCTATCCCCATGACACTGAATGGTTTCGACTGTGTGACTCTATCCGAAGGAAGTGGTGCTTCAATTTGAGCCGGTGGCGTGTTTCTAAAAATTTTACAGGGAAGACACTGGCGTAGGACACTTTTAATAATCTGTCGCCCTCGAAGAATCCAGTAATCATTTCGCAGTTCTGATAGTACCACTCTCGTGCTCAGATGATGGAGACGAATATGTATATGACGAATGAGCAATTTGACAAATGGGTGTGAACCATCGAGCACTAAAGGATGCTTTGCAGCAGCTGGAAGTGATGCGAACTGCAAACGACCACCAACTCGTATCAGATTGTCACTAAGAAATGGATGGAATTGTGCAATTTTCGAGTCTTTTGGAAGTTGTTTACCATGTTGAAGAGCATCATAGTCAGACGGAAAACAATCTATTTGAACTTGACGAATCCAATAACATTTCGCGTTTTCGAGTTCTTTTGCTGTTAATTCGCCATGAAGTTTGCAAGACGTGCGACAGTTGTATATGAATCGTTGAATCCACGAGGTAACCCGAATAAGTTTCGCGTAAGAACTGAAACGAGAAATGTCAATCACTGGGAGAGACGTAGATATCAACATTGAACTTTTCACAGTCTGACGAATTTCTGTCGAAGGTAGATTTGGACCAGTCTCAAGAGCATCATTCAGAGATGGGTGTTCGTTGACATGAAACGATGAATCAAATACGTTACGACACTTTTCCGACTCAAGAATGGTCTTCACTGCGTGGTGAGGGAGATAATAAATTCTAGGACTTGACGATTCTGGCGCGATTTCGACGTGGCCGTTCTGGATGTAACGTTCCATTTGCGGAATGTACATTTCCCGAAAAGGGCGATCCTTATCCAGACGTCTACGAAGAGTGTCAAGGCGGCGTGAGGCAATAGGTCGATTGTCCGACGTGAGGCATACGTTTTCTTTCCACGGTAGTGAAACGACACGACGATGGTTTTCCAGGCTGTAAGATTCGTGGAAATCTTGCAATATTTTTGCTTCGCCAGTCGAGAGTGATTTTTCGTTTACATCGGTGATTCCCATGGCTTCGAGTTCCCAGAAGCGTTTGAACGAGTCATTTATTTCTTCAGCACAAGTAGTAGCCATGCAATGAACAGTAGTGTTGTTCGAAGCAGGAGTGTGTTGGAAAGAACGTTGGAACGGATACCGCTCAAGATATGTCCGAGATGAGACGGAACAAGAACGAAAGTGTCTGACAATTTGACCGGCGAATCAGTTTTCACTATTTTCCAGTAATAATCGCTACCGATGAGAATTTGAATCGGGATGTCGTCAGAAGAGTGAGGGTCCGCAAGCTGAATTCTGCGTGAAGTAGCAAATGCACCAATGTCTACCGGAGCCGTGGGATGTGAGGCGTAGGAATTATTGCTTTCGAAAGCAACTATCGGAATCGATCTGTTATCCCAAATGCTAGATAAGAAAAATTGCACTTGACGTCGATACATCGATTGTTTTGGCACAGCTTCGAATGCACTAATAGACAAGTTGACCGATTGCAGCACATGCAATTGCAGTTCATTCACTAAACTGCTGTGAATGAAGGAGGTTTGACTTCCGGCGTCTAACACACATCGAGACAATTTGCAATTTCCGTTGGGACCGAATACCCAAATACGTGCAGTTTGCAAATACGTAAAACGGGGCGATACATCAATTTTACCAACAGCAGTAGAGGCATGAAGTGAAGGACAAATGGATACATGATGTTTTCTTTTACAGTTAGAACAGAAAGCTCTAGCACGGCGTGGGCACGTTTTAGCGTTATGCGAACGGTTAGTACACAAAAAACAACGACGAGTTTCTTTTAGCTTCTGCACTCGTAATTGAACATCAGTTATCACCGAGCAATTTTGAGGCCAATGATCATACGATTCACAAAATGGGCAGAAGGGTGACGGATTTTTCTCGTTACGTCGAGTGCGAACATGAAATGCTTCCGTAGTCGGGCGGAAATTCGAAGGTGGCAAAGGAAACTCACCTTGCACTTTGCTTGAAAATCGAAGTCCGTCGATTTCTTCACCGAGGAACTGCATCAGCTTTGATATGTCCATGTCCGAGATATCTTGCCGTTTAGAGTGGATAATCCACCGTTGACGAATGTCCGTAGGAAATGTGCGAAGGATCTTCGGTGTCAAAATCCGACTGTAATTATCGACATCTTCGCCGAGTGATCGGAGAGCTTGAATATGGGCGTTAATTTCCAAGTAGGTGTCGTTGAGAAACTCGGGCGATGAAGTTGTCGCTGGGCGCAGGCTGTCGAAGAAATCGATGTGGGTCTGTATGATGGTATCCTTGTTGCCGTACCTGTCGATCAGCATCTTCTTTACCGTCTCGTAGGCTTCCGATGTGACGCCGATTCCCTCGACGAGCTTCTTGGGTTCGTTTTGGAGATACCCCCGTAGAAAAACGTGTTTGTCGATGGTTGACAGTTGAGGATTCTCGTCGATCGAAGAGGTGAATTGTTGCCAGAATGTCGGCCAGTCTTCAACACAACCGCGGAAGGGCTCTAGGCGTATTGTAGGCAGCTTGAGAGCACATGGTAATGAAGTCGATGTAGGTTGAGCTGAAGCGGGAATCGAAGTAGCAACCAGAGAAGGCACCGTCGTTGGAGACTTGTTGCGTTTTCGTAGCACGAGGGAAGCATCGAACAAGGCACGTTTCGCTTTCTCAGTGTATTCCTCGCATTTTTCGATATCGATCGCGTAGTCCTCGTCCGATAGTAGAGCGTGAATACCGTCGTCAAGGCGAAGTAATTCGTCCAATTCCTCCGTCAAACGAGAAACCATGAAGTCGATTTCCTTCCCGGCACTGTCCAACGTTGAAACGAATCTAGTCACCTTGGCGCGCACCGTTGTCCGTTTCCGATGGAGCGTCGTTATTTTCTCCTGATCCATATTAAGACGAGTTTCGTTGGTCTAAATGTTCATCCGACGGGTTTCCTTCATCAAAATATTCGTTTCGGCGTGTTTCGTTCACCAAAATATTGGTTCCGGCGGGTTTCGTGCACCAAAATATGTCGGGGCCGAAATAGCTTACATTGGGAGAGCAAATGCGTAGAAGAAACGATTTTATTTTTACGTAATACAAGACGAGACATGCGTACACGTAGGCGTCGAACGAACATATCATACTAGGGAAAAAAGATACAAGGGAAAAGAAGACACAAGCGAAAAGTCATGTAACGGATCAGTTTCGCCATCTGGAGGTGACCAGAGGGATTACAAACGTAAGCTCGTACTATTCCCAACAGCCCTTATTGGCCATTTCGGAGTTGAACTGATGTCTCATGAGTATCATTCACAAATCTAGAGAAATCTATGATTGGACAAGAGGCACCTAGTTATTTGATCAGTTTTCCCATAGCCCCACAGTAGCAGGGTCCTTAAGTGAGATTTTTCATGGTGTAATGGTGGGGACCCATGGTGAGGAATCACCCCATTCAAATAAGTACTTTTAGATTAATAAATTTGCTATTTTGCATTAATTAATTAATTCACCTGTTATCCAATTCGCATCTAACTGAGGCAGATCAGAGGTTATTGTACTTCACTCACAGTTAGGAAAAACTGATGGCAGATGGCTGCACTACACATAACAAGCACTACACAGAAGCAAACTTCACGTCAGGTGCACAACACGTACACACACATTCCAACATGTACCAATTTGTTAGAAGTTCCGCTGAGGAATGTGCCATGTGAGGTGCATGTGCGATTTAGCAATTGTCCTCTTTATCTTAATGGTAGAACACTCAACCTAGTCTGGGAGAGGTGGGCAGTCCAATTGCCCCCTACAGAGGCATGTGAATTTTCTTTCCGAAATGAATCTTCATCTTCACTTGGTATCCAGTCCAACATACCTTGTGTAGTTGTAGTCAACTACACAAGGTGCATTGGACTGTTGCCACTTTATTACCACTACCTCTTATCTTGTTTATGTACCTAAACCAGACATGCACATTCTGACATAAATGCCAGTTTAAATTGGTAGAGTAGTATGTGCCATCTAGTGTGTTGAATGTTATTAGAGATAAGATTTACCCATACTATTTTGAATTTATTTTTTCGATTCATTTTGACTCTCGCTTATCAGAATTTCACTTTTATTTATGTATTTTCCATTTCTAGTTGATCGTATTTTCCGTGAAGCGAATGTGAATCCCAATGGATACGTCAACTATGACGATTTCATCCGAGTTGTTTGCGCTCCAGTGCCAGACTATTACTAATCTCTTTCTCTCATAAAATCTAAAATCATTTATATCCTGGGGTGTTGGAATCTGCCGTTTACTGTGATATCAAAATGCCTTCTATTTTTAACTCCTTTTTTTTAGGTGATGAGGGATAATATACTTGTTATTTGTGTGTGATATTTAGGTTATTATTCATGACACATTCCATGGATGTTTAGGATTTATGTAGTATACACGATTTTGTATGCGCTGGCTAAGATTAAACTTTTCATGTTGGTCAGAATAACATAGGTTTGACTAATTTATTTTATGCTTTGTTCATTGACCGAATTACATTGAATGTAAGTTACACTGAGTCGCCACTTTATTACGACCACCTGACAGTATTAAGCGAATGAGCTATGGCAAGTCTTGTACAAAAATGGAAAGCTTAATTCCTGAGACAGTAGCATAGGTGAATTACTTGTGAAGATGTGAGGGAAAAACATAATTTGACAGACTTTACAGAAGTTTGTATGTCTTTCCTCCCTCACATACGCCAGTGTTGTTTTGCAAGAAATAATGTAAGTATTGTCTGACCACGGAAAGATGGCTTATGACGTTGACCTTCATCAGGAAAACAGAGGGTTCATTCTTCAGAACGGAGAAGCAGAGGAAAAGAAAACCTCCTCTATTTTCGTGATGGTCATAAATCACTTTCCTCTGGTCAGGTTATACCACCACTTTAGATGAAAGAAAATGATGAATAATTCCCCCAAGAAATTCCTACGTGCGTTAGCGCAGAATATTCTCAAAGAACAAGTATTCTGAGAATATTCTTCTGAATGTAAAATTTGGAGAATAATCGAGAATATTATTTTTCTTTTAAATAATGGGTGGCGGGGGGCATGGCCCCCACAAGGGGTGGGCTGACAAGGCTCCAGCCCTGGGACGATTTTCACTATTTTTTTGCTTTTTCACACTATAAATTCATCATAAAGGGCCCCGTGAAAGTGGGGTCGGGGGGGGGGGCCCGCAAAAGATCCCAGCCTAGGGGCCCTGCTATAGGATGTGGGGGCCATGGCGGGGGGGGGGGGATAGAACCGCTTCATGTGGCCATGTTCTCGAGGAAATATGATTCGTAGGGCTTGGATTTTCCTACGAGTAGGCCTTTTGCGCCGAATTGGACCAGAAACGTATTACATAATCACGCTGCGAGTTTGTGTTTCCCTAGCGTGGCGCACCAGCCAGGACGGCTATATGCAGGGCTGTCTTAAGAGCGTCATGGGCCCTCAGGCCAAGAGACTTTTCTGATACCCTACCTTTCAAATTCTCGAAAAATTCAACTACTTCTCGTTTTTCTGAGGCCCCCGGGCGAGCCCATGCGTTAACACGACACTGACTATATTGTATGGCCCTGGCATCAGCTATTCTGTTGTCTGCATGCTCCGGTTTGAAGGGAAGGAAAAGGAAACAGCAAAAATGAAGGGAAGATCGGTGAAACGCGCGGTGCACGACGCATTTGACTTCTCAAGAAGCAGTCGGCAAACCACGCCTGACGTAAACCGCTGGCGTGAGGCTTGTCGCGCTCTGTAGGAAAACAGTCGTACCGCTTTTCTTATGAAGCTTTTTCAATGGGCGTCATAATCATCATCAGCAGGGCCGGACTGACGGCACGGATTACTTGCGCTTAATGAAAAACTGACGGAACTTCATGATGAGGTGACCGTGCTCGAAGAGCGCCATGAACCTGAACCCGTCGGGGTGGGCGGCATCTAATAAAAGTACGTTTACTCGCAACGTTTATCGGCCGTTTTTGGAAAAAGAGGGAGTGTGCGATAAGATGGTGTCGTGTAGACAGCAAAAGTTGAAGGTCGTGTCAAAAAAATCTGATGGCAGAGCAAAATTTTCCGTTTTCTCATACAAGTTGCTTGTGTATAAACGCGTTTCCGTGTTATCGTCATTTTTTCCCCCTGCTCGCAACTTGTTTTTATCGAATAAATTTTCGTGTACAGTCGATCCCGGTTTATAACGTTCCCATTTATACCGTTTTCCCGCTTGCTGCGACTAATTTTCGAGGTCTCGACTCTAGTAATTCTCATAAAGATATTCCGTTAAAAGCTTTACCCCACTTACAACGTTTCTTAGGTTTTCTGAAAAACGTTATAAGCGGTATCCACTGTATATTATTTTAATTTTCTGAATTTATTTTTCCCAGTCAAACTTATAACGATCTCGGTTGTGATGATACCTTGGCTATAACGTCAATTCTTGGCGGAATGGCCGATTCCCATACAGAAGAATTTGCATGAACGTTGCTTACAACGTCGAAGAAATTGCAACGCCCTCGGTTACAACGATTCATTTGTGCATTTTTCCCAATTTTCGATAATTTTACAATTGGTAATATTTTTAGAGAAATATAATTGGTGATGTCTCGTATTTATGATTCCAATTCATCGTGCTGTTCTAGATCAATTATGGTCAAAGAACAACTTTCTTCACATTATTTCATTGCATCTTTTACATTTTTGATTTAAAAAAATCTCAATTACGTCAGCCTCGCTTGTAATGACGAATCGGTTTCACCAAAAAAAATTTCGCATAATCTTCGATATAGTTTTAACCGTGTTTGGCTTCATAAATAAGGTATTTTTTGTATTTTAACTTTATAATCTACAATTGCTAAACTGTAACTGTAAGTCATGACAGTCTGACAGTCATGTCGTGGCCCAGGCTCTGTCCCATGAGGTATATAAGCCTTTTACCCCGAGGGGTTGGACCACGCTGGAGAGAGCCAGGTGAGCAGGGCCGGAAGGTCCGAATTCCAAGCCCCCGGCTTGGCGCCCCCAGTTCTCGGTCCCTATGATTGGGGCTCCAGGCCACGAGGCCCAGGCACCCTATCCATCGTCCGGAGCAACCAGCATCCCCGGTAAAGCCCAGGGAGGCCCACAGACCAGAACAGACGCCGAAGCCACCCCGACTACCCCCAGCGACGGATTTCGCTGATTTCCTGGATGTTCATTCTTTCCACAATGAAAATTTACAGAATTAGATACATATACATGATGTGGAAGACGGTTTCCGTAAACTCGATGCAGATATTACATACTTTGAAACATGAAAGTGCAAGCCATGGGTTGTTCGTTTAAGAACGAAAATGCGGAATACAATTTGCCAATGTATGATATAAAATATTGTAATGTCTCGCAACCTACGCACGGATAAACCGAAATTGTCTTGACAAAAAACAGGATATCAACAACAGGTTGAAGTAAAGAAACGAAATAATGTGGATGACTCGCTCTGGTCAAATTGGAGACCGCAAGAAAAATAAAAAGCGGCAACACAACGGTAAGTTGTTCATAATTTGTTTCACGTTATAATTGCCATATTATATATGCTACCATGATATGGAGATATATATACAGTCAAACCTCGTTAATGAGTCACTCTTGGGAGAGCAAAAATATGATTTAGTAAGAGGAGTGACTCGTTAAACGGAGTAAGCCATAGCTGTGCCAATTCCTGCCTGAGGACAATTGGGACTTCCAAAAAGTGACCCGTTACGCGGAGTGACGTTTTAACCGGGTGACGCACTAACGAGGTTTGACTGTATACTAGGTAGCGTATCCGGCCCAGGAAAATCATACGGCGTAAATTAGCTCAGAAATAAATTGTAAAATTTTGAAGAAAAAAAGGATTTCTCACTATCTGCCGTAAAATAATAAACAACTCGTACAAGCTTTTGTAAATAATTTTTTTTTAATCGGCCTCCACACATGCGCGGAGATACGAGGGGGCGTGGGGGGCAATGCCCCCCTTCCTCCAGCATCAAAGGTGAAGTCGACAGATCTAATGCATATATGTATAGATGAATCGACATCGTCATCATCATCTTGTCCCCCCAGACTTCCAAGTCTATCTCCGCCTATGCCTCCACATCCTGCATCAAGAACACCCAGGCTGTGATCTTTGGTGGGCCCTCAGAAGTGTTCGGAACACTTAATGAAGGGGAGGGTAAAATTACAACATATAGAGAGATAAAGGATGCGGAGTGATATCAAAAATTGGTACAGCGCTTTATTTACATCAGGACCCAAGTTAGAATGAACAGAGTATAGCCGATAATTCTCAAAAGGCAGTGATACGATTGGCTGGTGATGATGCAACGAAAATGAATGGGTTGCCGGCAAGGGCGTAGTGAGGGGGGGGGGGACTTGGGGGTCTGGTCCCCCCCCCCCGAAATGTGAGAAAATGACCGAAAAAAGGGGAAAAGATGGCCAAATCCATTGTTCTGTCACTTTGGTCCACCCCACGAACGAAATTTCTGGCTACGCCTCTGGTTGCCGGCTTGGCGCTTTGGTTGGCGCCAACATATTACCTGGATATGTTTAACGATTATACTAACTTAATTTTACATAAGACTCATAACCGCAATTGGAGTAGTGGTTGACTACAGTAGAGGCGCTAGCATCGAAGGTTGTGGATTCGAATCCCGTTCAGATCAGCTGTTTCTTTTTTTCCCTCCCTTCCATCTTCATTTCTTAAATTAATTTTAATTGTTCTGATTCCGATCTTTCAAGTAAAATTGAAACTTTGAAACATTTCCAGCCGCTGTATAGTATTGCCCGTGGCCGGTTTTTTGGAACATTCTGTTTGATCTTCTCAGTTTTGCCATGTTTCTGGTCGTCTGCTCGTTTCTTGGCTCATTGTTTCGGACGTCTCCTTGCTCACAAAGAATAAAACCGAACTTTTTATCCAGCTCAATTGTGTTCCCATTTCCTAGGGAATTAGATTGAATGAAAAACTTCTGTTCCTGTCTCAAATTTATCATCATCAAAACATTCGTCTCTAAATACACCACTAGATGGCTGATGACTGAATGAAAAATTGAGTTTCATAACGTCATGAAAAGTCACAAGAGCTAAACAGCCCTAAGCTAGCAGATGCAAAGGCGGTAAACGAAATAAAATATTAGTCATCAAGTTGCTGTTGGGTTGCGTTGTTGCTTAATAACAGCGATTTTAGTTTGGGTTTTGTCATGGCGAGCAAAGCCGCGGATAAATTGTGAGTTCATTTCCTTTTCGTTTCCATAGTTTTCAATGCTTGTGCATATGATGCGAGGGTAATGATTTGATGCCGTTGATTGATATGAAGTTTCGCCAATCAGTTTTGGTGGCGATTTCTTTTACTCACCGAGTTCGGTGATACGAACAACCATATTGTTATCTTGAGGCGAAACATTTCAAGGAATCAATGGCACCGGAACCGTGGGTGCTAAGTTTGTAGCAGGGGTTCGGCCATCCCTAGAACTCATTCAAGAATCGAAGTTCAAGCCGAGCACCCATAGGTCTATAACATATCCAATGCCACTTTGATGGGGGAAAATATATCCCATAAACGGGACGAATAGAAATTGGTGATATTTATAGGAACAGCCAAAGAGTGTATTGTTTTTGGCGACTGCTTTGGCGAGAATTTTGAACATTTCATTAGCCTCATTACCGTTTGAAGACACTGCTAATCAATTAATTTGTTCGCTGTGGATGCGTACACGGAACCGGGCGTTTATTTGGTGTTCTAATTTGGTTTCAATGTGAGAGCGCGCATGTGCATTAAGCATTGATAAATTAGAATTCCACAAGGACGGGGTTGACAGGACTCCAGCTGTGGGGGAGGGGGGCGCAGTAGCAATTCATGTTCTTTTTGTTTTTTCTTGTTATAAATCACTACTGAGAAGCCTGCCAAAGGCAGTGCTGTCTTAATGCATGGCCGGGGGCCTCACAAAAATGAGACATAGTTGAAATTGTCGATGAATATGCCTGTAGAGGAATAGGGCCTTAGAAAAATCACTTGATCCGTCGTTCCATGGTGCTTTTAAGACCCCTGGCCAAAGGTCCCAGCATAGGGGCCTTAATACAGGTTTGGGGGGGGGGGAAATATCAAGAGCCATCATGACAAATTAATTTTTAATGACTTGTATTTGGGGGTGAAGGGTCATGATTCGCTTATTGGGTGGTAGATCAAGTGAGCGAAGCTCACACACTGGCTACACACAAGTTGTCATGATGAAAGAAAAGTGAAATCACATCGCGCTAATTATAATATAGTTACGATAATTATTTGTTTCCTTTATTTTGAAAAGATACGTCAAGCCCATGTATATAAGCAAAGCAGGGGGGACTTCATCAAATCTGCTGTGCGTTGTATAAACGTCCAGTGTCACGTGTCTAAAAAATCTGTCAAGGAGTGTGACGTCACTGTAAGTCTTCTGCCTTACACCAAATAAATGGCTGGCTCTATATACGCACAGATATTTCATACAAGGTGAAAACTGAGTTTTGTTACTTTTATTGGGTTCTGAGATCTTGGGTTGCAATCCTCGTGCAACATCTGTTGTATGGTCTGCCACTTGGTGACTTTTTCGGCGCCAAACATGTCTGATGGCTTGACAAAAGGTTGCCAAGGCTGCCAGACATTACACCGGACGTCAAAAAAAAAAAAAAAAAAATCAGTGTGCAAAACATAATAGAAACCACCAAGCATAATAATAGCAAAAATGTCACTTTCTAGACTAAACATCAGTATAAAAAAATAAAACCCGGACATTTGTTTTGAATAATAAACGGATCGGGCATAAGGAATTTTGAGCATGAAAGTTTCTCTAGGTTCATTTCAAATAATATGCAGATAACGCAGAAGGCATAAAAATGGATAAATACGTAATAAATATAACAAAATAATAAAACGGAACGAATAATAAAACTGTATGATACAACCTGACTAGTAGATAATAATCCAAATGACGCAAGCTACAGGAGAAGGAAGGAATAATAATCCAAGAGACCGCGCTGGAAATAGAACAACGGCTGTTTTGAATTTTTGAAAAAACGCGGTGAACGAAAGAAAAATCCTGTTTGGCAAAGCTAGTGCTACCTAGTATCACCCAGCAAAAACGGGAAAGATATTGAAAAATACGGTAACCCAAAGCCCCATTATGATGGTCTTGGCGACTCATTGCAAGGAAAAAGTTGCCAAATTCGTGGCGGACCATGCTGCAGCTGTTCCGTGGTTGCGAAGCCTGGACCCAACACAATCAGTTTAATGTAATAAAAAAAAAAACGATGCTGAAATGAAACTGCGAGCAGAATATGCAGCAGAGACACCTGTGCAATGGAAATGAAATGATGCAAAGTTCAACAGTGCCTCCAGAATATGAGTAAGACACACAACTGTTTTCTGTAAAGCAAATGCATTGAAATATTTGTGAATCAATAAATGATAGCTCTGATGATAATAGCACTCGTTGCATAAGCTGTTATTATTGTCATCTTGATGCACTCGCACGGCATTAGGATTAAATCAAGAAAAAAATATAAGTATTATTTATAATAGGGGAACCATTGTTAATATTATTTCACCGAGCAGGTTTAAAGGCTCTAGTAAACGAATGAGACAGTTAAATTCCAGTCTGAGCAGACAAGAAAAAAAAGGCTAAATAAATCTTTCCAAGTTGCCACATTTGGCAATTTTCTGAAGGAGTATCTAAAGTCACCCAGAGAAACTTGTAGGTTGCCAGTAGACAAAAACTTTGGTAAAATCAGAAATTACTGAATGTTGCTCAACCCCACTTACGGAATCTTAGCCGCAATTGGCAATATTCATAGGAACAGCCAATGTGTATTGCTTTTGACAACTGACCAGATTTAATCGCTAGACCAGATTCAGTACTATTTACTAGAGTTACTGGTGAAACAATAGGAACACCCATGAACATTTAAAAATGTTCCAGATAAGATGGTGTTCATGACATATATCACTGTTTTGGGGTATTCAGAAATGTGGCTACAAAAAAAAGTACACTGTGTGTTGGGAATTAACGAAAAATATATTGGTGATTCCAGAAGAATTCATTCCAATATAGCGAAACTTTGGATTTTTGGTACACAGACATTTAGCGTGGTCCTGTTTAGCATTTATGTAATAGTTTCTTCTCTAGGGGAAGGAAATGTCAGTCCTCTGTAGCTTAATGGTAGAGCACTCACCCAGACTACAAGAGGTTGGTGGTTCGGTTCCCCACAGAAGCGTGTAAATTTTCTGTCTGAATTTCATCTCCACTTGATATGCAGTGTTTCATACAGTTGTTCAAACAGCAGCAAGAGACATAATTCACCCCTCTACTGCTGTGTTTATAAGGGCAAGATTGTCGATGCAAATGTGGTTATACCCTATTTTTAAATACAGTCAAACTCTTAGTTAATTCAAAGTTCTAAGTCACTGGGGGGGGGGGGGTAAAGTTCAAATTATTCAGAACATTTGAAAAAATATCGAATTAAACAAGAAATTTTACCATTAAATTAAAAAACACAAGGGGAGTCCGTAAAAGTTCGAAAAGTTCTGAAATTCCGATTAACCAAGTTCTATTGTATTGCACTCGCTCAATAACACGCAAAAACAAAAATGCTGCTCTTTTTTGTGGGAGGGGACTTTTCGAGGTTTCATACCTCCTTTCCCATGATCCTTTTCTTAGCAAATGGAGGAAAACTTGTCAGATATTGTTACAGTGCCTTGTAAACGTCTCTGCAGCTAAAATATTTTTTACTGGTACAGTATTGTTCAAGCTTGTTTTATTTACCATGTAAATTGTGGGGGATATAAAGCTTGTAGAATTAGGGCTTGTGTGCTTAAAAGGCAGGTCTTGCCAAATCCCTGGTGCCGGGGCCACTATGGCGACTAAAAAAATTTATATTGGTGCCTAGAATTTTCTATGAGTTATTACTCGGGATAGGACTTTTATGCTCTAAAAACTTCCAAAAAATGCTCTGTAAAATATGCATTTATGGTCTTAGGAACGAAAAGGGCATATTTAGTTTTTTATCTCGAATAACATTACTTTTTGCAAAATAATATGATAATGAGAAGTGTTGTTGCAGTCGAAATTATTTTGAACCATTACTTGTTGTATGAACAAAAATTCTTTGTTTTATCAACTAATCTCATCCAGCCAAAATTTCCCTTTTGAGTTTTGCTACGAATTCAGAATTAATGTGCTGCCATCTATAGTTAAAGATACCTAGCCAAGTAGTGTATTTAGCATTAGAAAAGCACAAAATTAAAAAAAATTATAAATAAAATCTTTTTAATCGATAAAAAAATCTCAAAATTTTCCACAAACGCTAAAATATCCCCCTCCATTTACCAATTTTAGCCAATTTTTCAGACGAGTTACCATCACAGACACGGATTATTAATTTATTTACAGCCACACACACACACACACACCAGTGTCGTTGAAGGGCTAGTATTTTTATGCTCTAACAATTTGATGTCATTGGTTGAAAAACCTGAATTTCAGGATTTTTTATCAATCAGCAAGGATGTTCAGTTTCTAGTGTATAAAAATCCTAGCTCTAAGAGCTCTCGTTAGAGGCGGGAACTGCAAAAACCAGTCTGAAGCGGGATTGAAATAGCGAGGAAATAACTTACTTTTTATCGAAAATGATGAAATATGCAAAATATACCTTAAAATTTTCAAAATATGTTCTATCACGTAAAAATAGCGAAATATGCAAAAAACAAAATATATGTATATATTTACTTAAAATATACAGAAAAAAACGTAAAAATAAACTTTAAAATATACCAGAATTTTACACAAAATTCATTCGAATAGACGTTTCACCAGCCCTTTCCTTTATAGAAGAGTAAAATTTTTTCGCTTTTTCCATTATAATATTACAATCAATTGAAATATATTTTTTGAAGCAGTCTGGTAACTACAAAAAAAAACCCTTAGCATTTTATGTATGAGAAACACAAGATTCCCCTAGGCGATGCAGAGTTTTCACTGGGTCATTCCATGCCAAATCACCTGGCCATGACACCCATAGTCTCAGATTTCAATGATTTTTTTTTATTTGTTGCTTTTACCATCCTTATTAACCGTGTGAAATATTATTTATCAAAAAATGATGCAGATGACATAGCTGCCAAGTCTCCCGAATTTTAGCTTCATTTCTCTACCTCCCGAAAAGTTCTCAAATTTCCCGAATTTTTACAAAAATCACAAAAAATCCCTAATTGTCCCTAAAACTTCCCTACTTCATTTAAGAAGAATCCCCATTTCTGAAAACAATCCCTAAGGAATTTCTTGTGGGACAAAAAGTCTTTTTTGCCTCGGTTTCCCCCCCCCCTTCAAAATGACATCACATTTCGTAAATGGGAAAATAGTGGGAAATTCCTTTTTTAAGAAAGTTTTACAAACCCTTTGAGATGGTAACAAGAGAAGTTTGTGTTATCGTGCAGGGAAATAACTTAGCAGCCAATGGTCCTGGATAATAATTGAAGATTATAGTGACGTGCATGTGATCAAAATTTCCTCTTTTGTTGAAGTTACGTATGTGCGATGACAAAACATGAATACTAATAAGCCAAAAAATATTTAATCAATTTCAAAGATACTCATTCACCAATGAATTTCCTTTCATCAAATGTTCCAGAAAAGAACCGACTTTTTCTTTTTGTAGAAGTTGTGTTATGAAAACATCGGTCATGGTGGAACGACTGACATCATCACCCATGTGAAATAAAAAAAGATCAACAAGCAACTGTCACAAAAAGTCAGTGTTCTCTAAAAATTGATGCTTTTTTTTCCTTCATCTTCCGATAATTTTGGGGTCATTCACGCAGAATGTTTGTTCACATCATTTCTGGTTGAACATAATATTTTTTTTTCAGATCACCATTGAAGTTTTGGCCACCAATTTCACTTGCTTTTTGCGTAGGGATTTTATTCCTAATTGTTTAACTTCCATGCAGGGCTGCAACTAGATGATTTGTCACCCAGGGCAAGTGTGCATTTTGGTCCCCTTGTAATGTTGAAAGAGAGGTTTGGGAACAAAATTTGCACCCCCCCTCTGGTCCAGTGCCTAAAGCATGAGACCTGCGTGCCCCCCAAAGTTGCGGCCCTGCTTCCATGTGTGTAAAATCACTTTTATTTGATCCATTTTTAAGTAGGGATTTTATTCCCTACGCTTTAACTTTTATGTGTGTAAAATCGCTATTTTCTTTGGAAAAATCCCTTTTGTATTTATTAGGGAGTGGTTATAATATAAATTACAGGTTCTAACCTCTAACCCCATTCAAGCAATATTACTTGTGAAAATATATTATAACTTTGCAGATTTTCAATACATTCAAATGAAATTTCCACTAAAATGCTCACAGAAAAATGTAGATTATGAATAGAAAAGAAAATTTAAACCTTTGCATTAAAAAATTAGATTGCAAAAAAATCATTGAAATTTAATTGTTGATTCTTTTTTTAATAAAAACACAATGGCTCACCTTTGCTTTTTCATTTACAAAAGCTCTCCGGTTTTTCGCACAGCATATTTAGTGATATTGAACTCTTCACAGATTTTTTCTTGTTCCATAAAGCAGGGGCCAGAGTTAAAATTTGCAGTTTTTCCCATTGTTGCGATGGTTAAATTGAGTCTTATTTCTAATTAACTTTATAAAAATAATCATATTTGCTTTCTGTTTAATATCTTCATTAAGTGTGCTTTGAGATTCATTTTCTGGTAATTCTTCTTCAAAAACTTTACGAACCTTTGATTTTAAAGTGTTACAGGCAGATTCAACTTTTGGCATTGTTTGACTTGCACTGTGGAGCTACCCTATGAAGTTTAATTGGCGACTCTTCTATGTTCTGTAGAGATGAATTTATTTCTTCAAGTGCTTCTTGTTTAGTAATTGACATTTCCAAATTACTTATCTCTACATTACTATCACCACTATCACCGTTCATCTTTTCACAGTATTCAGTTTCTTCACCTAATTTATTGATGTTTATATTCACTTTGTCCATACAGGCATGGCATATTTTTTGCCCTGGAATTGATTTTATACTACCATCTATTTCATTTATACGTGAAAAATACAAGTTTACTATCCTTAAACCTTTTGTTATTTTTTCTTATGATATTTAAAAGGATTAAAGCATGCTTTCGGGTATATTTCATACTTCTTTGAGAAAAAAGCTCCATGATGCTTACACAAAGTACACTGCTGGCCACCCAAATTGCAACACCAAGAAAGACAATAGATATCGCAACAATATTTATTTTGTAGATAACATGTTGACCAAGCATCAAATGATTAAATTTATAGACTTCTGTGAAGTGTGGTTCCTGCCAAAATCAGTAGCCAGAGTAGCCGCCATTGTTGGAGATCACCGCTGCCACACGCCTCGGCATTGATTCAAAGAGACTTTGGATGTGTTCTTGGGGTACAGCAGACCAAGCAGCTTCCACGCGTTGCCAAAGTTGATCTGGTGTGGCAGCTGGGGATGTAATCTGGGTCAATCGTTGAGCAACCATGGACCACATGTTTTCTATCGGCGAAAGATCCGGAGAGCGAGCTGGCCAGGGAAGCAATTCAATCTGGCGATTGACGAAGAACCTTTGGACAATGCGTGCCACGTGTGGTCGCGCATTATCCTGTTGAAATATGGCTGTGGGCAAGCCCTGAAAGTAAGGAAGGACAACTGGCTCCAACACCTCGGGGATGTAGCGCTGGCTTTTTAAAGTACCGGCAATGCGTACTAGAGGAGTGCGAGAGTGATATCCAATACCGCCCCATACCATAATACCCGGTGCAGGACCAGTGTGGCTGTGCATAACGCAGCTGTTCAGCATCCTCTCTCCACGGTGTCTCCAGACTCGAATCCGACCATCGTGGTGCTGCAGACAGAAGCGTGACTCGTCAGTAAAGACAATTTCATTCCATTGTGCCGTCCACATCCTTCTTTCATCGCACCATTGGCGGCGGAGACGTCTGTGGTTCTGCGTCAAGGGTAGACGAAGCAATGGGCGTCTTACGGACATACCACTCTGCTGTAAACGGCGTCGAATGGTACGCGCAGACACTGGATGATGCAGTACAGACTGAATGTGCCGTGCTATGGTTTGTGATGTGGCTGAGCGATCCGTCACTGCCATACGCCTGTCATCACGTGAAGTGGTGCACTGAGGTTGATGCGATCGAACACGTCGGTCCGTCGTACCCTCCTGCATCCAACGATCACATATCTGCATTACAGTTGTTTGGTTTCGTCCAACACGACTACCGATTTCCCTGAAAGATAATCCACAATCTCGGTAGGCCACTATCCTTCCTCTGTCGAACTCGGATACTTGATCAAAAGATGATCGCTGTTTTCTACGAGGCATAATTGATCGTTTTTTTGAAAAAACCACAAGAAAAACACAATTGCCGTACTTCAAATCGTCGAAATCTCCAAGCCTTAAATAGCGCTTTGAAGTGGCGCCACAGGCGCGCGTGATGTGCGTCTGCGCTGAAATTCTAATCATTTGCATATCTCACCTCCGCTAATGCATGTTGTAAATTTCATATTATTTGCATGCTTCCTTCAGGGTGTTGCATTTACGGTGGCCAGCAGTGTAGATAAATGTTCAGAACTTACTCCACTCCTGAAGATCAAAAAATTGATGTCCGATGGGTCCAATGATGTAATGGGTAACAGATTTTTCACTTTTGCATAACATTTTTTATGATAGTCAGATCCAGTTTCTTTTCCAACACTATAAATTTCAAGTGTCTTTTCTGACATTTTGCTTTGAATTCCAAAATGGTGATATAAAATATTTAGTTCAAATGGAAATTGTGTTATCATAAGAAAAATTTTCTAACCCTGGAGTAGGCTACTTCATGGACAACTTTATTAGACCACTTTATTCTCTGTCTTCAGCAAGATCATAATTGAGACTTGCATCAATTGATAGGGGGGGGGCAGTTTAGTTCTAACACTTTTGTTTTAGTTTTCTCAATGAAGCAGCATCAGTGACTTTATCATCACCTGCTGGGATGATAGTCTTATAATTAAATAAGACACCAGCTGCCCTCTGATGGACAAAGACCAGTGTGCCATAGTTTATATCTTCACAGAAGCTATTATTTTTTACAATCATTATCACAACAAAAACATCACATCTAATATATATCCACCAGGCATTATATACATTAGGTTTTAATTCTACTCTCTTCCATCTGCCTCAGCTACAACAATCAGGTTGTACCTGATAATTATTTCATTCTTTGTGATTTGATGCCTTGGCTTTTTTATCAGCAATTTTAAATTATTTCTTGGGAAAAATCTATAGACCTGTATTAAATATTATAATGTAGAATTTTTTGCAACACAAGTATAACACCATTTCATATCTATCATATATATTAAATATATGTTTATTAAAATATATGCTGTAAAAATCAAAGTAATTAAAAAAAAGTTTAACTGTTTTGGTAAAATTACTTTATAATTAAACATGTTAAAAAAAAAACTTCAAAATACATCTATATATATGATTAATAATATTATCTGGATTTATCAAATACAAAATAATTCTTTATGCAAAAATATAATATCAGATTGCAAAAGTTCGCTTTTGTTGCATCATAATAAATATTTATAGACCAATTAAAAGTGAAATTAATTATTCTTTTAATTATTTGGAATTTGAACACTTTTTAAAAATCTGATCATGAAGGTTTAATTTAAAAAATTATTTTATTCAACAATAAATGAATTTATTGTAACTATGAATTTAAACCAAAAACCTTTTTTTTTAACCACTTTGATTTGACACATTACATTAACATTTCTAATTATTTAATGAATTCATTTAATCCTAGAATTTTAAATTTGTTTTGAATTATTTGCATTAACTACTCATGAAACTTAATTTAGTGAATACTGTAATAAATGTATAAGCGTGCATGAAAAATAAAATATAAATTTCTTATTACTAAGCATGAATCATTATATTAAGTCAAAATGTACAAATATAATTAATTAATGTAGTCATGTAAGTACAATTGTGTTTTGTTACTCAAATTTATTAACTGTCAAAATAATGTTTACTTTTCTACAGTCTTCTTTCTTAATATATTAATAGGAATAAATTAAAATAATTGAAAATTCATGCTGTGCATCCAAAAAAGTGTTTAAAAAATTATGTTAAAAATAAAAAAATTAATAATTAATAAAAAAATTAAATTTAAATGACTTTTCCTCTAATGTTTACATTTTCTTTTCTATTCATAATCTACATTTTTTTGTGAGCATTTTAGGGGAAATTTCATTTGAATGTATTAAAAATTTGCAAAGTTATGATATATTTTCACAAGTAATATTGCTTGAATGGGGTTAGCCTAAGAGGCGTCATTTGTGAGGTTAGAAATTTTTTTTTTTCTCAAAAAGTTTTTGAGATATGTACATGAAATTTTGCATGGGCGAAATATGAGATATGTACATGAAATTTTGCATGGGCAACAAGGATAGTAGGAGTAATAAACAAAAAAATAATAATTGGAATCTGGGATGATGGGTTGCATTTCAGTATCTAGTTTAATGATTTGAAATTGCAGCGATCCAGTCTTATTTCAATGAATTTTGTATTGCGAGCCAGAATAAATATATTAATGGTCAAAAAACCATTATTTTTTTCTCCAGTATTTTACTTCATATATTTAGGAGAAATGTAAAATAAAAGTTGTTTTGGTAACTGCTGTGCCTCTGGTCTAAAAACATGTTAGAAAAATTGTATTTTTTCTAACGAAAAATTCCACAAAAACAAAGTTTACATAATTTTTTTGCATGTAAATTTCAAATGTAAGTGTATGAATTATTTTTATTCATATTCTGTATGTGTTTATGAACACTTTAGTGAAAATTTCACTTGAATATATTGAAAATTGGAAAAGTTATGATTTATTTTCTCAAACAATGCCGCTTAAAAACTGCGCCTCGGAAAAGTCATCTGCATCATTTTTCGATAAATTTCAACATTTTTTTTCTCAAAAAGTTTTAGAGATACGCAAATAATATTTCACATGGTTAATAAGGTTGGTAAAAGCAACAAATAAAAAAAAATCATTGAAATCTGAGACTATGGGTGTCATTTTGGCATTTTGCCAGGTGATTTGAAATGGAATGACCCCTCTCTGCCATGGGTGCAGCTACAGCCATTGCTGATCAAATTTCCGATTATTTTTTCCTGACATATCTCACTGTATATTCGTTGATTCCGTAGTAGCGGGCCACGGCAGCAGTTGACTTACTTTTGCCAAGTATATCAGTATATCTAATTTTTCTTGTAAAGTTTTCACTTTTTTTTTGTCTTTTCGAAGCATTATCAGTGAATAATAGCATTAGAAAAATGAGCTATCCTAAACACATGCACAACTGAAATTTTGTAAACAAAACACTAAATGAGGAAGAAATTTTTTCTCATTAAAGGAAAAAAAAATCACGGAGTGGCCCACCATATACTCAAACGAGATAAAAATTTCAATTTATTTAATTATTATATTATGATACATTTCTGTATTTCAATTTAAGTTTCTTTTCTTTATATAGAAGTCCAGGTTCCGAGACTAAGTCGACAAGAAGTGATTCACCGCTGTTTTCAGGCTGGGTCGAACTTAATGCGACCGAAAACTCCAAGGTTGTGTTTTTGGGAGTTAAGGAACTGTACTCGTCTTCCCAAGACCTGCACTTCTTCTTCCGATTCATTTCAGGGAATGAATACAATGAAGGAGATGTTATCAATCTTACTCGTGTTGGAGAAGATGGTATGAACAAGCCTCGCTGCTCCTTGGATCCAAAGAATGCTGAGGATGATATTGGCAAGCAAAAGAAACTGACTATTCCAAGTAGGGATGGATTTTTCTGTTACAATTACATAGCTGCCAAGTCTCCTGGATTCCTATTCCATCTCCTGAACTCCTAAAAAATTCAATGATTTCCCAAGTTTTGACCGTGAATGTTATAAATCCCTACTTTTGGGGGAAAAATGCTCCAGAATAATTTAGCCAGAAAAAAGGGATTTGGCTTCATTTTTTTTATCCCTGAAATGATGTTAAATAATGCAAATTGTTGACATTGCATCAAATCATAAAAAAAAAACAAAAAAAAACATTTTATTTTGGAAGGGTGAAGCCAAAATTTGCCAAATAGCCAGCATCAATTCTTTTCAACATCAGAAATTGACTTGTGTATGGTTTGACAATATGTCTCTTTAAATCTGTACGTCCCATTCCTGATGCTGCGATTCTTCTGTTCTGTGATTTGATTTGTGAGTAGTAATGACAGGTTATTTAACTTAATGATTGAAGATGATTTTGGAAAGGGAAATAATCCCTACAATTTTATTTTAATTGGTGAGAAATCCCTATATTTTTGAAAAATCCCTCGTATTTATTTTTGTATGGAATTTAGATCCACACGAAAACCTCCCTAATTCTCATTCTCTAAAGTTGGCAGCTATGCAATTACTTTGTTCTTGATATTTTCTTAAAAGCTATATCATCAAAGTTACGAATGTTGTATGGCCATATGTTTGACGTATACTACTCACCCCCTTCCCAAAATTTACCATATAACTCAGGACTTGACAAATTAAAAAAAAGAAAATTAGGTGCCAGTCAAATTTGTTTTTGATTTGCATGGACTTTTCCCGAGAAAAAAAAATTTCCAAAATAATTTTTTTTCTTCTACTGATGTTGGAAGAGTCATTGTTACAAAATAAGAAAATTTTGGGTCATCCTTAAGCCAGGTTTTCCTAGGAAATAGGTTTGTTTTACAGCATGAACCGAATTACACGATTTCGCTCCGGCAGAAGCATGTTACATAATTGCACTACATGTTTGTGTTCTCCTAGCGTGGCGCATCAGATCATGGCGGCTATATTATAGTATATGACCTTGGCATTAGCTGCTCCATCATCTGCATGCTCCGGTTTGAAGGGAAGGGAAAGAAAACACACAAGAGTGAAGAGAACATCGACAAACAGTGCAGCACACGACACATTTGACTCCTTCAGAAGCAGTTGGCCAATCACGCCCAACATAAAACGCTGCCGTGAGGCGTATTGACCTCTGTGGAAAAACAGTCGTGCTGCTTTTCTTATTGGTGAGTAGATGGCGTGTCGCACTCTGCGAATCGTGCACGGCACAGGAAACCTGCTCCTAGGAAAACCCGACTTTAGGGTACGAACATAGTGCAAGCTAGTTTCTGATTCTGTAATGGCACTGACTTGCAGAATTCGAAACCAGCCTGCACTATGTTTTAGCCTTAGACTCCAATTTAACAAGTATATGCAGAAAATTCTAGGTTCCAATATCAATTTTCTAGTCGTCATAGCAACCTGAAGCTTGTAAAACAGCCTGTTAAAATTATGTATTGCATATGCGTTTGTGTTCTGGTGATGCTGTCATCCATATTTTGAAGTGAGACTGACAGAGACCTGGATTTTCGTATTATGCAAGTCAGAGCGTGAACAATTTCAGGCGCCAGGTCGATTAGAAAATCTGTATTGGCATCTGAAATTTGCTTTATGTGATTGCTAAATTGGAGTCTGTGAATAACCCAAAATTTTCTGATTTCATGATGGTGTCTGTTAATATAGAAGTCCTAAAAAAGTTGAAAAGTATTATTTACAAACATTTTTCTGAGCATAAACCGTGGTTTGCTCCTAAGAAATTCTGCTGGCGCCAATTTTTTTTTTATTTTTTCAAATTTGTCAAGCCCTGATATGAGTATCATGTTGAAGGTCTGCCTGCCCTCTACGGAGAGAACTTTTTTAAATGGGGGACCAGCTTGCATCTCAAAGTTGGATCTACTTACAGTAGAGTCTCGATAATCCGATGTGAATGGGACTGATTCTACCTCCGGCTGTTGAAAACTTGAATATTCAAAAAATAATAAAAAAATGCTTTAAAGGTTAGTTTTACTTTGAAAAAAAAATAAATAAAAAAGCACTACCAGTATACTTAATGTATTTTTAATTCTTGAATAAGATATATATGTCATATGATGTGCTTCAAAAAATTAAGAATGTGAAAGGGTGTGAAGACGGAAAGAGTAATTGAGAAGAGTTGGAGATGGGATTCATGGTTAATGATACTGAGACACTGATAGCTTTCAATTGTTTTTTCCAATGAGTAAGCAATTACAGGACAATGCCATTGACGACCATTATGAAGAAAGCTGTTACACTTGCTACTCTTTCTCAATAACCCCCCCCCCCCCTGTTCCCCCCATAAACTTAAAATGGTCTACGTTCATTCAAGGGAGTCTAATATTTTATTCCACCAGTTACCCATTATAGGGCTGGGGACTACCTAGTCCCTTTCAAACTGAAAAATTACTGTACAACACGTTCATTCTACATAGTATTCCTGGGAAAAAATTTCCTTGGGTTCTCAAAGGAAAAAAAAAAGGGAGAAAGAAAGATGGTCTCGGAAAAGAAATTTGAAAATTTTCAGTGCCTCAGGGTATCTGGAAACTTGAACTTTCGGAGCTCAGATTTTTGAGACTACTGTGATACTCCTGCTCGTATTGTGGGACTTCGCTGAACTTATGATTAGTATAATTGTGATGCCAAATCATCAAACTCACGAGGCTCTGCCAGCTGTCAGTATATCAAAGACGTTCACATCAAGCAGCTTAAGCCATAACGATGATGGTGCATAGCCACGATCAAGTTGGCTTTCCAGATTTAAAATAGCCGAAACTTTATAGGAAAGGCAGCACAGGTCATGGGAGGAGTGGGATGGGGTTACCTTTTGTTTGTTTTTTTAATGAAAATTACAGTACAGCAAAACCTGTATGAAACAGAAACACAAAGAATCAAAATAATGTTCCATTTTCAGATAGGTTTCAGTTATAAAGATGTAGGTTCATCAAAGCATTAATTATCGGCAGGACTAGTTTTCAATTCCATTCGGGATAGATTTCCGTCTCATAGAGTGTCTGTCTTAGACAGGTTTTACTATATTTTGTTTATTCATATGAATATCTCATGTATTTCAGGTGAAAATTTGCCCAAAAGAACAGAGTTTTATCAGTTTCTATACATGAGGGATAATGCTGTTATTGGAGCCAGTAGTCCATTCTACTTGCATACATCAGGAGATGATGTTTTGGCAGTCTCCTCTGAGGACGATTTCCTTGTTGTTCATCAAGTTGAGATGGGTGAAGTTCAAGAGAAACATCCACCACAAACACCGATTGGAAATGGTCAGCAGCAAAAACAAGTTCCTCAGTCGGATGGAGCTGAAGGAGCAAAGCCAATTATTGTGATGGTAAGCTTGAGGAAACTTACACAAACACTTCATCTAAACTTGTTTAAATCATCATTCAAGGCGTTAATTTCAGAATTTGACAGTATGAAATATGTTGTTCTTGTGCCCTCCATAGGAAAGACTGGTAAGGCTTCTGCCTATGACCCAAGGTGTATCTCATGATTTTTTTTTTGCCCAGCAAATTTACTACAGAAACGCCTGTTGCGAAATGGAATGGGGCCATCAAAGTTCCTAGTACACGATTCCAGTATGTACGGCGTAAGTGGATGTAGGCTTTTCGAACTGGGAATCCACATGTGCCAATACTTTCGATTCACCTGGAAGCTTTCTGATGTTTTATCCTTATTAAAATCTTCCAGTCGGAAATCAGATTCTTTCAAATTTTAATCTATTTAAAGAAAGAAAAATCCCTAAAAATCCTCAAATTATGCTTCACTCGAATGAAAAATTCCCGAAAGAAAATATGCTTTCAGTCCTTGCAATCCCAGGTTGACAATATTAGACTCAGGAAAAATATGAAAAATTAAGATTTCAAGTATGGGGAAATCACCATTGTCATCAAAATGTGATGAAAAAATTAAGCTAAGTTGCCAATTATGACTAAACTTGCAGAAAAATCACCTATGGTGGGAAGTGAAGCGCTATGGCAAATCATGGTGAATTAAAATGAATTCTACATGAAAAATGTTGAATATGACAAATATGAGATACAGGGCAGCTCACATATTTGATACAACGATTCTTCATTCTAACGCAGGATTGACCTTAAAAGAAGGGCACAAGGAATTTCTTCCTTAGACTTTTGAAGATACTAACCTTGAAAAAGCATTTAAATTAACAGAAGTTGATACATGACTCATGAAAAAGTGTTTTCTTTGAGTATTTTAACTTTTTATAAAAAATATTTAAAGAAATTATTAAATTTTTCATTGACTGGGGGGGAGGGGACTAAGCACAAGGCACCCTCCCGCTTAATTGTTTTAAAGTGCTCGTGAATATAATAGAAATATGAATTACAAACTTTTAAATTCATTCATAATTATAAATGGTTAATCCAATTATAATCAATAAAATGGTGGAGACATCTAATGAAGTGACTGATTATAGCATTTTTTCTAGGCAAAAACTGCAACTTGTGACACCTCTACACCATCAAGTCCATCTGACAGTTCTTCAGTCTCATCAACTGAAACCGAATGCAGCAGCTGTGCCTCTGACGAATTTTCAGTATGTAAAAAAAAAAAACACACATTTTTTTTGGCAGTAGCTCCTTAATCCAGTACACACCAACTTGACATATTTTCCATGAAAAGTTTAGCTACTTTTTATACCCCATAATTCCACAACGATTATGGCTATAATAACCCTAAAAAAACACATAACGCATACCAATTTTTTTCTTTTTACTTTACAAGAGTAAGTTTTATTTACTTTGTTATTATGTGATTATTTGAAAAGTCAGCATGACCTTAGCTCATGACCAAAATCTGTGAGTTTTTATTTTAAAGTTTATATAAACAACGTCTAAGAGTGAATCAATGAATGGTAATAGCTAGAGAATAAAACCATTAAGTTTCTGTATATATAAATAAACTTTGATGTGTAAACATGTGCTCCCTCTGGTGGCGCTCACTTCGCAAATAATCACAAAGGCCACGGGAAAAGTAAAAAGTAAAAGAAAACATTATTTATAGGACCATTTTTCTTGAGTGAAAAGCTACGTTTGGTTCCTAAGAAATTTGGCTGTCACCTATATACAGGGTGTTTAAAAAAAAAAAGCCAAAATGAAAGAGCAATTTAGGCATACAGTAACAGGAACATAAGTGCTCAAATGCTATCTGGAAGTAGCAGACATTTCAAGTAATAGGTAATACAAGGAAGAAGAATTTTTCGACAGTAATTTATTTAGGAACAATACTACTGCAGTAGATGCTCAAAGTTTTTGCCAACACATCACAGCTTTTGACACATGCATTATATCAATGCTGCATTGACTGCAACACCTCAAAAAACATTAGGTGTATCTTGAACACATCCTGCTGGCTCAACGATTCTTCCTACCAAGTCTTCCTCTGAAAAAAACAGGTTTTTTTGTACGTGAATCCTTTTAAAAACCCATAAGGAAAAAGTATATGGGGGACAAATCTGGGTCATATATCAATTGTTCATATGTCATTATATCGATATTGTTTTACAAGTGTGTGACACAACTTTACTTGCAGCAGTTCCAGATGGTGTTGTGCACGCATATTTCTATGTGATTTTGTTGGTGCAGTTTGGCCAAATTGGTCCTTGTGCCAATAAATCCGATCCTGTGATTTTGGATAGTTATCGTGCGCCCAAATTGCTCTGTTTGCAAGGCTTTTTTGAAACACCCTGCAGTTTTTGATTTGTTGAGCCCTGATGTCAACATTCCACACAAAGCAAAAAACTAGGTTTTTATAAAAACCGCTGTAAATTTTTTACCACCGCCTGACAATTTGTAACTCTTGAATAATGTCTCAGTCTAGCCATTCACAATGCTGATTTTCTCCTGCTGATTAATGATGATGTCACATGGAGTTAGAACTAATGAACTACCATATGTTGTCATGTATCACAATAAAAAGAATCTGTGAAGTTAGCATGTGTGTGTGACCCGAGATTGTATTTTGAGGTAAATATCTAAAAATATTTTGAATTTTGTGTTCATCTATGTTTCAATGTCATTTAATCCTCTCTTTTGACAGAAAGAGAAGAAGAACCTTGGCAATGAAGAGAATGAATCTTGTGTCGAGACAACTAAAAAATTGTCTAAATATTGGAAGCGTAGGTGGTACAACCGAGACATTGCAAAATCAATGATGGATAAGTCCTACAGTAAAGCCGAGGAGGAATATGCTGCTGAAGTATTCAAATTATTCTTTCATCATATTTTTATTTTCTTACCATCCCCTTGATTGCTTGCTTGACTTTTTTCCCATGCTGCAATGGTTTTGTCTGGCATTACAATTGTCATTAACACATAATCATTTCCTTTATTTCTTAAGGCAGTTAAAAATCCTAGTGGTGGAGTGCAAAATACATCAAAAATATCAGATGAAGCATCACAACTTGATTTGAGTGCATTTCCAAGCACTAGTAAAGAGGTAAATTTCAAGAAAAAAAATTGTGGCAATTCTTATTTAATGAAAAACTCTTAGTCGATGCTCATTATAACGACCTCAATCACTCTATTGCGAACAGACATTATATCAAGTACTTGTTTTATCAGGAAGAAAACATTGAAAAATTTTTATACGAGAACATTTGAGACTCATCTTTGCAGTCGCTGTAACGGAACCGTCACTATAAAGCATAGTCGTTACAGCGCGCTGACTGTATTTGATTTGTAAAAGTTAAAAAATCTTGCAGAACATGGTTGTATAAAACCCGATGTTCATTTAAAAGTCAGAGCTGCCAACTTTCCGGGTTCAGCCTGGCAATGCCAGATTTCATGACATTCACAGGGCTTTTTTTTTTGCTGGCTAAATTGTACATTACCCATGTACACCCATCCTTCAGGAACACTTTGATATCCAAGATGTGAAGAGGGTTGTGTTCGATCCTTCAGTATTAAATGTTTTTTTTTGCTGCTATTATTTTTATTTTTAGAAAGTGACCCCTATCCCCATTATATGGAAAAAAAGGGTCATTCAAGTATTACGTCAGCATCAAGGGGGAGGGGGTTTCAGATTTGCTGACTTCGATGACAGGGGGGGGGGGGTTTGAAGGTTGCTTACGTCAGTGGTTCTCAACCGGGGGCCACGGATGAAAATCTTGCAAAAGGGGAGCCACGGCTACTAATACGGGGGCCACGAAGAAATTTGTGACGTTAAATTTTTTTAGTCAGAGTGACTAAAAAAAATTTAATTTCAAACAAAATGCATAGAATATCTTTTTCGTAATTTTTCCCCATTCAAGTAACATTAACATGAGGAAGAAGGAAATAAAAAAAAAGTGGTTCACGTAATCTCGGTGGTTTTATGACTTGGGGGTGATAGTAGGTCCTGACACAAACTATAGAAGAGGTTTTAGCAAAATGGAATAACTGTAAAGACAGAAAATTGTGTGTGTTCAGACTTTTCATTCAAAGAGGGCTGCCATGAAAAAAACAAAGATTTGTTGACCATTCATTGACATTCTTTTGAGTGCTGGTAGTAAATGTAATCCAAGAAGTAGATGGGTGAAAAATGAAAGCTTGTAAAAAACCCATCGTTTTCATGCAATTACAAATGGATAGCCATCTAGTTTAGCACTGCCAGCACTGAGTGTTCTGATGGGGAATCTATATATATAAAATTGATTTTCTGTGTGTGTTCTCTATACAAATCTACAATTTTAGATCGATCGTCGCCAAATTTTGCATATATACCAAATGGAACCCGACTTGAACGATAGGCTACTTTAAAATTTCGTCAGACCAGGGCAAATGCCCCAAATGGGCAAAAAACTGTCCGGCAACAATGGTTTTTGGGCCTCAACAATCACTTTCCGAACATTTACTTTGGTTACCGTGGTTCCCTAGTGATGAGTTTCAGACGTGTTTATGTCTTTACAATGGTTTGTCACTTCTTTAATGCTGCCAGTTATGTATAATAGTTTATGCCTTTATAATGGTTTGCCACATTTTCAATACTCTCAGTAATGAGGCTTTTTGAATAGACGTCATAATCATCACCATCATCGCTTTGAGGGTCAGGAAAAGGGTGATCCTCATGGAAATCAGTATTAAAATTGCCGATTTAACTGCATAAATACGGAAATTTAGTGGGGGGGGGGGGGTTTCCTGCCACATCAATAATTTTAAAAATTAAATTGAATTCCCTATTTTTGAAATATTGAATTCATTTGGAGATACGAAGCCCAGAAAATTAAAAATATGAATAATTTGCCGGATCTACTTTTGAGTTGGATATCCATGTAATAACATTGATTTCAACTTTTTATTTATATCTTCTCAATCATGAAAATTAATGTCTCCGTATTGTCTTTTGATATTTATTTGCATAAATTCATATAGTTTAGGATGTTTTTAAAATTAGTTATGGGCCCCGTAAAGTGCATCGAAAAAATTCCACAGCTTTAATTAAGTATTTTTGGAAGCTCAAACAGGCAGAAATAGATAACGTGAAGTTCAGGGGGAGGGAATCGAAATACCTAACACCCATAAAAAAAGGGGGGGGGAACTAAAGGGGGGTTCATTTCTACGTTTCTTTAAATTTAGATTTGTTTCTTTCATGAGTCACGCAGGACATCGCCATATTGGTTAACTTAGACACGGTTTGCATGTCCCTCAAAGAAAGAGGGAGATATCGCATGATCCAAAAAGCCCCATTGAAGAAAACCCGGGCAGCGCCGGGTATTGTAGCTAGTATATTTATAAAAATCAAATAGAGAATGATTGCTCTGGGGTATTTTTTTATGAATTTTGAAAGGGGGTGCCAATCTATTGCCTCTGCTGAAAAGAAATAAAGTCGAATTCAGTTATAACGAACTCCAAGCGATCAAATCATGCATGGGGAAAATACCCGCAAAATTTAAAATTTTTTAAAACTACATTGCTGTGATATTGTATTATGACAGGGGCGGCTTAAGCGAGGGTGCAAGGGGTGCGGCGCACCCGGGCGGCAGGTTGTAAGGGGCGGCAGCATAGACTTTACTTTAGACAACAAAATTTAACACCGTAAAAATTCACGTCATCACGCTTTTGAGTCCTACTATACCTCGACAACGGAAACGTTGAGAAAATAGACAAGGCATCTGATCGTAATACCAGAAACAAGAATGGAAGCTATCTGGACGGCTCGAGACAAAATCTGTACGTGTGTGGGACTTATTTTTTGCACCTCCTACCTATTGCTCCCTCCATAGCCCTTCGTCAGGGAATCTTTCGTAGGGCCCTTGCCAAAGCCTCCTAGATACTACTAGGTACTTCTAGGAGGCTTTGTCCATGCCTGATTTTCCACGGGGCGCCTTCTACAGTTAATTTATAGAGTGAAAAAAGAAAAGTTATCAGGATTTTGTCCCGGGACTCAAGCTGGAGCCCTGTCAGCCCTATCCTTAAAAGGTGTCATGTCCCTCCCTCACAATTTATCCATACAATTCCTAACAAAACATTTTTTCGGCCCTTCATTTCCGATGCTCCAGAGCCGACAGTTTGGTTTTTTTTTTTGGCAAATTGAATTTTTTTTACCCATTCACCCCGGATTTAGCAAGCGGTGTCCCGTGTGGCCAAGCGCCACCCCTGTACTCTATTACAAGGGCCATTTTGGTTCCCTCACCCATGGCCCCCACAAGAGCCCGGGATAATTCTCATAATTTTTTGGCTTTTTCAGGCTATAAATTAACTATAGAGGGGGCCGTGAGAAATCTGACTGGGAGGGGGCCTGCGAAAGATCCCAGCCTAGGGGCCCATACCCTCACTCAGAATTTGATCCACAATAGTCAAATGAAGGCAAAGGAAAATTTTGGTTTTTCACTTGTCCGGCCTCTGGAATACCAGAAACACCTTTGAAAAAATTTTCTTAATAAAAATTACCCCGTTAAATATCATCTTCACAGGATAAGTGATGATGGCTCACAAAAATAAGTGCTCTTTCAAGGATTAAGTTATCTGGCGTTTATTAAGAATGGTAAAATAATTCTAGGACAAAAAATTTTCTACTTCGAAAGCGGGACGTATGGTCACGCACATTTTGCACGGTAAACAATTATGTGCGGCTTTCTTCTGAAAAAAAATCGGGTTTATCTCCAGGTGCCCTTCACCGAATCCCTATCAGCCTCCTGGCAGGGTCGCCACATGAGGCTTCGCACCCGGGCGGCAGGTAAGCTTGAGCCGCCCCTGTATTGGGACTTCCTCCAAGATTGACACCACATCTTTAAAGTTTTTTTAATCGATACTGTAATCCTTTTAACTGCCCTACTACTGGCCTGGCCTGCACAGCATCCTAAATAATTTCAATGCAATTTTCCCATCTTGCAAGAACAACATCGTGGACATTAGAAAAAAAATTCTAAAAAGGCGTATGACTACATTTAAAGCAATTTAAGCCCGTATGGAAGGCGCTCAAAGCTATCTATGAATGAAAACAAACTTGGCTGCCCATTCATGTTAGAATTTTTTTTATATACATTTTTAATCACAAATCGGCTGGTAGATGATTCAATCACCATATTTTTTCTATGCATTACTATGCTGACCGTATTTCATTGTGGGAATTACAAAAAAATCGGGATCTATACACCAGAAAATATGGGACATTACCAGTTGTGGGCAAAATTCTTAATTTATTGCAGAAAAGTGAAGGCTTCTACAAATCTTGGTGAATTATAATGCGTTTCACAAAAAAAGTTAACCATAACAAAAACGTTCAGTCAATTTTAAAAATTCATGGAGGCATATCGTTGAAAAAACTTTTGAATTCTTAGAATAGTTGAACACCAAATGATTACAAAAAATATGGCTATGTTTCATAAAATATGGGTAATATGTTCACCTTATGTATTACTTTTTAGTTTGATTCATATTACTCCCATGAAAAATTTTGAACATTCAAAAGTATGCAAGAGGGCCTGGGTTCGAGTCCTGGCGGAGACATGATGAATTTTCTTTCTGAGCTCACGTCAGCATAATATCCAGAAAAATAACTATTTCCTTGATATCTTGAGCTGCGAAAAAGCAATCTATCTCTAAACCGTCCCACCCGGGGCTATTTCCTGAAGTTAAGAGAGGCTACTAATGTCTCTACTTCAGCGCCTCACGCCACAGTGCGTGAAATAAGGAAGGCAGGGTCATGTCTCCAGTGGTGTAAATGGTAGCATGCTTGCCCGGTATGCAAGAGAGCCTGCGTTTGAGTCCTGGCAGAGACATGATGACTTTTCTTTTCGAGTTCACCTCAGCATAATATCTGGAAAAATAACTATTCCCTTGATTCAAAGGTATGTTTGCTGGATTTTTAATTAAATTACTGGATTTTCGTAAGAAAGTTACAGGCCTTTTACCTTCTGGAGGTTGGCAGGTCTGAAGTGTTTTTTCTGTCTTTTGTTTTTAAGTTAAGGTGTTAGTTGAAAATTTAAATGATAAAAATTTGCAAAAAAAAAGGAATTTTAATAAAATATGTAGAATAGTTTTCCGTCTACAAATAAGAGATCATGAGTAAAGTACATAATTGCTTATCATTGGCATTCTTTAAATTCCAGTAAAAAATAGATGCACACATATTTATCATAATATGCAGAAAATATTGCTACCAACAAGTTCAGAAGAAAAGCCAAAAGCATTTATGCCCTTTTATTAAAAGTGTGATAAACACTTATTCAGCTCATGATAGTAATGACAGATACATTTTCAGAATGTTTGTATCTTAAATTATAACCACAACGATCCAATTTGCATTAGATTCTTCATTTCGTTCACTACACACTGTCGATGCTAAAAACAGGAAGTGGTTCCATTAATATGACTCAACCATTTATAACCCTAGGACAGTCATGTGTAAATACTGACTTGTCACAATAATCTTGATGACTGAGCATTTCAAACATTTTTGATAATTTTCTGTCCATTTTATTGCTGCAGGAGATGAGAGATTTCATGCCACAATCATTTGGAACTCTAAAGAGCGGTAAATATGCTGAAATGTTGCAGAAAATGCATTCACAGATGGTAATTCACCCATTCCTGGTTCTGAAAATTAATTCTGATTTGTTTTTGATTAATATTTCTTTGAAAGGTTTTTTTTTGTCTCATCTTATCCATTTATTTGTTTATTTCATTGCATGGTATCAGAGAACCCCCAAGATTATGATTGGCAAGACTCGTCCAGAATCACTTGCTACTGAACAAGATCAGGTAAGCCAATAGTATACTAGAGCCTTGATAATCCAAGGTTCATAGGACCAGGACCACTTCAGATTACTGCAAAAACTTGAATTATCGAAAAAAACAAAAAATTATTTAAATGATGGTTTTATTAAAAAGAAAAACACAAGGAAAAAAGCAGTACTAGCATACTTACTGTATTTTTGAATACAGTAAGTATGCTGTACTGTAAGTATACTTACAGTGTACAGTCAAACCTTGTTAGTGCGTCACCCGGTTAACATGTCACTCCGCTTAACGGGTCACTTTTTGGAAGTCCCGATTGTCCTCAGATAGGAATTGGCACAACTATGGCTTACTCCGTTTGAGTCACTCTGCTTACTAAGTCATATTTTTGCTCTCCCAATAGTGACTCATTAACAAGGTTTGACTGTAGATGCCATATGATGTGTTTCAAAAAACGAAGAATGTGAAAAGGGTGCAAAGATGAGAGGATTTGAAAAAGTTAGGGATGAGATATTGATGGTGAATGATGCAGAGACACTGATAGCTTTCAACTGTTTTTCCAATGATTTTAAGTAAGCAATTGTCCACCATTATGAAGAAAATGGTCAAACTTTCCTTTCTTTCGCTGCGTATCCCCCCCCCCCCCCCGAAAAGAAAAGCTAAAATGGTCTATGTCCATTGAAGAGAGTCAGGTATTTTACAACACCAATTGTTCCCATTATAGGGCTGGGGCTGCAGCCTTCCCATTATAGGCAGCAAATATTGCGGTCAATATGCAAAAAGTGTGTCATCTTAAATAGACTGGTTTGAAAAATGTTATGACAGCTGCTCTTTCAAACAAGGTGTCGAAAGCCTGAAACACCAAAAACAAGAAACAAGCTGATGAAAAGAAGTTTGATTACAAAAGATAGTGCAGTTGTTTTATTTTGAAAAGGGGTGGGGTGAACGAAAATATTCTTGTAAGTTAGTTTCACTGCTCCAATTTATAAATATCTGCTCCGAATCCTGAATTTTGCTTCTCCAAAATTGCTTCAAGATGGACTTTGCCACTTCCTCTCTCTGCCCCTGTATAGGATACTAAAATAGTGCTATAAAAAAAAGTCATTAATTTTTTTATAGCACTTTCAGTATCATATACAGGGGCAGTTAAATAAATGTTTTTAAATAATTTTTTTTGTTTTGTATGATTATGTTGTCTGGGGGGGGGGGTCCCATCCTACTTTTTAGTCCTGCTTTTTCTAATTTTTTGAGTGGGAGCCCTGAGTATTTTATGATTTTTTTCCAGATTTCCATCATCCTGCATATTATTGAATGAGCAGATTATATGCTGAAAATTACAGTGGCTTGGGAGGGGAAAAAATCTTTTTATTTATACGCAGCAACCTAGTTACTAAGCAAATTTCATTCAGCGGCACACTGAAATGTAAAATTTTCTTATGTCTTTAGTATGCATGTCAACCGAGAAAAATGTATTAATATGTTTTATTGATATGCAGGCCGTCAGTGCCATGAAATTTGTTCTTGAGAGAACAACGAAGAAGTATGAATTGGAAAGGAAGCAGAAAGAGTTGCAAGTTGAAACAAACAGAACATTGATGACAGAAATAAAAGAACAGGTTGGATTAACATATTTAAATTCCATATTTGATATCCATATATTAAACAGTGTCCCGAAAAATTTTGATTTTATAAAATGAAAACTTATTTAAAGCAGAAAGTATGAGGGCTGTTCGGAAAGTAAAAGTGCATGACTCAGAAAAGTAATTTTTTATTGCATATGATGGCAGCACTGATTTCAACCATGATTTTCATCCTTTCCCTCATAGTCTTTTGCTATTGCTACACCTAGTCTAGTTTGAGTAACAAAGTATTTGCAATAGCAGCGCAATATTCAGAATCCTGCCAGCTGTGAAGTGTCCTGTTGTATTCTGTTAAGCTACTCATAGCTTAAATGTGAGTACCCAGTGGATATCTGCAAAGGAATTATTTCTGTTTATGGGAAGTAAATCAAATTTTAGTCGCTGTGGTGGTTGAGTGGTCATAGTGATGGACTCGCATTGCTAGGACTCGGGTTCGAACCCCACTGTCGCCACAGTGTTGGTCGGCTGAAGTTGGTTTTCTGTGGTTCCCAACTTTGACGTACAAATGTGAGCCGATCTCCCCGTTAAAAAGTCTCGCTGCAGAAAGCAACAAGCCTACAATGGTATATACTATTCAATCATTACACTTTGTGCATAGTTAGAAAAATAGATGGCAGCACCACACATAGCAAACATTACACAGAAACAAACTTCACGGAAGGTTCACTACACGCACACACACATTCAAATATGTACCAATTCGTTTTGAAACTAATTTGATAACGTAAAGGAATAAATTTAAATTCAGCAACAAAAACCTTAAAATAGTTAAAATGAACCAGCTTATTCTGGAAAGTAAATGGGAAAAAGCAGTGTATCACAAAAGAAAAAAATTGTAAAGGAAAAAATAAAATGGCAAACAAATACATACGTGCATGATTAATAATGCCATCAAACCAGTCAAAAAAATAAATCTATATCTTTAATTGCTTTAACTTGCTTATATACAACATTTTTGCAGTCTCATCCCGTCATTTTGTCACCATTCTGCACTTGAGAAAGACGAAAAGTATTGACACTACTAAAGCTAAAGAAAGATTGAAAAATATCTGTTTTTTAACAAGATAGGAAAGGTACCCCCCCCCTCGACAAAACTGTGATAAGAACTGTTTTGTTGTCAAAAAGACACTCCCCTCCCTTTCATTAAGGCACACCCAAAAAATATGGCATCTAAATCTGGTGCTATTTACGCATTTACTTGTCAGTCGTTTATGAAAAAAAGACACTCCCCTCCCTTTCATTAAGGCACACCCAAAAAATATGGCATCTAAATCTGGTGCTATTTACGCATTTACTTGTCAGTCGTTTATAACTACATACACTGTACCTGGATCTGCCATTGTTTACATCTATAGCTCACAGG
Source organism: Pholcus phalangioides (assembly GCF_987345545.1). Lineage (NCBI taxonomy): Eukaryota > Metazoa > Arthropoda > Arachnida > Araneae > Pholcidae > Pholcus > Pholcus phalangioides. The sequence continues at coordinate 32,672,651 of NW_028301603.1, forward strand.
TATGGTATGTACAATTGTTTGGAAGTGGATTATTGTACAATAGAACGAAGCTATTGAGTTGGGAGATGAGAGGATTCAAGTTCCAAGAAAATATCAACTGTGTTGAGCATCCTTGACTATAGAAAACTGAAAAAGTGTTCGGTTGACTGTGTTGTTCATAAATTGATGTTCGGTTAATCAATGTTCTACTGTACAATGTGGGTCTTGTAGCCAGCGGAAGTTGTCTATGGCACTGGGATACAGGAACTAGCTCCCAGATTTAAAAAATGTTGGGACAATGGTGGCAGTTATGTAGAAAAATAATTCATGGACCAGTGAATAATTTGCGGTAGACCTTTTGTCAAACAAAAATGTTTTGAATAAATACTGGCCATTGTATATTTACTTTCTGAACACGCCTTGTAATTTCGGTCTCTGTTGACAGGTCATTTTACATTTGATGTAACAGGTTTTACTGTGACACAAAAGTTGAAAACTTGTATTATACAGTATTTTAGTTTTCATTATTATTTATCTTTTAATGAAATAGGTTTTCTGAAAGTTCATAAGTTGATTAGAGCTCAGGCTCAAAATTAAAAAAAATACTCATTGATTACACCTTTGATTGTTATAATGATTATTTAGTTGTCTGTATTGCTGGAAGATGAAGGAAAAAAAGTAAAGTTAATAAAGAAAAAAAAGATTTTAATTTCAAGCTCAATTACTTCCAAACATGCCAGAATTTGTCTTGATTCCAAAAGCTACGAATTGTTCATATATTTTTAGCTTCCTTTATTTCCGCAGAGGAAGTTCAAAAGTTCAGAGGAAGTTCACTAAGTTCAATCTAACCACCAGATAAGAGACATCTGTGATTTAATTATGTGAAACAATATTATCAATAGTTTGTCGTTCACAGCCAATTAATTTCATCGTTGATGAAGATAATTAATTAAATGTGGGTTTTACTGGATATTAGGAATAATGACATTTCCAGTTTTATGAATAGCAATCATTGTTTTAATGTTACTATTATTTCTTTGTCCCTTTTCATTCACTGAGCGGGAATTGTTTTGGGTTTCCATAAATTTTATATTTCTAAATCTGTTTAAAGGATGAAAAGTTAAGGTCTCTGGATATCGAGCTCCAAAAAGTGAAAAGGTCTAGAGAGACATCCATAAAAGAAGTTCTCACCTTGTCTTGTGCAAAAAATCTTTTGGAGATGGAACTTAAAGAAAAGGTAAGATTTTTTGTGGGAGATAAACTTTACTGAATATGGTAGACATCTTCAGGGGTGAAGTTAATAAACAAAAAAGGATGACTGAACTGTTATTATCATTGTTTGATTCATCTATCAAGTATATTTATGGACAGTAGGGCCACTGTGTCTGTGGTTTATAAATTTTGCATGGTTTGAGCATGTAATTTTTATACACTATCACATTACTTTCCCAAAGTAGGCAATATCACTCCAGTGGGGGTAGAGGGTTGAAGCTATAGCTTCAGTATAAGATCCTATGGGTTGGCTTGGGGGATGATGAGGGGAGAAAAAAATGAAAGGGGAGGGGGGCAATGAAACAAAAACTGTTTGGAAAACCATGCATTAGCATAAAAAATATTGTCTGGTTCTACCTAAATTGCAGTATTATCAACTGGGGTGACTTTGCCCAGTTTTAAAATAAAAATTAAAAATTTTCATTCAACCTGTTGGTTAAGAGTCGAAAATAAAATTTTTATGTTTAGCTCATGGTTTGTAGATGTGATTTATGTAGTTTTTATTTTAACGGTCAAACTTCAAGGCCATCTCATGTACATGTAAAGCAAATGCCTTGATGATTGCAGCGGCACAAACGATCAACCAAGTAAGTTTTAAATTGCTAGAAAACATATTTTTTTTAAAAACTGGGCAAAGTTACCCCACTTGACGGTATGACATCACATGTATAAAAGTAGTTGGCTATCCATGGCTTCAGATATCTGCGTTAAGGTGTGGAATGAATTGCTCACCATTTCGGTGGACCTACCATTTCAATTTGAGTATCCTATAACTTTTATGTGTTGTTGTGAAGCAAGGTGAGTCTCGTCCTTCAATGTTTTTTACACTGCATGATGGAAATTAAAGTATATCACCAATAGTTAGTGACAATCCATAAATGTTTGTTATAATCTTTGTATTTTAAACATAATCAAGGTTGAGAAGATCAAGATCCTGGAAAAAGCATTGGAAGAAGGATGTAAAACCAAAGATTTGTCCAAGAAAAATTCTGAACAAATTGAGAATTTGATGACAGAAAAACAGAGGCTGGAATCTACTGTGACTGCACAGGTAAAAATTTGGAACATTGATTATTGAAAATTTCTTGCTATATTTATATTTCTTCTAAAATTTTTTGAATATTATAAATACAATTTTACTTAAATCCAGCAGAATTTTTTCGTAAATAATTTACGTTATTTCTTTGGCCACATTGACTTCACTCTGATCCTGCGCATATCTTTTGATGTGCAAAATTATTTTGATTTTTTTCTGTATATGGAGGTTTTACTGTAGTTGCATATTTTAATTATTTGTACTGTATGTGTAGATATGTAAAGATGTGCTTATAAAAGAAATCCTAAACATAATCATTAAGAATAAACATTTATGATTGAGTTTTCTTGAAAATTTTTGAAACGAAGCATTAGTATTTGAGTTTCAAGTATTGAAAGTTGATATATTGTATATTATTATTAGGGCTAGGATTTTTACGACCTAGCGTCTTTTCAGAGTTTCGGATACAGAAATTCCTGAATTTTTTTTAACTAATCCAAACAAATTGACAGTGGATCATGAAGATCCTAGCCCTAACTGTTGTTATTATTGTACATTATTGATTATATTGTGCCTTGATGAAGAAATATGCAAAGATAAAAAATTTCACCTAGTTTTTTAATTTTTTTAAAAGTAAAAACTAACTTTTAAGCTTTGCCAATCCTCTGCACATAAATCAAATATTCTGACTTCACATGGTTTCATAATTGTATCAGAAATTGAGGAAAAAAAGTATTAATTTTTCAGAAAGCTGAAATATCAAAACTTCAAAAAGAGCTTGAAGAAGAGTGGAAAAATAAACAAGTACTGAAGGACCAAGTTTGGAACTTGACCAAAGAAAATGAAATTATTCAAAAACAGTGTGAAGGAAAGGTAAAGGAATTATTTGGATTTTAGTCACAACCTTAACTTTTCGGTTGTTAAATTTTTAAATCTTGGTAATTTTACTCATACTGAATTAGCTTGTGTGATTAATATCGAACAAACATTTCATCAAAATATATACTTTCAATAATGCTTTTCTATGAAATCCGATGGTAATGAAAGAAGCTGTGGTTGGGACGAATATATGTATTCTGTTGTTATTCTTTTGGCCCTTTTGCCAAATATTCGGTTTGGCTGAATGCTTATTATGTGTTCGGCCAAATATCTGTTCTTCCACAAATTCCTGTTGGTGCCCAAAGTTTTCTGTGTATGATTTCTAAGTTTTTTTTTCTGCTAATTTTCTTGTAAGTACACATAATTTCACAATTTATCAGCATGCCTACCAACATGTCATAGGTGTACATAAATTCTGTAAAAAAATTATTTTGAACTTTTTTCCCAGGAATAAAGAAAATTCTTGGTTTTATTTTTCTTCTGATTTTTTAAGCCCCAGTATAAGAAATAAATGACTTCATAGGACAAATGTGTCTATGAAAAATATGGATAATATTAGTTTAAACATATCTAATTGGTGCTGAGGTATTTTCTGCGTAACTTAGTTATCATTGGACTAAAATCAGTAATTTATTATACAATTGTAATTGGTTTATGGGCCATAGTTTGTGCACCCAAAAATGGTTTGAAAAGATGAAAGAATATCGATATTCTTTATATCTTCTATGTTCTTCTCTCATCTTTTCTAGATAAAGTTGATAAAATAAATGTATATAGTTTTTATGCTTGTCACAGAAAAGACCCTAGGATAAATCAGTGCTCTGTTGGCAAAATGTTGTTAGCCACTTTTCCCAAAAAATGTGGTTGTTCGCATTCCAGAGTTGTGTTCGTTAAAATTTTGGAAAATGGCAAAATTTCGTTTTTCTCTTTCAGTTTATGAGGAAAAAGTGGATGCAAATTGTAATAAATCAAAAAGCCACGGTATCACACGTTGGCATAATATTATTTACAAATTTGCCATTGTGAAACTAAAAGAAAGTAACACAACATTTTGCTATCTGAGCACGTTATAATGTTAATAATAAATTTAGCTTGAAATAATGCTCTGTTTGTTCTAAAATAATAAACATTTAAAGAACAATTAATCCTTTTAGTAATATTAAGGCATGCTTATCTGTACTATTTGTTAAATTGGATTATAGGTATCGTGACTAGAGTTTATTTTTTAAATATTAATTTTTAAAAATTAAATTTTGCTTGCAAAAAATTAATTTCAATTGTTTAAAATTATTCTCAATTCTATTTTGAATTTAAAAAGAAATGTCTTAATTTTCTTTATGGATGTAATGAGAGAATTTTAAAAGAAGCCAAAATATTCCGCCACTGAATATTTAGTAGATCAATATCCTGGCAATTCAATATGGGAATTTTTTGTGTTAGATCAATTTTGATCATTTAAATCATCCTCAATTTAATTTTCAATCTAAAATGAAAACACTAATTTCATTTGTTGATTGTAATGATCTTTAAGAAAAGCTAGTATTTAGCCGGCTACAAAATTAACTGAATATTCGGCCAAATCACTGCTTTCCCCATTTCTAGTAATGATATTATAACGCAGCAGTTCTCAAACTGTGAATCCAGCATCTTCTTTGAAAAGATGCAGAGGTTTCTTGGAGGAAGCATGAAAACTTAAGAATTTCCTGAAAGAAAGTTCCTGAGTATGAGTAATAAGCTTATTTTTAATCCCCCTACCTTCATGTGAATAAACAAAGCATGATGAGTCAGTCACGTGTACATTTTTGACTTCAGGGAAGCCATAATAGCAAAAAAAAAAGCCCTTATAAAGATTATATTTTGGTAGGAAAAAATATTTTCACAGAATTTTATTTACTTTTACATTTCATTCAAACGTTTCATTGAAGTGCGATGAAAATGCTTCTTTTTTTTTTTTTATAATTTAAGCCAGTGAATTTTTTGACTTGCAGCATTTGCTTGATATCTCGGTTTTCAATAAATATTTCCATTAAATACATTATTAGGCAGAAATGAATATAAATAGTAAATATTTTAGGGCAATAGAACACCAGTATTTCGCCCCCTCCCTGCCCAATGGTGTTTCAAGTCGAATACTATACGTGAAAATTTTCAGGTTTCAGCAGATTCAGAAGCACAGAACATGTTACTTGCAATGGTTGCCAGTAAGTCCATCGCAGTGGAGGAAATCAAGTCTCTGCAAGCAGAGCAGGAAAAGGTAAAAATAGCTGCTTGCTCTCCAGTAGATTTCCTGCACCTCTACATGCATTTGTTTGCTTGGTCTTGGACTGTGTTTTCTTCTTACTAACACAATTCCTTAAATTAATCTCTGTTTTAATGTGGGTTTGCCTTTTTTTCCCTGTAATAACAGTCATTCATATTTTAGAATTGTGCAAGTACTTAATTTGGACGTTTTTTTTGCTTTTGCTTTTTAGTTTATTTTATTTTTCTGCCTTGTCTCAAGTGAATTTGGCCAATTAAAAAAAGAAACCACAGTGTACATTCGTCCCTCAGTATTTGTGGCATTACACATAATAAGCATGGCACAGAAACAAACTTCACGTTAGGTTCACAACATATACACACACACATTCCAGTATGCCTCAAAGCAGAATGTTTAGCACTGTTCTGCGACGAGCCCTCAGCTGACTGGAAATGTTCTGCGGTAAAAATGTAATAGCGTTTTAATAATAGTGTGCGCTAATTGTTCTGCGACGTACGTCACAGATTTTGGCACATTCTACTTTGGGGCCAGTATGTGCCAATTCGTTAGAAATTCCGTAGAGGAATGTGTACGAGGTGCATGTATGGTTATGTAGTTGTAGTATTCACGGGGTTACATTTCGCTAATGTCCGCGAATAAAGAAAATCCATGAATAACACAAACCATAAACTTAAGTTTTTTTGGTGTCTCGTTTATACAGTATCTGCTTTGTGTGGAAGAAGTAGAGGGGTGGGGGGCGGTGATTCTAGGCGATGTCTTCTGAAAGAATAAATTGCTGTAAGCTGTTTCTTCTAAATTTCAGTTAATTTTATAAAGTATAGTGACAAGGATTCCTCTACCAATTTTTCTACATGTGAAAAACCCTTCCTTATCACAGATGGGTCTATTTCATGGAAGCAATCCACTACCAATTAAAACTTACGAAGCCTTTGCTCATAATGGACTTGTCTTCTACTTCTCAATTCTTAAACATCTTCTGTTTCAAAAGCATTCATCTTGATTATACAGTTAATTTACTTCTCTAATTTCTTCCACGTCTACATCAGTGAACCCTCTTCCATTAACAATCTAGAAAAAAGTGTTTTAATAGTCCAATATTCTCTATTGCTCATACAAGATACTGGGAGGTGTGACTTATTTTTTCCTTCAATGCTCACAGATTTGCAGATTTAATAATGATGGCTATAGTGTGCAAGTTATGCAATACATAACTGGTGCATAACATTTTTTTAAAATGTTTATTTAATACTGCAACACTTATGTTTTGTTCCGAGAATTACCATCACAACTGCGTTTTCCAGAAAACTGGGAAAGTGACTACGAATACGAAAACCGTGAATATGGAATCCGCGAATACAGAGGGGTGACTTTACTGCATGTAGCCTTTCCTATTTGAATTTTTTGCACTGTCATGTGATCTTGAAATTCGAGAATGTTTAAGTGAGAATACATTCAATGTAATTTTAAATTTGATGCAATCTATCCATTTGTATTGACGAAACACTTCAAATCATTTGACTTCTTAAAACTCATAGTTCAAAATCTTTCAGCTGCTATGGGTTTTTCCCATCATTTTTAGATTTTTACACATTTTTAACTATGATGTAACAAAAAATATCCTTGAGGATACTGAAACAATTGTTTCCCTGTTTAAAATTGATCAAGTTGTTTGTAAACTTGGTGAATGAATGAGTTTTTCCCTCCAGTGTTCTTTTATATTTTATTGAAAACATTAGATATGAGTTTTTTAGTCGAAATTTGGTTTCATACATTAAGAAGAGTTGTCTCTTGAGGTCATAGAGATTTACTTTAGCTCATTTGTGAAGACCCTTTGTTCCTTGTTTGCTTGTAGATCAATAAAGTTAGATGTGATGTCTGTGAGTCAGCACATGTCCAGTAATACAACCAAAGCACATTCATTCTCCCGGCATGAATCAAAAATTAGCCTTGGAGTTGTTTTCTTTCTTCAGGAATGATGAATTTTCTCTTGTGGACAACCTCTTGAATGTATGAAAACATATTCAGAATTTGTGAACTAATCTTAAAGAAGACTGTCAAAAAACAGTTGGGGAATTTGTTAATTTGTCTGGTGTATCCCAGAGCTCCTTACTTATGAATTTTGAGGGAAGAGTTGTGAATGTGGAAGGAGGTGCGGGAAGTGTTCCTTCTCATTAGATGATGCACGTTCATCACTGCTTTTGATCAGTCATGAGCATGTTAGGCACAAATTTTGCTCTAATTCTTTTCATTTGTGATTTTTGGCTCAAATATTATCTGTTGGCGGGAACTCCAAGGGACATTGATTGTACAAATCAGCGAAATTTTAATATGCTTTTATTTTACACTATCCTCCTCCTGTAATGTGGGCTGATCAATTTTCTGTCTCATACTTGCAGATGAATAAGGTAAGCTTCTGGAATGACCTTTCAGTTTGATGCTGAGTTTGAAAGTCAGCTTTAAAAAAAAGAAGTAGCATTTTCTCTCAGCATATTCATTCATATAACTCAAAAGTTTTCTGAAAGAGAAATTGAGATACTTTTGAAAAGTAATACTCAGGCAAATAATAAATTCATCAGGCTCAAGTGACAGTAATTCTGAAGATCATAGTGATGTAATAATTCAGTTCACAATGTAGCTGCGTAATATATATCAGCCTATACATATATGGCTCCTCTAAAACATTTGTTAGCCCAGTCAGAAAAACTGAAAGAAACTTAGTTGACCAAAAAATCAGTTAGCTGAGGTATCACTAGGCATTTTCTGTTGATAAAAGCCATAACATTTTTGCTTGCTTTTGAGGTTTAAGAAAAGTTTTTGGAATTTTTTTCTATCCGTTTATCTTTACTGTATGTATATTTGTATTGTATGAACGTGAAACATTTAAGTTCTGTGCTTTCCGTTTCCAGCTTTCTGAACTGCTTCGAGACATGAGTATAGAAAGGGAAGAGTTGTATGCAAAAATAGAAGACCTAAAACAAGATATTTTGCTTGTAAGTTTTTTTTTCCTTCTAAAACAATTTCCTTCCTTCCAAAATATAACTTATTTGTATAACGTTCAAAAATTAAGTGTTGTTTTTATTATGCATGCATGATAATTTTTATCATTCAATTAAGAGAATCTTGTTGAGTTTCCTGTCAAGTGGGATACAACTTTGACTACCCATGCAAAAATCATTATGCATAACGATAATGGTGTTGATAGTAACTAGTACTATTTAAATAAGAAAATAGCAGAGCTAAAAAGTTATCTTGAAGTCGACTCGCTCAGTGGGATGGTTTTTCTCTTTTGGAAACATACTCTGAAATTTCTGAGATCAAAGATATTAATTGCACAAGTCTTAACCTGGGGTCTTGGACACTTCAGTTTTTGTCCAACAGGCTTTATAACGTTTTAGTTTTGATTAAAAAATTTACAGAAGTGCGAAAACCTTCTATAAATTTTATCACAAAATTTTTGTTGGTGTTTTTTTCCCCATTTATTTTTTATTCTTATTTCTATTTATTTTTTATTCTTATTTCTATTTATTTTTTATTCTTATTTCTATTTATTTTTTATTCTTATTTCTATTTATTTTTTATTCTTATTTCTATTTATTTTTTATTCTTATTTCTATTTATTTTTTATTCTTATTTCTATTTATTTTTTATTCTTATTTCTATTTATTTATTTATATTTATTTTTTACTTTTGCTTATAAAGTTGACACTTTAAAATTTCCTTTTTGTTTATTGCTATTTTTGGTTGCAATTATTTTCTTTTCTTTAATCAGCTGAAAAGTCAAGAAGCAGCATTAAAAGAAGCTCATGAAAATCTAAAAAGTAAACATGCTGAGATGGAGAAATCTTTAAGTGTAAGAATTTAAAATTTTTCTCCAAATACATGGGCTCCTTTTGCTTTCCTTTTGGTTTTTTTAATTTTTAACCTTTGTGAACTATTAAAAAGTTGTTGCCTTGTCTTCACTGAACCACACATACACACACACACACAAAGGAAAAAAAAAAATGATTCTAAGTGCAATATTTGCTGACATACTGGGCATTGAAAATTGAGGGGGGACATCTCATGATTTGGAAAAGTTTTAAAAAACTGCAACAAGAATCTTTCCAATTTTTCCTCCAAGTTTATCCCATAATATATGCTGTTCTTTCCCCTTATTTTCAGTGATTTTTTAATACAAATATATCTTGGCTAATATTGCACTTGGAAACATGGATTTTTTTTTTGTTCGACTCTGGCAACATTGCAATCAGAGGACGGAAGACGGGCGGTGGAACCATATAAAAAATTATATTTCTTATTTTAATGCATTTTTATGGCCCCTAGTAAAATAAATTGTGTATTTCTTAAATGGGCTTGTTATTTGAATACCTTTTCTCATTCAAAGTAAGTTTCTGTAGCCAGAAGTTTACAAGTTATTTGAGCTGAAATGGACTTAAGTTTTCACCCTCTGTATACATATGTTATAGCCATTCCCAAGTGTGAGAAACACCTTTTTACAGTTTTTCTCTCCTTCTTAAATAGGCTAAAGCACAAGTGGAAAGGGAAGACATGCCAGGTTCAAGCACTGAAGATATGCAACAAAACCTGGCTGAAGCTGCTGAATTGTACAGAAAGCAGTTCATGGAAATACTGTCTTTGAGAAAACTTGTAAAAAAGCTGGAGAAACGTCAGGAAGTGGGAGTATGTAAACATTTTCTTGTGATTGTTAGATTAAAAAGCTTAATTTACCAACATATTTTGCATATAATCAAATCTGCCTTTTGCCATAAGCAATTAACTAGGTGTTTACCTGGCAGTGTTTGTGTGTATCTCGCATTGTGTCTGTGTGAAGTTAGTGCGGTCAACCTATATTTGAAATTATGATTGAAGTGCAATTATTTAATATTTGAACTGCTTGTGGGGGTCTGCTGTTCTTAGTGGTGACATTTTAATGGAAAGATAGGCATGCACATATCAATGTACTGCCATTCTGTACATGAGGAGTGTTTGATGTACAAGGTTTTTAAATTGAGTTTTTGTTTCAGGCATGTAAAAGATGTAACAAGGACGACCAGGTATCATATCAGTCAGATTCTAGAGCCAGTTCAGACAGCGATGTGATTTTCATCCCTTCCAGAGGAAATCATAGTGCAGGATTAGCTAGAGTTCTTCAGTCGGCATGTGAGGCTGAAGTACATCAAGCCCGTAGTTGTGTATGTAAACCTATGTTATGTATTTAATATGTATATAATATAATTATGTATATAATACCTATGTTATGTATTTTAAAAAGTAGCATCTCTGGGCCATGAGAGAAACGCACAATTGTTACCCTGAAGTCTCTTCCTTGATAATTTGGGTCCAGATGTAATTAAACTGCTGTAATTCTGATATAGCTCTGCATCCTTTATCTCTATTGGTTGTAATTTTACCTGCCCCTTCATTACGTGTTACGGAACATGTGAATTTTTTCCTCGAACGTGGCGTTGTTTTCTTGAGATAAAAAAATTCTTTCACTGTTTTCTAAATTTTGTTGAAATTAAAACAGTTGATAACACTAATTAAAATAGAAAAAGGTACATATCCCTCAAAAAGAAAAACAAAATTGATAAAGTATTTGTCATTATCATGGCACTCTCCTCAAGAGTTGGGATGACAGGACTCCAGCCCAGGGGGGACTGTGACAGTTCTTGTCATTTTTTGTTCTTCACTAAAAAATTTTTGTTTTTGATTTCCACCCAAAAATCCCATCCTTGGGGTTCTTGTGGCAGGATGTGAGGGCCATGGCCGTTATAAAAGCTTGTGAGACTTTATTTTTTTGCAGATATACTGAGAAATCCTCGTTTTTTCTTATTACTTTTCTTTTTCGAAATTCTAAAATTTTGTTTTTGAGTTAATTAACACCATATGGTTTTCCCAGGACGCATATGCTACCAACTATAACATAAAACAAATTACGAACAACTTATCGTTGTGTTACCACTTTTTATTTTTCTTGCAGAGATCTGTATATTTAATACTGTCTGTATATTATACTTATCTTAGGTTTTTTTATCTGTGTATTTGTTGTGAGCCATGACCACCAACATCCAGCAGCAGGAACCCCTGGACTGAGATCTTTAATGGGCCCCTAGGCCAGCCTTTCTCACCGGCCACTCCATAGTGGATATATAGTGCCTGTCACAATGAGGCTAACTTAATCAAAAATAAGCAGTACACTTTCGAACCAGGATTTCAGAACTTCCAAGTCTTTTTGTGATAATCTTCAGACTTTTTCGGCTTGCCACCTTTGACGAAACCAATATTACTGCCTTCCAACAAATGCATACGTTCACCATGCACCTTAGAGTTATCCCCCCCCCCCATGACTGTCTAGTGTATGTCATAGCTCGTGGGTGAGAAAAAAGAAAACCTTGTTAACAGCAACAAATCCAGTCCAAAGATTCCGATAGGCAGCAGTCGAGTGGTTATTGAGCTCTAGATATTTTTAAAAAATCTGATGATTCTTTCTGAATTCCCCTGTACATATTTCACCTATTGATTATATTGTACAGGTAAAATTTGAGAAAATTGCAATTGATGGTACATGTGTGGTAAGTAGCTGTTCAGCTGAGAGAGTTGAGGCATTTTTTAGTTTTGACATAATTTTACGTATGATGTGCGAAAAATAAAAATAAATTTCGTATTCAAACATTTCCATTTTAAAAAAAATCTCTCACGATTCCCCTAGTTCATTAACACAACCCACACTTTGGGAATCACTGCTTTAAAGCAGGGCTGGAACCGGAGAGGGGGACCGGGAGAACTGCACCTTGTGGCAAAATTTAGTGGGCAGCAGTTTTGGTAGGAAACAAAGAAAACCGTTATGAAATCATCAAATTTTTAAGTTGGGGGGGGGGTGGCAATTATGGCCCTGCCTTAAAGGAACAAGCACCAGCTTGTAACACTTACATATGCTTGCTTAGATTGCATCTGCGTCTCTGACATGTGTAGTGACACGACGTACTAGCTGCACAATGCCAGTTTTTTCTATCACATTGATGTTGGGAATCAAACCCAAATAACAATAGCATTTAACCAGTGTAAAAACCACAAAGTTTTTTCATTGTGGTGCTTAGCATTTTCTTATTTTTTGTATAATTTTTTTCTAAAATTTTTATACACCCCTAAAATTTGATGTAAAATATTTTCATTCTTTTTTTCACGGAGAAGTACAGGAGATATATATTTTTTTCTTTTTAGCTTTTGGAAACTGGAAACAACCAACCGCCTACACCTTTGAAAGTGTCTGATGGTTTGTAATTCAAACTTTTTTTTCGACATCGTTTATTTCTTACAGCAAATTTGTAGCAATGTTAGGGAGTCTTAAAAAAAAATTACAATGAATTACCATACAAATGTTAAACCAACACCAATCTTTCTCTCTCTCTCTCTACTCCCTTTCAAATATTATAAACATATCTACTCTGACGTATTTCTTCGAGAAAACGGGAAATTAAGACCTTAAATATGGGCTGTTTCTAATTGTCATACAAAAAGAACCCAATTCTTTGCACAGTTGCCAATCTATCTTTTTTTTTTATCTTTTCATGCAAAATGAAATAGCTTGCAGAAAATGATTCAAACTTTTTAATCCGTTTCTTCTGAGTCTCCAAACTCATCGTAATTCGTCAGATCCTCACGTGGTGCGCCATCTTCGTTTTTATCCTCACCTGGGCTGTCATTGTCATTTTCAAAGAGGATACCATCTTAAGTTCCGTCCATCGCATTGCTGATGCAACACTTTCTAAGGGTCAGCGGAAACAGAATTCTGCCCATTGGTACACTAGGCCAATGTCAGATTTCTTCAAAGCACCACTGTTTGTAGTTTCTTGATCATCGGAAGTCATCCATTCAATCCACAAATTCCTCAAATAGTCTTTGAGAGGCTTGTTCATGCTCACATCTAAAGGCTGTGCAAATGACGTTAGCCCACCTGAAATCAAAGCTAATGATGTTTTCGATTTCTTTGCCTTAGCTTTGACATTATCGGTTCTGTGGGGTTTGAACATATCCCATACCAATAATGCGGGTGCCGATATTTTCTCATCGAAAACTGACCCGAGTATAAGCCCCCCCCCCCCACTTGAGGAACGAATTTTTCCACAAAAAAACTCGGCTTATACACGAGTATATACGGTAGATAAGATTTGTTCTCCTCTATCTATATATAGCTTGAGGTGACAGTCAATAGATGGCGCTTTCATTTCCAACCAAGCGATATGGCCAGAGTTGGTGTTTGACGAAGTAGTTTGAAAATAAGTGTCTTCTTGACATTTATTTTTTTGATTTCCACGATTGGCTCCACTTTGTGATTTTTTTTCTCTCTCATCCTAACCTGTTTTTATACCATTCAAGTGAGTTTTTATATGAATGAAATTTTAACTTTTTTGTCTTCTTGTTTCAGATGTGCAATTCGTTCCACGTATTCAGAAGAGCGATTCAGATACAGGCGAGTTCATCAAGGTAGTTGAGCCAAGAATTAAGGAAGATAACAGCTGTGTAAGTTATATACTTCACAGTTTCATTGTGATAGAATATCAATCGGCCTATAATTTTCCTATTTATAATATAATGGTGTTAATTTTTATCTCTTAGTCTATACAAATCATTTCCATGGATTCTTTGACTTCTGGTATCCTGTCTGCTGGAAATGCATCGACGGTGGCTGGTAAGTTCATTGGTTTCACTCTAGTTCGTACCTACTTGTTAATCTTTTAGTGATGTGTGTTATAGAATACGCAGTGAAAAATGCTATGCGAATACGTGCTAAAAGTGTTATATACTGAAAACATTAAATAACTGATTGCCTAATCTAGATTCTTATGTTAGTTAAATTCTAATGGTACTGCAAAAGAAAGTCAAAATATTTAAACGTGTGTTGTAACCAAAAGCTACTGTATACAAGTGCGCCTCACATTATGTGATCAATTGGTTCATGTAAAGGGAATTGAATTTCACATGGATAAACTGCGGGGGGGTTTCTTCAAAAGGATAAGGAAAAATAAATCCAACTTCCAGCAGCAATATGATTGTTGTTTTTTAAACAAATTAATTATTCAGACTTGAAAACAAATCTCATCAATAATAATTCAATACTTTTTGCTTCTGTCTTTTCACTACTTCTGATTGATTCTAGTGTGAGTGTTTTTGTTCCTAAAGAGCCCGATATGATAGGCAGATGACTTTTTTAATGAAAGCAGTCGAGATTCAGCTTACAAGCAGCATCTAATGCTTTTGTTATGAAAACTTTAGAAGCAAAAATAGAGAGAATTATGAGTATCCCTTGTAAGTATGACAATTCTAGATTCATTAAGATCATTTTATTCAATTAAATTTCTGATGGTATTGTCAATGTGTCACCAAAAGATGCTCAATAACAAGATCTGGTGAGATCAGATGAATTAGTGTTTTTTCTACATTTGTCTCATCAACAAATCTTGTCATTTCAATTGTATCAATTTGGAAGCCTATTTTCAGGATTAAAATCAAACTACAGACAAAATTTTGCAGATCATAATTTATAAAATTAACTTCGCAAAATCATGTTACAGCAAAATAGCTTAAAGTGAAGCCATGTAAAGCAAGTGATAACCTGTATTGAGTAATTAAATTCCTGTTAAAATAAAATATTCATATCACAGGGAAACTTAGTTTGTCCCTTGGCATTTAGTGCAATGTGATTCTATTTTTTTTTTTCAGCCAGTGATTTATATCGAGAAGAGCAATCCTTATCAAGTGTTGCTGAGTCGGAGAAAGTTTATACTCCAGCCCCAGCTCTATCCAGGACATCAATGCCATACGATGAAATCGCTTCAGCTCCAAGCTTCATTGGTTTTCCACCCAATGCCAGTGATAATGATGTCTGTGAAGTTGGTACAAAACAGAGCTCTCAACTTAATTCGATAGTGTAAGTATTTTATGTGTGAATATTATTCCATTGTTGAATTTGTATTAGTTCATGCAGTTGAACTTTATAGTTGTTAAACATGCATTTTTGTGTCCCGTCAAAGTGATTTTTTTCTTTTTTTTTTGGATGTGGCCTATGCAGTGGGTATATCAAGGCTCCTACAACCTGGAAAGTCAGGGGGGAAAAAAATTGTGGTCAGAGATTAGACTGGAAAATCAGGGAAATTTCTAAACACCTGAATATTTCGTCAAAAGATTGTAAAAACTATGAGTGAAAAAAAAAAATATATAGATAATTCACACACATCACATCCTTACACTCACTTTTATTTATTTAGTTTCCTTTCTACAGACCTGCCAAC
Source organism: Pholcus phalangioides (assembly GCF_987345545.1). NCBI lineage: Eukaryota > Metazoa > Arthropoda > Arachnida > Araneae > Pholcidae > Pholcus > Pholcus phalangioides. Next base: position 32,688,366 of record NW_028301603.1, read on the forward strand.
TGTCCGAATTTAGGCGAGATTTTGCACCCTTCCTCCCGCTGTCTGGAATTTTTAGAAATTTCCCCTGATTGTAGCCAAAATTAGACTTTTTCTCAATTTTAGCGGAAAAATTGTAAGCTTTAACTGCACGTATGCAATTTTCAACATACACCTCGCAGGATGAAAAGTAAATTAGAGTTGATTAGATGATCACTGATGGCAAAAATCGTGCAGCTCTTGACGAATGGACAATTTTTTCCTACTGTGAAATGGGTTCCTCTATGACAGCGCTCGACTGACAACTAATTGTGCTCTCCGTCATCTTTGGCCTACGGCAATGCTCACCAGGCATCAGCTTGATTTATTTTTATATGTTATGTTTCGAAAAACCAGTTCGTCAGCTTTTGAGAACGCTAGATTTAGTGTATATGTAGCTGTTCCTGCCCCTATTTCATTAGTTCTGTCATGCCGTTAAAATCACCTGTGCTGCCTTCGGCCACGTTTCGAAATTGGTATTTGTTTGGTTCCACTGCACGGTTGGTCTGGATTCTGCTTTGCATTAACCACTGGGAGTACTGTAGGTTACAGTAGTTGTGGTGATCTATTGGAGCTCTGCACGGCCACTGTTGTGTGACGAACGCGTGGAAAAAGCTTGAGCGATACAGTTGTATTGGAAATCAAACTGGGGACATACCAGATAGCATAAAGAACTAAAAAGACTGTGGTCAATGGCGTCCGTGTGTGAATTTTTACCACTTTTTTCACTGCATAGACATAATGCAACTACACCTCTCTAAATTACCAATGCAGATGTGGGCGAAATGTAAGGAAGTGAATTTTTCTGACAGTAGCCTAACAACCCAGATTTATACATTGCGGCGAATGCTAGCCAGCTTAATCACTTTTTTCTTTATCTCATTTCACCCTTGTTTAGGTCGGAAAAGTCGGCCCAGGTATCGTTTATCAGCTGCCATCACTGTGGACTTGAGATCCCAACAGACGGCGATGACTTGACGCTGTTAGTCGACCACCTCCATGAATCGCACAACCAGTATACTTGCCCAGTCTGTGGTGTTGTGTATGACGGAACTCTTCCTATGGATTACTACAAGATGCATGTTGAAAGTCACTTCAATGACTAATGAACTTGGTATCAGTGTAATACAGAGTGTATTCATTTTATGAGCATTATAGTATGTAAACACACTATAATATTATGAGAATGTGTTAATGTAACTTGTAACTTTTGTTTTTTTTCTTTTTCTATTTTGATATTACAGTGATTGGGAGCATCAGAAATTACATATAAACAGAACTTATTTTGTTTTCTCCATTAGCGCAGCTATGTTAGATTCGGATTATTTTGAACTATAATGTATGTTGTTTTCCGCTAGTGATAGTTTTTTTTTAATTCACTTATTTATACTCTAATCTAATGCATGCTATTCCTTTTGCAAAACATGCCTGCTTTAAAATCTGTGACTGTATTAAGAAGGGGGGGGGGGAATGAGAATTTTTGCCTCTGAAGTAAAGGTGCATATTAGTTTCAACTGAATAATAGAACATATTAAAATAGCTTTTTTAATAACAGACAGTCTAGAGATTCCATCCTTCCACTTTCCCAGACATAATATGGAGATTTGACTCTCAATAATGACAGTCAAATTATTATTTCTTTCCAATGAGCAATTTTATAATAAATTAAAACAGGGGTGGCAAACTTCTTTCTATTCGAGCGCCAACGTTGTGGTCAGCTGCAGCATTGCGGGCCTCACCCTCCGTGTATAAGCCGCACCAGTAAAATGATCCAGAAAACTCGGAGATTTGTATGCTCCATGAATAGCATGATGAAACACGGGCAATTTAGTCATTAAACTTTTACCCTGGGATTTGTACTGCTTCACATCATAAGCAGACACTTAATTCCATGTTTATCTGGCAGGTATATAGGATTTTTATTATCGGATGAAAAATGTGCTAAAAAGTCAGTCATGTGAAGTGTTACTACCATATTTCAATATTTGATGCTTCTGTAGATCTCATAAAAGTACACAGAACTAGATTCATGATACATATATTCTTATTGTGTGAGCTACTTTCTTTAACCAGAATATCTGTGGTTCAGTTCAAAGAAGTGCCAGTTGGAGATTACTATAAGGAAACTAACCATGTTAACCAAAAAACAAAAACAACTGAACACGTTGTAACAATCTCTCTCGCAGCAAATGTTTAGATTCAATTTATGGTGATGTACCACCAATTGTTTTGAGTTGAGGAACTATCTGCAAGACTTCTGAACTTCTGCTCCACCTCTCGAACTCCCAAAAAACTTGTTTGCCTTCCAAATTTCGTTGCAGAACAATCGCTGCTACTGTAGAATAATCTGGAAGTATTTTAAGAAAAGTGTGTGGGAAACACTATTTGGGAATTTTTTTATTGCAGAACATTTCCAGTTAGCGGATGGGTCATTGCAGAACAATGCAAAGCATTCTGCTTTGGGGGGCTATACACCCTTCTCTTTCCAGTTTTTTACACCTGATTTCAGGTTTTCTAATTTAAATATTTAATTGTAGTTGTTGGCAAGGCCATAGCGAGATAGTGGGGGGGGGGAACTTGGAGGTTGCCCCCTGCCCCGAAATGTGAGAAAATGAACGGAGAAAGGGAAAAAGATGACCAAATCTATTGTTCTACCACTTTGGTTCCCCCCGAACGAAATTTCTGGCTACAGGCCTGTTTGTTGGTGCCAAACATGATGTAACATTTTTCCAAAAGGGGGTGAAACACTTTTATAGTCATCTTTGTGCAGAATTTGTGTACTCTCAAAAATTTCCCTAATTCTCATTCTTTGAGGTTGGCAGCTATGACATAGCTTTGTTAATAGTGGCATAGTAATGCCTCTGACAAACGTTTTTTTTTAAACGTACGAGTTACGTTAGCTTTAGTTCTATATACATTTGGTGTATCTTTTGTTCAGTTTTTCTCCCCCCCCCCTCCTCCAAGAAACATATGCATATATAAAATCTGTAAAAGCCCACTTTTATGAGGCAAGTCAATATTTATGACGTTAACATGTTACACCTTAAGCAATTTTGGTTCTATAGTTTTTTTTTTCTTCTTTTTAGAGTGAAACGTGATTGACATTATGCTTATTGTTGAGTGTATATTATATTAACATATATTTAATAAATACAACATTATTAATGAAATTTTTTTTAAATGCGTTAATATAGCGCTTATGATTATTGTTTCGCTTCTCTAAAGAGTTTCACTAATTGTACTATATGTAATGATGTTTCATTATTTTAAATAAAGTTTTTTTCTCCTCCAAACTGTTAATAGTTGGTGAATTCGATGAGATTGAATCTTGTATTCGGTTCTGATTGATTCTTGCACATAGCAGTCTTGTACCTCAATTTATAATACAAGATTAACAGTTCTAAAAACTTCCTGGAAAATAGCAGTAAAAATGGTTTTGCAGTAGAACCCTTTATCCTAACTTCGAGGTGCGAATGCGAGCCGATCTCCTCGATAAAAAGTCTCGCTGCAGAGAGCAATGGGCCTACAACGGTAAATCTTCAATCATGACACTTCACTCATAGTTCGCAAAAATAGGTAGCAGATGGCAGCACTATAACAAGCATTACACAGAAACAAGCTTCATGTTAGGTTCGCAACACGAACATGCACATTCCAACATGTGTCAGTTCGTTTGAAGTTCTGCAGAGGAGTATGGACGAGGTACATATATGGTTTAGAAGTAGTAGTAAACTCATTTTACCACCCCAACATGATATCTGCGTGTGACTGCATGTATATGTGTAACGTTATCGTTGTATCCTCTCGTTAGGTGGGGGAGCGTAGTATATATATATGAATGAGATTATTTTTTTGTTTTTCAGGACCGGACTTGGGGGGAGGGGTGCGAAAGGTGCGGTCGCACCGGGCTGTAAAAAATTTCAGGGACCCGCAATTTTTTCAAAAGAAACCTTTTCTTTTCTCTGCGTATGCTTTGGAAATTTTTGATTGAAATTTAATTTTTTTCCCATTAAACTATTATTGATTGCGAAAGTAGGTCTTCAGTTTAAAGCCCCAACATTATTTTTAGCGTTATTAGGTATGACAGTAGCTTATTTCTAAAAGAGAAATGAGTGTATGTTATGCAGGTGGTCGTATTCTTTATCGCTGAAAAAAGTCTGGCCTTTCTTTCTGCCGTTAAAGAATAACACGGCTACATTAACCAATTATTGCAGCTAGTGTTAATATTCGACGCAACCCCCCCTATTCCAGAGCGTCTTTTTGAATTTCGAATTTGAATATTCAAATATTGAGATTGTAATCTTGGATTTTGTTTGTAGCAAGAAACGTTTTAAACAAGTAATAACATTGAAGAGTTCATATACAGTGAATCCCACTTATAGCGTTTTCCAAGAACTCATGAAAAACGTTGAAGGGAAAACGCGTTAAACCGGAAATTTCAAAAGTGTTAGTAAAAGTTAGTAGATCACGAAAATAAGTCGTACTAAGCGAGAAAACTTTTCAAGTGGAAACGTGTTAAACAAGCGGAATATGCTGCAGTAGTTTTAAATTAATCTACGTTTTCAAATGCAGTTATAACGTGTTTCAGAATGTTTTTCTTCATTTTTGTGAATTCCGCATCCTGGAGCAGGGCCCCTAGGCTGAGATCTTTAGCGGGCCCTTCTGTAATGAATTTATTGCGTGAAAAAAAAATGATGTTATTGAACTGGATACCAGGGCTGGAGCCCTGTCAGCAGTGCCGTCTTAACGCATGGACCCGCCCAGACACGGCTCGTGGGGCCTCAAGAGAAAAGGGGTCTCACAAAAATGAGATATAGTTGAAATTTTTGAGGAGCATACATGCAAATTTGCTTCCTAGGGGCTCAGAAAAATCAGTTGGCCCCGGGGCCCATAGTGCTCTTAAGATGGCCCTGGTACCCGAACAAAGTGATGTATCTAAGCCCCCCCCCCCACGCTCCCAACCCCTCCCTTCTGGCTGGAAATGCTCTGAAAAAAAGTTCACCAAATCCTATTACTCTGAACCCCCCGGGTGAAAAGGGCTGGGGAAACCAGAGTCCTGCCTAGAGCAAATAAGGGGGGTAACAAAAAAAATATACACTTATTTTGCATGATAATAAATCCTTTCAAGAAGGCCCCAAGAAAGTCTGCCCCGGGGCCCCCGAGAAGGCACGCTACGTCCCTGGGTGGAGTCGCAACAGGGTGGCTTGCCCACTCCCACTAGTTGCGGCCCTTCCCACAAGAGTAGACAGGACTGAAACGACTGCAACTAGATGCTTAGTCAGCCCGGACAAGGACACAATTTGGTGCCCACCCCCTCTGATCCGACGCCCGGGTCACAAGACACGCTGCTCCCGAGGACCGCAACTAGAGGTCCTCTAGTCCTCCCCTCTGAGGGGAGCAGACATGGGACGATAATTATCTTCTTTTTTTTTGTGCATTTTCCCACATTATAAACTTACTACAGAGGGAGGGATGAAAAGTTTGTCCTGGAGGCGTACCAGAGATCGCAGCCTAGGAGCCATGCTGTAAGATATGGGATCCATGGTTTTTTAAACTCATTACGGAGTAATGAATATTCGGTAAAATAATCTGATACAGCGGCTTTGCTTCTCGAAGGTGGAGGGGCGCCTGATGCACCAACATGCGTTAAGAACAGGGGGTGACTCGAGAAGATATCTGTACTTGTGCGGAACCTATTTTTGGAGTCCGCTGCCCACGTTTTTGTTTTGTCGACAAAGCTTCTCACTTTTTCAACTCGAATTCGCACTCCTCTTCGAGCAGTGCCCAAATGCGGATCCAGGCGGGGAGCGATCGCCCCTCCCATGAGCCGAACAATACGAAATTTGTCTGTCCCGTGAAATACGGATGATCCAATGCACAGGAAGTCGCTTCTCCGACACATCGCCCTGGATCAGCCTGCCTTCACTCCATTCGAAGCTGAAGATATCTGTCTCGGCTTGATTAACAGCTGAAGATAACTGCCTTCGTTCCATTCGCAGCTGAAGATCTTTGCCTAGGCTCTATTCACCGCTGAAGATCTCTGCGTCGGCTTTATTCGCAGCTGAAGATCTCTGCGTCGGCTTTATTCGCAGCTGAAGATGCCTGCATCTCCGCTCCATTTGGAGCTAAATATTTCTGCCCCCACTCATTTCGGAGCTGAATATTTCTGTCCCCACTCATTTCGCAGTTTAAGAGTCTGTCTCAGCCTCTTTCCCAGCTGAATATTTCTGCCTCTGCTCCATTCGCAGCAGCTGAAGATGCCTGCCTTTGCTCAGGAACGGATCCAGGACTAGGGGCGATAGGTAAGAACCGAATAATATTGGAAAATTTTCCCTCCGTAAAATACGGGACGATCCAACAAACTTACACAATTCACTTCCCCCGACACATCGACCTGGATCCGCACCTGGCGGTGCCCCATACAGCCGTGCAGGTCGCACGGCCAAAGAACCGTCTCTAGTTAAGAACGCCAATTATGGTTTCTTTTCTGAATTGTTTCCAAAACTCTGCTTCAACATTACATGAGGGTGCCAAAATGCTTGCTTGCCACAGCTGACAAAACCTCTAGTTGTGGCCCCGGGTCTACGGTGGTCTTAAGGTGGCCTTGTTGTACAAATGGATAGGGACAGAAAAGAGAAATGAATCTCTGCTCGTGCGGGATCTATTTTTGGTGCCTTCGATGACGTTTCTCAGCTCGACAAATTTTTTTTTACCTTCCAATTCGGATTTGGCACCCTTTCCTAGAGAGGTGCCTCATGTGGCTGTACAGGTCACACGGCCTCTGTGGGGGGCTGAAAGGCTTCAGCCTAAGTTACTTAATATATATATATTTTTTTTTATACAAAAAATTATTTATCCAGGGACAAGTGAAAAATCTGGTCTCTAAGGCCCCAACAAAGGTCCCAGCCTAGCGACCCCTGCTGCAGGACGTGGGTGCGATAAATGCATCCAGTCTTCCCGCTAGGACAGTACGTCCTATAGATATTGTATCTTGGAAGTAATGAGTCCCGTATAAATCGGGTGACTCGAAACGTTACGCCGTCCGTAACGTTTTGTTTTTGCCTTGTAGCATTTGCCGCGAATTCACAATAGCACTAACAATTTTAAGGGAATTAAAATTACTTCAATACTCTATGCAATACTTTAAGAAATTCATTTTTAAAAATATTGTTGGTGCTGCTACCTACTTTCAAAATCAGAAGTGCCTTATGTGGTGATGACGAAGCTCAGGTATGACAAAACTAAATTCTTCATTCAGCTTGGCTCCTTATAAATAAAGCTTATAAACTGACCTGAAAGATCAAACTTCTAGTTCAGTAATTTTTTCTAGACCCAAGGAGACATCCCATCCAAAACAAAGCTGAAGGCCACAAGCAGACGACAGGTACGATCGTAAAAAGGGAATTTTTCCACACTCCACTTTATAGTAATGTGCTGCCATCTAATCTCAAATTTAAAAGTGACTTATGCGGTGATGATGAAGTTTGAAGTAAAAAAACTATATTCTTTATTCCGCTGAGTTCCTTATAAACAGAGCTCATAAACTGAACTGGAAATTTAAACTGAAAGTTCGGTTATTTTATTTAAGCATAAGGAGACGTCCAAAACAAAGAACCTCTTAACGAGCAGACGACCGACGCTAAGCTCACAAACAGAACTGGAAGTTCGAACTGCCAGTTCAGTTATTTTTTCAGGACACAAGGAGACGTCCAAAACAAATAGCCTGGAGAGAAGCAGACGACAGAGATTCTGAGGCTTGCATCGAGCTTATATCACTGGAGGGAGCATCTACCGCGACGGAAGCGACATCAAATGCAAGGAAATCACGTGACTCGAAGAAAACAAAGTTCCCGCCTGGCAATTTGCCCATTGAAATGGTTGTACAGTTCGGTCTCTAAATATTATAGAGAACTCATCCAAAGGTGAAAAAAAGATTAAATTATTTATTTCATTAATACTGGAATCATTTCTTTCATCAATTTTTGAATTTTCCTTCATTAATTCTGCAATTATTTCTTTTAATAATTATTATTTCTTTCATTACTTCTCGAATAATTGCTTTGATCAATTCCGGATTTGTTTCTTTTATTAATGCTGCAATTATTTCTTTCATTGATTCTGAAATTATATCTCATTAATTCCGAAATTATATCTCATTAATTCTGGAATTGTCTCTTTCATTAATTTTAGAATTATCTCTTTCATTAATTTTGGAATTATCACTTTTATCAATGCTGAAATTACCTTAATTTTGGAATTATCTCATCGATGCTGAAATTATTTTTTCATTTATTATTTTAAACTCCTATTTATGCCATAAGGAAATAACGGGGGATCGTGTTTGTTTTCACCAAGTCACGTGATCTTCCGACGAAAGTTGTTGGAGGACACCGTTCTCAGCCAATACTTTCTAAAGCAGAAGGTCTTGCTCTAGAACAGTGGTTCTCAACCGGGAGCCACATGGCCCCCCCCTAATGGTACTGGGATACTTCAAGGGGGGGGGGCACGGAAGAAAATGGAGAAAGGGGGCCACGACAGGTGGTTTTTGTGGACTGCAGAGAGCTGAGAAGAAAAATTAAGGTGTGAAGAAATACAGCATTTTTATTAGTGACTAAACACTTACAGAATCCAGCAAAACCACCCATAAAACCAAGGCCGTCTTACGGCATGGAGCCCACCCGGGCCTCACCGCCTACATTTTACAGCAGGTTTCCTAGGATGGGGCTTTTTGCTGGCCCCCGGCTAGATTTTTCACTGGAAACCCCCCCCCCCCCCATATTAAATTATAGTGAAAAAACACAGAATGATGAAAACCATATATCAGGGCTGCAGCTCTGTCAGTCCCACGCTTGTGAGAAGTCATGCCCTGGGGTCTCATGTCCATTGCCGCTGTGGTGGTCGAGTGGTTATAGTGACGGACTCGCGATGCGAGGATCCGGGTTCGAACCCCACAGTGGTGGTCAGCTGAAGTTGGTTTTCTGTGGTTCCCAACTTCAAGGCGCAAATGCGAGCCGATCTCCCCGTCAAAAAAGTCTCGCCACAGAGAGCAACAGTCCTACAACGATAAATCATTCAATCATAACACTTCACTCATAGTTAGAAAAACTAGTGGCAGATGGCAGCACTACACATAACAAGCATTACAGAGAAACAATAAACTTCACGTCAGGTTTCACTACACGTACACGCACATTCCCGATTTACCGATTCGTTGTGGGGGTTCCGCGAGGGGGAGGGGTGTGCATGTGTGGTGTAGTAGTAGTAGGTAGGGCATCCAAAAAATGGCTCGGGGATCCATGATGTTCTTAAGTCAGCCACCTCGTTGGGCAATTTGCCTGTTGTGGCGTTGTATTTGTATTGTATTGTATAAGTGACCCCCCCCCCCCACCCCTCATGATATTTTGTATGGTATAGTAAATGTTGAAAATAAGTAGGAAATATGTAGGCTGCTTATTTCTGGCTAAGTATGGGACTACCATAGCATCACTTTGCCTATGACCCATGTTGTTGAGACGGTCCTGAATAGAACTCTGATGAGCGGGGAGCTCAATAAATTCTAGGCCAGTGGTCTGGAGGCCAATCTCATTTGCAAAATTTTCATTCAGTATGAATTCACTGAAAAAAATCAATTCAGTACGTGTAAAGGATCTTGCTTCAAGAACAGGGTCGAAGACTCTGGGTAAGACAGGGGAGCCACGAGAAAAAAGTATGTTTCAAAGGGAGCCACGGGCAAAAAAAAGGTTAAGAAATACAAATACAACGCCACAACAGCAAAATGCCCAACGAGGTGGCTGAGAAAAAGATGCCCATAAAAATATGGATGTCATATATTTCAAAAATACAGCAACCAAATTAAAAATGCAATTAATCAATATATATGTTACCGGCAAAGTATGAAATCCAGGCATTCTATAGAATGCCTAGGCATTCTATACAATGCCTGGTCGTTTCAGGCAAAGTATGAAATACCGGTTTTATTCTATACTTTGCCTAGGCATTCTATAGAATGACTAGTCATTCTATAGAATGCCTAAACACAATCCAGGCAAAGTATGAAATATCTTCTTCCAACAAATCTCTTTACGGCCGGTATAAAATATTACATAAAATTAAAATTTCGCAGAATTTTCGTCATTTATTCCCAGAAACGTTTCCCTTTCGCTCTCGTGAAAAAGGATCTGACGAGGGGCGGTATAAAATATTACAATTTCATCGAATTAAAATTTCACGGAATTTTCGTCATTTATTCCCAGAAACGTTTCCCTTTCGCTCTCGTGAAAAAGGATCTGACGAGGGGCGGTATAAAATATTACAATTTCGTCGCATTAAAATTTCACAGAATTTTCGTTATTTTTTCCCGGAAACGTTTCCCTTTCGCTCTCGTGAAAAAGGATCTGACGAGGGGCGGTATAAAATATTACAATTTCATCGAATTAAAATTTCACGGAATTTTCGTTATTTTTTCCCGGAAACGTTTCCCTTTCGCTCTCGTGGAAAAGGATCTGACGAGGGGCGGTATAAAATATTACAATTTCATCGAATTAAAATTTCACGGAATTTTCGTCATTTATTCCCAGAAACGTTTCCCTTTCGCTCTCGTGAAAAAGGATCTGACGAGGGGCGGTATAAAATATTACAATTTCATCGAATTAAAATTTCACGGAATTTTCGTTATTTTTTCCCGGAAACGTTTCCCTTTCGCTCTCGTGGAAAAGGATCTGACGAGGGGCGGTATAAAATATTACAATTTCATCGAATTAAAATTTCACGGAATTTTCGTCATTTATTCCCAGAAACGTTTCCCTTTCGCTCTCGTGAAAAAGGATCTGACGAGGGGCGGTATAAAATATTACAATTTCATCGAATTAAAATTTCACGGAATTTTCGTCATTTATTCCCAGAAACGTTTCCCTTTCGCTCTCGTGAAAAAGGATCTGACGAGGGGCGGTATAAAATATTACAATTTCGTCGCATTAAAATTTCACAGAATTTTCGTTATTTTTTCCCGGAAACGTTTCCCTTTCGCTCTCGTGAAAAAGGATCTGACGAGGGGCGGTATAAAATATTACAATTTCATCGAATTAAAATTTCACGGAATTTTCGTTATTTTTTCCCGGAAACGTTTCCCTTTCGCTCTCGTGGAAAAGGATCTGACGAGGGGCGGTATAAAATATTACAATTTCATCGAATTAAAATTTCACGGAATTTTCGTCATTTATTCCCAGAAACGTTTCCCTTTCGCTCTCGTGAAAAAGGATCTGACGAGGGGCGGTATAAAATATTACAATTTCATCGAATTAAAATTTCACGGAATTTTCGTTATTTTTTCCCGGAAACGTTTCCCTTTCGCTCTCGTGGAAAAGGATCTGACGAGGGGCGGTATAAAATATTACAATTTCATCGAATTAAAATTTCACGGAATTTTCGTCATTTATTCCCAGAAACGTTTCCCTTTCGCTCTCGTGAAAAAGGATCTGACGAGGGGCGGTATAAAATATTACAATTTCATCGAATTAAAATTTCACGGAATTTTCGTCATTTATTCCCAGAAACGTTTCCCTTTCGCTCTCGTGAAAAAGGATCTGACGAGGGGCGGTATAAAATATTACAATTTCATCGAATTAAAATTTCACGGAACTTTCGTCATTTATTCCCAGAAACGTTTCCCTTTCGCTCTCGTGGAAAAGGATCTGATGAGGGGCGGTATAAAATATTACAATTTCATCGAATTAAAATTTCACGGAATTTTCGTCATTTATTCCCAGAAACGTTTCCCTTTCGCTCTCGTGAAAAAGGATCTGACGAGGGGCGGTATAAAATATTACAATTTCATCGAATTAAAATTTCACGGAACTTTCGTCATTTATTCCCAGAAACGTTTCCCTTTCGCTCTCGTGGAAAAGGATCTGATGAGGGGCGGTATAAAATATTACAATTTCATCGAATTAAAATTTCACGGAATTTTCGTCATTTATTCCCAGAAACGTTTCCCTTTCGCTCTCGTGAAAAAGGATCTGACGAGGGGCGGTATAAAATATTACAATTTCATCGAATTAAAATTTCACGGAATTTTCGTCATTTATTCCCAGAAACGTTTCCCTTTCGCTCTCGTGGAAAAGGATCTGACGAGGGGCGGTATAAAATATTACAATTTCATCGAATTAAAATTTCACAGAATTTTCGTTATTTTTTCCCGGAAACGTTTCCGTTTCGCTCTCTTGAGAAGGGATCCCTTGAAGGGCGGTGTCGTCAAATTAAAATTTCGCACAGTTTTCAATTTCAAACGTTTTCCTTTAGCTCTCTTGAGAAGGAATCCCTTGAGGGACGGTGTCGTCAAATTAAATTTTCACACAGGTTTCTTCGATTTTTCCGGGAAACGTCTGGCTCTCTGGAAAAGGGATCTGTTTATAGGGGCGGTATAAAATATTCAATTTATACAATTACAATTTAATATAATTTTTCTTAATTTTTTTCTGTAAACTTTTCCTTTGGCTTTCTTGACAAGGGATCTGTGGATGGACGATATAAAATGTGACATTTTCGTCAAATTAAAATTCATTCGTCAAAATAAATCACAACTGAATTTAAGCGGTTAATTTCTTTTTGGAATTTCAAATCGGATACGGACAACAACATTTTATCGCTTTTGGACGTTAACTCGGGTCCATAAATTACACTGAAGAAATTCCGCAGCTTTATTCAAGCATTTTTTGAAGCAAAAGCAGGCAAATTGATAGCTTGAGCTTCAAGAAAATTTTCGAAATATCTAGCACCCATCAAAAAGAAAAAAAAAAACAACGTATTATTCTACGTTTCTTTAATTTTGATTTATGTCTTTCATGAGTTGCGCAGGAAGTCGCCATATTGGTTACCATGTATGTCCCTCCAGAAAAAGGGGAATATCACGTGATTCAAAAAGCCTCATTAAGAGACTAAAAACAAGAATATTCATCTCACACATTTGTCATGTTTTTTTTTAATTCACTGTAATTTAAAGTGGCACTTTATTTCTCGCGATTGGCGAATTTTCTGGATTTTAGCACGAGTTAACGACTTCGCTTACTTTTGGCATCATTTAGCGATAATTGACATTGTCCCGCATTTTCCCGTATTTCGAATCCCAATTTCACGTATTTTTCTCGAGCAAATATGGTCGGCCTAACAATAAGCAATTCTTTACTTAGGATCTCTATCTCCCGTATTTCCACCGATAAAATATGGTAAACCTACGTATACCAATTTGTTTTCCGTGACCGACATACCACGGTCACTTTCCCTCGAATAGATGAGTTAACGGGCGCTTTATACATTATATTTTTTGTTCATAAATCCGTAGATGAAAATTTCGGTTACTTCGAGACAAAATGATATCGCATAATCCGCATTTGCAAGTTCCATTTATCAATGATGAAATATTAACAGTAGAAAGACGAAACGGGGGTCTTTTTGACCTTGCACGCTGTTTAAGCTTACATATCTCTGCTTAGAATAAACCGAACCACCTGGAATTTCTGAACTTTTCCTGAATTAGCATGTTCTTATTGTATACCAAAGCTTCCTTTCGTTATCTTTTTTAACAATGAAGCTACGAGCGGATATACCTAGAAAGACCGAAGGGGGTCATAGTGACCCTTCCTTATATTCTAGCACATTATGCGGTAAATACTACTATCGTCGTCACAATTGATTTCTAAGTAGGTTATAATCCTTCTGAAAGTCTTTTTTGCATTTGACCTTGTGTGTGACCTTTCTATTCCTCTCATTCTTATCTGCAAGTGTCGTCAGCAGGTGTGTCATTTTTGGTTTTTGTCAAGCATTCTTGCCATATTATCCGTTAAATTGTTTATTCTGGGCCGTAGAAAATTTGAGTGCATGTGATCTTTTCAAACAGTTAGTTTAGAACATAGTTTCCCAAACTTTTTGTTCCACCGCCCCCTTTTTCAGATAAATTTTTCCCTCATCCCCCCCCCCAACTCAAGCGAACCCATAGGATCCTCTGTTATACCCGTGGCTTCTATCGCCCCCTTGGCCCTTTCTATTGCCCACCAGGAGGCGATATTGCCCACTTTGGGAAACATTGGTTTAAAATGACGAGAAAACGTATATTTACTGAAGAAATACTCCAGGAGATGCAAAGATTAGATGAGAGAAACTCTGGAAGCAGTTATGATGAAAGTGCAGAAGAGCATAGATCTACCCTATGTCGAACTGTAGTGAAGAAAGTAGCGGTTACGATGACGAAGATTTAAATCAATATAAAATTATTTCTCGGGCGCGGTAGCCCAGGTCGATAAGATACTCGCCTAAAGTACCAAAGGATGTTTAGAGGTGTCGCGAGTTCGATACCCGGTTCGTCTTTGTCAGAAAACTTTCCTGACACAGGGGTACAACAGACACGGCGACTTGACCGCAGAAAAAATTGCTACCGCAGGAAGTCCCCCATTGAGGAGTTAGTGCACCAACTTCTCGATGATGAGCATAGAAACTAGCTTGCCGTTCGAAATTGGCAATAAATTGTAGGTCCCGGTCTAATTAGATCTCGTGTGCAGAAAATGACCGTGGTGTGACTCATTATAACTCGTTGAAGCCACATAAATGATCTAAGAAACAGCAGCAGATGGGAACATATGGGAAATCATAGAACCTTCCTCAACTTTAGGATGTCGAGGATCGCAAAATATATTGAGAGAAAATCAAGGCCCCACATTTCATGCGTTCAAAAAAACATAAATGAAAGTGTTCTGGGTTCGTGACGCCTTTTTTTGTGCGACAAAATGATTCGACATATACAGAAGCTGAAGCCCATCGTCGTCTGAATGAAACTTCTTGGTCAGTTTCTTTGCTTGAACTGGATGCAACGATATCCATTATGTATGCAAGAGGTGCAAAAAACTTCCTACTGAATTCATTGTGGTCGTCGAGATTTGGGGTCCCCTATTTTTTCCCCAAACAATGACAAGACATCGTTTCAAAGAAATTTTGAAATTCATGCGATTCGATCTGAAATCTGAAAAGTCTGAAATATTAAAAACTGACCAATTTTCTCTTGCATGTTCACTATGGATTTCATTCATAGAATACAGTGCGACTTGCTACAAACCAGGGCCCAATCTAACTGTGGACGAACAACTTCTACCCTCAAAAGCAAGATGTCCATTTACACAGTATATCCCGAGTAAGCCAGATAAATTTGGGATAAAATTCTGGCTTCTTGCCTGCGTTGATTCCAAATATATTCTGAATAGACAGAAAATCAGTTTCGATTACACTGGGACAGATAACACCAGACCAGCAAATCAACTTGTCTATGAACATGTAATTCGATAAGTCGAACCTTATCTAGGAGAACGTCGAAACAAAACAACAGATGATTATTTTACATCACTGAGATTATGTGCATTTTTTAAAAGGACAAGCTTGGTTGGGACCCTTCAAAAAGACCGTCGTGAGGTACCTCCAACTGCAAAAACAGGAACTGATATCACACTGACATCTTATCAGAGAAAAAAGATTAAAAATGTTCTAGTTCTGAGTTCACTTCATACTGATGTAACCAGGGCCGGTCTTAGGCCCAGTGGCGCCCGGGGCAAAAAAAAGTAGTCAGCGCGCCCCCCCCCCAGGCGTAAATCCAGAGTGATGTGCCAGAGGAGGCAATTTTTGCTAGTCATACGGGACAGATTCATTCTACCATATTATCAGACACTCTTTGTGTGGTGACACCCCCCCCATCCCCGGCACACCGTTATTTAACTTGTAAACAAGCATAAAAACCCAACTTGTTTGATTTAATTAAGAGATTTAAAAACATTAAAGAAGCAAAACGTCACACATTTGTCCAGAATACTCATCACGGAGGATCAATCTTCTTCATAGTTATGTTAATTGAGTTTTATGGTAAAATTCGTGTAGTGCACGCATCACGTACGGGCTAAGATGATAATAAAACTGGTTAAATTAGTGATATTTCCGTATGATTTATTTCATATTTATGAAACTCATGAACTTCATTTGAAATTACCCCTTTCAGAACCAGTACCAAGAAACGGAAGGGACAGGCTAACGCCAACTAAAGCACCGGGCCCTGCAACTTGGACAGGCCCGTAACTATTCTGAGGCAACTTGGGCGGTGCAACGAGCCGAATGGAGGGGGGGGGGGGGGGGCGCTTGTAACTCTTCCTTTTTCTGAGCATAACCATTTCAAGGAGACTCCAAGAAAAGACTGCCCCCGAGAAAGCACGCTACGGCCCTGGGGAAGGGGCCATATTATGCACTGCCCATCGATTATTTTCGTTTCGAAAAATTACTAATATTATAAACACTCAAATCTTTGTTTTTTTTAAAATTCATCTCGGTCATTTTTTTCATATATATTTTACAATTTTTTTATAAATACGTATCTTAAAGATATTTTTCTAGTAATGCATATTTAACGCGTTTCGGCGCCCTTCTCATTTGGCACCCGGTGCAGTTGCATGCACCGGTCGCACTGCCCTAAGACCACCCCTGGATGTAACTATCAACGAAAACGTGAAAAAGACCCCAGAAACAGTTGCCTACAATAACGAAATTAAATAAGGAGTCGACATCGTGGATCAAATGGTGCAATTATGCACCAATAAGAATGGAAGTCGTCGCTGGCCAATGCATGTTTTCGGAAAAAATTACGAACCTCAACAGATCCTTTTTCACGAGAGCGAAAGGGAAACGTTTCCGGGAATAAATGACGAAAATTCTGTAAAATTTTAATTCGATGAAATTGTAATATTTTATACCGCCCCTCAACAGATCCTTTTTCACGAGAGCGAAAGGGAAACGTTTCCGGGAATAAATGACGAAAATTCTGTAAAATTTTAATTCGATGAAATTGTAATATTTTATACCGCCCCTCAACAGATCCTTTTTCACGAGAGCGAAAGGGAAACTTTTCCGGGAAAAAATGACGAAAATTCTGTGAAATTTTAATGCGACGAAATTGTAATATTTTATACCGCCCCTCAACAGATCCTTTTTTACGAGAGCGAAAGGGAAACGTTTCCGGGAATAAATGACGAAAATTCTGTAAAATTTTAATTCGATGAAATTGTAATATTTTATACCGCCCCTCAACAGATCCTTTTTCACGAGAGCGAAAGGGAAACGTTTCCGGGAATAAATGACGAAAATTCTGTAAAATTTTAATTCGATGAAATTGTAATATTTTATACCGCCCCTCAACAGATCCTTTTTCACGAGAGCGAAAGGGAAACTTTTCCGGGAATAAATGACGAAAATTCTGTGAAATTTTAATGCGACGAAATTGTAATATTTTATACCGCCCCTCAACAGATCCTTTTTTACGAGAGCGAAAGGGAAACGTTTCCGGGAATAAATGACGAAAATTCTGTAAAATTTTAATGCGACGAAATTGTAATATTTTATACCGCCCCTCAACAGATCCTTTTTCACGAGAGCGAAAGGGAAACGTTTCCGGGAATAAATGACGAAAATTCTGTAAAATTTTAATTCGATGAAATTGTAATATTTTATACCGCCCCTCAACAGATCCTTTTTCACGAGAGCGAAAGGGAAACTTTTCCGGGAATAAATGACGAAAATTCTGTGAAATTTTAATGCGACGAAATTGTAATATTTTATACCGCCCCTCAACAGATCCTTTTTTACGAGAGCGAAAGGGAAACGTTTCCGGGAATAAATGACGAAAATTCTGTAAAATTTTAATGCGACGAAATTGTAATATTTTATACCGCCCCTCAACAGATCCTTTTTCACGAGAGCGAAAGGGAAACGTTTCCGGGAATAAATGACGAAAATTCTGTAAAATTTTAATTCGATGAAATTGTAATATTTTATACCGCCCCTCAACAGATCCTTTTTCACGAGAGCGAAAGGGAAACTTTTCCGGGAATAAATGACGAAAATTCTGTGAAATTTTAATGCGACGAAATTGTAATATTTTATACCGCCCCTCAACAGATCCTTTTTTACGAGAGCGAAAGGGAAACGTTTCCGGGAATAAATGACGAAAATTCTGTAAAATTTTAATGCGACGAAATTGTAATATTTTATACCGCCCCTCAACAGATCCTTTTTCACGAGAGCGAAAGGGAAACGTTTCTGGGAATAAATGACGAAAATTCTGCGAAATTTTAATTTTATGTAATATTTTATACCGGCCGTAAAGAGATTTGTTGGAAGAAGATATTTCATACTTTGCCTGGATTGTGTTTAGGCATTCTATAGAATGACTAGTCATTCTATAGAATGCCTAGGCAAAGTATAGAATAAAACCGGTATTTCATACTTTGCCTGAAACGACCAGGCATTGTATAGAATGCCTAGGCATTCTATAGAATGCCTGGATTTCATACTTTGCCGGTAACATATACACATGATAAAATATTATACAATGCCCATAAGGAATATTATGGTTGTCTCATGGCCCCCACATCCTGAAGAAGGGCCCCTAGGCTGGGATCTTTTACCAAACTTTCACGGGGCCTCCTTTATGATGAATTTATAGCGTGAAAAAACGAAAAAATGATTAAAATTCTCCCGGGCCCCAGGACCGGAGCCTTGTCAGCCCACCCCTTGTGGGGGCCATGGGTTGTCTTATTCTAAGTATGGATAGCTTCTCGATTTACCCCAACATGTTTATCGTATTTCTTTTTAAATTTGTCAATTGTGATACAATTTACTACCTCCGGGGGTAAGCTATTCCATTTATTAACAACCCCATTAGAGAAAAATTCCGTGCGACACCATAACCTTGCATTGTCCCTCACCAATCGATTGGCGATCACCAATTTAAAAGCAGTCGATTGGCGGTGTACTAAAAGTTCATGGTCCATCTTATCCATCCCATTGAAAATTTTGGACACTTCGATCATATCTCCTCGACACCTGCGTTGATCCAATGTAAACATATTCAAAAAATGAAGTCTCTTTTCATAACTCAAGCCCCGTGTGCCAATAAAGACACGCGTAGCTCTTCTCTGCACCCCTTCAACCAAGTCTATGTCCCTCTGTAGGTATGGTCTCCAAAACCTAACAGCGTACTCCAGTCCAGGACGAACTAAGCCTCGAAAAAGCGGAAGAATGACTTTAGGAGAACGCGAAGAGACTTTTTTGAAAATGAGACCAAGCATTATATTCGATTTTTTGACCACCGCTGAACAATGTTCAGAAAACTTAAGTCGCTCGTCAATGAGAATTCCCAAGTCGGTGACCCTAGTTGCATCCGGGATAGTGACACCATTCAACTCGTAAGAGAACCGTGGGTTGTTCGAACCAAAATGAGCGACCATGCTCTTATCAACGCTAAACGTCATGCTCCATTCATTTGCCCATGCTGCAATCCTGTTTAAGTTGGTCTGGAGCAACTCCCGATCGTTTTGATCTCCGATTACCCCCATTAGCTTCACATCATCCGCGAATTTGCTAGTAATCCCATCGATACCCTGATCGAGTTTATCGATAAAAGGTGAAAAAAGTATGGGGCCGCTGCTCTAGAACATAGTTTCCCAACCTTTTTTGTCCCATCGCCCCCTTCTTCAGAAATTTTTTTTCCCATCGCCCCCAACGCAATCTAATCCATAGGATCCTATGTCATACCCGTAGCTTCTACTGCCCCCCTGGAACATTCTATCGCCCCCCAGGGGGCGTTAACGCCCACGCTGGGAATCACTGCTCTAGAAGTTGTTGTCTCAGCACTGCCAAGGCGGAGACCGCTGACGTCATACTCTCTCCAGCGGCCACTCTACAGTAATTAAGGCGACTTGATAAGGGCCCCTATTCTAGTGGCTATAAGTAATATACCAATCTTATATGCCAATCTTAGCTCAAGGAGGGGAGGGGGGGGGAAGATTAGAACCCCCCCTTTGAGTACGCCAATGGTCCCCAACATTTAGCTCCTGGTACATTTCGGCCCAAGAAATGAAATTTGACCCCCTCGTTACAAAACGGGCTCGTATTTGAAATTTTATGCAATCTGGCAAAAGAAACCTTAAATGAAATTCGACATCTTGACCTGGAATCATTTCCAATAAGCAATTTTTTCCCCTTTCTTTTCCTCGCTTAGAAGAGCGTTCTTAACTCCCATGAAATCTTTTTCTCTCCTATCTTGTATGAGGTATAAAAGAAGGATTCGACACCTCTTCGGTCATGAGAAATTCTTCGAGTAAATACACTAATTGAAAAAAAGAATCTACACTTCCCCTTCCAAAGGAACCCCCCCCCCCCTAGAGGCTATTAACTGAACTTTCTTTTTGAAATATACGTATATAAATAAAATGGATTTCGGCCCACTTAATTTACTTCAAATTCGATTACGTTTTCTACACAGTAATGGATATAGAAATCGTTTCAGTTACTGAAAAAAAAGAGAAAGAAGAAAAAAATGGACACAAGGGTCTGCCTTTCCAATAATGAAAATAACGAGCAGACGACACTTCGATGCCTGCAGGAAAATAAAATAAAGAAAAATGGCAGAGAAGTGAGAAGGTGAAGAAGAAACGAGAATCTGCACAAAAAATCATTATGTACTATTTTTATTTTTTTTCGTTGGATCGTTGACCGCGTAAACTAACTGTAACCGAGGTGAAAATTACCCAACTAAGAAATAAAAGAAAGAAAGAAAAAAAAAAGAAACTAGAAAATTGGCATCATCGAGAATGGTGGAGGGGGAAGCAACAGGCTTGGAAATGCTCACATACATACGCACAAGATATAAAAAAAGCACGATCAAGATCCGTGAGTGATGACATGCCCAACCGAGGCAAAGTGTGAACCAAAACACCTGAGAGGGTTAATTATGTTTAAACTGCATGTAATCGTTGGTTAATTACAGTAGATGCGACTAGTGAAGAAATAAAAATCCGAAAAGGAGGGGAAGAAGAGAGATTCTCTTCTCCTCTGAATACTCTTCAAATTAACACCGTCGAGAAAACGTCGGGGAGGGAAGACAAAAACTCTACCCCTCTCGAAAACTAGCACCGAGCTGTTAACTTTTTTTTTTTTTGCCCCTCGAATGGCGACTGTTATCTCGTCTGCCTTTGCCGCCGATCTTTTCCCGCTCGATGCTGCTGCTGTTGCCATCAGTCACGATCTAAACCCTATAATTTAACCCCCCCTCCCCCAACCTTCCCTCTAAACTTCACGGTTAGCGAAAAGTGTAAAGAGACGGAGGATGAGGAGGGTATCAGATATATAAAATAACTTAGAAGATCCCTCAGACACTACGAGAGAGAGGAGAAAAGATGGTGGAGATGGTGTGAGGACTAAGAAGGTGGGTATGTAATGTTTTTTAAACTGTAACCGGTAATCAAGGGGAAAGGTAAGGTAAATGCCAGTGGAGACGTTTTCAAGCAATTAATCATTGGTTAATCCTCCATCTCACACCTCCTTTGGAAGTGGTAATTGCCCTGGTGGAACCTGGAGGCGGACACAAACCCTTTGTCGCCTTGTTATGCTATAGGAGGCGAACGATGATGATGATGATGGTGGTGGTGGCTCAGGCACAGTTTCTTTTAGCCTTTCACCGCACATTCCTTCTTCCCACTTTGCAGAGATCCATGCTGTAGATAAAGTCAGGAATCTTGAAGAATATATGAACGTATATAAAATTATATATAATATATGGAGGATTGGGATATATATATGGGAGAAAAAAAAACGTTGGTATAAAGAAGAAGAAAACTGTTAATGTCATCCTCACGTTGCCTTCCCTTTTTATATAAACTTCTGAAGGTCGTTATCACGCGCGTGTGACGTCACGATGGTATAGCAATGGCTGCGTTGGTGGTTACATCTTTGTTCACGGATTCTTCTTTCCTTTTGTTGTTATTAATATTATTCCATCCCCTCCCTACGCCTTCTAAAGTTTCTTCTTTTGACATCTCACTTCTTTCTCATCATTCATCTACCGCCATCTTGTTTTTTGTTTCTTTTTTTCATCTAGTGTATTCCTTCTGAAAGAGAAAGGGGAAAAAAAAAAATTAGAATACGTACCCTACTTAATTATCAGAAACTAAAGATATCGAGATCACTTTGCAACTATTGTGCGCGCGTGTATTACGCAGTCAACTCACATTAATGTGACCACCTCAGATTAACTAAATGCACGGCTAGACCAGCTGGGATGGAACTCAATTAGGTGTTGGAAAGTGTTCACAGGGATACGGAGCCATGCTGACTGCAGTGAAAGCTGCTGGAGTGTGTGTGGTGCAGGCAGGGTCGTCTTAAGAGCATCATGGAGCCCCCGGGTCAAATGATTTTTCGAAGCCCTACCAGCGAAATTCTCGAAGTTTTCATCGAGATCTCATTTTTGTGAGGGCCCCAGGGCCGTGCCCGGGTGGGCCCATGCCTTAAGACGGCACTGGGTGCAGGGTCTATAAAATGAACAACTCGATCAAAGTGATTACGTAAATACTTGAATGGGTGAAGTGATTACGTAAATACTTGAATGGGTGAAGTGATTACGTAAATACTTGAATGGGTGAAGTGATTACGTAAATACTTGAATGGGTGAAGTGATTACGTAAATACTTGAATGGGTGAAGTGATTACGTAAATACTTGAAGTCTGGGCAATTTGAAGGCCAGGGAAGAATATTAAATTCTTCTTCATGCTCTCCAGCTACTCACTTCAAGATGTGTGGTACGTCGCCTTGATGAAAAGTGACTTTGCCTCTTCGAACCCTGGTCCTTTTTGCATACCGGACAAGAATGCTAACCAATACAACCTAATAATGCGTAGAAATAAGGAAATGACAATTGTGTCTCTGGTGTATTGATTAACGCACTTGTCAGGTATGCAAGGGGACCCGGGTTCGATTCCCGGAGGAAACAAATCACTTTTCTTTCCAAATATTAGTTTCGTCATGATATCCAGAAAATTCAATTTCTCAGTCTATCCATACTGCCATCCACATTGATGGGTGGACCCAGAGAATGCCACGAAACAAGTCCCAGACAGCGGTTCTCAAACTTCTGACACCCGCAGCTCCCTTGCCATATTCATGGTTCATCTGCGGCTCTCCACAATAGTTTTGACCTCGGTCGTAAGACCAGGGCTGGCGAAATGTCAGGAATGAAATTTCCGGGACAGAGATGTCGGAGGCAAAAATTCCGGATATAGGGCCGTTCAAGTATTACGCCAACTAATTTTTAGCCATTTTGGACCCTCCCACCATCAACAAAATTTCGTCAGCCCTGCCCCCTACCTTCTAACGCATGTTGGGGGGATCAGAAACGTACGCGGGAGAGGAGCATGGGGAGGGGGGGGGGGCTCATGTGTCCCCAGACAAAAAAAAAATTTCTTAATGCAAAAGAATATTTAAAAAAAAAATTAAAATTTCGAAAAAAATCCCCTTTATATGTTATTATAATCAATTTCTATTAATTTCAATGCTATTTGAAGGGTAAAACTGAAAATTTCTCATTAAGAAATTCATTGCGACCCACCCTTTAAGCCATATATAATAAACCCTTGACCCGCAAACCAAATGTGGCCCTGAAGGTTATCTGATGTGGCTTGCCTTCTCAAACCTAATTTTGTAAAAATGAACTAAGCGGGGCACATTTACAAATCGTTTAAGTGACCCGTGACATAATTCGAGAGCATTTAAGTGGCCCATGGCACATTTTCAGATCACTAAAGTAGACCTCAAAGATCACTTTCACATTCAAAGATCACTTAAGTAACCCGCGACACAGTTACAGAACACTTAAACGATCCGTGGCACATTTAGAGATCCCTTGTGTGACATGTGGCTCAGTTTTAGAGCACTTAAGCGTCCCCCAGTGCGGTTTTACATCACTCAAGTTATCTGCGGCACATTTCCAGATTACTTAAGTGATCCGTGGCATAATTACGGATCACTCGAGTGATGCGTGGCACAGTTCCAGAGCACTTAAGCGGTCTGGACACATTTCCAGAGCACTTGAAGGATCCGTGAAACATTTAGAGATCACTAAAGTGGCTCTGTAGGGGCTTATCAATAGGGATAATGCTAGTTCAGGTGCCCAATAAATATCGAAAGGCTTTTCCGTTTACAACGCACCGAAAAAAATGCCATTAAGAATATCTCATATCTTCATAAAGGATGGTTGATGACGTAAGCAATATCAAAACTCCCCATCCCCTTGTCGTAAAAAGTCAGCAAAGCGTATAAACCCCCTATCCTGGGCCGTGGACTGAAAAGATTGTGCAACCCGGGTGTTATGTGTTCAGTGCTTCCATCTAGCTTCCAAATTGTTAGTCATAATTGGTTAACTGCGCGAAAGTTTTTTTTTGTGGTGTCCCAGGGCGGTGGTGGTGGTGTCCAGGGCTTTGGTGTCTACGGCTCTACGCGGAGAGGGACTACTTGAACAGGATGCAGGTTCTTATTTTTCCCTTAAAGATTGAAAACAGGTGGTACCAGTTCTAATTGGGGTCTCAATCGGGTTCGCCGGCTGGTACATATATATCTTTCAATCCCTTGGATCGAATCCCTCCCAACACGGTCGATGATGCAAAAAAAGAAAACATAGCACGAAACAAAACATTCTCTAACGACAACACTCATCAAATCTGTGAATGAGGTTTCAACTAAAAATGCCAAACAAAATCGCACCAAACATCCAATGATAACGATCATTATCACCATCATCGCCACCTGCCCCGTCTACCAAAATGATTGTCTGAGTAAATTTGCGGTCTGGTCTAGGTAAAAAAAAAAGACCGCATGGAACTACTTAGTATGGTATATAAGGAAACGGGGGGATGTGGGATGAGGGGAAAAAATTGGCTGAACTCCATTATCAGTTCCGCCCCTTCGCTAGGAGGCATTTATATATAAATACATACAGAGAGCCGACTCTCAGAAGAAATTCCTTGTTGGGCAATGAAGGTAAGTACTGGGACCTGTCGTCGAGAATCATCCACTTTGGAGTCCATTAAAAAACGATGGAATAAATATATATTTTTCCTATGCTTGTTCTTCTTCTTCTTCATCATACGAGAGAGAGAGAGAGAGAGTTTGAGGGTACCCTGGGGCGACAGACACCGACCGTGAAAGGAAAGGCCCACCTTGATTATTAGCGCGCTTCTGTTGGTGTCGAAAACGGTTTTCAGCTTTGTAAACCACCCCACAACCCTCCATCCACAAAAACCACCGCCGACAGCAGCCAATTTCTTCACAAGCAGTCGTCGGGTGAAGTGACGAAAGTATAGGTTTAAGAAAACCTTTGATTATTATTCCCCCCCCACCACTACTATCTGCCATATTTTTCTTTCTTGTATATTGGCAGAAGGGGGATTCTTCACTAAATACGTCCAGCTAGGTAACAACACTGGTAATTTTCCACTTCTCACCCTCTTTCCCCCCCCATCTTAACCTTTGATGTAGTGAAATTTGTGAGAATCTCTAGATGAGAAAATGTTGAAGATATTGGGACCAGATACGACGCGAGGGTCGGGGGGGGGGGGAACCAAACGCAGAACTTTTTTGGAAAGTTCTTGTGCAAGGAATCCCATCATAAGAATGATTAAAGTGGTTATTCATGAGCCAAGATGAGCCTGCGATGTCACCCTTGATGTATTGACTAACAGTTTATTCTAATTATTTTTACAGTACCTGCTCCTTGAGAAACACTGGCCTGATATCTTGACCGTGACTGATTAGAGTGGAATCACACGGTTTTCTTATTAGATGACAGTTTTAATATGGTTGGTATGTCAGGACGAGGGAAGAGAAGAATCCGTTGCCCTACCCTTCCAGTAATTTATGCCACTTGGCACCGATAAATGGTCAATCGTTTTCTATGTGGCATTAGAATAATGGAAGAGAACATTGACAACTGCCTGTGACGAAATTTTGCTTTCTCGTTGTCTTTCTCTGTGTTTCAGCTGGTGAAGCGACCGAAACATCGGCAAGACAAAAAAAGCTTTCAACTGAAACACCAACAAGACAAAAAAAGCTTTCAACTGAAACACCAACAAGACAAAAAGGAAGCCTACAACTGAAATATCACAAATGAGACAAAAAAAAAAAGATCTACAAGAAAAAACACCGACAAGACAAAAAAGCGTACAACTGAAATAGACTTTTGTCTATTATCTCACCCAAAACGTAATTTTCTAAAACTGAAACAAGACAAAAAAAACCTACAGCTGCAACACGAAATAAGACAAGAAACAAAAAAGCCCACAACTGAAACATCATAAAGACAAATAAAAGTCTACGATTGAAAACACCAACAAGACAAACAAAAAGCATACAACTGAAATAGACTTTTGTCTATTCTCTCACCGAAAAGGTAATCTTTTTTTACAACTGAAACACAAAACAAGACAAAAAAGAAGAAGCCTGCAACTGAAAACACCGAGAAAAAAACAAAACAAAAACAACCTAACAAGACATGTAATAAGGTCCATAACATAAGGTCATATAACATAAGGTCCACAACTGAAACATCATAAAGAGAAAGCCAACAGCTGAAACTTCGGCAAGGCAAAAAAGAAACACCAGAATCCGAAGTCCACAATATTATCTGCATCGTCTCTCTATTTCGACAGTAAAGTTTTGAGAAGAGCTTCAAAAGAATTTATTTTCCGATACAACATTGTTTTACGAACAAATCTACTATCCAATCGAAAGCATTTCAGAATAGCATTTCTTCTCTCAACTCAATATTACGTAATCATTATCAAGATGTCGTGTCTCGTCAAGTGCTCGCTCAAGATTAGCATCCGCTCATAACATCAAGATTACATTTCCTTAACAAAAACTTATCAGGCCTACGAGAGAGAGAGAGAGAGAGAGAGAGAGCATTTTTATCAGTCATAACTCAAGGCTAAACTCTCGCTTAATATATAATAATAAGGAAAAATAGCGAGGCTCGAAAAAATAAAAAAAAAGCACGTGCTTTTCATGATCTTTAATAATGGCGGAAAACACCGTAGTTGTGATCGGCGCTGGTTTGAGCGGTAAGTTGGTTACTTTTCGTTTTACGTTTCAGGTTACATTTCATTTTTATTCTGAACTAGCTATAATACCCGGCTCTGCCCGGGTTTTCTTCAATGAAGCCTTTTGGATCACGTGATATATCTCCCTCTCTCTTTTTTTGAGGGACATACAAACCGTGTCTAAATTAACCAATATGGTGACTTCCTGCTTGACTCATGAAAGAAACAAATCTAGATTTAAAGAAACGTAGAAATGAATATTTTTTGCTTTTTTTAAGAGGCTAGTTATTCCGATTCCCCCCGAACTTCAAGTTATCCATCTGTTATTGCCTATTTGTGCTTCAAAAACGCTTGATTAAAATTGCGAAATTTCTTCGATGTACTTTCCGGGCCTATAATTAATTTTAAAACAAGCTAAACTATAGGCATTTATGCAATTGAATATTAAAAAACAATACAGAGACATTAATATGCATGCTTGAGAAGATATAAATAAAAAAAAGCTGAATTTTTGTTGTCAATCAACAAAGTGATCTGAGAGATTGGTGTTGACATGAATTAACTTTGCTTTGACCGGATGGTGTTAGACGAGAGTGATTTTGCTTCAGATGCACGCAGCTTGTGTTAGAAAAGCAAAGGAAAATTACAAATTTGTTTACGCACAGGCTGCACATAATATGCCTCGCTCCGGCACTGGACTGCGTTGTATGTGCATAGCGGACCGATGATTGTCCCAAGAGGACTTGAATTGATTTTTTTTAGTGCCTATTTTGGGCATTTTTAGTGCCTATTTCGACCATTTTTAGTGCCTGAACTTCCGGGCTCTAGTCACCTCAAATTTTGGGACTTGATGGCAGTACCAACAATTTTAAATCAAACAGTGGAAACACCCATTTTACGAGTTCGAATTAGGGTCAATATCGTCTTAACGCATAGGCCCACCCGGGCCTCACAAAATGAGAAGTAGTTGAATTTCTTGATAATTTAACAGGTAGGGCCTCAGTGAAATCACTTGGCCCGGGGGCCCATGCTGCTCTTAAGATGGTTCTGACCACCACCACAATAATTCTTCTGAGCTAAAACAGAACCGCTTTATATGTTAAGAAAATTCGATAAATCCGGTTATTATGCATAGTTATCAACCATGTTTTGTAAGTATTGTTGTAATAAACAAAATAAATTTTGTTTTCCACATTTATCGGGATTATGTGTAATTCCTGGCTCGTATTGAAAAAAATGTGATAAATCGTCAATAAATTATTCAAATTTATCGGAAATTTTATTTAAATGTCAGCCTAGGATGGTCGGTGCCCGAGTGGCATGGTGGTGAGATGCTCGTCTACCATCGTGAAGGTTGTTGTCAGGGTCCCGGGTTCGAACCCAAGGGAGGAGGATATTGATAAGATATTTTCCCTAACGAACTCGAGGCGACCACCGATAGACAGCGCCTTCACTTCCAACCCATCTCACTAATGGCAGTAAATTGCACTATAGCGATATGGCCAGAGTTGGTGAAGTAGCTTAGGATGGTGGATTCGATCAGTGCTGTTGCTTATGTTTGAAACGTTGACAAATGTGAAGAAAACGTGTAATTTTATGCATTTGTGAACTTTAATACTGAAAAATGCCAAAAAATTTTCAATGGGGAACGTCTTTTCATTTGCGTATAATCCGGGCTTTAGTAATGAAAAAGTTTATTCGAACTCACCCGAGATAAGTTGTCAACAAAGAGACGAACAAATATTAATGATATAGTAGATGTTTGTGAAGTAGAACCGTCCTAATCTGCAGAAAGTAATACGTCGCTCCTACAGTTGCCAAGCTCAATGCTGCCGTCAATTGGTTAATTTTTATTTCCCGTCAGAATTTCAGACCAGGAGGAAAGGGGGAGTGGGATTATGACGGTCAAAAAAAGCTATACAATAGTCTTAGACTTGAAACGTTTCGACATTTTGACATATGTCTAGCACGGACATTATGAGTCGAAGCACAAAAAAAAAGGAAGAAAAAAAGGAAATTAACAATATTCGTCTGCTCTCGTGTTTAATGAATTGTGCTCACCGTCTGGTCAGTTTTATTACCTCTTCTGGAATAAGGGAGGGTTCCCTCCTATACCCTCAGAAGTTTTTTTCTTATATTTTGGGAGTGCTGGTTTCTTTGCCAGAGGAATCAGCATTTTGACAGTTGTTTACATCCTATTTTCTTTATTTCTGTTCTGAATGGAATATTGGTAACCCCCCCGCCCCCTCCCACATCAGTATGTAGCATCTACTGTTGGTGCAGGCGAACAATGGTATTCTGGTATTCTCAAAATGGAAATTACGGGTTTTTTTTTTTAAACTGTTTTTCCGACTGTATTTTTCATGTTATCCTGGGCCATGGTTAAAACAGCATCTGTCCTGATTGGAAACAACTTTTATCCGACTGGGAACGTTGATGGCATTGATAAAAGCATGCGAAAATGTGTGGAGAAAGAACACGCTCGCGCGCACGCAAACACTCATGCCATTGATAAATAAATAAATTAATAAATAATTGAAGAGATAAATGTCTCAGACTGAAAAAAAAAATAGAATGATTCTGGAAACCTGAAAAGAGGAGGACAAAAGAACGAATTTTCTAAAACGTAGGAGGTTGAGGACGCTTGAAATGACAACAAAAAAGAGGATGGATGGTAACTGTATACTAATATGAAGAAGTTTACTTTTTTTTCATTCAAGTGACGCCACCATATGTAAGGGGGCCGTTCAAGTATTACGTCATCATTGATGGGGGGGGGGAGAAGGGGTTTCCGATTTTCCGACTTTTGATGACAAGGGTGGAGAGGGGGGGGGGTGTTGGATAATGCTTACGTCATCAACCACCCCTTATGAAAATATGAGTTAGGATTCAGAGGGGCAGAGCTGATGACGAAATTTTGCTGACAGGGGAGGAGGAGGGGATCATCGTTATGCTGACTTTTGCTGACAAGGGGGGGGGGAAAGGGGGTCAAAAATGGCTAAAAATTTGCTTACGCAATACTTGAACGGCCCCTAAGTGACGTTGCATAGGATGAGCGCACGTGTCTGCTTGTCTCTTTCGAAAGGATAACCCCAGATAACAATGCAGCGCCTTCTAGCAGTATAGTATTTTCGAATGTTAATATAATACATTAATAGGTACTATATATTGTATATTGAATACATATAAGTACTTTGAGAACTTGTATGATTGTATATGTGTACGATTATTAGCTTTTTTAATATCAAATTTTGTAATTTATAAGGGAAAAATATAATTTATATCCAAGATCAATCGATTTTGATATGTTATTAAAGGAAAATTATATATATATATTTATTAAAAAGGTATACTTGCTTTTGAACCGGGTTGCAAAATTACTAATATCTGCTACTTTCCTATGTAGGGTAAGGGGCCAGTGAACTATGACAAGAAGACATTATTCTGTAAAGGGATCCAGGCCTCTATCTAATTTTCACCTCAAAGGGTAAAGAACCTTGCCACTTATGTCAGACCATTTTGAAATCGGAGAACTTTAACTATAATCTCTCCTGCACTTGTATGGGATCCGAAAATTTCACCCAGAACATTTCGCCTGCCTTGACCTTATCAGCGACCAAGTGATTGGGTGAGTGACCATATCGCTGACAATACCTACTTATGGTCATTCACTCGTATAGTCGCTCAGCTACTTACTTTGTCACTCACACTGTTAAGGCAGGCGAATGCCAGGGGGCGAAATTTCCGTTGGTAAAATGTCCCGGGGACGACACGTACCGGGATGAAATGTCAGGGACGAGATGTCGGAGGCGAAATTTCTGTAAACAGTATTTATATCCGTTGTTCTCAACCTTTGAAAGCCCGCGGCCCGGTTGAATTCTTTTTTTTTTGAGTGGAAGGCTCGCTCGTAAACACGACTAATGGGAAAAAATGAAACAAGATGAATCACTCACACACGGCCCAAGGGTTGAGAAACACAGACTTATATTGTGTAATAAGGAGGAAACTGTATTTCTCACATCAAACTCTATTTTGATCATTGTTTTCACGAAATGAACGGCAAGGAAAACGCTATATCCGTGAAGAAAGTGTTAAATGGAAACCACTGCGCATGGTGAATGTTCACGAATACGTTTCGTAAATACAATACGGAAAAAGATTCATAGCTTTCCCATGTGATATTACAGGTTTAAGCGCCGCTCTGTGCTTGCAAAAAGCTGGAATTGACGTGCTAGTTTTGGAAGCCAGAGACAGGGTCGGAGGTCGGACCTTCACAAAATATGTGAGTGCACTCTACGAATATCTTTTTATGCATATTTTAAAATATTTAACTTTTGTTCGTTACGGAGTATCGAGCAGAATCTTCCAATGTCGATAAAATGCTCTGACAATAGAAAACTAATTTCATTAACAATAGAACTAATTTCATTAACAATAGAACTAATTTCATTACAACTGCGTAACTGGTGGTCACGCTATCACCGATGGGTGCTCATGCTCGAAATTCCAGTGTTATTTTCACCGCGGAACATATAGGTGAATCTCCATTTCTGGCAACGAAAAGAATAAAAGGCGTTTTTTTTTCTTTTAGGATCCAAAGACAGGATGGGTAGACATCGGAGGAGCTTACGTTGGTCCTACGCAAGACCGTATACTGAGAATTGCCAAAGAGGTCGGCGTAGAAACGTATAAAGTGAACGAAGTCGAAGATCTGATTCATCTGAAAAATGTGAGTTTAAACATTTCGCGTGCAAGCTTTTGGCGACAAATTTGGGTTATCTCTATTTGACGAATCGGCGACAAATCTGGTAACCTCGTCCTAACCTAACTACACGTTGGAAAAAAGAAGGGGAAAATAATATATGTGTATATATATATATAGTTAAAATATTATTTTTTAATGAAAACAAATTAATTATGTGAACTGGAAAGCAAAAAATATGAACAATGAAAGTTTCAAAAGAAATTAATCGAAGAATTCAAAAATGAAAAATTCAAAAACAAGAGCCCTAGACATTGGCTAGTCATTTTTGAATTCTTTTTTGAATTTTTCATTTTTGAATTTTTCATTTTTGAATTTTTCATTTTTGAATTCATTTTTGAATTTTTCATTTTTGAATTCTTTTTGAATTTTTCATTTTTGAATTCTTCGATTAATTTCTTTTTGAAATTTTCATATTGTTCATATTTTTTGCTTTCCAGTTCACGTAATTAATTTGTTTTCTGTTTTCATTAAAAAATTATATTTTAACAATGTTTTTTCACTACACTGCATATTACAGCTGGTATTGGTGAGTTTCGACAGAAATAAAATAAAAAATAAATTTATATATACATATAAGAGATATATGGTGTACACGAGAGAGAGAGAGTTTTGGCGTAAATTACACATTTTAATAGGTATCCTTATAAAAGGGCATATACATTACACGTATATTACGCGTATAGGCTACGTGAAATTTAAAAAAATATATATATGCATCTTTAAATGTTGAAGTTTCCCTGAAAAGGAAAAACATGCACATAAAGAAATAATATGCATAAAAGGAAAAAAAAAATATGCACAAGAAGAAAAACATGGGCAAAAAAAAAAAATTTGTACAACAGTAAAAAAAAAAAAATAGGAATACGCATATTAAAAGCACTGAACTCAGACTAACCTAAGAGAAAATAAAAATATGCAGTGAAACTAAAAAAATATATATACAATAAATTAAGAAAACGTGTATTTCGAAGCTCAGAATATGTATTTAGCTGTAAAAAAAAAATATACATTTGCAAATGCCTAAAAATGTGATTTCAAAAAGTACTTAAAAATATGCATTCAAAAAGTACTTAAAAATATGCATTCAAAAAGTACTTAAAAATATGCATTCAAAAAGTACTTAAAAATATGCATTCAAAAAGTACTTAAAAATATGCATTGAAAAAGTACTCAAAAATATGCATTGAAAAAGTACTTAAAAATATGCATTGAAAAAGTACTTAAAAATATGGATTGAAAAAGTACTTGAAAATGTGATTTCATAAAAGTACTTAAAAATATGCATTGAAAAAGTACTTAAAAATATGCGTTGAAAAAGTACTTAAAAATATGCATTCAAAAAGCACTTAAAAATATGCATTGAAAAAGTACTTAAAAATATGCGTTGAAAAAGTACTTAAAAATATGGATTGAAAAAGTACTTGAAAATGTGATTTCATAAAAGTACTTAAAAATATGCATTAAAAACCATAAAATATGCATTAAAAAACCCTAAAAATATGCATTAAAAAACCTAAAATATGCATTAAGAAACCCTAAAAATATGCATTAAAAAACCCTAAAAATATGCATTAAAAAACCCAAAATATGTATTAAAAAACCTAAAATATGCATTAAAAAACCTAAAATATGCATTAAAAAACTTAAAAAATATGCATTAAAAAACTTAAAAAATATGCATTAAAAACCCCCAAAAATGTGCATTAAAAAAAACAGCTAAAAAAATATGCATTCAAAAAGAAATACCTACAAATTTGCATTCAAAAAAATACCTAAAAATGTGCCCTAAAACGAACAATACCTAATCGTAAAATATTTTCTTGATAAATTAAAGAAATGTTAAAGATTGGGAAGATGAAAAAAATCTTGCAAATAGGACAATGTGCTATAAATATTAAAAAATGCACTTATTATAAAATTTCGGTGATTTTATGCATTCAATATGCACACTAACTATTATATAAAAAGTGGTAAAATATGCAATTGCGTATTATCCGGGCTGTAATTATTATTTATTTATTCAGTAGCGCGTAAGGGCCACTTTCAGTGAACGAAGTCATACACCCCTAGCATTTTACTCAATGTCGGCCGTTGTCGACGGCGCGACGTTGCTTGCAGCGTGTTGTCACTTTGAGTGGACGACCAGCCTCATGCGTTCGGTGGTAGCGCCGTCTAGCGGTTCACCGCTTGCGTTATGTCCACGTAGTTGTACGATGGAAATTGCGTCCTACCACTTTGTCACTCCTCAAATATTTGTTCGTGAGGTCTGAATAACCATGTGTAATCATTATCGTAATATACATTATGACGTGTCTCTCGTGTTCTTCTGATGCATATAATGGCCCAGTCCATGGCCCGTGGACCAAATGTGGCTCTGAAGTCATCTGATGTAGCCAGCAACGTCAACCCTAATTTTGTAGAAATGAAATAAGCGGCACATTTCCACATCACTTAAGTAACCCACGGTGCAGTTTCACATCAATTGGGATCCTTCCCATGACATATTCTCAGATGACTCAGGTGGTCCGTGGCACAGTTTCGGATAACTTGAGTGACCGTCGGCATAATTACAGATTACTCAAGTGACCCGCGTCACATTCACAGATCACTCAAGCGGCCCGCGGCACAGTTACAGATCATAAAAGTAACTCGCTGAGCAGTTCCGGATCCCCCAAGCGTCCCGCGATGCACTTATAGAACAGATCAGTTAATTTAGTGTCCCACGACACTTTTTTCACACCAGATCAATGAAGTGGCCCACACTCACGCGACATCCATGTACTTTATGTTAATTTTTTTTTTTCAATGTCATAAATCCGGGCTGGACAAATAGCAGAAAAATCTAGGCGCCAAATGTTCTTTTGCCTTTTTCAGGGCATAGTGGCCTACTTTCATGTTTGCAGATATGCGCTATGCTATAAAGTCTAAACATTTTGGGCTGCTCTTCGCTTGCAATTTAGTAACTACACAAAGAAAATTTTTGGCATTAATACCAATATTTTGGTCGCCGTGGCCCCTGGGATTTGTCCAGCCCCGATATTTTAATCTTGTCTATCCCCCACACACAGCCACTTTGTTGGACAATTTGCCGCTTGTGACGATAGAATTTGTACTTCTTCGCAAGTTTGTACTTCAATCGTACCCTTTGGCGTTGTTTCTCTTACATTTCAGGGAAGAGTGACGAGGTTCAAAAGCAATTGCCTGCCCTGGAGAAGGAACATTTTCGCCAACATGGATATAAATAACATTTTCTACCTGATGGATAAAATGGGAGAAGAAGTAAGTGGTTTTCGAGTCATTTCGATGGGCCACATGTTCAAAACCCATGGGTCCGGCCAAAGACGAGTTTTTATGGTGGCTTTCATAAAACATTTGGTGTCGCCAATTTGATTGTTCTTTCAATATTTTCCAATGTGAAAACTCCGTATCCATGCTCATTACTTATTTTTATGAAGATTCCAGCTGAAGCTCCGTGGGAATGTCCGCACGCCAACGAGTGGGACACCATGACTTACAAGGAGTTTCTTCGGAGAAACTGCTGGACAAAGTTAGTAGAACCTTTCTATCAATGAGCATTACTATACAGTACAATATACAGGGTGGTTGTTATAAAAAAAACTGAGACTACTCAGATGTATGTAGCGCCCATTCCGATGGAGGTATTTTGCCCGATGTAGAAAAGATGAGAACGAGGATAATGTTGCCAACGATAATTTCTCTAGAACGATATTTTTTCTTGGTCCACAGAATATCCTTATATCGAGGTTTCACTGTATATAGCATAGTTTCCCAACCTTTTTTTGTCCCATCTCCCCCTTAAGAAATTTTTTTTCTCCCATCGCCCCCAACGCAATCTAACCCATAAAGATCCTATGTTATACCCGTAGCTTCTACCGCCCCTGGAAAATTTCACATCCCCCAAGGGGGCGTTAAAGCCGGGTTTTCCTAAGAGCAGGTTTTCTGGGCAGCGTGCAACGTGAATCGCCCAGCGCTGCACGCCGTCCACTCACCAATAAGAAAAGCAGCATGACTGTTTTCCTACAGAGCGCAATACGGCTCGCGACGGCGCTTTACGTCGGGCGTGATTAGCCGACTGCTTCTGGAGGAGTCAAATGCGTCGTGCCGATGTTCTCTTCACTCTCTTGTGTGTTTTCTTTCCCTTCCATTCAAACCGGAGCATGCAGACGACAGAGTAGCTGATGCCAAGGCCATATACTATAATATAGCCGTCCTGATTTGATGGGCCACGCTAGGAAAACACAAACGCGTAGCGTGATTATGTAACACGTTTCTGCCGGCGCGAAATCGTCTAATTCGGTTCACGCGGCGCAAAAAATCTATTTCTAGGAAAACCCGGCTTAACGCCCACGTCGGGAATTACTGGTACATAAGATATATGGACCGTCAAGGTGTAAGGTGTGACTTCATTTGTCAACTTTGGGGGTACTTAGGAGACAAAAGTGCGTATTAATACGTGTGTTACACGCCTAAGCACACTATCTGAAGCAGAGCCCGCTCTGCGCCATAATGCATTGCTTATTCGCTTGAACGCTGTGCGAGACATGTCAATCCCACGTCGGATACAAGCAGTTATTCACGGTAATGGCACACTAGCCACTGTGTGGTTGTTTGTTCGTCGTGCTGATTTCTCGTTGAGAGGACCCAGGTTCGAATCCCCGTTGGCGGCTGGAGCTCATTTTCTGCTGTTTGACAACTTTTTTTGAGGTACGAATACGGGCCGATCTCTCACCCGAGAAAGTCTCTCCGAAGAAAGAGCAGGCAGATCTTCAACACGATATTCAGCCGCTGTGCGGTCTTGCGGGTATCGTCATGGGCCCGCATTGCGACGATGTAGGTTCGAACCTCATCGACAGCGCAGTGGTGGTTGGCTGAAGTTTATTTTCTGTAGTTTCCAACTTCGAGGTGGGAATGCAAGCCGACCCCCCCCCCCCTTCCCTCCCAAGTTAAAAAGTATCGCCGCAGAAAGCAACAGACCCCACACAATGGTACAAATATTCAATCATTACACTTCACTCACAATTCGAAGCATCGCGGCAGCACTAAAAATCTCCATGTACAACTCTAGATACGCACTTAGATGGCGCTCCGACATGAGTACACAAGCCCACTTCTGGCACAACTCACTCGGTAGTAAATTTTCCATGGCGATTAGACCGGAGTTGCGCTCGGTTTGGAAAAACGAACATTATATAGTGCTAACAAAACGCGAAAATTACAGTATATGCCCATTTTCACTCCAAAATAATGGAACGTTTACTGGTGGCACCAGTAATAAGAATAACTCTCTGACAACACAAATACGTTAGGTCCAAACTTATACACACAGAATACACGTTCCGGCATGCGCTTGTTCGTTAGAAATTCCATAGAAGAATCTTTAAGAATTAACCTAACTTACGTGATTCAACTGAAATGGATTCGAGAAAAATATTCTCAGTGGACGTTTTACCTCATAAGCAAATGCAAAGCTTCTTATTTTAAATGTTTGAGAATGACTGAACAGGCAATAGATATACCAATACTAATCACAACAATCAAACAGATAATTTCGGAAAGGATTCAGTAAAATGGACAGTACAGCGACTGGAACAATCGTAATTAACAAGGTAGCAAAAAAAAGTGGGCGTAGTCGGTTCCGTTAGGGCACTGACGTCACGCATGATGGGGACCGACTCCGGCGAGCCATCAGAAAGCCCTTGTTTTATAATCCCGGTTAAGAGTCACTCATAGTTCGAAAAATAGATGGCAGGTGGCAGCACTATGACAAGTATTACTCGGAAGCAAATTCCACGTTAGGTTTACAACACGGACACGCGCATTCCAACATGTACCGTTTCGTTCGCGGAGTTATAGGAACAAGGTGCATGCTTGTTTTAGTAATAGTAGTAGCCCTGGTAATGACTAGTATAATTCACTGCCAGTAGAGATTTCGTGTCGTGCCACAGACGTTCGCGTTATTTTTTTCCCACCCTCAGTGAAAATGCATGTTTGTTCGGCGTGTAAAGTATCGATTCGTTTTTACAGGGAGTGCGAAGAGTTTTTCACATTTTTCATCTCGATCAACATCACCTCAGAAGCGTACGAAGCGTCTCTCTTGAGTTTCCTCTGGTACGTGAAGCAATGCGGCGGAACCAAACGAATCTTTTCGACCACCAACGGTGGACAGGTCAGTCACACTTTTGTTTTCAACTCTTATCCGATTAAACAAATGGCGGGAACTTTTTTATTTTTTGGTGACTTTGTCAGTAAATGGAATTTTCACAATCAAATGCGACGAGGCTTATCGGTCTTCGATTACTTCATTACAGGAAAGAAAATTCGTCGGCGGTTCGCAGCAAATAAGCGAGAAAATGGCTGCGAAGTTGAAAGGTAATAATATTCGTTAGCGGACATCTAATTTTAACAGGAACGAAGTACTACCCGACTGACTGAAAATAAATGCATTCTATTATCAGGGAGTACCGACGCTCTTTTAACTTCCTTTCTCATCCCTGTTTTTAGCGGTGACTCCGTACACCCATCCTTCGGGAACGCTTCGATATCTCTCTGACATGGAAGCGGGGTGTGTCCGGTCTTCATAGGTGACTCCGCGCGAGCATGTGAAGAGCTAAATTGGTGGTGGTAGGTGTGTGGGTACACACTATGTCCCAAAAAGTTTATGGACTCTTGCTTTTTCTGTAAGAACGTGGTGTAATGAAATACAATATTTTCGCAGTAAAGGAAAGCATGTTTTCACAATAATTATTGGATCCTTATTAATTAATTGGATACATTAATCCATTAATTATTGGATAATTAATGTAATCAATTGCAGAAAAAAAAAATCTGAATTTTCTGACATAAAAAACGTATTATTCAAGGGAGTGCGGGAAGGCAAGTCGTATTGCTCTCGGGGGGGGGGGGGGTTGCGGGAAAGAAAAGGGGTTGGGGACCACAGCATCATATTCGATTCCGGAAAGGAAAGTATGGATTTCTCCCACACAAACGATCAATCTCCGAGAATTCATCAGAAAATTGACGAACGCTTCTAGTTTTCGAATCGGGATCTTCCAATCATCGTGCCTTGCAGGGACCTGGGGTGCTGCCTGGAATTAACTTTGCCATTATTTTACCGGACTTCCACGGAGCAAAAACGTTATGCAACCGTCGAACTATTTTGGTTCAATTCGTGGATACGTGAATAAATATTACGACGTTTATATCTAACTTTAAGTTTAAAAGCCATGAAATGATTTTGAAATGTGCAAAAACATCAGTTTCAATTTAAATTTATAACATTTCGTGCCACAAAAGAGCAAAAAACAAAAGAGTTTAAATTGTTAAATATGTAATTACAAATCCAAAAATAAAAACACGCAAAATGCCCACGAAATGGCGGCAAAGAGAACTTATAGTTTTTAGCCCTCTCACTCTATATAATATTAGCTATTTATAGCTAAAAATATACATATATATGTATAGCTAACTCAAAATAAAAGCAATTTTCACGAAAAAAAATACACTGCTATATCGTACTAGATTATATCTAGATCGTACTAGAGATTATAGTAAGTGACCTCGTGAAGAGAATGTGCGACCTAGTGAGTGAGTGACTCAATGGTAGACTGAGTGAGCGGGTGACAGAATGAGTGTGACTGAGAATTAGTGACTCACTAGGTCACTAGGCGTACGCAGAATTTTTTTAACGGGGGTTCAATGTTCTCTTCTGAAGTTGGGTTTACGTTTTTTCCTGAAAAATAACACTATAATATCGGCTTAAGGGAGGGGGTGAGTTAGAACTCCAAACACCCCCCCCCCGCGTATGCTAATGCTAGTGAGTAAGTGCGTGACCTGGTGATTGAGTATGTGACAGAGTAAGCGACCTAGGCAGTAAGTGAACGGCCTGGTGATTTAATGCGTGTGACAGAGGGAGTGAACTAATCAGGGAGTAACAGAGTGAGCGACCTAATTAGTGAATAAGCGAGTGAGAGTGAGTGAGTGACAGAGTGAGCGACCAGGTGATTGATTGAGTGTTTAACAGAGTGAGCAACCGCGTGAGTTGACGATAGAATGAGTGACCTAGTGAGTGAATGACAAGGTGAGCGACCTAGTGAGTGAATGATTGACCTAGGGAATAAACGAGTGACTAAGAGATCAAGTGAGTGATCGGCCCGCTGATAGAGTGATCGAGTGACGTATTGGGCGACATTGCGTGTGAGTGAGTGACCTGGAGTGTAAGTGTTCGATCTAAGTATAAGTTTCCGTATTTTTCACGTAGAAATATGGTCAGTATATTAAATACTATAATATTCCTGTGATTTACAGAGCCAGTGTTGCTGAACAAGCCGGTTGTCTCCATCACACAACTCGATGGTGAAGTCACTTTGAAAACCCTTGATAACGCTCAATACAAGGCAAGTATAAATTATTGCTATTAATTCGGAAACTGCATATTTTAATTTCCCAGTAATTGAATGACTCGCTATGTGAGAGGTGTGCCTTCTTATTTCAGTCGTAGGTTTCCAACTGGCGTTCCGCGAGGACCCCCCTTCTTGCGGTGCCAGAAGCGATGGAATTTATTATTAGTTCTGGGACAGAAATATATTCATGCTCGTTTGAGTTCCGCAGAAAGTCTCGTAAGGATCAAGGATTTTGAAAACCTCTGTACGGTAATTCCACGGGTATTCCTAGGTGAAATCTAGACCGGGGATATTTCTAGGTGAGTCCTAGACCGAAAAAATTATAGGTGATTCCCAGTGCGGGAATATTTATAGGTTATTCCCAGAGCGGGAATATTTATAGGTTATTCCTAGACCAGGGTCATTTCTAGGTGATTCCCAGAACGGGAATGTTTCTAGGTGATATCTAGATCACACAGATATTTCTAGGTGATATCTAGACCACACAGATATTTCTAGGTGATTACAATATAGACCACATAGATATTTCTAGGTGATTACAATATAGACCACATAGATATTTCTAGGTGATATCTAGATCACACAGGGACATTTCTAGGTGATATCTAGATCGCACAGGGACATTTCTAGGTGATATCTAGATCACACAGGGACATTTCTAGGTGATATCTAGATCACACAGGGACGTTTCTAGGTGATATCTAGATCACACAGGGACATTTCTAGGTAATATCTAGATCACACAGGGACATTTCTAGGTGATATGGGTGATATCTAGATCGCACAGGGACATTTCTAGGTAATATCTAGATCGCACAGGGACATTTCTAGGTAATATCTAGATCACACAGGGACATTTCTAGGTGATAGGCCTATTTAGACCCCACACAGGGATATTTCTAGGTGATTCCTAGACCAGCGATACTTCTAGGTGTTTCCTAGACCTGTGATATTTCTAGGTGTGATTCCTGGACCTGTGATATTTCTAGGTGATTCCTAGACCATATGTATTTTATCAGGTGATTCCTAGACCATATGTATTTTATCAGGTGATTCCTAGACCATATGTATTTTATCAGGTGATTCCTAGACCATATGTATTTTATCAGGTGATTCCTAGACCATAGGTACTTTATCGGGTGATTGCCAATGGTACAGCGGCTACACTACTTGCCCATGGAACGTATTGGGCCGGCATTGACACGAGTCTGGCCACGGCTTTACGTTGAAAGTGAAGTGTTGGAAATAAAACTACTTTCCCGGGTTGAAAGTAAAGTCTATTGTGTGTGTGATGGCTTCTTTTCATCCTTATAGCCAGTAGTGATATTTTTTAATGTTCAAAACACAGGCCAAGTACGTGATACTGGCTATACCACCAGCCGTCCAGATGAAGATTCATTACAGTCCACCGTTACCCGGATTGCGTAACCAACTGATGCAACGGACACCTATGGGGACGGCCATGAAAGCTACCGTGTACTACTCAAAAGCATTCTGGAAGGAGCGAGGTAATACTTCTGAAACGACTTTGGATCTCATCATGTCATTACCTATGTAAAGAAAAATACACTCGATGCTTTTATTCATTTGAGTAGGAAGTTATTTCACCTACTTTGAAAGTTCCCGGTTGTGAAAATACGTACTCAAAACATTTCCCTGTGCCAACGAACTTTGTCCGTTTGCCTTTCGTGAGTACTTGAGCCAATTAGATAACATTATTGGGGATAAGTATTTACGAAGTAGATGCGATAAATGCAAAATTTGGCATTTACGATGAATAAGTGCAAAAATTTGATTTTTTTACTTCTTTTCTCCGATATCTTGATAATTTACAATTTTTGAAGCGAGAATAGGAAATAACTGACACCACTACGCTTTATTGTATGGTGTCAGTTTAACACCACTCAGCTCTATTATACTGACTACGACCTATGTAGCATCCGTTGTGGTGAATGTATGGCATTGAAACTTGGTACTGTATATACGTTATTCGGACCATGGGAACAAGATGATAAAAAAGCGACACTTTTTCACCTGCTGGTAAAAAATTAACTGTTTTTTTGTTGAATCTTTCTTCTCTTCCCCCCCCCCCCCCCATAGTCCATATATCCTATATATACCAAATACCAAGTTTCATCAAAATAACTCCATCGGAATGAGCGTCACATACGTCTGAGTAGTGTCAGTTTATTTATAACCACCCTGTATGTCTTTCCCCGGGATCCAACCCGTGAACCTCACGGTAGCCCTCATGGTGGTGGTTGGTAGACGAGCATCTACCTCACCGCTGCGCCATTCATACCCCGAAAATTTGAGCAAAATGAATGTACGGTTAAGTTGTGATAGTAATCACAGATGATGAAAAGGGCCGGCCACACACACGGACGCAGACCATGATTATATGTTGACGTCGCTTCCCGTGAAGCAAGGATGCTCAGTCTTTAGGGGGAGAGTGCGGGCTTCTTCATTGGTTTGAAGAAGTGTCACGGTCTACTTTAAATGTGCCACGGATCACACTTAAGTGGTCTTTAAATATAGAGGTATCCAGTCCGTGAGGACAAAGGGCTGATATTGAGATATGTCGACGTGGCCTGGGTATCCTTCGGTTTGACGGTCTTTAAATGTGCCATGGATAAGTCAAGTTGTCTGGAAATGTGCCACGGATCACACTTAAGTGGTCTTTAAATGTACCACGGATCACTTGAATGATGTGGAAGGGCATCGCAGGCCACTTGATTGATCTGTAAAGATGTCGCTTAGTTCATTTTTTCAAAATTATGTTTGAAGTTCGAGAAATGCTCGGTGTTAACGCATTGATTTTTGTCTTCTCGACCAGGTTTTTGTGGGTCGATGCTGATCGAAGGTGATTTGTCCTACCCGGCATTCTTTTTACTGGACGACACGAAACCCGATGGAAGTCACCCTGCAATACTTGCGTGAGTACATCTAATTCTCATCTGAAACTTATGGCCTACGGAAAATTCACCGACCGACAATTCATCACCATGCAATTCACCGCCGGAAAATTCACCGAAAACAGTTCGATATCGCTCAGTGAGCCAGTAAGTGAGCGAGGAATGACCGAGTGAGTGAGTCAATAATTAATGACACAGTAGTTAGTAAGTGGAGTGGTTAGTGTTGGCGAGTGAGAAAACTATTGAGTGAGCGAGCGAGTGTGTGACCTAGAGGTCATAGTAAGTGACCTAGTGAGGGAATGTTCGACCTAGTGAGTGAGTGTCATGGTGAGCAACTCAATGGTAGGCTGAGTGAGCGAGAGTGACAGAATGAGTGTGAGTGAGAACGAGTCACTAGGTCACTAGGCGTACGCAGAATTTTCTTAAGTGGGGGGAGGGGGGTTGAATGTTTTTTCTTCTGAAGTGGAGTTGACGTTTCATCCTGAAAAATAACATTATAATATCGGCTTGAGGGAGGGAGGGGTTAGAACCCCAAACTCCCCTTCCCCCGCGTATGCCATTGCTAGTCAGTAAGCGCGTGACCTGGTGATTGAGTATGTGACAGAGTAACCGACCTAGTCAGTAAGTGAACGACCTGGTGATTTAGTGCGTGTGACAGAGGGAGTGAACTAGTAAGGGAGCAACAGCGTGAGTGACGGAGTTAGTGAGTGAGCGAGTGACAGAGTGAGTGATCTGGTGAGGGGTCTAGGTCAATTCGTCGCGATCAACTTGTCGCAATCAATTTGTCGCAGCGTCAATTCGTCGTGCTACAAACTCGTCGCGGTACAAATTTGTCGCAGAGTCAGTTCGTCGCGGTACAAATTTGTCGCAGAGTCAGTTCGTCGCGGTGCAAATTTGTCGCAGACTCATTTCGTCGCGGTACAAATTTGTCGCAGAGTCAGTTCGTCGCGGTACAAATTTGTCGCAGAATCAGTTCGTCGCGGTACGAATTTGTCGCAGAATCAGTTCGTCGCGGTACAAATTTGTCGCAGAGTCAGTACGCCGATCAAATAAATTTTCAAAATTCAGTTTTCATGGTATTCATGCCACACTTCCCGCTTTCTGGCGGGATCTCCATTTCTCGCAGCGAGGGGCGTTGGGCGAACACACCAAGATTATAAATTACGATAAAATAAATTTTCAAAATTAAATTTTCACCGTATAAGCCGCACTCCCGCTTTCTGGCGGGATCTCCATTTCTCGCAGCGAGGGGTGTTGCGGGAACACACCAAGATGATAAATTAGGATCAATGCCCATCCCAAAGCACAATTTGCCTAAGGGGTCATTCAAGTATTACGTCAGGATCGGGGAGGGAGTTTCGGATTTGTTGACTTTTGATGGCGGGGGGGGGGGGGGTTTGAAGGTCGCTTACGTCATCAACCACCCCTTTTTGAAGATATGAAATATTCTAAGCTGCTGGTGAAATTTTGCTGACGGGGGAGGGGATGGGGGTCAGTGTTTTGCTGATTTTTGCTGACAAGGGGGGAGGGGGGTCAAAAATGGCTGAAAAT
Source organism: Pholcus phalangioides (assembly GCF_987345545.1). Classification (NCBI taxonomy): domain Eukaryota; kingdom Metazoa; phylum Arthropoda; class Arachnida; order Araneae; family Pholcidae; genus Pholcus; species Pholcus phalangioides. The sequence goes on from NW_028301603.1 coordinate 32,732,975, forward strand.
CTGCTTACGTAATACTTGAATGGCCCTAATTCACTATTGAATATGTATCTGCCATGTAGGGAATACATCTTTGAGGAATTTTTTACCGACAATATATCTAAGGCAAGCATTACACTATGAAAGTGTTCTAAAAGTCCTTTTATAAAACTTGAAAAATTCAACCAATAAGATTATCGGTTGCATTTGCTCGAATGTAACCTATGAACTTTATTGGTTGGATTTTTTGAGTTTTTAACTTGAGCAACTTATCCGGTGCAAATTAAATTTTGAAAATGTATGTGATCGCAATTTATCATCTCGGTGTGCGCCCCAACTCCCCTCGCTACGAGTAATGGAAATCTCGAGAGAAAGCGACAAGTGTGGCTTATCCGGTGAAAATGAAATATTAATTAAATTAAATTATTAATTATTTCAGGTTCTTGTGGAGATACTGTAGTGGTTAATGTTGGTGGGAGTCTCGATTCCACATGGGACAGATACAAGTTTACACTTAAAGACAGCCTCCGCTGTACTGTAATTTGGGGAATATCATAAACACCGACATTTTTTTACAGAATTTTAAAATTTTATCATAGAAAAAATGATTTTTTTAACATTTACAATAATTAAATAATAAAACATTAATATCAATTGTAATTTTAATTTCGATGTAATTTCGATGATTTTTTTCGAAATGACAAAAAAAAAAAAAATTTATTAAACTGTGTGCATTTCTTGATGGAAAAAAACTTTTCTTCATGTTTATTTTTTCACGTATGAGACAAAAAACCTACATACAGATCGCGTGACGAGTTGACTCTGCGATAAATTGACGTCCCGACGAATTGGTTACACGACAAATTGTCACTGCGACGAATTTGTACCGCGACGAATTGGCTCTGCGACGAATTTGTACCGCGACGAATTGGCTCTGCGATGAATTTGTACCGCGACGAATTGGCTCTGCGACGAATTTGTACCGCGACGAATTGGCTCTGCGATGAATTTGTACCGCGACGAATTGGCTCTGCGACGAATTTGTACCGCGACGAATTGGCACTGCGACAAATTGATGCGCGACGAGTTGAGCGCGACAAGTTGAGCGCGACAAGTTGAGCGCGACAAGTTGATTGCGACAAATTGACCGGCTACGTTTTTCGCTCACTCGTTCACTTACTCACTTGATCATTCATTAACTCGTACATTCACTCGTGTCGAATTGATGTCGGTGAATTTTCCCAGCGAGGAATTTTCCGTTCGGTGAATTGTTGTCGGCGAATTTTCTGCACGGAAACTTATATATGTATAAACACATATACAGTGTATGTGAAAGTAAAATTCATCTGAACACAGTAGCTTCGTTAATTGTAAAATCACGTGGATATTCAAATTATTTATTTCAAAAATTTAAAAATGGTTTCTTTTAGTAATTCTGAATTCTAATCAATTCTGGAATAATTTCTTTCATTAAATCTGACTGTTCATCAATTTGTTCCGGAATTATTTCATTCATTCATTCTAAAACTATTTCATTCATTCATTCTAAAACTATTTCCTTCATTTATTCTAGAATTAATTCATTCATTTTTTAGAAATATTTCATTCATTTTTTCTAGAACTATTTCTTTCATTTATTCTAAAACTATTTCATTCATTTATTCTATAATTATTTCTTTCATTTATTCTATAATTATTTTTGTCATTTATTCTATAATTATTTCTTTCATTTATTCTAGAATTATTTTTGTCATTTATTCTAGAATTATTTCATTCATTTTTTCTAGAATTATTTCTTTCATTTATTCTAAAACTATTTCTTTCATTTATTTTAAAAGAAACTATTTCATTCATTTATTTCAAAAAAAATATTTCATTCATTTATTAAAAAAAAACTATTTCATTCATTTATTCTAGAATAATTTCTTTCATTTATTTTAGAAATATTTCTGCCATTTTCTCTAGAACTATTTCTTTCATCGATTAAGAAATTATTTCTTTCATGAATTCTAGAATTAGTTGTTTTCCTATGTTTTCAACTATTTTCTGAAAATTATCAACGAGCTATATGACAAAAGTTTCCGAGGGCCAAAGGCGGCCCGCGGGCCATGCGTTAAAGATCCTTGCACTAGGCATATATTCTAACTCCTCATAATTTTTGAATTGAATTTAAAAAAAAGCTTATATACATGTGTGTGTGTGTATATATATATATATATATATAAAGGGGGAAAAATCTTTTTTATAGAATTTTTGAAAAATACTATGATTTAATATTTTTAAAACCTGTTGTGTGATGAAGAGAAACAGAATTGTCCCGTTCAACCAAACGGGACGTATGGTCATGGTTCTTAAAAACCGAGAATTTTTTCCGGATATATTTATCAATCGATTGTTGTTATTAGAAACCCCCCGAGTCCCTATGTGATCACATTAAGCGACACGTACTGCAAGGACAAGTGGAAAAATAAAAAACTGACACTTGCACAGCTCTTTAGCTTTCTTGATTACTCTCAGGGCTGTAGCATAGTATCAGCTTAGAAACGCCAAAATATACAGTTAACGCTCGTTCGGTGAATTTGGCAGGTTTCAAAAGTGACGTCATCAGTTTTTAATGCGTTCCAACTCTATAATTATCGGTCAAATAAAAAACTGAAAACACTTTTCCATATTAGTTTTTCACTAGGAATCACGTGTGTAATTATCATGCGGTTGATAGTGATCACCCTGTATAGTCATTTTCAAGTAAGGCTTTGGATTTTATACCATATCCCATTTCGATTCCAGGTTCATAACTACAGACAAACTACGACACTTCATCACCAAGACATCGGAGGACAGAAAGCAAAGGGTTTGTGAGACCATAAAGGAAGCCACGGGATGTCCAGAAGCTCTAAAGGTAATTTACAGTTTACTAACATGCACATGTATGTACATAACACTGCGTGGGTGAAGAAAATCAGCCCGATTTTGTGTGTCTAATTACGGTCAAGCATTTTTTCGTCAGACGTCCCTCGAAAAGTTAGTGAGTAAATGGTGTTTTTCCACTGAAGTAACCAAATGTTTATAGTCATACCAGGAATACGGTGCGTGTTTTTGAACATGGATCACAAAGTTACGTGATGATTCAAAAGTCAGTTAACATTTGAAAGTTCAATAATTCGCAATTAAGCGTGGATCTGGAGGGGGGGGGATGATAGGGGTGATCACCCCTCCCAAGAGCCGAATAATATGGGGGAAGTTGGTTTGTTCCGTGAAATACAGGATATCGAATATACCTACACAATAAGTCGCTTCTCCGACACATCACCCCGCTGGATCCGCCTGCCTACGTACCATTGCAGCTGAAGATGTCTGCCTCGGCTACATTCTCAGCAGAAGATGTCTGCTTTGGCTACATTCACAGCTGAAGATGTCTTCCTCGGCTACATTCACAGCAGAAGATGTCTGTCTCGGCTATTCACAGATGAATATGTGTATGCCTCGGCTACATTAACAGCTGAAGATGTCAGCCTCCACTCCATCCGCAGCTGGAGATGTCCGCCTCGACTTCATTCGCAGCTGAAGATCTGCTTCGGCTTCATTTGTAGCTGAAGATCTCCGCTTCGGCTTCATTTGTAGCTGAAGATCTCCGCTTCGGCTTCATGCACAGTTGAAGATGTCTGTCTGGGTTTCTTTCGTTGTTGAAGATATCTGCCTCGGCTTATTTGCAGCTGAAGATGCCTACCTCCGCTCCTTTCGAAGCTGAAGATGCCTACCTCCGCTCCTTTCGAAGCTGAAGATGCCTACCTCCGCTCCTTTCGAAACTGAAGATGTCTGCCTTCGCTCAAACGCGAATCCGGGGGAGGGAGGGGGAAGCGATTGTAATGATCGCCCCTCTCCAAAAGCTGCAAAATATGGGAAAATTTGTCTGTCCCGTAATACACGGGATGATCCAACGAACTAACACAATTCGCCTCTTCCAACACATCGTCCTGGATCCGCGCCTGCGTCTAAACCTTAAAACAGAAAGCGACATGCTGACGTCACACTTTGGACAACGATGGCGGAAAAGTCAACCTGGTTTTCTACTAGCTTCAGTCGATGGTGTGACGATGCTTTCGTCAGATCATGTGCCCTTCAGTTTTCCCATATTTTTGGTGTTTAGTCCAATCTGCTGAGATCAGGATCGCGGAACGGACGAAGTACCAGGGTCGTAGCCAAATTTTTTTTTGTACTAAGAGAGGGGAAGGGGGGGGGGTTGTGTTAACGAAACTCTACGTTTGATGCTATTTTTGCGTGTTCAAAGTTGTTTGTTTCTTTTCCTCCCAGCCTGTGTATTACGAAGAGAAAAATTGGATGGAAGAACAATATTCTGGTGGATGTTACACGGCGATGTACCCTCCTGGATTGCTTACCAGATACGGAAGGTAATGTATACCGAGAAAAATAAGTAATAAGTATATACAGGAATGAATTGCTTGAAAATTCTAAGTTGAGAGGTCCATATCCAAAATCTAACGACTCCGCCAAGTGGCTGCTGGCAAATCTCATCATTATGGATCCCATCCCCGGGCCGTGTCACCCCATTCTGACCTCATGGCGAAAATGTTAACTTTATTTCATCCAATGGGAATCCTCTCCCCAAGGTCTGAATAGCCTAAATGCTAGAAATCAGAATTAGGAATAAAACCCGATAATTTGAACGCACTTCTGAGCCCTTTAAGCAAGGTGGGACTTATTTTATAATCACTCCGTACCTCTTAAATCATAAAAGCTTCAACCCATATCCTGCAAAGTTCTGTGGCCCCATGACTTCAAACCAAACTTTATCGGAATGATTCGAATTCCACTAGAATTTGCTTTCTTTTTTTTCTTTGTTAGCGAAAAAATCATTGATAATTATTTGTTCATACATATACATTTTTTTAACCCCTCCGCGTACAAGCAGTTGGTGTATATATCGTGTAGACCAGTGGTTCTCAACCTTTTTTTTGTCCATGGGCCCCCTTTCAACCATTTCTCATTCCTGTGACCCCCTCTTGCGAACATGAATAATTTTCTACACCTCCCCCCCCCCCCGTTTTTCCATTAGAAGATAGTTATTCAAAAATTGTCTGAAGTATAAATATGTTTGAATTTAATTTGATTAATTTTTAATTTATGATTTCTTTTTCATTATTTATGAAAATAATGAAAAAGCAAAACAAACATAATAGAATACTGTAAAAAATAAAATAAATTATTTTCAATCAATGTGTAAACTCTGCGCTTGAAGTCGGCACAATGTCATCAAGTTACTGTACTGGATGAAATTTGTATTATTTCAAATTAGTTTATTTTTGTGTAAATAATTAAGATTTCATTGAGAAAATGTCAGTTGCAGCTTCCAAAATACGCATTCTTATAGGGATAGAAATCGCAAAAAGTGGTAGCGAAGCAGTTTTATTAATTATATTCTCTTCGTGCGGATAAAAGTAGTAATGAGGGAGTAGCCACACACAAATGAATCACAGTTGAAAAGTTGAAACTTTCACATCATTTTCAACAATAATATATGTATCAAGGATATAGGTTCATGTTGTAGCTCTACTATGAATTTAAGAAAATGAACTAAAATACGTGTGAAAAATTTTTAAGCATTTGTTTGAAACATTCATTCCAGAGAAATCATGTACGCAGTCAGAACCGGATTAGCCATTAAGCAAAATAAGCACGTGCTTAGGGCATCAGTACAAAAGGGGCACCACAAAAAGATATCAAATGGTATTTTCTTTTTAAATATGATATTTTTTTTTCAATATCGATCATTCGATAGAAGAACCTAAAATTTAAAGAACACTTGATTGAAGATCATTATCACAAGAGATGAGAAACTAATAATATTGCAAACTAGACCACATTATTTTGCTGAGTTTTTTGTGATTATCTTTTCACAATTTCCATAAAGTACGCCCAAGACTGTCTTAACATTATCGTACGCCCACATACAAAGCGATATTTCTGAGAGAGGCACTACTACCTACCTATTTGCATATTTACTCTTGAAAATCAGAACCAGATCTAATTGTGACTTGACACCCCGGTGCCAGAAGTGCCCAGATGGGGCCCATGCAGTAAACCAAGTTCTACAGAATAAGGACATGATTTTTGTGTTTCATTAGTGGATCAACTGTGTAGTTTGATCTATAGAAATGAAAGAAATGCTACCAGGTGTAAGTTACAAACTTGAGAATGTATCTAAAAAGAAAAAATACCCAATATATAACGGTGATTCTTCAGAAATAAGGCAACTATTCGCAGGGCTGCAACTGGATACTTGGTTAGCCGGGGCAACTACTCCTTTAGCCCCCCCCCCCCATAATGCTGAAGGATAGGTTGAATGGTTAAATTTGCGCCCCTTTTTGTAATGCGCCCGGGGCACTAGATTCGCCTGCTCCAACCCCCCCCCCCTTCACTAGTTGCGGCCCTGCCTATTGGTAATATTATGGCCATTCTGAGATTCAATGGTTTCTCCTTGGAGTGTTGGTACAGCCTTTATCTCATCAACCGTTTGTCGTAGTGGTGCTATGGTTCTAATTTTATAAATTCTCAAAATGTGACCAGGAATCACCGTGTACGAGTTTTGAAGATGAAAATACAGTGTACGCAAAATAAAAAATGTAAATTTTTATACGATATCCACGCCCCCTCCCCGTCCTCTAACTTCCAGTTAGACAGTTGTTGCTCTTTCTCTTCTGAGCCCAACAAACAAACTGCACGTTTTTAACTGCTTTATTCCCTGAGATATTTAAATTCAAAAATGGGAGACAGGTCCGGGCTTAGGATAATTTCACGGCCCAATGCAAAAAAAAAAAATTTTGCGGGCTCCCTCTAAAAAAAATTTATGCAGTTGCTCCCCGACTTACAAACTTTTCGAGTTACGAACGTAAATCTTGAAGGGGAAATTTTTTTTCACACAAAGACATTCTATTACATTCATTATTTCAGGAACGCGTTGATAGTCTGGATCGTAATCAAACACTATCCTGTCTAAAGGGAATGGCATTTAAATTTTGCAATTTAATAATTTTGCAAAATTCATGAATTAATAATAATAATTAGCGCGTGGTCCACCTGCTGACACTTCATCGTGGCTCGAACCATATTGAACAGGCATAAATTTTTGTCATACTTTTGAAGCGCTTCATCATCATCTGTTTATCAAATATACGTTGCAATTCGATAACTTTGATCATTTTTCGAATTTTTTATTGCTGTTTTTGTTTAATTAATGTAAATTAATAGAAGTAAAGGAATCAAGAACTGGAATTCCATGACCCCCCACAAGAGTGGGGCTGACAGGCAGGATCGTCTTAAGATCATGGGATACCATGAGCCAAGGGATTTTTTGGAGGCCCTACCTGAAAAAATCTCGAAAACTTCAACTACGTCTCGTTTTTCTGAGGCACCTCTTCTCTTGAGGCTCTTCGCGCACGGCCCGGGGGGCAGGCATGCGTTAAGACGGCACTGCTTAAGGTTCGCACCAGGCGTCCTCCTCTTTCAGTTTTGAATCTGGTAACCCTATCTGAAGACCACATAACCCGTATTTTCACTTATTTGTTCGGTCATCCATACTGCCCGAATGTTTTTGTGCAAAGAAATAATTATTTTTTCTACATAAAATCGATTATTGCAAATATGTACGAATTTTGTTACCGAAATTTTCGTCTCATAAAAAAATTTTTATGCCAAAAAATAAAAAAGAACTTTTTCTATCTCTCATCATCGCATGAGTTGCCTGAAATTTCGAGATTAGGTGGCAATACCAACAGTATGAGTTACTTACCCCGACCCGGCGAATGTGATTCGCCATACGGGGGTTCCCCGAAGGGAGCATTTATTTTCTCAATCAAAAAAAAAAAAAAAAAAATTTACATGTTAAAAATATATACATTCTATATCACCGGAGCACCATTGGTCCGAGGTTAACAATTCACCTTACAAAACTCGGGCAACACCATTAACAACCCGCGAGTAGGAATAACACCAACAGTATATAAATCAAGCCTCCGGACAGAGTATGACGTCAACGGTCTCCGCCTTGGCAGTGCTGAGAACTGTGTCCGTTATTTTCCTATGGCATAAATAGGAGTTTAAAACAATAAATGAAACAATAATTTCAGCATCGATGACATAATTCCAAAATTAATGAAAGTTATAATTTCAGCATTAATGGAAGAAAATATTCTAGAATTAATGTAAGAGGTAATTACAGCATTGATAAAAGTGATAATTCCAAAATTAATGAAAAAATTAATGAAAGAGGTAATAATAAAAATAATGAAAAAATTAATGAAAGAGGTAATAATAAAATTAATGAAAAAATTAATGAGATAATAATAAAATTAATGAAAGATAATTCCAGAATGAAGGACAGAGATATTTGCAAAATTAATGAGAGATAATTCCAAAATTAATGAAAGAGACAATTCCAAAATTAATGAAAGAGACAATTCCAAAATTAATGAAAGAGACAATTCCAAAATTAATGAAAGAGACAATTCCAGAGAATTAATGAGATATAATTTCAGAATCAATGACAGAAATAATTCCAGCATTATTAAAAGAAATAATTTCAACATTAATGAAAGAAATGATTTCAGCATTAATGAAAGAAACAAATCCAGAATTTATGAAAGCAACTATTTCAGATGTAATGAAAGAAATAATAATTAATAAATAAAATAATTCCAGAATTAATGAAAGAATATTAAAGAATTAATGAAGGAAAATTCCAGAATTAATGAAGGAAAATTCCAGAATTGATGAAGGAAATTTGAAAAAATGATGAAAGGAAATGCTTCCACATTAATGAAAGAAATGATTCCAGTATTAATGAAAGAAATGATTCCAGTATTAATGAAAGAAATGACTCCAGTATTAATGAAAGAAATGATTCCAGTATTAATGAAAGAAATGATTCCAGTATTAATGAAATAAATAATTTAATCTTTTATCACCTTTAGAAGAGTTCTCCATCCTTTTTTTAATCTTTAACAAGCAATATTTAGAGACCGAACTGTACATTTCTGTGGGCAAATTACCAGGCGGGAACTTTGTTTTCATCGGGTCACGTGATTTCCTTGAATTTGATGTCGCTGCCGTCGCGGTGGCTGGACGCTCCCTCCAGTAATATGATCTCTGTCGTCTGCTTCTCTCCCGGTTACTTGTTTTGGACGTCTCCTTGTGTTCTGAAAAAATTACTGAACTGGCAGTTACAACTTTCAGTTCTGTTTGTGAGCTTAGCTTGTAGGGAACCGAACAAACCGTCTGTCGTCTGCTCAATAAGAGGTTATTCGTTTTGGACGTCTCCTTATGCTCAAATAAAATAACCGAACTTTCAGTTTAAATTTCCAGTTCAGTTTATGAGCTTTGTTTATAAGGAACTAAGCAGAATAAAAGGATAGTTTAAAACTATATCGTTTAATAAACGATATAGTTTTTACTTTAAACTTCATCATCACCACTTGAGTCGCTTTTAAATTTGAGATTAGATGGCAGCACATTACTATAAAGTGGAGTGTGGAAAAATTCACTTTTTAAGATCTTACCCGTCGTCTGCTTGTGTGGAGGTCCTTTGTTTTGGTTTTGGATGTCTCCTTGGATATTGAAAAAATTACTGAACTGGAAGTTTGATCTTTCAGGTCAGTTTATAAGCTTGATTTATTAAGTAGCAAAGCTGAATGAACAATTTAGTTTTTTTATACCTGAGCTTCTCGTCATCACCACATAAGGCACTTCTAATTTTGAAAGTAGGTAGCAGCACCAACAATATTTTTAAAAATGAATGTCTTAAAGTATTCTGAAGTATTATAAATTAATTTTAATTCCCTTAAAATTGTTAGTGCCTTTGTGAATTCGCTGGAAATGCTACAAGGCAAAAAAAAAAAAAAAAACTGTTTTGGCGGACGGCGTAACATTTCGAGTCACTGGGTACATGCGGGATTGTCATTGCGTAACGCAGTGACAAAACTGTTCATGTGAACATAATAATGATTCATTATCAGGATTTCAAGCCCATCGGAAAATATAAATACATAATTAGATTTTCAAATACGAAAATTATCAGTTTCTTTACTTCGATTTCGATACGGTCAATATCTGATATTTCGTTGGATGACAAGCGCTACCTTCAAGTGGCTTTTTGGTTCGTAATGTGGCCGCTCTCTCGCAGGCGAACCACGCAACGTGCGAGTTGGCTTAAACACAACGCAATATTTCACATAACAGTCCGTACTATATTTAATATACAGGGCGCAAAGGTAACGGGGCATATGGCACTTTACTGGCGAACCATTGGTCCTAGAGACATACTTCCAGTTGGAAAAAGTACCCGAATAATGTGTAGTACTCAGATATTTGATTCATGTTGTTAGTGGTTACATACTTATTAAAATAAAAATGTCAACTTTTTATGCGGACATCCTGTGCCCCAAAACCCAATTGGAAAGTTGTTTCGCGGTCTCCAACAAAAAATTCAACGTTTCTAAGTGCAATATTCGCTGAGATATTCGAAGAGAGAGAAAGTTCGAAAACAAAACATCATTAAATGCGAGGAAACTATTTTACCAGCATTTAATGCTGTTCTTTTCCCAAATTTCCTCAATTTTTCGAATTCGCATATATCGGTGAATATTGCTGTTAGAAACGTGAAATTATTTTAGTTATCATCGGGAAAGACAAAGCAACAACTTCTTAATTGGGTTCTTTGGCACACGGGGATGGCATAAAAAGTTGTTTTTATTTTATTTTATAACTATACAACCCCTTACAGCATGAATGACATATCTGAGTTGGACACTTTCTCTAGGAAGTATGTCTCTAAGACTAACGGCTCGCCAGTAAAGTGCCATACGCCCTATTACCCATGCAGCCTGCATATACACGTAAAAAAATAGTTTGAGACGAAATACAGCTGACTCTCGTTTTAACGAATACCGTTATAACGGAAAAAAATATCGTTTTAACGAAAACTTTTCTAATTCCCCCGATAAGTTCACATAGGAACAATATTAAAAATCTGAAATTCTTTTGTAACGAAATTTCTTTATTATTCCGGTCTCTTGGAGTTCATTATAATGGGGTTTGACTGTATTCCTCCAAAAAAATCTGATATTTTCCAACTAAAGTAATTGAAATTTTGCAATTTGATCTCAAAACAGTCCTTTTTATAATGATTGTGTCATTCCACTTCTATAAATTTAGGAAACGAAAGGAAGAAAGGGTGGGGAGAAAAAAAAAAGAAAAATGGCCAAGAGGGGCTCGGTTGTGCGTAAATGCCTTGAAATTCCACTTGTGCGCAAGGGGATTCACGTCTCACTCTCAGTTTTATGACAAAATTTCACATTTATGAGACGTTTGACTACGGTCACGATATTAATCTCTATATGTATATTTCATTTATACGAAGCACAATTTCAATTATTTGGCATTTTCATTTTGACTCCAACTCCAAATCTTTGGCATTTAGACATTATTTCCAACTATCAAATCCACAGTTTTTGCAGATTGTGAAAAACGCGTCGCTGAATTGGTTTTGCATGCGTATTATCAACACTAAAAACCATAAATTTTAGGTTGACAGACACAGAGACGTTGACGTTTATGGACATTTCTTCAAAGTGAAGACTTACGCGAGAATTTATTGCACTTTTCTGAGAAATCAGCAGATGCAGCGAGTCTCAAATAAACGGATTTAAATAGCTTTAAATGTGGTCATATACGCCCTTTTAGAATTTTTTTTTTCTAATGTCCACAACATTGTCCTTCCAGGATAGGAAAATTGCATTGAAATTATTCGGGATGTTGCAGGCCAGTAGTAGGCCAGCAGCAGGCTTACGTAGTAGGGCAGTTAATAGGAAGCATTACAGTATAGATTAAAAAAAAACTTTAAAGATGTATTGTCAATCTTAGAGGAAGTTCTAATACATTATCTGCTAGGATTGCATATAGAAAACCAATCAGCAAACCAAATGACGTTAAGACCGTTTTAAATATGTTTAAACACTTGCGATTGAAACAACAGTAAATTTATGCAATTACAGTTTCTTAAGTTATACAGCAATGTAGTTTTAAAAAAATTATATTTCGCGGGTGTTTTTCCTTATGCATGATTTGGTCTCTTGGAGTTCGTTATAACTGGATTCGACTTTATTTCTTTTCAGCAGAGGCAATGGATTTGCATACCCTTCAAAATTCATAAAAAATACCCCAGAGCAAATCATTCTTTATTCGATTTTCTGATCTCCGTCAGACCACTCAGTGTCGGCTGAAGATAGCTTTGTACTAAACTAGATGGCTATCCGTCTGTAATTGCATGAGAACGATGAGGTGTTTTTTTACAAGCTTTCATTTTTCACCCATCTACTTCTTGGATTGCATTTACTACCAGCACTCAAAAGAATGTCAATGAATGGTCAACAAATCTTTGTCTGTTTTCTTTATGGCAGCCCTCTTTGAATGAAAAGTCTTCGAACACACACAACGCACTTTCTGTCTTTACAGTTACTCCATTTTGCTTAAACCTCTTTATAGTTTGTGTCAGGGCCTACTGTCACCCCCAAGTCGTAAAACCACCCCGAGATTACATGCAACACTTTCTTTTATTTCCTTCCTCATGTTAATGTTACTTGAATAGCGGAAAAATTGCGAAAAATATATATATTCTATGCGTTTTGTTTGAAAGTAATTTTTTTTAGTCAGAGTGACTAAAAAAAAAAAATTTAATTTCACAAACTTATTCGTGGTCCCCGTACCAGTAGCCGTAGCTCCCCTTTTGCCAGATTTTCATCCGTGGCCCCCCTTGGAATATCCTAGGGCCCCCCCGAGGCCATGTGGTCCCCGGTTGAGAACCACTGGTGTAGGCGATAAATATGGTAGCCTTGCTCACACGTTGGCCCTTTATAAGCGGGTTTTAAAATTTTTCTGATCCGCATTATAACAGCCATATTTGAAATTGAGAAACTTTCTCGAATTGCCGCGTATTTTAAGAACAATCTTTTCCTATTGCGAGCAGATAACTGCTTCCCTCCCCACAACAAGAAAATTTTACTCCACCCATCGCTTTCATTTCCCTATTTATTTTATAACACAAAAGCATGTGTGTGCGGCTTTCTATTAAAAGAAATACTTTTTTTTGGGAAAACAATCTTTTTGTATTATTTATATTGAGCCCATACTTCTTCCTTTTTCTTTCTTGCCCCTTTTTCTTATCTAACCTTGAACAAAAGCTGACTCCTCCCATTGGCAGTTGATTGGTTGGTGGGGGGGGGGGGGGTTCTTAAAACATGCTTTATTGTAAAAACAGCTTCATTGCGTTTTTAGGAAACGGAATATCTCCGGGTGATAGGAATAAAGCATATAAAGTTTGACGAGATATCTCGGGATTGCCGCCGAAAGGGTTGAAAAAAAAGGAGGAAAGGGAAAGAAAGAAAAACAAAGGCAATAACGGGGGTGGGGGGGGTGGAACACTACAGTCAGTAGATAATTAGATAAGAGAGTTAGAAAGATAAGAGATGTACAGTACCTTGCCTCTTCGCCCTCACCTGCGTGTTCTCTTTCTCGCTCTTCCATGTACAGTATATAATAGGAAGATTAGTTCTGAAAAAGATACATTATATGTAGGGGGATTGCCATGGGGAACGAAGGGGGGGGGAACACACAGACAACTTTGTTTCTTGGGTTATAATAAGCTTCGAGATGAGGGAAAAATAGATTGAAGAAACAGTCAGCTGAATTGAATTTATTCCACCGGTATTTGGACGTAATATTACGTCCCTGATCGTAAAGGGGTAAATACCATATTTCTCGGAGGAAAAAACCGCAGAAAACAAGCAGCGGTATTCAATCTGCATCAAGAAATTCAGTGATTTTTCTAAAAAATCACTTTTGCTCTCAATCTTCTTTACCAATCACTGCGTGCTAATTCCTGTAGTGTAACTAAGAATGTAAGCTTTGTAATTACGTGGACCGCACCATCCGAAAGGTTAAGCAATCTTACTTAAATCGCAGACTCCAATTCGTTTTGGACTCGTATCCACATGAGTTTTGAAACACACTTATATATCTGAACATATTACACATTTCAATAACCGAATTTGATCATCGAAGTGATTTTTGATTCTCTGCAGGGTCATAAGGCAACCTGTCGATCGGTTGTATTTTGCTGGTACCGAGACAGCGACGCAGTGGTCCGGTTACATGGACGGAGCCGTACAAGCCGGTGAGAGAGCCGCTAGAGAAATAATGTACGAGCTTGGCAAAATCTCCAGCGATAAGATATGGCAACCGGAGCCTCCATCAGAGGTGAGTTGGATGTTTTGTTAGGTTAAAATCACGACGTACGCAAAATACAGGATGATTCTCAATTCGTGGGACAAACAAGCATTTTTGATCATAGAATGTGCGGTCGAATCGTGATAGCAAAGGCGGTAGATTGTATTTTTAGAGATTGTACTATAGCACTTCACCAAAACAAATACATGCATCATATTTTTAGCACGGATTCGTTGCGATAAGTGCGATCAACCATTCGAGGGTGCAGAGGGTCCTAATGCGGTAAGCTTACTCACATGATGCAACCTGGGTAATACAAATTCTACCACACGTCATTGTACCTCATGGTCATTGTTACGCGCAGCATAACCTTGGTGATCTTTACACCAATCAAAAAACAAACTCCAATCGAATCCGGAAGTGCATGAGCACCCTCAAATGGTTGACAGTACATATCGAAGATATGATATTTGTTTTTGGCGAAGTGCTGTTGAGCACTGTCTGAAAATACCCTTTGCCGCCTCTTCCGACTCATTGCCCTAGATCCGCGCTTGCGTACAGGACCGTCTCAAAAGCATCATGGGATGCTTATCTGAATCCTGGTCCTCATTAAAGCCACACCACCAAATTGCTCATGGTGGGGTATCGCATGCGGTATCTTCCAAACAACTGTGTTTAATAATCTAGGGATAAGTTCTGCGTTAACTATGTTCTAGAAATGTCTGAAACGTCTACGTGACGTTCACAGAAGCATTTTACTGAGGGTTATCCAGCATTGAATACACTGTACCTACTTGAATATTTGCGTACCGAGAAGCACAATAATTCTTCCCAATTTTTTCTTTTTAGGATGTGGTGGCGAAGCCGTTCGAAAGCAGCTTCTTGGAGAAATGTCTTCCATCTGTCCAAGGTTTCTTGAAGTTTTCCGCTTTCGTGGGGATTGTGGGTATCGGTGTGGCAACGACGTTCATATTGAGAAAGAAGTTTATGTCGTGAGAAATTTTGTACACTCTCTCACACACACTTTCAACTGCTTTTTTTTCTCGACATCAATTTTTCACGGAAATTTTGAATTTAAATTTCCGTTCTTAAAATGCACGGTACGAATATTTCTCTGGAATAAAGTTTCTTTGAAATAAGAAATGCTGTATATATATTATTTTTCACATTCAGTACTGAGAATATTTTATTGGATTCGAAGATACCACGAGGAATGGCAGTCGGGGCTATACAGGATGCACATATTGCACATAGCAAACGGAGGAGGGGGGTACGGCATTTTACTGGCGAAAACGAGCTTAATTCGTTCCGCCAGTGTGCTCGTTATCCGAATAGCTCGTTATTCGAACCAAACTTTCCCATAGCAAATAATGAGAACTCAGATAATCCGTTTCACAATTACTCATTTACATAAAAACGGCAATCAATAATTTAACACAATAATAATAATAATAATAATAATACATTATTATGTATCTTACTTCTTACTTCTCTCTTCCTCAGATGAGAGATACCGTCCATAAACTGTTGCTGGTGCGTGCATGAGAGATCCAACACTTCATCTCAGGGCCGTCTAAAGAGCATCATGGGCCCCCGAGTCAAGTGATGTTTTTGAGGCCCTACCTGGAAAATTCTCGAAAAAAGTGAGGCCCCTCTCCTCTTGATGTCCCCGGGTGGGCCCGTTTGTTGAGACGGCACTGCTTCATCTACCGTCAACTTCTAGACATTTCCCACCACGAGTTCTTGAATGTCATCCTCATGCACCTCGTCTATGGACTTCCCCAAGCACACAATCGCTTCGACAAGTAGTGGCCCCTGTTCATGAGCTACCCCCCCCCCCATCCTTCCTGGATGTCACGTTCAATAATGCAATCAGCCCACAGTTTTCTCCAAGCAGAATTTGAAGAAAACTTCATGCGCTCGTACGCATGGCTGCAATGCTACATCTAGTTTCGTATATTCACACTCGAACGTGTGTTAACTTTCTGAGTTAGGCACGCTTATCGGAGACTGCAGGGGAGAATATTACCCACAATTCCATAACACGTGAGTGGGCGAAAGCAAAAAAACCATCAGCTCAGTTGTGATAATGTGAAAATAAATAAACAAAGCGCAGCTCGTAATGCGAGTCATCGCTCGTTAACCGAGTCGAAATTTTTTCAAAATTTTTGTCCGTTAACCGAAGTTCCACTGTACTTCCAATTGAAGGGTCCAGGGCATAGTTTCCCAACCTTTTTTGTCCCATCGCCCCCTTCTTCAGAAATTTTTTTCTCCCATCGCCCCCAACGCAATCTCACCCATAGGATCCCATGTTATACCCGTAGCTTCTACCGCCTCACGGGGCGTTAACGCCCACGTCGGGAATCACTGGTCCAGGTGGAAAAAACGACTTTACAGTAATTTTTTCGAAAATGAGATATAGCGGTATCTTCTCATAGCTTTCAAGGAGGAATACTATCCCCACGTGCATTCGTTTTTGGCGGTACAACGATTTTAAAGCCGTAAAAAGTAGCGATAAAGTTTTGGTTTAATTGGGGAAAAAACCATTATAATCCAAACTTTCAAACTCGTTTTTCTGAAAATCTAATTTTCCAAATAACTCAGATAGTAGTACTTAAGAGTGTGTAGTGCTCAGATATGCCATTTACGTTGCAAGGAGTTGCGTCGATATTGAAATAAAAATGTAAAATTTTTCTATACGAACACCCTGTGCCTAAAACCCAATTATAGAAAGTTGTTGCCCTGTGTCTCTCGATGCCAAAGGAAAAAAAAATAATAATAAACATTTACAAGTGCAATATTCACTGAAATATTCGAATTCCAAAAACGGAGGAAAATTGGGGGAAAAACAGCTCTAAATACGGAAATACCGTTTACCCGTATTTAACGCTGTGTTTCCCCCCCGCCCGCTCCCCAAATTTCCCCGTTTTTCGAATATCTCAGTGAATATTGCACTTGGAAACGTGGAATTTTTTTCTTGTTGGCATCAAGAGAGGCAGGGCAACAATTTTCCAATTGAGTTTTTTTCATTAAAGTGACTCTGTAGGGGACTTATCAATTGGTAGAATGTTAGTTCAGGTGCCCAATAACTATCGAAAGGTTTTCCTCGTTTTTGGCGCACCGAGTAAGATGCAGTTAAAAATATTTCATATTTTCATAAAGGGTGGTTGATGACGTAAGCATCATTCAAACCCCCCCCCCTCCTCCTCCTTTGTCATCAAATGCCAGCAAATCTGAAACCCCCCATCGATGCTGACGTAATACTTGAATGGCCCCATACTCCCTGTTTGCTATGCACCCTGTATATAGCGCAATATACACATCCCATATAAATTCGTAAGTAATTTAAAATTTCATAACAATTGATGGAATTGCTACATAAGGTGGGGAACAAAGTTCTTGCCAGAAATGTATTTGACATGAATGTCGCTCTTCACTTGTTAATACAAGATATACAGAAGACTGGATGTTGTGAAGATATTTATTATTTTAGATGTTAATTTTTTAAGGAAAAAACTCATCATCGAGGGACCCGGGTTCGACTCCCGGTAGAGGCAGAGATGAGTTTTTTCCTTCCTTAAAAAATTAACATCTCAAATAATAAATATCTTCACAACATCCAGTCTTCTGTATATCTTGTACAGAAATGTATTGTTTGGAAAAATCTATATACGTATATAAAATTGATTTTTTCTGTGTGTGTTCTCTATAAAAATCTACAATTTTAGATCGATCGTCACCAAATTTTGCATATATACCAAATGGGACCCGACTTGAACGATGGGCTACTTTAAAGTTTTGTCAGAGCAGGGCAAATGCCCCAAATGCAAAAAAACTGTCGGGCAACAATGGGTTTTGGACCTCAACAATCACAATTTTCCGAACGTTTACATGGGTTACCGTGGTTCCCTAGCAATGCGTTTCAGACGTGTATATGCATTTACAGCGTTGTCACTTCTCTAATCCTGTTACCATATGTATAATAGTAGTGCCTTTATGCCACATTGTCAATTGTTTGCTACATTTTCAATATACTCTCAGTAATGAGGCTTTTTGAATAGACGTCATAATCATCATCATCATCATCGCTTTGAGGGTCAGGAAAAAGGTGATCCTCATAGAAATCAGTGTTAAAATTGCCGATTTTATTGTAGAAATGCTGAAATTTAGTGGAGGGTTTTCTGTCACATCAATAATTTTAAAAATTGTATTGAATTCTCGATTTTTTTGAAATATTGAGTTCGCTTAGAGATACGAAGCCCAGAAAAGTAAATATGAAGTACGTAATTAGCTGGACCTACTTTTCACAGGCCTGTCATTTGGGAGGGGGCAGGGGGAGCCGTTCCCCCCCGTGGCTTTTGAAAATACACTAAAAATGGTATATATATATACACATACATTGAGTATGTAATTTGCCCCTGGAAAAGTTGAAATGACGGCCCTGACTTTCAAGTTGGATATCCATGCAATAACACATTGATTTAAACTTTTTATTTATATTTTCTCGAGCATGAAAATTAATGTCCCCGTATTGTGTCTTTTAATATTCAACTGCATAAACTCATATAGTTTAAGATGTTTTAAAATTAATTATGGGCCCGTAAAAAGTACATCGAAAAAATTCCACAGCTTTAACTAAGCATTTTTGGAAGCTAAAACAGGCAGAGGGGTAACTTGAACTTTAGGGGGGGGGGATCGAAATACCAAGCGCCCCTTAAAAAAGGAAAACCAATATATTCATTTCTACGTTTCTTTAAATCTAGATTCGTTTCTTTCATGAGTCGCGCAGGAAGTCGCCATATTGGATATGGCGACTTAATATATAACTTAGATACGGTTTGTATGCCCCTCAAAGAAAGAGAGAGGGAGATATCACGTGATCTAAAAAGCCTCATTGAAGAAAACCCGGGCAGCGCCGGGTATTATATAGCTAGTATATATATATATAAATAACAGGGTAGGGAGAATCCTGTGTAATCCTCCAACCCCGTTATCTATAACATTCAACCATCTCTGTTTCAATTTTTGGAAAGCAGCTCGTTCGTAAAAAATGAGGAGTTTTCGAGTTGAGGAAAGTGATGATCTCAGTTTTGGATAAATTCTTATTCAATTTTTTGTTTGTCCCCTAAATGCACTCGTGACTGAATTTTCACTTTAAATTGTGTGCACAAGCATGGGGGTGTGGGGGAGCCTTACGTAACCGAAATTTCAGACCTATTTGCCGAGTATTTTTTTAGAAATTCGGGAGAAAATGTCTAAACTCCGAAAAAGGGATCAAACTTTTGGAAACAGTCTAGGGGCTTCCAGGCCGTGTAACTAGGATTTTTTGCCGCCCGGGGGCAAACATTAAAATTTCGCACCTACAACTTTAAAATTCGATAATTTTATAACGGTGTTCTTTGTTCCCACCTAAAATCGCTCCCTCCCCCTAAATTTTTCCGCCCGGGGCAGTTGCCCGCCTCTAGTTCTAGCCCTGCCTGAGGGGTTGACGATTTTAAGACGTGTTCTGATATGGTCAAGTCATTGAAACAAGCATGATTGCTGTGATTCAGTGAGGCCATCTGATGAAACAGTTTTGCCCATTTAATAGGTATCTATCTCTGGAAATTTTCTCTTTGCTTCTATTTTTTTGCAAAGGGGGGGGGGGGAAATAGAGATTACTAGCTCTCTTCCCCCCCCCCCAGACATTGTCACTTGTTACTTGAAGACAGGGCTCCTAGGACCGTCATTTCAACTTTTTCTGGGGGGGGGGGGGGACAAAGTACATACACTCAATATATATATATATATGGATGTATACAATTTTTAGTGTATTTTCTAAAGCGGGGGGCAATAACCCCCTGACCCCCCAAATGATAGGCCTTTAGGGCCCCCCACATCCTTCAGCGGGCCCTTAGTCTCTGTATTTATTTTCTCAGAGACTTTTCCTTCAATTAATCCATAATGGAAGAAGTTATTAAAAAGAACCCAAAGAATTAACGAAAATTCCTCT
Source organism: Pholcus phalangioides (assembly GCF_987345545.1). Lineage (NCBI taxonomy): Eukaryota > Metazoa > Arthropoda > Arachnida > Araneae > Pholcidae > Pholcus > Pholcus phalangioides. Next base: position 32,753,238 of record NW_028301603.1, read on the forward strand.
TGCTTTCCCCCTACCCCGGACAGGAGCCCCGTCAGCCTCCCCCACCCTGTCCGGTGGGGGAGGAGGGAAAGAAGCGCATGATGTACAGAGGATTACGGCCCCTTATTTCGTAAGCCGATACTACATAAATACTCTTTTTGTAAAGGATTTAAATAAGTATCCACACCCAAAACATTTCCAGGGGTTTCTCAACCCGCCATTAGTATTATTATTCAACACACATGTGTGTGTTTTCTCCTTCTCTCTCTTAACAGCCCCGCGTTTTCTTTTTTACAGGGCTGGTGAGAGCGGGGAGTGGGGGGGGGGGGCTCTTAAGAGTAAGTACACACCCTGTGCACCCTCTACGAGAGTAACACAAGATCAACCTTGTTATATGGATTCTTCACACATACATCCTCCTTATATAAGATCGTTTCTTATCAACCGGCTCTTTTGCTTGTATGAAGAATTGCCCCGTGGTAGGATATCTCCATAATTTGAAGGACCCCGTGGGTTGTTTTAAGAAGAAAATCAGTCTCACGTTACCTTATAAGAAATATTAAAAAAAAACAAAAAAAAAACTCTTGCTTCTTTGGTGTGCCTTGAAGGGCATGGGGAGGGGGGAAGGGGCCTCCCGCCCCGTATTCGCGCCAATTCCTCACGAATTCACCGCCGCCGTCGGTTGTGTGTAATGTTAAAGAGATCCGTCGGTAAGATAACGCCAATTATGGCGGCTCGCGGGTGCTTGTAATTTTCACACCTGCACGCATGCGCGCGGGAGAAAAAAAAAAGAACGAGAAGAAAATGGCCTACCCCACAATATTATGTGTGTTGCGTATTTGCAATCTGACCCCGCGTGGCCCCGTCCCAACGGGTCAACGGGATAGAAAGGCTCTCTCTCTCTCAGATTCTAACTATAAGCAGATGAAAGCCCGAATGTATTTGTATAAAATGTTGGCATTGGTTTGTTTTTTCTTGCAATGTAGGGTCTTTGAAACGAGTTCCAAGGGCAGAAACAGGATAGGGTTTTCTTTCTGACTTTTGTGGAAAGTGTTCCATTGTCTATGTATCACATGGTAATCATAGTGCCCCCCCCCCCTAATCATTAAAAAAAATACAGTATTTTCAATGATTACGTAGACCAGGGGGTGGCCAACATCTCCCCTGTTTAAGGGCCAATATAATGGTCAGACGCAGTGCCGCTGACAAAACTCCGGTTCATAAGCCGCATTCGCATATGGCGGGTAAGGAACGCTGGCATAATTAGCTGCACTCGGTTAATTGCTTGATATGGCATCGCTAGCCATAAACGTTTTGGCGGGATTTAACTAATCCCTTCATTTAATTAAATTAATTCATTAATTCAAACGTAGAACTGCACTGTGGACCGCTTAAGTGCTCTAAAACTGTACCACATGCCACTCAAGGGATCTCTAAATGTGCCACGGATCGCTTAAGTGTTCCGGAACTGCGTCGCGGATCCCTCAAGTGATATATGAATGTGTCACGGGCATATTTGAGTGATCTGAAAATGTGCCAAGGGTCACTTATGTGATCTGCAAATGTGCCACTTGGGGGGTGGGAGGGAGGGGACATTCCACATTAGATAACTTCCCAGGGCCACATTTGGTCCACGGGCCAAGAGTTCATCAGACCCTTCCCCGCGTACTTTGATCCTAACAAAATGCTTCAGTACTCAGGGTAGAGCTGATGACGAAATTTTGCTGACAATGGGGGGGGGGGGGGGTCAAAAATGGCTAAAAATTTTCTGACGTAATACTTGAACGGCCCCAAAGGAAACAGCTCAAATAGCTGCAGCATGGGCTACAATTTACCAGACCAAATTTACTGACTGACTGAGGTAGACGCATTTTTTCTCAGGGCGTACCTAGTCTATAGATTCCTATAATCTCTGCTCCTCCGTACGAATTGCACGAAGATGAGGAATTCTTTGTACGTGAAATTGTAGGGTGTGTGTGAATGTACGTATATAAGAGTGCATAATGAAATTTCAAAACGTAAGCCGAGAGTCAGTATAAATCAAATCGATTGGAGAATCATTTCAGAAAATATAAATTCCATCCAATAGGCAGCAGCACATACGTTTTGCATTTTCATGGAGCAACTTGAAAATTTTTACAACTTGAAATTTTGCTCGTCGAGAATTGCCATCACTGACCTCCGAATGATTGCGCAAGAAAATCTGCTCTATACTGCTACTTCCACAACTCCCACAGAAGGTTTTTGAAACCAATCACGTGACCCGTTTGTTTAAGGAAAGGTTTTGTGTTTGTGTGTTGAAAATACAAATTGTTTTTGCCAAATCAGAATTTTTGTTTTTCCTACATTAAAATCGCAATTTCGTCAATCGAAACTAATACAAAATATATATATATAACAGTTTTTCACATGCGGCCCGTGACAAGATGAAGCCCACGGGCGAGCTGTTGGCCATCTCTAACGTAGACCATGGAAATTCAATTCACTTTATTGTTTTAATTTCTTATACGAATTCAAGATGAGAAAAGAGAAATCAGCCAAGGGGCCAAGAGACCGATATTGATTGTGATTCGTTTTCGAGATTACAATCAATAATAATGCAGACAATCACTTATCACAGAACAAAACGACAGCAAAATAAACGGGAAAAAAAGCAACACAAATTTTGCGAGAGAGAGGAAATAAATTCAAAAATTAAATCTTTTTCGTAGTGATTAATGTGAGAAAACTTTCGCATGATTTGCAGTATTTTTGGCAACAGCGAGGAGTGCGACTATATGAAATATATATTGCATGAGAGAGAGATTTCAGATGAGTAACAAATAATAAAAATGAATATAAAGTTGCAATGCGTGAGATCGAATAGATTCATAATTCAACTGACTAACCGCTTCGCTCACAAGGGGCCGTTCAAGTATTACGTAAGCAAGTTTTTAGCCATTTTTGACCCCCCCCCTCTTGTCAGCAAAATTTCGTCATCAGCTCTGCCCTTCTGAATCCTAACTCGTATTTTCATAAAGGGTGGTTGCTGATGTAAGCATTATCCAAACCCCTCCCCCCCCCTTGTCATTAAAAGTCAGCAAATCGGAAACCCCCTCCCCCCCCCCATCGATGATGACGTAATACTTGAACGGCCCCCAAGTAATTGGCGAGAAATTCGAATGATCTCTGCTTGACGAATCGGCGATGAATACAAGTTTTGATAACCTTGTTCTAACGTAATGGCATGTTAGAAAAAAGAAGAAAAAAAGTAGAAAAGTAAGGAAAAAAAACCAGTATATTACTATACTCTCTATCTTCCTACCAATAGTAGGTATGAAGTATATTTCTCGTTTCACTCTCACATATCTGTTCCCTTCCCCGCGCCCCCCCCCCCCATTTTAGGTTACAAGTATATAGTACAACCTATTTAACCTTAGAAGTTTTTCCTCCTCATCACGGAGATGAAAAAGAACTTGTTTTTTTATAGGGTTGCAACAAAGTATTGTGGTGATGGGGAGAGAGGAAAGAAAACAGATAGACTTGCTTGAATTCATTCCACTGGCGTTTGGACGCAATATTGCGTCCTTGATAGTAAAGTGGTTGAGAAGCATATGACAAATCAAGAGGAACTCTCGATGCCACCGATTGAAAAAAGATATTGCTTCGTGCATTTTTTTTCTTCTGAAAGGGCGGGGGTGCGTTTCCCCCCCCCAAACCCCCAAAATAACGTTATAATCGCGGCTTCAGGGGGAGAGGGGTTTGAACCCAATCCCCTCCCCCCTTTTTGCGTACGTCAATGGCTTCGTGCGTCTTTTGAAAGGTAATAAATTAGTATAATATTAAAAGTATGAGGTGGTAAAGAGCTGCAAAACTTTGGGATGGAGTAAGTAAAATGCTTCTTCAGAAGAGTTTTGTGAATAAGTGGTAGTGAGTATGTATATATGCATATTGCTCAATCTATTTGAAAAAAGGGGGGAATTGTTTAAAAGCAAAGCAAATTCTCGTATGTTTCTAATTCATTCAAAGGCAATGATGGATATTTTCCAGGATATTCTTAGACCATGAATATTTTCAATGAGTTATAATTTTTTTGCAGGGGTTCCCAAACTTTTTCCATCCGCAGTGCCCCCTTACTCTAATCAATGCTTATCCGGCTCCCCAGAGCAGTTTAACAAAGAATCTCTTTGATAAATTTTCGGGTTGCTCCACTGTGCCCCAAATAAAAAGTGTGCGGTTTGAGAACTCCTGGACTAGGGAGTTCTTGGGAGACCATGGATATTTTTCAATGATTTACAATTTTTTTTCCATAAATGATTTATAATTTTTTTTCATAATAATAATTCACACATAATTTATAGATATTTACCATTTCCTATAAAAATGACCCTGGTTATTTTCTACACTATGCATACTTTCCAGGTGATTCCTAAACCATGTATAATTTCTGGTCGTTCTTAGATTATGTATAATTTCTAAGTGTCTCTTAGACCTTGAGTATTGCTGCGAAAATTATGTGAATAATCATTATTTATCATCATGTAATTTTTCGCCCATAAATAGTCATTAACGAATTTCTCTGTAAATCTCGCCAAATTGACGATAAACTTGGTGAATTTAGCGACAGACCCGATAAGTTGGCGATGTCATGACGCCAAGGGAAAAGGTGGGAATCTCACGAGAATATGGTGTAACTCTCTCGAACTTATTACTGTTGCTATTACTGAACTACTCTTCGGCTGTATCTATCATCTATCAGCCCCGCCACAATGGAACTATGTATAAGCAGATTGTTGAGCTTTTTTGAAGACGACTTATCGTATATGTGAGAGAAGCCGCTTCTCTCACATATACGATATGCCGTTCAGCGTGTTTCATCAAATCGCTGCTTGTGAATCAGTGTAAATAGCCATTCTGTAAAATAAATGTGTGTTGTCCCTGAAATTCATGGGCGGAGATAAGGGGGGGGGGGCAGCGGCAAAAGTGGAGTCGACTGATCTAATGTACGGGGGGGTGATTATAAAAAAACTATCCCGACATATGGGCCCCTAACTATCATACCATTCACAGAAACTGAATGAAATTTTGGCATAAGGCATTTTGATGTATGCGCTCAAGAATGATATGGAAAACAACAGTGTCACTCTAACAGTTACGGTTACAGTGAGAAAATTTCGAAAATATCAAATGGCAACACCAAGTTTTTTGTATTGGAATGCGATCTCCATACTGAAAAACTACTAAATAGCGTTGGAATGGCACCTGTGGCACGAAAATCCCCGGAGCTAGGCAAGGAAAAAGGACTTTGCCGTGCACCAGAGCATTAATGTTCGTTTCATTCGTCACACCGTTTCTTCGGCTGAGATCCCAGCCTGATTTAGTCCTCCACAAGGTCATGTGGAAAATTTGTGAAACACAATAAAATGCTTTATTTTATGCTGCTTCTCTGTCCTTATTGGTTGTCCTCACTTTTAGCCTATCTACCGCCGGTGATTTTCATGCTACAGTTGCCGTTCGAACGCTATTTAGGGGTTTTCACAATGGAGATCACATTCCAATACAAAAAACTTGGTGTTGCCATTTGATATTTTCGAAATTTTCTCACTGTAACCGTAACTGTTAGAGTGACACTGTTGTTTTCCATATCATAATTGAGCGCATACATCAAAATACCTTATGCCAAAATTTCATTCAGTTTCTGTGAATGGTATGATAGTTAGGGGCCCATATGTAGGGATAGTTTTTTTTTATAATCACCCTGTATATATGAACTGACATCATCATCGTGCCCCCCGAGACTTCCAAGTATATCTCCGCCTATGCTGAAATTGCTTCGTGCTTTGCCATCTGAAGTGTTTGCGAGGGACATTATACTAAACAATATTTTCCTGCTGATTCCTAGACCAGTGACGGCAGAACTACGGTCCCTACTGCAGATTTTAAAAAACAAAAGTATAGAAATATTTTACAATGACTAGAGTTTCTCATAACAAATTACACTGGCCCGAAAATTTTTCGTTGCCTGCTCTTTAAAGATACGATTTACCACATCCTTCCGTATATACGTGATTTTTTTTCAAATAAAATAATACCTTCTAATAATATCTTTGACTGATAATGTTGATAATAATAATAATAATAATGCGTCCTATATTTAAAAAAATAAATTTTCACGCATTAAACTCCTACGCTGTGGACAATAGTTGGAGTAAACTTGCTCTCAAAACGACGGCGTAACAAAAAAAAAAATCATTTTGTAGTTATTCTTTGTAAAAGATAGATGGCACTCAAACTCATACGTTGCAAATACAGTCGAATCCCATTATAACAAACTCCGAGAGACCGGGGAAATAATTTCGTTGTAAAAAAAATTGCAGGTTTTTTTTGTGCATTGCTCCTATATAAGTATGTAAACTTATATGGGGGGGGGGGATTTAAAAAGTTTTCGTTAAAATGAGATTTTGTTTTCGCTATAACGGTATTCATTAAAACGGGATTCGACTGTACAGTGATACTTCCTCTAACGAAGATAATTCGTTCTGGAATCACGTTCGTTATCCGAAAACTACGTAAGGCGAGGTATCACTATGTGCAGTGTAACCTATCTAAGAGGGGACACTGTATGAGACGGAAACAAAAACTGGTCCCTCCACTGATTAATGATTTTATGCGCACCTTCAAAATACGGAAATCTGTCTAAAATGGAACATAATTTCAGTCTCTTGACGTTCCGTTTCGTACAGGTTTCATTGCACAGTGAAACCTGCCCAAGACGGAAACCTGTCTTGAACGGATTCACAAAATATAGTCTGTCCAATGACTGGTGCACCTTCATAATACGGAAATCTTGACTCTCGGTTGTACAGCGGAAAGAAAAAATATACGTCTGTCCAAGTCAAACGTCGAGATCAGAATGAAGCCGAGCGCTACAATTCCTGCTCCTAATGAACTTACGCCGTGGCGCTGCGATCGGTTGGTGTTGATTTATTGTCGTACACTAATTTATTTGTGAACGCCCGGATATATTTGGGTTTGACTAAGGCAGACGTATATTTTTACTTTCCGCTGAGCAGTCGAGAGCTAAGATTTTGTAACCAATCCAAGTAGAATCCTCTGAAGACGACACCCATATAGTGTTGAAATGCGTTAGGAGTTTTTTTCAACAATGTTAAATCATCCCACATAGTACAAGTAAACCTGTCAGAAAGTTCAGAAATAACAAAAATAAATAAATAAATAAAAATAAATAGAATATTGTTACGAAAATTAGGTCTTTCCGCAATTTTTTAAGAACCCCTCGGGACCGTTGTTGCCAAACCGGAAGTGTAAAGATATGCTCGCAACTTCTAGATTTGTCCAGAGAATCTCTTCTGACCTTTGGGAAGTGACGCCACCAACTTGGTAATACGAAATAGAATTCTCTAGAAACTGTCTCTCGAAGGTTCGACGTGTCTATAAAAACGATGTACGGACAGAAAGGAAGAGGATCAGTGTTGTTTAGACTGACCATATTTCCTCAAGAGAAATATGGGAAATTGGGATTTTAAATACGGGACATCGCCAGTTATCGCTAAAAATGTCGCCAAAACTGAACAAAGTTGCCAAATATTGCTGAAATTACGGAAAAAAGAATATAGTGGGAAATGAAGCATTACTGGAAATTCCAGTGGACTAAAATGAATTCCACGAGATAAAACGTTCACCAAGACAAATTTGGAAGATTAATATTCTTGTTTATAGTTGTAATTATCATAATATAATTTATCAGTTGAAAAATAATTTCAATTTTTGACTTCAATAAAGAATAAAAATTCAAGTAGGCTTCACGTAAAAAACGGGAAAAACCGGGACACATTTGCCAAAAAGTCGGGACGGTCCCGGAAAATACGGGACGTATGGTCAACCTTGTGTTGTTAGACTTCAAGCTTAGTGCGAGATTATTATTTGTCGATCGCGTTGTGTCTGCTTGTAAATACGTGTAAAATAGTTGTTTTCTGTGAATAAATCTGTGACGTCCTGAAAACTGCTTCATCCTCTGATCATCTCAAGGACTTGTGAGAAATTATCCGGAACAATATATATATATATACACATGCATAAGCCATCTATACGTCATTTTAAGAACTTCATGTTAAAAAATTCAGGTCATCTCAGGATGATGCAACACGCTGCAACCTGTGGCTCTCGGAGTCTCATCGGCATATTTACAGATGATTTTAATGACTGGTGGCACACTTTTAGATCATTTAAGTGATACACAGCACGCTCATACATCATTTAATTGACTTCTGGAACAGTTCCAGATCGCACAAGTGACCCACAGCATATTCATTTACCACTTAAGTGACATGCGGCACAGGTCTAGATAATTTGAGCAACCAGCGGTGAAGTTCCAAATTACTCAAGTTACCCGTGGTACGATTCAGGACCACTTAAGACGCGAGCGGCACATTCCCAGAGCACACGCGTGATGTACGGCAGCTTTACAGATCACTTAAGTAACCCCGACACAGTTTCAAACCAATAAAATGGCCCGCATTCTCCTAAGGGGGCCGTTTAATTAATACGTCAGCAAATTTTTAGCCATTTTTTATCCCCCGTCAGCAAAATTTCTTCAGCACTACTTCCTACCTCCTAACGTATATTGGTGGGATCAGAGACGGACGCAGGAGGGGGGGGGGTATAGGAGGGAGCTCGTGCGCCTCTCAGACGAAAATTTATTTTTTTAATGCAAAAAAATATTTAAAAAAAATTAAAATTTCGAAAGAAAATACCTTTATACGTGTTATTATTATTATCAATTTCTGTTAATTTTAATGCTATTTGAAGGCTAACAACTCACAATTTCTTTTTAAGAAATTCATTGTGACCCACCTTTTAAGACACATGATAAACCCTTGGCCCGCTAACCAAATGTGGCCCTGAATGTTATCTGATGTGGCTTGTCCCCCTCAAACCTAATTTTGTGAAAATGAACCGAGCGGCACATTTACAGGTAGCTTAAATGACCCGTGACATAATTCCAGAGCATTTAAGTGGCCCGTGACACAATTCTAGAGCATTTAAGTGGCCCATGGCACATTTTCAGATCACTAAAGTAGGCCTCAAAGATCACTTAAGTAACCCGCGACACAGTTCCAGAACACTTAAGCGATCCATGTCACAGTTCCAGAACACTTAAGCGATCCATGTCACATTTAGAGATCCCTTGCTTGACATGTGGTACAGTTTAAGAGCACTTAAGCGCCCCCCCCCCCTCAGTTTAGTACTACATCACTGAAGTTACCCCTAAGGCACATTCCCTAATTACTTAAGTGATCCGTGGCATAATTACGGATCATTTGAGTGATGCGTAGCACAGTTCCAGAGCACTTAAGCGGCCCGGGCACATTTCCAGAGCACTTGGAGGATCCGCCAGACATTTAGAGATCACTAAAGTGGATCTGTAGGGGACTTATTATTAGGGGGAATATTAGTTCAGGTGCCCACAAACACTAGCGAAAGATTTTTCCCGTTTTTGGCGTGCCGAGTACGATGCTATTAAGAATATTTCACATTTTTATAAAGGTTGGTTGATGACGTAAGCATCATCCAAATTGATAAGCATCATCCTGACTTGTCATCAATAGTCAGGAAATCGGAACTCCCTATCGATGCTGACGTAATACTTGAATGACCCCTAAAGCTTCAGCACATATCCTTGGTTTAAGAGGAATAATAATAATAATCATTTTCATAATTATTCGGGGCTAAAAGCAAACGCAGAAATAACAACTTCTACTCAAAGACAGAGGCTTTTTCTTGTTTCGTTACATCACGTGAAGATTCATGCTTCAACATCATCTCTCAGGATCATTACTGTCCCGTTTCCTACACTTCACCATCGAAATCTCGTGATTTCACGCCGTAGAAAAACGTTGCGTAACGATTTCAATCTTCTCTTTAATATATTACGTCCCGAAAACAAATAACTATCGAGGACACAATGGAAAGGATTTCAATTAACGCAACCTCAACACGACAACATTAACATGTCCGTAGATTTGTCCAAACGAGCATTAACAATGTCGGATCGATCCTCTTCTCTCCACCCCATTAATGTCGCGGTCCCTCCGTTTACACATCGTTTAAACGCAACATTATAATGTCCATTATTTCATCATTTTATTATCATCACATTTATTTATTTTTTCACCCTTTATAACTTGATATCCTCGTCCGACGGTAATTTATATCAATTATCTTTCTAATGACGCGTGTTATTGCCGATGCCGGCTTCCTGTTTGGCGGAACAAATGATAATCGCAAATTATCTTCCAGATTATGTGCCGTGTGTGTTTCGTCTCTTCTGGAGGCTATAGTTCTCCTCTTCTCTCATTATTATCGCCGTCGAAATGATTAAAATAATGATGATAAGTTAAAAAGAAAGAAAGGTTGCAATCACGATGAATGGTGAAAGAAACACGCTGACATGTCTGTTTTGTTTTTTTTTGTTGCATCACGGTGTATATAGAAGAGGTGAATAGCTGTTAATGAATGTGTTATTAATTATATTTACTGAGCTGCGAGTGGTAATTAGTGACTTCTCACGTGACTTGAATACGTCTGGTGGAAGAATGTTCATGTAAATTTATTTTGCTCTGGGGCGGTTTTTTTTGTGGACGTCTGTTTATCTGATGAGAAATTGGTTCTGGTGAGGAGTTTGGAAATGTGTTCGTAGTCGTACGATTAGCGGGTCGATGACTATCATCGTTTAAAAGATACCATTAAAGATAAACGTAGATTTTTCGCAATAAAAAGAAAATTTAAAATCTCTGAATTTTTTTTAAAATTAAAACAAACGACAAATTACAAAAGATACAAATACAAAATGTAATACAATATACAAATACAAACATAAATTACACACAGGTAACGACACAAGATACGCACATATATTACATGCACTATGTAGCTAGCCTCAAGGGACGGTAAGGTGCTTCCAGCAGGCCTATATAATTTTTATTATTGTTTTTTTCCATCAGAGAGAGAGAGAGAGCAACAGCTCTTTTATGTATTTTATATGTATTTTATTATATTTACATATTTATAACACGCATTGGACAATAGCTGATTTCACATCACTCCATTTACATCTGTGTTTTTGATCATATTTTAAAGCTATTATATTCCGTATTTCTATTACTATATTCATGCGATTATTAGTGTGAATGAAGTTCATTATTTTTGTTAAGGGATGGGGGGGAGATTCGACTGTATAAAATCACAAACTCGAAAAAGACCTGCTTCTATGCAAGGGAAATTAGTGACGATTTTATGTTACGGAAATCAGTTACGTTTTTCTGTTACGGAAATCAGTTACGTTTTTCTGTTACGGAAATCAGTTACGTTTTTCTGTTACGGAAATCGGTTGCGATTTTGGGTCAAGTTTTAATTTAACACTTGAATATATCGGGAACCGTTTGACCCATCGGGACCAAGTTAAGTGTATGCACCGAGAGGCATGGCTCCCACATAGTGCAGCAGGAACCCTGGGCTGTTATACTTGGCGGGCTCTCAAACCAGCGTTTTCACGGGCGTTCCGGCCCATGTCGGCCCTGCCATTCTGGGTACAATGCCGAGAAGTATGAATATGTATAATATGCATATACATATATCACCAGTGCTCCGAACTCACAGGATCAGTGTACCCAGGGCTGGGCATTGCACATATACCTTCACGGGGAAATTAAAAGTTTTCATTTGCAGGGGCCCTTGATGGATCTCATTGTTTTCTTGCTGTTTAACATTGAAAAATTTGTAATAGCGGAAGCCCAAGGTATATCCGGTTTGGGGGCCACCATAAAAATCTGTGAATTGGGTTCCTTGGTTGGGTGGCCCGGGTTTTATTCGCTGTTAGAATGAATACAAATTGAAATTTTTCGTGGCTCTCACAGGGTGATGCCCGACAAGACTCCAGGTCGGGATCCCCCATGGAAAAGTTGACAGGTTTTATTTCGGGTGCCCCTCAATGAATCTCATTAATTTTTGTTATTTAACATTGTAAAATTTGCAAAATCGGTAGCCCGAGATAAAGCCAGTCTGGGGCCCTGCTAAATGTATGGGAATAGGGTGCCGGTTAATTGGTTGGGGGCCTGGATTTTATTCGTTTGTAAAATGGATACAAATGAAATTTTTTCAAGGCCCTCACAGGGAGATGCCCGACAAGCTTCCAGGTTTTGGTCCCTCATAGAAAAGTTGACAGATTTCATTTTGGGGGCCCTGGATGAATCTCATTGTTTTCTGTTGTTTAACATTGTAGAATTCGCAACAGCGGAAGCCAGTCCATAAATCCAGTCTCTCACTAAAAATCTTCGTATAGGGTCCCCGCTACTGGATGTGGGCCCGGATTTTATTCGGAGGGGATGTCCGACAAGCTTCCAGGCCGGGGCCCTGTATGAATCACATTTTTTTTGTTACTGCTCTTTTTTTTTTGTTTTTCTGTAAAATTGCAACAGTGGAAGCCCGAGGTAAATCCAGTCTGAGCTCCCTCTAAAATTCTGCGATTTTGGTCCTGGGTCCTTGATTGGGGCCCTGGAATTTATTTGTTGGTAAAATGAATACAAGCGAAAATTTTTCGAGGTTCAAATGGCTCCAGTCTGGGGACCCCATGGAGAAGTCCCCCCCCCCCCCTTTATTATTGTAAAATTCGTCAGTAAGCTGGTGCTTTCACATGTCACTTTTCATCGCAATCTGATGAAGTGGAACGAAATAAACAAGATGTGAAAAGGGGAGGGGATTGGCCACAGAGCCCTCTAGTTGTGTCATAATCTACTCCGTCAGAGGCTGTACCGAGCACATATTGCCACAATCTCCTTCGTCAGAGGATGTACCGAGCACATAGTGCTACAATCTCCTTCGTCAGAGGCTGTACCAAGCACATAATATCATAATCTACTCCGTCAGAGGTTGTACCGACTTCACTGGTTTCGAGGCAGGTCACGGGACCCCTTAATTGATCTGGGACAACGCCGCAAGTCACTTTACTGTTCTGTAAATGTGTAACGGGCCGCTTGAGTGATCTGGAACTGTGCAGCGGGTCACTCAAGCGATCCATAAATATATCACGTGTCACTTAACTGATCTGCAATGTGCCGGGGACCGCTTCAGAGCTCTGGAATTGTTCCTTGGTTAATCAAGCGATTTGGGAATGTGCCACGGATCACATAAGAGTGCTATGGAACTGTGCCGCTAGTCACTCAAGTAATCCGTAAATATGTCACACGTGACTGTTAAGTGATCTGTAAATGTGTCGCGGACCCGCTAACAACATATAAATTCTTCACAAAAATATTTTGAATTTTTGGTCGTTTTGGGAAGGGGGCACGGACCTCCGGTCCCCTCCAGGCTTAACCAGTACGCCACTGTCATAAAAAAAACTTCCAAAAAAATTATTTTCATTTTCCTAGAAATAGTCCGGCCGTTGCACAGGGCCCCCAACACTTTTCGATTGTCTTCGGGGGGGGGGTGTTAGGGCGGCAACTTGAATTTTTGCCGCCCCCAACAACTTTAAAATTCGATAATTTTATAACGGTGTTCTTTGTTCCCTCCTAAATTTTGCCACCCGGAGGAGTTGTTCCCCCCCCCCCCCAGTTACGGCCCTGGGGGGGGGGGAACACGGGGCCGTCCACGTAAGCCTCTGATTTTTATCGATCAAGTTTACTCACACCATAAGAAGGATCAATAATTTCTGTATAATCATGCACGTAATGAAACAACCAGGGACGTCTTAACGCATGGGGGGCGCGGTAGCCCGGTCGATAAGATGCTCGCCTAAAGTACCAAAGGATGTTTAGAGGTGTCGCGAGTTCGATACCCAGTTCGTCCTTGTCAGAAAACTTTCCTGACACAGGGGTACAACAAAAAATGGCGACTTGACCGCAGCAAAAAATGCTACCGCAGGGAGTCCCCCATCGAGGGGTTAGCGCACCAATCTCACGATGAGTATGAAAAACAATCCTGCCGTTCGGAATCGGCAATAAATTGTAGGTCCCGGTCTAATTAGCCCTCGTGTGCAGAAAATGACCGTGGTGCGACTAAAAAAAAATGATCAAAATGACTTAACGCATGGGCCCATCTTTGAGTCTTGGGGGGGGGAGGGTCTCGAATTTATGCGGGGGGGGGGGCTAATGATTATGGTATATGGTGCTACGATTTTCAACAATAAGTACAGGGTGTCCCATAAATTCGTTTAAAAATTCATAAAAATTGAAGGAATTGGTACATTTGAATGTGGTTTGCTGAAACGTTACTCTCACGAGAGGGGATTATTTTTGGTGCGAAAAAAATTTTGTGCAAATTTATTGTTGGTAGACGGCGCTGCACGAAAGATTAATCCGTGGAAATATGCAAATCAGAGCCCTGTAAAATGCGGGTGTACGATTAACAGCTCGTTTCTGAATTTTCCTGTTACTGGCGCTGGCCCAAGGTTATGTGAGTTAGTTCGATTCCATCGTCCCGTATTTCACGGGATAAATACATTTTTCCATATTATCCTGATCTTTGGGGGACGGTCGTTCCCATCCACCCCCCCCCCCCCGGATTCGAGACTGAACAATGACAGACATCTACAGCTACGAATGGAACGGAGGCAGGCATGTTCAGCTGAGAATGGAGTAGAGACATCTTTTCAGGTTCGCATGGAGTGAAGGTAAATATCTTCAGCGGCGGATGAGCCGACGCAAATATCTTTAGCTAAGTATGAAGCTGAGGTGGACATTTTCAACTCCAAATGGATCAAAGGCAGACATCTTTAGCTGTGAATAGAGCAGAAGCAGACACCTTCAGCTGTGAATAGAGCGGAGGCAGACACCTTCAGCTGTGAACAGAGCCGAGGCAAATATCTTTAGCTATGGATGAAGCTGAGGTGGACATCTTCAACTCCAAATGGATCAAAGGCAGACATCTTCAGCTGTGAATAAAGCGCAGTCAGACACCTTCAGCTGTGAATAGAGCGGAGTCAGACACCTTCAGCTGTGAATAGAGCGGAGTCAGACACCTTCAGCTGTGAATAGAGCGGAGTCAGACACCTTCAGCTGTGAATAGAACCGTGGCAAATATCTTTAGCTATGGATGAAGCTGAGGTGAACATCTTCAGCTGCGTATGAAACGACATCTTCAACTCCAAATGGAACAAAGGCAGACATCTTCAGCTGTGAATAGAGTGGAGGCAGACAGCTTCAGCTGCGAATGGAGCAGAGGCTTCCGCTACGAATGGGGAAGAGGCGGACATCTCCAGCTACGAATGGAACGGAGGTAGGCGAATAGAGGGCAACACGTGTTGGAGAAGCGACTGAATGTATAGGTGCATGGGATCATTCCGTATTTTACGGACACCGACAAATTTCCCCGTATATTGTTCTATCTTAGGCGAGGTGATCGTCCTCATCGCGATCCCTCTAGATCCGATTCCATGCCCCACTCCCACATGCTGGAGCGGGGCCCTAGGCTGGGATATTTTGCGGGGCCCCCCGGTCAGACTTTTCACGGGCCCCTTCTGTAGTTAATTTATAGCGTGAAAAAGCAAAAGAATAATGATGAGAACTATCCCGGCCCCAGAGCAAGAGCCCTGTCAGCCCCCCCCCCTTTGTGGGAGCCATGTCCGTTTCACATCACTCATTTACATATCACCTTAGGGACACGTAAACAGTTACAGAGCAACAGCTACAGAACAGCCCGCGGCACATTTACAGTGACCTGCGTCACATTATCATATCACTTAAGTGACCTGTGGCAGAGTTCCAGAGCACAAATGTGCAGAGTGGCCCTTGGCACTCTGCACATTTGTGTGTCACTCAAGTGTAGTGACCAGCGGCTCAGTTTCAGATCACATTTGCATATCACCGTAGTGACCCGCGGCACAGTTCCAAAGCACTTTAGCGACCCGTGGCACAGTTCCAAAGCACTTTAGCGACCCGTGGCACAGTTACAGATCATCCAAGCGGCCCGTGGCACATTTACATGTCTCTTAATAACCCCGCGACGCTGTTTCAGATCATTTTATTAAGTGACTCGGCCGGCATTATCCTAAAGGTGGAACTCCAATTGGATTACATGATAACGACGAGTATACACGGTGGTTATTTTACGACGGCCCCCCAATTTTGTTTGGTTGCATGCGCCAGATAAAGACCGCCGATGGAGGAGCGGGGGGGGGTCCCCCAAGGAAATTACGGGGGGGGGGGAGAAGAAAAACGGCAGTGTTTGCGGAGAAGGTGATAATAACACGTCTTAA
The DNA here is from genome assembly GCF_987345545.1 of Pholcus phalangioides. Lineage (NCBI taxonomy): Eukaryota > Metazoa > Arthropoda > Arachnida > Araneae > Pholcidae > Pholcus > Pholcus phalangioides. The sequence goes on from NW_028301603.1 coordinate 32,769,469, forward strand.
CATTGTTAAGACGCCGAAACAAGACCCGTCGAAATTCACGCCAATTTCTTTCTCTTTTTCCTCCTTTAATACCCGCCTCGGGCGCTGTGTGTGTGTCTACTATCTCTCTCTCTCTCTCTCCCTGTTTGAAAAGTCAAAGCCGTCGCCACGCCCACTTGCCAATCAATCTCCTCACTCTCGGAGCACCGCCCACGCTGATATTCGATATCCAATCAGCGTGCGGGACCGGCTGTCTCCCTCTCTATCAACCACCGTGTAAGTCTTCTCCGTCTGGTTTGCCAGAATTGGGAAGTTATCGCTTTCGAGAAGAAGAATTTTATAAATAATATTTAATTATTATATAATAATTATTAGTTATAGTTAGTTAGTTATATATAGTTAAATTTATAGTTATTTTTTTCGTGTAAAAAAAAAAATGGACACTTTTTGAACTTTTTTTTTTCTTCTATTATTTCGAGCACCAAGGTGCTCATTGAAACTCCCATAGAATGCTCAATGCTGAAATCTGATTTTTAATCCACAGTTTTAAAATTCGATAATTTTGTAATGGGGCCATTGAAGTATTAGGTAAGCAGATTTTCAGCCATTTTGGACCCCCCCGTCAGCAAAATTTCATCAGCAACTTAGAATATTTCATATCTTTAAAATAGGGGTGGTTGATGACGTAAGCAACCTTCAAGAGCCCCCTTCCCCCCTTGTCATCCAAAAGTCAGCAAATCCGAAACCCACTCCCCCCTCCCTCGATGCTGACCAATGGTATTCTTTGTTCCCACCTAAAACTGCCGCCCCCGTAAATTTTTCCACCCGGGCAGTTGCCCCGCGCCCGCGCCCCCCTCTAGTTACGGTCCTGGTTAGGGCCAAGAGCAATTTGTTGGTTTCTTGTCCACTTTTTTTCTCCGGGCGGCAAATTATTTCTATCGTTTACTAATTTTTTTGTCGGTCCACAAATTAAATCTCCCTTATATTTATTTTTAGCCACAATCCGCAAATTACTTCTTTTATTTATTCATTTATTTCCGGTCCGCAGATTATTTCAACCATTTATTTTTTGGCAACCCATTAATTATTTCTACCATTTATTAATTTTTTGCCGATCAACTAATTATTTCTCATTTAATATAATTTTTCCACATTTGTTTATATTTTTGCCGGTCCGCTAATTATTTTTCTGTATTTGTTTATATTTTTGCCGGTCCGCTAATTATTTTTCCGTATTTGTTTATATTTTTGCCGGTCCGCTAATTATTTTTCCGCATTTGTTTACATTTTGCTGGTCCGCTAATTATTTTTCCGTATTTGTTTGTTTTTTCCGGTCCGCTAATTATTTTTCCGCATTTGTTTACATTTTGCCAGTCCGCTAATTATTTTTCCGTACTTGTTTACATTTTTGCCGGTCCGCTAATTATTTTCCCGCATTTGGTTACATTTTTGCCAGTCCGCTAATTATTTTTCCGCATTTGTTTATATTTTTGCCGGCCCGCAAAATATTTCTACCGTTAATTAATTTTTTGCCAGTCCGCAAATTATTATTTCTTGTCATTAATTAATTTTTATACGGTCCATAAACTATAAACTCACCCATTTACTTTTTACTGCAAACACACACCAACACATATTTCATCCATTTATCATTTTCTTACAGGTCCTCAAATTAATTTTTCCATTTTCGGCGAAGTGGCGAAAATTTTCATCCGCTTTCGTGTTGTTACCAGCCGCGCAACACGGTGCCTGAGCGGCGCAGTGGTAAGATGCTCGTTTTTTTTCACTCTGAAGGTAACTATCAAGATCCACGGGGTTCGAATCCCGGCGACAGCATCAGAAACAAGTTCTTTGCCTACCGGGCCTAGGGCGACTACCGACTGATGGCGCCTACAACTCCACTGGTTGGAAATTGCCGCATGGCGATACAGTCAAACCTCGTTACAGAGTCACTCTTTTGAGAGCAAAAATATGACTTAGTAAGCGGAGTGACTCGTTAAACGGAGTAAGCCATAGCTGTGCCAATTCCTGCCTGAGGACAATTGGGACTTCCAAAACGTGACCCGTTAAGCGGAATGACGTGTTTACCGGGTGACGCACTAACGAGGTTTGACTGTATATATGACAGGTGTGCGGTAAAGCAGTCGTACAACATGCATAATTTAGAAGTGGTGAAGCTGAAATTGTGTGGCAGTTTATTTAAAATGTACATTCACGTGTCGGAAAATCTTTCTAAAAGTTGCCTATCATACTTTGCCACTAACCAATTGGGAGAAATCAAATAATTTTACATGAAGAATTGGAGTATTTATTTATTGAATACTGGTTGGCCGAGGCCTATACAAGGGAATGCGGTGATGAAGTTAGACAGAGATGATTGATGTCTCAAAGAAAATCGCGGAAATTGTTTCACAATCAATAATGTTTGGGGGGGGGGGTTGTTCCAGTCGGTTATTGTTCGAGGAAAGAAACTAAATTTGAAACAATCTGTGGATGCAAAGATGGGTTTCAATTTTTGTGAATGGTTAATTCTTTTTGACAAGTATGAAGCCGGAGTTAGAAGGTTCGGGGTGTCGATATAAAAATGACAGTGGAGTAAAAGGAAGGATAACCGAGAGATATATCTACGGGTAAAAAGCGGTTGCATATTAAGTTGGCACTTGAGCTCAGTGACGGAGGCAGAGGATGGCCAACAGTTAAGAATGAAGCGGGCGGATTTATTTTGAGTAGATTCTAATTTGTCTATATTGAAGAGAGTATAGGGGTCCCAGATTTCACAGGCATATGAGAGTAGAGGAAGAATGTAGGTTTGGAAGCAGAGATGTCTGAGGTGACGGGTGGAGTTTTTGAGGTTACGACGAAGAGAAAAAGAGTTTTTGAAGACACTTATGAAAGAGGTAATCAACATGGAGATTCCAACGGAGGTCGGCAGAAATAATTGCACCCAGATATTTATAATTAGAAATTTCGGTGATCAAGGAGTTATCGATAATGTAAGAAGAAACGAGCGGAAGTCTTTTGTGCGAGTAATTCTCATAAAAACTGTTTTTGAAGAATTAAGGGGTAATTGCCAGAACGAGCACCATTGAGAGACAATGCTGAGGTTATTTTGGAGAAATGCTTGGTCAGATTCGTTGTGCACCGTGTGGTAGATGACGCAATCATCTGGAAAGAGTATAATATGACAATTGATGGAGTTTGGGAGATCGTTAATGTAAATCAAAAACAATAATGGAAAGAGGACCGAACCGTGGGGTGTGCCAAACTCAACTTGCAGAAATGGGGAGTTCTGGTCCTTGAAGGACACAAACTGACTGTGGTTGGTAATGGGTTCCACCCATTCAAGCAGTTGAACACATAGGCCAAGGTTTTTGGTTTTGGAGTTTAAGAAAAAGTTTATTGTGGGGCACTCTGTCAAAAGCTTTAGAGAAATCCAAGAAAATTACATCTGTTTGGACGTTTTTGTCGATACTGCTAGATAAATCGTATATGAAAAGATCTAATTGGGTAGTTACTGATAAAGATGATCGAAAGACGTGTTGATTTGAGAAAAAGAAGTTTATTGAATCGAGGTGTGAGCGGATTTCCTTGGCAACTATGTGCTCAAAAAGCTTGCAGCAGGTAGAGGTGATAGCGACGGGTCTGAAATTAAAAAATATTTAATTACAATCGTATTTACAAGCGCCATCTCATGGCCAACAAACGAAAAGGTGATTTTTGACAAATATTCGATAAGTAATCCAATGACCATATTGAAAATCCGATTTTTTTCCTCTCGAAATTCTGAATAAAAAAAAAATTAATATAAATCTCAATAAATAAAAATTTGAAACAATTTTACATTAATTATTCATGATAATTTTCCTTGTAATTAATCAAATATATTTTTTTAACTCCAAGGAGTACTAGATTAACGTAGCAGGCAAATCTGTTACTAATCATGTAGTGCATTTTCTTTGTAGTGATCAAGGTGTCTGAGCTTCAACTGATTAGAGATTCTAGGATTTTCATTAATTCTGGAATTATTTCTTTCAAAAATTCGGGATTTCCATCAATTCCGGGATTTCCTCTCATTAATTGTGAATTTCCATCCATTCTGGAATTTTTTTCTCTTTCATTAATTCTGATTTTTCATTGACTCTGGAATTATTTCTTTCATCAACTCTTTCTTTACTAATGGAATTATTTCTTTCATCAACTTTGAAATTATTTCTTTCATCCTTTTCCTCATTAATTCTGAATTTCAATCAATTCTGGGATTTTCTCTCTTATTAATTCGGGAATTTTTTCTCTCTCTTATTAATTCGGGAATTTTTTCTCTCTCTTATAAATTCTGGAATTTTTTCTCTCACTAATTGTAAATTTCCATTAATTCTAGGTTTTTTTCTCTCATTAATTCTGGGATTTTTTTCTCATCAATTCTGGAATTTTTTCTCTTTCATTAATTCTGATTTTTCATCGACTCTGGAATGATTTCTTTCATCAATTCTGGAATGATTTCTTTCATCAATTCTGGAATTATTTTCTTCGTTAGTTCTGAATTTCAATCAATTCTGGGATTTTCCCTCTCTTATAAATTCTGGAATTTTTTCTCTCACTAATTGTGAGTTTTCATCAATTCTAGGTTTTTATCTCATTAGTTCTAGGTTTTTTTTCTCTTCTTAATTCTGGGATTTTCTCTCTTATAAATTCTGGGATTTTCTCTCTTATAAATTCTGGGATTTTCTCTCTCGTATAAATTCTGGGATTTTCTCTCTCGTATAAATTCTGGGATTTTCTCTCTCTTATAAATTCTGGGATTTTCTCTCTCTTATAAATTCTTCTCTCTAATTTTCTCTCACTAATTGTGAATTTTCATTAATTCTAGGTTTTTTCTCTCATTAATTCTGGCATTTTTCTCTCATTATTTCTGGGATTTTTCTCTCATTATTTCTGGAATTTTTTCTCTCATTATTTCTGGGATTTTTTCTCTCATTGATTCTAGGTTTTTCTCTCATTAATTCTTTGATTTTTTTCTCATCAATTCTGGAACTTTTTCTCTTTCATTAATTCTGATTTTTCATCGACTCTGGAATGATTTCTTTCATCAATTCTGGAATTATTTTCTTCGTTAGTTCTGAATTTCAATCAATTCTGGGATTTTCTCGCTCTTTTATTAATTCCGAGTTTTCATCAATATTCTGGGATTTTTCCTCGCATCCATTTTGGGGTTTTTTCTCATTAATTCTGAATTTTCATCAGTCCTGGGATTTTCTTTCTCTCATTAGTTCTACATTTTAATTAATTCTGGAATTTTTTTCCTCGCACCAATTGTGAAATTCTATCAGTTTTTTCTCTCTTAATTTTGAATTTTTATGAATTCTGCGATTTTTTTCTCTCATTAATTCAGAATTCTCATCAATTCTGGGTTTTTCTCTCTCATGAATTCTGGAATTTTTTTTCATTCATTAATTCTGAATTTTCGTAGGTGAGTAGATATTTTTCAGTATTCCTGTATATTTATTCTTTGATAATGCATGAATCTTTGGATGCCCAGTTCTCGCCCTCCTCAAAATTTTTAAAATTTGGGCTAAGGATCCCCGGAATCATTTTCACACTGGCCTCCTTGTCAAATAAGGGTGGCCCTGGGGCCATATTCGCTGCATCATTGCCCCCCCCTCCATAAGTGATTTTTCTGGGCTCCCTTCCCTCGCAAGAGAAGTTATCGCGCGTCTTCTATTTCACATTCTCACTCACGAAAACTAGGTCTCACCATCATGATGCCCTCTCTGCACTTGATGTCACCGGGAGGTGCCCGTGTGGGTCCAGTAGTTAGGAGACTCCCTTCCACGGTATGGTGGGGATGGTTCCCTAAGATTCCTGTATCCGACTAGGACGTTTTGTTTGTCAATAAGAAAGTCTTAAATTCTTCCATGGGGAGAGATCGTAACGAAATTAGCAAATTGGGATGAATGGTGATAGGGCCGCAACTCGATACTTGGTCAGAATTAATTCAAACCGAGCACAAAATTCCAGTCTATCGCCATAGGCAATTTACTACAGATTGAGATGTGCCAGAAGTGTGAGTGTCTCCCCACTCCCCCCGAATCCTCTGGGTCCGCCGGATAACCTGGAACCTGGAACCCCTAGTCGGGGATGAGAAAACGGTTACACACAAAGTATACAAATAAACACACAGTGGGCTACACGCAGCTGCCTCGTGATATTTGGCCAGTCGTGGCGCAGCCATGAAAAGCGTCATCAGCCGCGTCGCGGGCAGTTGCCTGATTGGTGTGGTTCTCAGGGCGCTGCGCGACAGTTGCCTATACGGCGAAACTTTTGCCCTCCCACGAGTAAGGTTCTTAAGGTGCAGCCAATGGATGGGCCTTTGGGTCATGGGCTCCAAAGTGAGCCCTTGCTTTCTTGCCATAGCTGCCGGCCTACCATGAGGCCAGCCAGTGATCTTTGATTGGTGGGCTCCCAGTTGAGTCTCAGTGCTCGGTTGAGCCCTTGTACTTGGTAAGCAGGAAAAAGCACGTATTTTGGCGACCCCTGTAATGTTGAAGGAAAGGGTGAAATTCGCAGCCCCTTCCCCCCTGCTTCATCACCCGGGACGGGACACCCGACCCGTATGCTCCCCTTCCTAGATGCGGCCCTGGATAGCGATGGGTGTGATCAGCACGGCCAGTGTTTCATCAATCCAGGGCCCGGTTTTAAGAAGATCACTAATATCCTAAATCACTCTTTTATTCAAACATGAAAGATTTTTGATACATAAAATTGAGCAAATATCCCACAAATATTTGAGACCAAGGGCGATTCGCAGACACCAAAATTTTGAATTTAGTGAATTCCTAGGACACGAAATTTCATTGAAAAGCAAATTTATCTTTCATTTATTCTGAATTTTTATTAATCCTAGAATTTTTCTTTTATTTATTCGGAATTTTCATCAATTCCGGAATTTTTTTTCTTTCATTTATTCTGAATTTTTATTAATTCTAGAATTTTTTCTTTCATTTATTCTGAATTTTCACAAAATTCTGGAATGTTTTCTTTTATTTATTCTGAATTTTCATCAATTCTGGGATTTTTTCTTCATTTATTATCGATTTTCATCAAATTCACATGCGGTTAATTGCGTGCAAAAATTTTCTGATATTTCAAGCATTCTTGTTTGTTTTGTAAATGTGTACATTCTTATAATATTATACATTCTGTAATAATGTATGAATCTTTGGATGCTTTGATTCCCCTCCCACAAAACATTAAAATTGATGCTAAGGAGCCCCAAAATTATCAAGACGCCTTTGGTCCCTCGCAATTATTTTTTGCACTGGACCCCGCCCTGTTAACTAACAACAGTACGTTTCTACAAATGATTCATCAACCAAGAAAACGTGATCTGATTTCTTGGCGCGTTTGGCGAGATTCCGACTCGGCAAGTTTATAATCCGAGTAATAAGACCTTCCCACCTGAAAGATTAGGACTGCAACCCTAAAACACGAGATATCCGAGGCTCGCGAATAGTTTGGCAACTTGTTTGGAAACAGTCAACGGCAGGATAAATCGTTCGGAATGCGTGCGACCCACAGTGAGTGAGAATGTGCACTGATTGACGCACTGGCGCACGAAATAACGCACTGTTTCTCTGGTGTTGGCAATCAATGCAGGACTGTATACACAGTAAAGAAATATCGTATAATTTGTGATACTTCATGATTCTACCGTCGCGCAGGGACGATATGCAGCGTACGGCCGTGCCTTTCTCCATAGACTCTCTGATGTCAAATCCTCACGGAGTCGCTGGTGGTGGTGGCGGCGTCGGCAGTGGCGTAGGAATCGGAGCTACGCAACTGCCATTCCTCTACAATGGTTACGTTTTCTTGCCGAGGTTCCCGACGAGGTACGCCTACCCGCACGCGGAACAGGCCACCGCCGTGAACATGGGCGCCTTCGGGATGCCTTTCGCCGCCGCAGCTGCTGCCGCTTACGCCGGTATGTTCTACCCTGGGTCCAGGTCACCGGGTTCGGACTCGACAGCTGCTGCGACGCCCCAGGCGTCCGTCAGTCCTTTGAGCCGGTCCAGCTCCGAAGACATTGGTGAGTTTAAGCCTTTTTTGTTATTGACGATTTCAAAATATTATTTAGACATTTGTCGATTCATGTTCAGCAGGTGAGGAAAGTGTTTACGGCCTCTTACCCTCATGGGAAGTCAATATTTTTGTCTTATGTGTCCAATTACTAAACGTTAGCTTTTTTTCCTTGGGTTCCCCCATACCAATTTTGAATGCATCACCCCCTTTGCAGCCCTGTGCAGCTGTAGACTAAATGTTGCACATGCAAGAATCACTCTCTTAAATTTTCTTGTAATGTCCGGCTATAGGTCTACTTGTTGCACATGCCTACACTTTTGTAAGAATAACCCCTTCTTTTTGCTGCCGCTAGCAGTTGCACATGCCTATATACGACTATGACAACGGGGGTATCTTACATTATGCACATACACACCCTTCTGCAAGAATTACCCTCGAATTTCGTAGTCATGTGCAGCTAGGTGTTTCACATGCCTGCACTTTTGCAAGAATCGTCCTCTCGAATTTTAATGTCCTCAGCAGCTATTCGTGTGACACTAAATATGGCTATGACAACGCACACTTTTGCAAGAGTTATCCCTTAGATTTTGTGTCCCCCCTTGCAACGGCCATGCCTACACTTTTGCAAGAATCATCCTCAAATTTTGCTGTCATGTGCAGCTGCGAATGATGCATGCCTAAATACAACCATGACAACAGAAGGTATTATAAATTATGCACCTACACATCTGTAAGAATGACCAATCACATTTTTGTAGCCTTACGCGAGTTGCACATGCGTAAATACTGCCATGACTCCCCACAAATTTTGCTATTCTGTGCAGCCATGCCTAAATACGACCATGATAACATGGGGCATTATACAGTGGGTTCAATTGCATCCATGGAAAAAAATCGAAAGAGTTACTATTAAATGTGCGTATTATGTGCAGAAAAGTATATTTCTTGGCTATAAATCAATGCTGAAATGATGTCACACTGCATTTCGACACATGTTCCACGACTTGATGAAGGATTCTAGTGTCTGCGATATTGGCATGTGGATTATTTTTGTAGCAGTCCGTTTTGATTATCCCCAACAACATAGTTTTCCAAATTGTTTGTTCCATCGCCCCCCAATTCAAGCCAACTCACAGAATCCTATGCTAAGCCCAAAGCTTTTACCGCCCTCTGGACTCTTTCATCGCCCCCAGGGGACGATATTGCCCACTTTGGGAAACTCTACCCAACAAAGTGCAGAGATTGTTGATCTGGAGATCTTCGTGGCCACCGAGTAACAACACTTCTGACGCCCTGAGCATAGAATACTTAAAAAAAAACCCTCCACATCTACAGCTGCGTCGAAAAACAGATTTTGACACGACACAAGAGGCGCCTAATAACCCATTAGGTGCCACTATCCCCATTTGGAATTTTACGTGCTTTAAGTTACAACTTTTTGTGCATATATATAATTTATCCGGCCAAAAATTTCAAAAAAAAAATAAATAAATTGGCAGTTAATGGGTTAAAGTTGGATTCAGTATTTCACTTCCGCAGTAATCGAGGTATCTCCAGAGTATCCAAGGTAGCTAAAAATATCCAAGATAGCCCAAAGTATCTCTTACAAGTATCCTTGACAGCTAAACATACCTACGAAAATATCTAAGATAGCTGAAAGTGTCTCTGAACGTACCCTAGAGAGTTAAAAGTATCTCTATATAGAAAGAAAGAGTATCCTCGATGTAGCTGAAAAGTATCCAAGATAGTTGAAAGTTCCTCTAGAAAGTATTAAGTATTGATAGATAAATATTATTTAAAGTGCATCTGTGAAGCTTTGCGTAGGCTACCTCGAAAAAAACCGAGATAGCTAAAAGTATATTTAACCCATTATATAATATGCCAAATTTTGCATATATACCAAATGGGACCCGACTTGAACGATAGGCTACTTTAAAATTTCGTCAGAGCAGGGCTGGCAACAATGGTTTTTGGGCCTCAACAATCACTTTCTGAACATTTACTTTGGTTACCGTGGTTCCCTAGCAATGCGTTTAAGACGTGATTTATGCCTTTACAATGGTTTGCCATTTCTTCAACGCTGTCAGTATATGTATAATATTTATGCCTTTATAATGGTTTGCCACATTTTCAATACTCCCAGTAATGAGGTTTTTTGAATGACGCCATAATCATCAGCATCACTTTGAGGGTCGGGAAAAGGATGATCCCCATAGAAATCATTGTTAAAATTGCCGATTTTAATGTAGAAATGCGGAAATTCGGTGGGGTTTTCCGCCACATCATTAATTTTAAAAATTTTATTGAATTCTCGATTTTTGAAATATTGAGTTCGTTTAGAGAAATACGAAGCCCAGGAGATTAAATACGAGGCAATTATCCGGACCTACTTTTGCGTTGGATATCCCTGCAATAACATTGATTTAAACTTTTTATTTACATCTTCTCGAGCATGAAAAATAATGTCTCCGCGTATTATCTTTTAATATTCAACTGCATAAATTCATGTAGTTTAGGATGTTTTAAAATTAATTATGGGCCCATAAAGTACATCGAAGAAATTCTACAGTTTTAACTAAGCATTTTTGGAAGCTGAAACAGGCAGATGGGTAACTTGAAGTTCAAGGGGGGGGGGGGGGAATCGAAATACTTAGCACCCTTAAAAAAGGAAAGAAAACATATTCATTTCTACGTTTATTTAAATCTAGATTTGTTTCTTTCATGAGTCGCGCTGGAAGTCGCCATATTGGTTAACTTGGACACGGTTTGCATGTCCCTCAAAGAAAGAGGGAGATATATCACGTGATCCAAAAAAAGCCTCATTGAAGAAAAGCTAGTATTCCATAAAAGGAAAGGGAAACGAAACTGTCCAGCACTATGGACGGAGGCTTTGTTTCTTCATTTCCCGTCACAGTCGAGGCACTGTATGTATATATTTTGTATACATTGTGTATTTAGACCATAGTCTCCCAAACTTTTTGTTCCATCGCCCCCTTCATCAGAAATTTTTTCCTCTCATCGCCTCCAACTCAAGTAAACCCATAAGATCCAATGTTAAATTAATAGGTTCTATCGCCCCCTTGGATCATTCCATTGCCCACCAGGGAAACTTGCCCACTTTGGGAAACACTGATTTAGACCATTCTCAAATCTCTCCCACTTCAACATAACTTCTTCTTCTTCTTCTTTCTTGCCCACAAGTCTTTTCCACACTTCTTTCGAAATCCCAGGCTGCGGTCTCCGGCCCTTATGTGCCACTGGGCGCACGTGCAATTTTTCTCCCTAGTCATTGGATTTAGTCACCCATTTTTGTCAAATGGCTTGTACGTTGCATCGAGTTGATGGCTGTCTTCATGGAGAGAACGACGCGAGTGATTCGATACTTGCGAGCACGGGAAAGCCACCACTATAAATCTTTGCTAACTTTTTCCGACACAACGGAAATTTTCTAAATTATTACATTTAAAAAATGATTTTCCATTCAAGTTCAATGATGTTATGAATTTCCAAAACGACTATCAAAAATATCATCATACATTACCATGTTTTTAACATATTTATCTACCCTCTTGATATTAAGTCAAAATCAAGAACAAGTAACCTTTTATTTACATCATTAATTAGACAATTGGTTTCCTTGTGTCACACATGGAAATGAAGTGCCACCAAATTTACACTGTTGTTGACATCTTTTTTATACTCCGATCAGAAAATGCACTCAAGGATTATAAAAAATTTATTTGTTGATTAATGAAATTTACTTTGATTTTTTATAGTGTACTTTTAGTGCGCAGAGTATAGTGTGTGTGTGTGTGTGTGTGTGTGTGCAATGGTGTGTACTGCACAGAAAGTCTCAATACTTAATTGATATTACAAAATATCAATGTTATTAAACGAATTAAGAAGGGGAAAATCTGGAGACGTTTAAATACAGTCAAACCTCGTTAATGAGTCACTCTTGGGAGAGCAAAAATATGACTTGATAAGCGGAGTGACTCGTTAAACGGAGTAAGCCATAGCTGAGCCAATTCCTGGTTCAGGATAATTGAGACTTCCAAAAAGTGATCCGGTAAGCGGAGTGACGTGTTAACCGGGTGACGCACTAACGAGGTTTGACTGTATATATTGACGTCGATTTTGAACGAGATGTAAAGAAAATATTGAGCGAATTCCAAAATGTCTTGAAAACATCGCGATAGAGAGATTTATCAGTTAAATAATATCCTTATATTGAGATGAGTTTAAGATTAGAATAAAGGCATTTCTATGCAAGATTTGAAAAAAAAAAACAACGTTATAGAGTGATTTATCTTTGTAACGAGTATAATAATTTATAACGATTTACCACTATGAATAATTTTTTCCAATCAGTATGTGTACAGATAACATTTTAAACGATAATGCTGTCTCTGAATCATGTTACTAAATTAAGGAACGTAATTCAGAGAATTATTATTCATTATAATGAACAACTTGATGAATTAATAATGAATGAATAATTTCCAATTCTAACTAATTTGTCTCCGTTACTCTCACCTTCATCGAAAAATGTACGCGCGAGCGGCCATGTTTATTTCCGTAACGCGAACATAACGAGTGGTCTCCGGTTCTCGTTAGCGAACGGTTGCCGTAGCGATGTTGATAACGAAATTCGCTAGTAACGCAGTGAAGAAAAATCAACCTTTTACGATGGCGACGTAAATCTATCCCACAATGCACCGCAAACCCCAAATACGTTTGAAACGCGAGCATAACGACATGAGCGTAATAGACCCCCCCTGGGTTGTGAGCGGTTCCATCTATCTATCAATCCTCATAAGTACCATTCGAGAGGAGTTTCTAGGAAAACAAGCGACAATATAATCGAAAGTAGTTAAGTGAAGAACTTACAGGTTCATGCAATTATGTTCACCATAATAAATTGCTTGAAGCGGGCAGCCTTAATTTTTTAACCTCTATTACTACATTTATTACATTTACCGAATAGGTGAATTGAAATGAATAAAATATATTTTTATAGCATCTATTAATATTATTTTGTCATTAAGAAATATTCGATAAAATTCAATTAATCGGTCGGTTAATCGGATAAAAATTTCTGATTAAATAGTTAAAAAATTTAATCGATTCCTAGAATACACATATATATATATATATAAACATTAGGTAGAGGGGGTTCCACATATATTTGTTAATTATTCGCTCAGGTAATTGATAGTTAGATTCTGTAATTACATATGAACATGCATATGAAAATTATGAGATTATGTAATAAAATGCAGGGAGTTTACTCAGCGTTCTTCAATTTTGGTACTTTACCTCCTGTCATGCCCGCAACTAGATACTTATTCAGCCGTCGCAAGAACGCATTTTGGCGCCCATTAGAAATTTAGAAGAAGCATTTAAAGGGTGCATTCAGCGCCTCCTTCCATCCAACGCCCGGGGCACAAACCCCGCCTGCCCCCCCCCATCCCCCAGTGTGGCCCGGCCTCCTTCGGACATAGTTTATCTCTGCAATTTCCAAATTTCTATGATAAGTAAACCACAACGTATCGAATTCATATTTTATATTTTCTAAAATGATTTCAATTGATTCGATATGACTCAAGCCTACTGATTCTTCTAAAAGAGGATATCAAGAATTATCGGCCAATCAGTCGATATCTTATCAGTAATTTATAAAATCTTCACCAAATTGCTGTTATATAGGATTGAATCGAAATTGGACGAAGCCCAACCAAAAGAACAAGCATGCTTTCGAACTGGATTTAGAACAATTAATCACATCCAAACGATCAGGGAACTCATAGAGAGACGTAAGAAATACGAATTACCATTGTGTAAGGCCTTCGTTGATTTTGAGAAAGCGTTTTACTCTGTATTCCCATCTGCTGTTGTTAAATGTCTAGATGTAATTGGGGTGGAGATGACTTACATCAGTATCATCAAGAAAATATACGACAAAGCAACTGCAACGATTCGTTTGGATAAAGGGAAAGCAAAGATTAAGCTCGGAAAAGGAGTCGGACAGGGTGATACTATCTCACCAAACCTCTTTACCGCTGTTTTAGAAAAAATATTCAGAAAACTGGATTGGGATGAGAAAGGAATTAAAATAAATGGAGAATTTCTCAACCATTTGTATTTCGCCGACGACATTGTTGTTATCAGCAGTAATCCAGATGAACTAGAAGAAATGATACAAGAACTGGAGAAGGCAAGTATTAGGGATAAAGTAGTAGGTGTAGGTCTGCAAGTATTGAGGCGGGCTTGAAAATGAATCTGCAAAAGACTAAAGTTATGTTCAACCCCTTTCCGTTGAAGAGGACAATCTTGCTCAACAATACAGAGATAGAAGAAGTAGAAAGCTATGTATACCTGGGACAAGAAAAATTACCATGGACAACGGAATCATTAATGAAATAAACAGAAGGATCAGGATTGGATGGAGCACTTTTGGCAAAAACTGTGCAATTCTGAAGAGTCACGTGCCATTACGCATGAAAAGAAAAGTTTTTAACCAGTGTGTGCTCCCAGCACTGACTCATGGAGCTGAAACATGGACACTCACAAGCAAGACGATACAAAGGCTACAGACAACACAAAGGAGCATGGGAAGATGTATGCTAGGCATCACAAGAAGAGACAGAAAACGATTCACTTGGATAAGGAACCACACAAAGGTATATGATATCATCGAAAGAATTAAACGTCTAAAATGGAAATGAGCTGGACATTGCACGAAGGCAGGACAACAGATGGACCACAAGTATTCTAGATTGGTACTCCCGTGGTGTTAAACGTCCGAGAAGGTGTCCCCACGCAAGATGGGTCGACGAGATCAGAAAAGTGGTTGTAGTCAACAGGATGACTAAAGCATCAGACAGAGCAAAATGGAAAAATTTAGAGGAGATCTTCATCCAGCAGTGGATTGAAAATGGATGATGATGATTCTCCGAGTAAAGCATAGGCTGTAAATTTTAATTCTTATCCACGTACACTCTCGTACCCAGCAATCACGTACAAACAACAATTTCTTATCTTTCTCACCCTGCTCGTACGAAGCAGCCTCGAATAGTGAAGCTTATGGGAGTCTGTAGACTCGATACGCCCTGAGAAAATGCATCTGTCATTTCAAAAAATGCATTTTTCGATTCATTTCTAATTGCTCACTGATTCATTTCTAATTACTAATTATAAATGAAAGGAAAAAAAAGCAAGCGTCCGAAAAAATAGAAAACGATAAATAATGGGTTAAAGGGTATCTACAGCTAAAAAGTATCTAAATATAGTATATAATTTTAATATATATATGCTAAACATATCTCTAAAAGTGTATAAAGTGGCTAGAAGTATCTCTAAACAGAATCCTTGATTGTCAAACGTATCTGTATCCAAGATGACTGGATAAAAATCTCCAAAAGTATCCCTGTTAGGTTAGAAGTATCTCAGAAATATCCCTAGAAAGTATTCTTGATAGCTGAAAGCTTAAATTATATTTAAAGTGTATCTGAAGCTAAACGTATCTCCAAAGTACTTAAGATAAGTATTTAAAGTGTATCGAGAGAGAGACACAGCTAAAGGTATTTAAAATTTAAAGCTATGTGTACATATTATAAGCTAAACATGTCTAAAAGTGCCTGAGGAAGCTAAAGGCCCGACTTGGAGCCCTGAACACAAAGCAGGCAATAGAGAATTCACCGACTGGGATCAACGAGGCTTGATTTTATAGAAAGCATACATTGCTTGAATTTGAGGCCCCAAAAACAGTGAGGGTAGGGCCCTGTGCAAATGCCACTCTTGTTCATGCAGAAATCGGGGCCCAGGGCTAAAAGCATCTCTCAAGAATTCTTTTAGTCCAGTTCCTTCCAAAGTGGGCGATGGAAGCTACGTGTGTAGCATAGAATCCTGTGTGTTTGCTTCAATTGGGGGGGGGGGGGGCGATCAGAGAAAATAAATTCTGAAGAAGGGGGCGATTGAACAAAAAGTTTTGGAAACTGATTCTATCTATTAGTTTACTAGGAAAATCAATATTTCGCCCCCCTGAGAGCCTGGCCCATATCAGGATCCTTAACCCCGGTCGATTCGTTTAAGCTTTGGTGTCTTTCTTTTGAAGGAACCTCTAGCTGGGTTTTATTATATACTATAGAACTACTATATCTCTTAAAACACTCAAACTCGGTTCTTTTATGAAACCTCGGTTATAACGACGCAATTTCAGTTTCTTTCGTATTGTTATAGCAGAGTTTTGAATGTAGGAGAAATTTATGATAAACATCATCGGAACCCTAGAAGTTCTTTCGTGTTTTTCGTCGGAATTGTGACTTTTATATTTGACGATCGCCTCATTTTAGTGCTGGGGGGTTTCCCAAACTTTTTTTTTTTTGCTTCGGAGAATCCTCTAAGCTTCCCAAATATTGCACCTCAACAGACAAAGCACTATTTATATCGAAATAGTTTTTGAAAATAGTTGCTTCCGAACAGTTTTAAATATTTTGAAGATGTCATGCCACTCCTTCTAGCCTTACTCCCCCAGAAAAATGTGAAATTTATGGCTTCTTGTCTCACAATTTGAATAACCACTGCTCTTTGCTAAAATATCTACCCACTCGTAGCCATTTGTAAGATCAAGAGTGAGCCCTGGACTTGAATATCGTGGCAATCGTGGAAATGAATAAATGTCAAGAAGACACTCTTATTTCAAAACACCAACTCTGGCCATATATCGCAATTTACTGCCATTAATGAGATGGAAACGAAGGAACTGTCTATCGGTGGTTGCCTCAAGCTCATTATATAGGGAAAATATCTTACTATATCCTCCCCTCGCGGAAACGAACCCAGGACCGCAACAGCGCCATTCACGGTGGTAGACGAGCATCTTACCACTCGGACGCAATCTGTCGCATTCTATCGCCCACTTTGGGAAACTGATCTAAAGTGGCAAAGTATAGAAGTATCTAAAGTAGCTGAAAGTATCTCCCCAAGTATATCGGAATAACACAGTTCCTTCTTATTACTGATTACGGTGACAGAGGTCCTTTGACTGTCTGAAGATATGATTTTTCTAGATTTGTTACATTGGGGGTAAGGTGGCTAGATGTCCCGGTTTTTCAAATTCACTGACCCGAAAAAAAGCTTTTCGGGACGCCCGTTCGTCCCGGTTTTACCATGCGGAATCAAAGATCTTATGAAATGGAACTGAATTATGAAATTTCAAACTGTAAGCGTGCTTTCTAATTCAGGGCGGTCTTGGGCAGTGTTCGCCAATACGCATCTGGATGCATGATCCCGCGCATCAAAATTCAAATTTTAATCCTCCAAATTTTGTTGAGGAATGAAAGTACTCCTTCAAAGTTTCAGATACCTACTCTTCAAAATTATATTTTCGAATAATACTGGTCTTATAGGTAAGTAATACCTGTGCTGTTTGGGACAGGGTATATACAGTCAAACCCGGTTAACGCGTCACTCCGCTTACCGGGGTCACATTTTGGAAGTCCCAATTGTCCTCAGGCAGGAATTGGCACAGCTATGTCTTACTCCGCTTACCAAGTCATATTTTTGCTCTACCAAGAGTGGCTCATTAACGAGGTTTGACTGCATACGGTGTTATCAGACCAGAATTTAAGAATTAAATCTTTTTCTAACCTGAGCAGACTAAAATTTATGCACCGTCAAACTACAGTGCTATAATATTGTTTGATGCTGTTGCCGTTGTTAGAAGTACCCGAATATAGACTAGTCCTATACCATAATCTTCTTCGTCATTGCCACTCTTATAGGAGGAGCAGTATGATCCAAAAATATACAGTAGCGTTTCGAAATTGAAATTTTGAGGTTCCGGATAATCATAGGTGCTGGAATTTTACAGAAATTCTTTTCCGAAACCTCTCTGTTTTTCCGCCAATCACGAGTCTTGTTTCATTTTGTCCTACTTTTCTCACGAATGCAAGTATTTTCAGTTGGAAGAGGTTTTGATCTGTAGGCTGGGGTCTCCGGTCCATTCTCAGGTCCCCCTCCCCGCCTTCTACAGCAAAGTTTGTGACGGGAAAAAAATAATATCGGGGCCTTTAGCTCCTATCGATTTTCTTTAACCAAGGTATACGGCGTCTTGGCAGTTGTGTAAAGAATAATTAAGCCGTTGGAATTAAGGGCAAAATATATAGGAAAAAGACCCCCCTACCCCACCTCAGAAAGCTGTTCTCTATCACTTTTCTGATAATCCGAGGTGGTTCCGGTCACCTCGAATTGTCAAGACTCCACTGTGATTGGGAAGAGTAATTTCATTCCTCTCCAAAATTCGATTTGGAGGAGTAAAATTGAATTTTTATGCCTGAATCACGGATCTATATGCGTATTGGCGAACACTGGGAGGAGGAGTTCATTTCAAAGATGGTTCAGCCACTCGTTCAGAAACATACAGCCATTAAAAATTACGTCAAGTCCCACAACGAAACATTAGACGAATTTGAATTTTAAGAGAATGAATTTTTAACATTCCTTCATATTGCCACACAGGGCCGCCATTTCAACTTTTTCTCGGGGGGGGGGGAGGGGAGAGAAGGCAAAGAACATGTACTCATATGTCATATTTGTGTGCGTATTCATGTATGTGTGTACGCGGAGGCAGATTTAACGGTGGGCGCACCGCACGCGCGCCCGGGGCCCCGTCTTCTAAAGGGTCCAGAAAAACACAAACTTCACACTTTTTTCTAATTTAGGGGGGGGGGCCCAATACTTTCTTTTGCGCCCTGGGCCCCGACCGACTTTAATCCGCCACTGTATACACACCATTTCTAGTGTATTTTTATTGATCATTTTTGTCGCGCCAAGGTCGTTTGCTGCACACGAAGGCTAATTTTAGACCGGGACCTACAATTTATTGCCGGTTCCGAACGGCAGGCTTGTTTTTTATACTCATCGAGAGGTTGGTACGCTAACCCCTCGATGGGGGACTCCCTGCGTCAGCAATTTTTTCTGTAATCAGATCGCCGTTTTTGTTGTACCTCTGTGTCAGGAAACCGGGTATCTAACTCGCGATATCCCTAAACGTATTTTTACAGATACAGAAGGGCAAGCGCCCTCCCCACTTGATTTTTCTAAATGACTGGCCCAAATAATTAATATCGTAAAATTAAAAATATGTAATATAATTCTGGAGCATTCTGTCAATTATTAAAGTATGTACGAATCACTTGATGATAATTTAAGATTCAATATACAAATTCAATTGAAAAGGTTTATTGGATTTTTTAAAACTTATATAGAAATGAGCACGTATTTACATTCACTCCTGGCACCGCAATTTACAGATGCTTTCAATAGATGGCGTCATTATACCTTTAAGGGCAGCAATTTGTTTCCCAATAAAAAAGAACAGGATCTTCCCCCCCCCCCTTTTTTTGCAAAACTCTTCTTGGTGCGGGGGGGGGGGGGTCTGAATGTTTTTTAACCTATGAATGCTCGTTTAAAAAAAGCGCTTTTTAATTTGACCATTAAGGAATCAGACATTGAGTATTGTTTCACCCGTTTTGTTAATTTGTAAATGGTAAAAGTAGCCCAAGCTCCATCCTAACGTACACCTTCAGTCCCATTTATATGGGACATCTAACAACCATGATCCCATCTCGATGTTTTACTCGTTTTGGTACTTCTGTGTAGAACGGTGATTCCCAACGTAGGGCCCACGCCCAACAAGGGAGCAATACGAATTTTAAGGAGGGCGATTTGAGTTCTCTTCGAAGGCTTGGACCTTCCAATTTTTAATTTTTGAACGATTTCACTCTCTCTCTCTCTCTCTCTCTTGATGTGACTTTTTTCTTTCGTTCGTTTTTCGCTTTCAGTGGAAGGGGTCTGACTAAGGGTTATTAATGGTTTTGCGTTGCGCGGTAAATTTGTGTCAGTAAGTCCACGGACTTCCTTCCCCGTGCCAATAAAATGAAGAAAAATAAAGGTCACGAACTCCTCAAAAGAGTAACATTCTGTATATAGCAATATATAAAAACAATGAGTTTTACTTATTTTCTCATCCAAGGTCGTGGACCCACCCCGCTGAAGTAGTCTCTTCCAGGATCCTTGATTAAGAAACCACTGCTTTTGACTAAGTAAAAGTAGACAGAAATTGGGGGGCAGAGACCCCTGGGTTTTAAAATTTAAGGAGGCAAATCAAAAAATAAAGGTTCTTACATTTGGACAAAAAAAAAAAACCACGTTGTTATGAAACTATGAAGTGTTTCACCGGAAAGGGGGGAGTGGATATCAGGATTTCAGAGATGCTTTGGTGGGGAATGGCCTAAAAAGGGCTGGGAACCTTTGGTGTAGAAGTAGTGTGAGAATATTTTCGTATTACAGTGTAAGGTTGCAATTTTTACACTGTATTGCCCCCCCCCCCCCAACCAAAATGAGGGTATCGAAAATGTTCCGGTTTTTATTAATGGATCCGATGTTTTTTCCCAATTTTTTTTAATTACGAATTCCGGGATTTTCCCGGTTTCTCAGGATCCTCATCTGGCCACGACTCAGACATGTTTTTTTCTCGGACATAAGGAATAGGATCAAGAGTAACGTAATCTTTTTCCCTTAAGGACATTTACTTGGAGTCCAAAAAAAGCTGAAATTGTGGTGTCCGATGTCTAATAGCCGGCAAAAAAAAGTGACCTATCATGCCCATGAACACAAGCATCGGAACCTGGAGGATGAGCAGTTTGAGCTCCCCATACCCCCAATAATTAATCAATATACATTGCAACGCGCCACTCCTCCTCCTGCATAGGGTCTTGGCACTAGCAACTTCAGACCTTTCAGTGTTTTCTTCATTTCGGCGTTGCTGCTAATGAAAAATGTGCCTTTTTTTTACAAAATTGGTGCCTTTTTTTTATTATTGCAGTCAAAAATTCGAAAAATTTCCGAAGATCACGCGAAGAGCATAGAAATTGATCGCCAAACATGAATATTCAGCCATAATACTAGGTCAGGGAGGTATTCAAATTTTCAGACATCTCAGGTCACATTGAAACTTCCCACGATGTCCGCCGGCCACCAACTCAGTGTTTAGAATTGAGTTAACTGAACTACTAACCAACTGAAAGTGTTTAGAATTGTAAGATGGACTCCAGATTCACAAAGGCTTAATGCAGTGCTCTTCAACCTTCATCGAGTAGCGAAAACTGCATATGACCATCATCAAACACGGAGAGCACCCTTACGGTGGCAAATTTGACGCACGTATCACTACTAAACCACACAAGCGCCTCGTCCACATTCCTCTGCGGAACTTCTGTCGATTTGGTTACATGCTGGTCCGTGTTGTGAACCTGGCGTACAGTTGTTTCTGTGTAATGCTTGTTATTTTGTGTAGGGTTTCCATCTGCCATCAATTTTCCTAACTATGAGTGAAGTGTAATGATCGGAAATTTTACCGTTGTAGAGCCTGTTGCTCTCTGTGGCGAGACTTTACAAGGGCGAGATCGGCTCGCTTCCGCGCCTTGAAAGTGGGAACCACAGAAAACAAACTTCAGTCGACTACCATTGTGGTGATGATGGGGGGTTCAACCAGCAACTCCTAGAGATAGAAGGCCTCTGCAGTGTTTGTCATAAACGTCGTTCAGACTACCTAGCAAGTTTGCCACATTTTGAAACACAACATCCTATTTCGTTTCTTCTTATTTTGGAGTAGAATCTTCCTGATTGGCTCACAAATACCGCATGGTGATTGGATGTGAGGCATAGAAATGAATGACGTTTATGGCAAACAGTGCAGGGGCCTCCTATCTCTAGGAGGTGATGTTTGAATCCGTGCACGCGATGCGAGTCCGTCACTAGACATAAGTATGAATAAAATCTATAATTGTAATCGTTTGGTGCAATATCCGCAGGGAGTTTGATTGAAGCTTTGATGAAGTACTCGCGAGCACGAAATCGGACACGAGCATAGAGCAAGCACTCTTGCTAGTTCGGGGAGAACCATGGTGCTTTCGAGCAACCGGTTGAAGACGGCTGGTTTAGTGCAATGTATAGTCATATCTTGACAGAAGAGCCAAGGTGGGAGGGGAGAGCAATTTCATTTGTCCTGAGAAATCATTTCTTTTACAGTTGAATCCCGTTATAACGAACGTCAAGAGACCGGAAGAATCACTTCGTTATAACGAAATTTCGTTATAAAGGAATTCCAGGTTACCTAGCATTGTTCTTATGCAAACTTATTTGGGGGATTAGGAAAGAGTGTTCGTTAAAACGATATTTTCGCTATAACGGTATTCGTTAAAACGGGATTCGACTAATAATAACAAAAGCCAAAATGTTTTCTTTTGCCGAATTTTGCCAAATGTTTTGAGAAATTACATTTTTTACCAATTCTGACAAAAATTTTCGATCCATCACTTCCCTTGATTATTCTGAAATTACTTTAAATGGTTACTGAAATGAAGGAAACGGATATTTTCTGCATTATATGCCGAGGCGAACGCGGAAAGAAAAGTCATCTGGTTCCCAGCGGGACTCGGACATCTACACCACTGGAGACACGACCCTGCCTTATTTATTCCACGCACTATGGCGTGAGGCGCTGACGTAGAGGCATTAGTAGCGCTTTTCTCTTAACTTCAGAAAATGGGCGCCCCCCCTCCCCCACCAAGGTGGGATGTTAGAGATAGAGATGGTCGTCTCCAGTGGTGTAGGTAGATGGTGGCATGCGCTTACCCAGAATGCAAAAAGGTCTGGGTCCGAGTCTCGGAGGAGACCAGATGACTTTTCTTTCCGAGTTCACCACAAGAAAATATTTATTTCCTTGATATATTGTGCTGGGGGAAAAAAAATAACCGTCTATCTCTGGTTCTGAAATAATTTGTTTTGGTAATTCTGAGTGTGTGTGTATGTTCTCTATACAAATCTACAATTTTAGATCAATCGTCACCATGTTTTGCATATATACCAAATGGGACCCGATTTAAACGGTAGGCTACTTTAAAATTTCATCAGAGCAGGGCAAATGCCCCAAATGAACAAAAAAACCGTAGGGCAACAATGATTTTTGGGCCTCAACAATCACTTTCCGAACGTTTACTTTGGTTACCATGGCTCCCTAGCAGTGCGTTTCAGACGTGTGTATGCGTTTACAACGGTTTGTCACTTCTTTAATTCTGTTAGTATATGTATATGTATAATAGTTTGTGCCTTTACAATGGTTTGTCACTTCTGTAATCCTGTTAGCATATGTATATAGCATGTATTTATGCATATATGTTATGTATATAGCATGTTTATGCCTTTATAATGGTTTGCCACATTTTCAATACTCCCCACTAATGAGGCTTTTTGAATAGACGTCATAATCATCAGCAGCATCGCTTTGAGGGTCAGGAAAAGGGTGATCCTCATAGAAATCAGTGTTAAAATTGCCGATTTTACTGTAGAAATGCAGAAATTTGGTGGGGTTTTCTGTCACATCAATAATTTAAAAAATTGTATTGAATTCTCGATTTTTGAAATATTGAGGTCGCTTAGAGATATACGAAGCCCATGAGATTAAATATGAAGTAATTAGCCGGACCTACTTTCGAGTTAGATATTCATGCAATAACATTGATTTCAACTTTTTATTTATATCTTCTCAAGCATGAAAATGAATGTCTCCGTAATGTCTTAATATTCAACTGCATAAATTCATATAGTTTAGGTTGTTTTAAAATTAATTATATGAGCCCATAAAGTATATCGAAGAAATTCCACAGCTTTAATTAAGCATTTTTGGAAGCTGAAACAGGCAGATGGATAACTTGGAATTCAAAAGGGGGGGGGGGGAGGGAAATCAAAATACCTTGCACACACCGCTTAGAAAAGAAAAACAAAACTATTCATTTCTACGTTTCTTTCATCTAGATTTGTTTCTTTCATAAGTCGCGCAGGAAGTCGCCATATTGGTTAACTTGGATACGGTTTGTATGTCCCTCAAAGAAAGAGGGAGATATATCACGTGATCCACAAAAAAGCCTCGTTGAAGAATCCCAGGCAACGCGCCGGGTATCATAGCTAGTCAATTAAAAAATTACTTCTTTCTCTTTAACTGATTCTCAAGTCATTTTTTTTCTTTCTATCGATGATTCTCAAGTTGTTATTATTTTCTCAAGTTTTATTAAGTTATCTTTCATTGATTCTTGAGTTATTTGTCTCTACCGGGAGAAGTTTCTCGAAGTTACGCGGTTCTGCAATCTCCAATTGTTTCTTCAAGGGTTGGCCAAGGGTGCTCAGATTGTTGCAGATTCACAGAATTGCGTCTCTGGGGCTCTTAATGGTCGGTCCTACACAAAGTATAAGAGATAACGCAATCACAATACTAGTTTTTGTCTTTGAAATCTTGAATGGTGGATCGAGGGTCCTCGCTGAGTGTAGGCTCAGCTGATACAGAGTCTTTATCATATCTATGCCGATTCGAAAACATTAGTGCGTAAGCAAATTACTTTAATATATACGTATGATAGAAAAATACAATGGATCCAGCAAAATCGAGTTAGACGGCGGGGAGGACCAGGCCCCTACCAGGGGCGCCATAGGAATTCCATTCGTCTAAGTGACAGAGATATTCGAATTTAAAAAACGGAGCTAATTCGGGAAAGAGCTGTGTTAAATGCGGGTAAATCGGTTTTCCCGCAATTAACGCTGTTTCTTCCTGTAAAACCCCTTTCTTATTCAAATGTCCCGTATTTTCAACAAAGCAAACTCTCGAATTTGGAATCACGGCCCCGCGAAAATCATCTGGCCGTAAATTGAATAACTGAGCACCTACTTCTTTTTTTGATGCTATAGTCATGTTTGAAAGTCCACGAGACATTACTAATCGAGACTAACTAAAGTGTTGTTATGCAAGAAACATGTCCTGCTGCTGCCCCCTCTCGGATGACTAAACCGCGAAATACGATGTAGGACATTGATTTTACGTGGAATTGAAATGAACCGTGAAATTAGCAAACAAGCGACGATTTCGGAGCCAAATTTAGCTTCTTCTTCTTTTTTTTTTTAATATCAGACATTCACTGTTCAGGAAACAGTCATGGATGTCACCTGTCGCCATTTTAAGGGACAGTCATAAAATCGTCATCATCAACGAAACGCATCGAGAGTGTACATTAAGACCGTCGGAATGGCTGGATCTGATGATTCAGAGATATTGGATAGTACAGTATAAGAAAAAGCATTTTTTATGCCGGGATTACACTATAAAAGTTCATTTATATAAAACTTGAAGAATTCAACCAATAAGCGCATCGGTTACATCAACCAACCGGCTCTTGTTGGTTGTTGTTGTTTTTTTTTCAAGTTCAGTATAAACGATCTTTCATCAAACTTTTATAGTGTAATCCCGGCCTGACATATACTAGCTACTTCTCGACATACGAACACGTTTTCGAAAGTCGGATGCTAGGATTTTCAGGTGACAATTTTATTCTGATGAGAACGGGGACATTTAGCCAGTTATCGCCAGTCAGTGCCTGGAGCATTTATTTGCAAATAATGTGCCGTGACACTTCAAGTTGTAGTGAAATCGGTCAGGTAATAGGTGTAATCCGTGTGTCTATTTTAGGGTGTCACTGATTGCCTCGTGGTCGGACAGGATTATCAACGAGTGCCCCGAGAAGGAACATGACCGTTGCCGAGTGCCCCAAAATGGAAAAGGAATGTCGTCCGACCTCCTTGAAATCAGACAGGATTGTTGTCGAATGCCTGAAGATCAAACAGAATTGCCGCGAATTGCCTCGGGATCGGACAGGATTGTCACCCGAGTGCTTCGAGATCAGGCAGGAATGTCGCGAAGTGCCTCGAGATCAGGCACAAAAAGTGTCTCCGAGTGGCTCGTGATCGGACAGGATTAATTGCCTTGCGATCAGACACAATTGTCTTCGAATGGCTCAGTGATCAGATAGTATTATCAGCGAGAACCCAAAGTTGGACAGGAATGCCACTCAGTGCCTCGAGGTCAGTCAGGAATGCTGCAAAGTGTTTCTAGATAAGACAGGAATGTCGCGAAGTGTCTTGAAATAGGACAGGATTGTCACGGAGTGTTTCGAGATCAGACACGAGTTGCTCGTTATCGGACAGGATTGTTTGCAAGAACCTCGAAATCAGAGAGGATTACCTACGAGAACCACAAGATTGGACAGGATTGTCACTGAGTGCCACGAGATCAGGCATGAGTGGTTCGTTATCGGACAGGATTTAGTCCGAGCACCTCGTCATTGGACCGAATTACATCCTAGAACCTCGAGATCGGCCACGATTGTGGCCAAGTACCTCGAGATTGAACAGAGTTGTTGCCGAACGCCTTGAAAATCAGAAGCAGAATTGCCACTTCTTGCCTTGAAATTAGACAGGATTGCATAACTTGCCTCAAGACGATACAAAGCTGCTGCTGAATTCCTCCTGATTAGACAAAATTGCAACCTAGTGTGGCCGTCTCAAAAAAGTCGGAGACCGCTTACTGTAACACATTTTAGGACCTTTTCGATTGTTCGAAAACGAAATTGTTGTGGGGGGGGGGGGTGATTTGCCAAGTCAAATTGACAATAATACGAATTATCGAAATTATCTTGAACTATTCAAGGGTCCGGGCATTTTTGTGGCCCTTTTCAACATTCTATACAAAATGTATTTTTTAACTATAAAAGTCTGATAAAAGATCTTTTACAAAACTTGAATGCATGAATGAATGAATCGTTATGTGTTCGTGTCTTCAACATGCAACCAGAACGTTCATTCATTCATTCAAACCAAGCACAATTCCGGTATATCGCTCTAGGCAAATTTACCACCGATCGAGTTGTGCCGGAAGTACACGACACCAGAACAGCTCCTCCATGTTGAGAAACATTGTGGCAACGAGGCGCTTCGACATAGGCGCGGATTCAGGACAATGTGTCAGGAAGTACGAACTGTGTATATTCGTGGGAGTCAACCCGTATTTGACGAGACAGTCAAATTTTCTCACACTATTCTGCTCATGGGAGGATCACCCGTCCTCTGGATCGCACCTGAGCAAAGACACACATCTTCAGCTGTGAATGGATTGGAGACAGGCATCTTCAGCAGGGAATGAACCCCGATGCAGATACCTTCAGTTCCTAATGGAGTGAAGGCAGACATTGCCAGCTTCGAATGGAGAGAAGGTTGACATATTCACTTGCGAATAGAGTGGAGGCATGCATCTTCAGCTGCGAATGGAGTGGATGTATGCGTCTTCAGCTGCGAATGGAGTGGATGTATGCGTCTTCAGCTGCGAATGGAGTGGAGGCATCCATCTTTATCTGCGAATAGAGTGGAGGCATGCATCTTCAGCTGCGAATAGAGAGGAGGCAGGCGGATCCAGAGTGATTTTTTCGGTTACTGAATAAGTAAGAAAGGGTGATGTATAGCAGAAGCGACGCGTATTATGTTAGTGGATTGGATCATCCCGTATTTTACGGGACAGGCAAATTTCCCCCCCCCCCCCACGTCATTCGGCTCTTGAGGGACAATGTTTAATCACGCTTGATTCAACACCTCTAATTTTAACACCCAAATGTTAAATAATTCACACAAAAGTAGCCAAGGTGGCCTGAGAATCTAAAAATTCACCAAAAGAAACTGCCAAAATAATTTTGTTCGTGTCGGGTTATTAAACGACTGCATTTCTTCTGTTTTTCATGGACGTATTATTGTATTCTTCTTATTGCATCGATTATTATTCTGATTGGATACCCCGTCTCTCCCAGGATCTTAATTCTTAAGCCTGATAACACACACCGAATGTGTTGTCACACATTACAGATCCATTTCGATTTTACTTCCCCCCCCCCTCATATGTATAAATCGCACGTATATCTCATTTACAGCAGCGCTTATTATGATGGGAATCGCGCGCAAACATCATGGCGTCTCGCATGGACTACCCCCAATAACCAGTGATTATGTAAATATCGTGGATATTATTCATACATCTGATTAAGTAATTTCAGTATTATACGAACCGAGAATAAGAAGGAGGGCTTAAACACTTAGGTCACGTGGTGTGATTACGCTACTGCTGCTACTATAACTACTGGAAATGATTACTTCATTAAACTCTACACACTCACTTACCCTGGCCCCGCGGAAAATGTCACGCGTCGCAAAGCGTCACATATGTCTCGGTGGTGATTTTACAAGGTGTTCCAACAAATACGTATGCCACATACCTGTGTCAATGGCTGGATATGATTTCTTAATCCTCTTCCTTTCGCGTTTTTTTTTGTGAGCTGAATAAAATGGCGTCGCTCGCGTCGTTTAATTTTGTGGCGTTTTGTCTAGATGTGAGAAAGTAGTGTATTTTTTCGGAAGGAAATGAGTGTAAATGTTTGCTTTAGGCAGTGGGGGTGGTTGGGGTGCTTGTTATATGGTAATTCATGTAATATTTAAATCATGTTCTTCTCCATGGGAAAGGATGATAGAATCCGATCGACATGCAAGGAACGGTGCATATACAGTACGTGACATCGGGTGGACGTATTTCGGGGTTTTGTCACAAGTCATTAGAACAGTTTTCGGAAAGTCAATAGATAAGAATTATAATTTCTGAAATTTGTGCGTGAGCTGGATATTTATTACATTCATGTGAAGATTATTGGGGAAAAACGGATATTATATTGAACTCGAAGAGCCCTATGAACCCCAGTGCCTCATCTCTAGATGCGGTTTCGAACCTTTCCGGAGAGTGGGCACATTTGAAATCTGTAGTCCTGAACAGGGCCGGTACTATGGGTAGGAGTGGGGAGGGGGGAACTGCCCCAGGTAGCAAAATTTAGTGGGGGAGGCGGCAGTTTTTAGGTGGAAGCAAAGAACACCAGTATAAAATTATCGAATTTTAAAGTTGTGGGTGCGGTAAAATCCTGTTTATTCCCGGGGCGGCAAAAATTCTAGTCCCGGCCCTGGTCCTGAACACAGGGGAAAACGTGGGGGTTCCACATGATTTCTCAAGGGCTGTACGAAAGAGTTTTTACGTGATTGTACAATCAAAAGGTTTTACAGAGTTGTACAGACAAGACTTTTCACGGGGTTTTATGAGAGATTTTACGAGCACGATAGTTTTATGCGAGTCTTATGGGGTTGCGCAAGTGTTTTTACGGGGTTTGTTACAAGAGTTTTTACGGGGTTTGTTACAAGAGTTTTTTTACGGAGTTGTGCTAGAGGCGTACGTGGGAGGGGGGGGGGAGGGTTCCCCCCTTCCCAAGCCAGTGACAAATTAAAAAAAAAATTAATATCTCGGCAAAAAGTTAATATACCCAAAGAAAAAATACCAAGAAAATGTATACGTTGTTTAAACCAATTTCTGTTAATTTAAGTGCTTCTGGAAGGGTTCTAAGTTAAAATTTCTGAAGAAGCAGAACTTTATGTCCCCCCCCCCAAAGGTCATTCATGCGTAGGCCCCTGGGTTATACGAAGAAAGCGTTTTACGGGGTTGTGCAAACAATAGTTTTACGGGGGTTGTGAAGACAGGAGTTTCCACGGAGTTTTACAAGAGTTTCTACGGGGTTGGTACAATTGTTTCCCCGTGTTTTTTCCATGGGGAAACAATTGTCCAGGGGTATTAAAAACCGTAGAATTCTGTAGGAAAAAAAAAGTTTGTATCGAAAATTTATCAACGGATAAACTAATAAATTGCTATAAATTTTTTTTTAATATAATATATTTGATACAAAATTAGACAAATTTTATTTCCAACAAAAAATAAGCCGCACCGTTTATTTATTTTTTGTCGAATTTGTCTTGATTTCTGGCATTTGCGAATCGCGGGAAATTATAGATAATAAAGATCGAAAAATTTATTACAAATTTCATAACAAAGCGGAAAGTGCGGCTTATCTGTTGAAAAAAAAGCCGCAACACCTTTTACTGATACATTTTCTAAGCCTCTTTTTTTGTGAAATTTATTTTTAAGTACCGGGATGTTTCAGTCACTCGGTTTTCTCCAGTCACTAACGGCCGTATTCACCACCACAGTTTAAACTACGATCACAGGTGAAAGGATTGAAGATCGAAACGGATTGGTCAAATTGAGTATTTTAACCAATCCGTGTCGACCGCTAATCCTTTAACCTGCAAATGTATTTTAAACGATGTAATTAAAATGTAGTCAAATGTAATTCAATGTAGTTAAACAGACCTTACGGCAGTATTCACCGACATGGTTTGAACTGTAGTCACAATTTTTGGATAAGAAATCAACATAGATTGGTTGAAAACCTGAATTTAACCAATATTCATGTCAGTCTCTTATCAAAAAATTGTGACTAAAGTTCAAACCATGTCGGTGAATACTGCCGTAAGAAACGTAAATATGTTCGCGTACGACATTAAATTATAATTACATTATTACACTCAGAAAATGTGATTGTTAAGAAATACAGTAGAAATACAGCGGTTCTCAACCGGTGGTCCTTGAGCACTCTCCAGGGGCTCCGCGGCCGCTCGAGGAAAAAAAAAAAATCAGTAAAATATATAAAAAAATAATTATAAATATTTTTAAATATTAAAAATAAATCAGTAACTTCGATGAATAATTAAGAAGTTGGCCCACGGGGCTCCACCATAGAATTTTTTTACTGAAAAGGGCTCCGCGAGTCAAAAAGGGTTGAGAACCGCTGCAGTAGACCATCGATTATCCGAGTACCCATCAACCGAAAGCGTCCTAGTTCGGCAAATCCACTGCCTTGAGACGGCTATGAAGTGGCTACAACAACAAAAAGAATGTGATGCTGTCCATTTACTGTCTTGAAAACGTTTGCGAGACTCAGCGGCGAAAGAAACGAGTCTCGGCTCCGAAGCGAAAGAAAAATTTTGACATCTCTCTCTCACAAAAGCTGTACAGGCCTACTTTGGCCTACAGTTTAGGAAAAGTCAGAAGTCGAGCTCAGAATGGCTATTTTGGGAACTTGTCAAAATAGTCTCTGTGTTATTTGTAAGGACGTGTGACACAAAATGCTTACAGTTTTGTGTTTATTAACATCACTGTTTCTTTGTTTCATATTGCTCCTATGACACTGGTGCAGTTTTTTTCTTACCGTAAATGATCGGTTATCAGCAAAATCAATTATCCGAACCCCTCAGTTCCCAATTGTTTTCGGATAATCGATGCTCTACTGTAACCATTAAGGATTTTTCGAAGCGCAACGGGTCTGCCATCTAGTGATTTGAACTTTGATAGAGTGTGTATGAGAACGTTATTTCACTCATGATATAATGTAGTCTACGTGGAATCTCGAATATATAATGTAAAATTTCTTGATTAAAATATCAAATTAAATTTTTAAAATCATTGGAGAGAAATTGAACAAATATTGTTATGATTTTTATTTAGGATATTTTTATATATAAATTTATGCTCAATTTATTAACTGTCTGATTGCAGCAGCTTTTGTTGCTTTATGCTTGTTGCGCCATTGGTTTCAGCGATTGCTTAGAGGCATGTTATTGAATACTCTTCTTTGGGGGAAGAGAAAGAGAGTCGTAATTTGAAAAGGCACAGAATTCATTACTACAGAAAAATATCTATAGAAAAACACAAACCCCCCTCAACAAAAATTGATGAAGATTCTTATATGATTGACGAGAATCCAAAATTAATGAAAGCCATGCATAATTACACAAGAAATGAAAATTAATCTCAGAATGATTGAGAAGTAACGTCAGAACTGATGAAAGAAACAAAAAACATTGAAAATTAATGGGATTATATAAATAACTTTATATGGGAAAAGGTGGGTAATAGTACGCACCTGGTGTACACGTCACGTCAGCACAGTGTGAACAGAACTACAGAAGACTCGTAGGTGGAATTTTACATCATACGCATTAACACGTGGTCCCACGTCCCGTCGTAGTAGTGGGCCTTTTTAGATTTTACCCAATCAACTCGTATGACGTGACGTTCACGTCCTTTCGTTACTGAGCCTTTAATTACATTGACGTGTGGACGTCACGCTACGTGGCTATAAAACTGGTATTGGCGACTAAAATTTTCTTTGTAGTTACTAAATTGCAGGCTGAGAGCAGCACAAAATATTTGGAATTTATAACAGCATATCTGCCGACATGAAAGACGCCCTACATTTCGGACCTTTTCCTTCGGGTAAAAACTTTTTTGGCGCATAAAATTTTCTTCTGGCGCCTAGAATACTTCGCGTTTTTTTCCAGCTCTGATGTAAAGTTGTACATATTCCCGTAGCTTCCAACATAGCTGACGAAGAGCACGTGAACATCACGTCACACGAGTTGATTGGGCTAAAGCATACAAAACAAAAATGCATGTAACATACTTCAGTAAATCCAGAAGTAAAGGTGCGAGAAATGGAACTTGTGTGGGGGTAACGTTCGTTATGACAAATGAGTTACGGAGATTTTCTGAAAAAGAATTGGCGAATGCGTACTCTTTCCCCGCCAGCTGGGTAAGAATGCGCAGGGTGGGCGGCTAAGAGTACGCACCCCAAGATTTAACAGTAGTCGCAAACGAATGCCCTCGTACCATGGGCGGAGATACGGGGACCCTCAGCATCAAAGGTGGAGTCGTCTGATCTAATGTATATGTGTATATATGAGAATTGACATCATCATCATCGTCATGCCCCCAGCAATAATGGCCGTGTGCCCCCCCCCTCCCAGATGTTCAAGTCTATCCCCGCCTATGGCTCGTACCTTCGTATATAACTAGAATATTTCTCACAACTCTATACATGTTCCATACAGAGGAGCGTTTATGGTTTTTCCGCCTGTGGGATGCGGGAATTTTGCCGCCCATATCCCATTCTAGTCTAATTTTCTTGACTACTTTTTCCCATAATTCGCCATCACGCACCAAATAACCCGCATGTCTCCCTCCCTGTGCAAGTACATCGGTGTCTCGAAGTCACTCTTTTGGTCACTACCATGCTCACGCGCTCTATAAATCACTGTTGTAGTCATTCACATGCTTGATTTTGATCACTCATATGCTTGCACACGGTCTAGGTCACTATTTTTATTGCACTATTTTTACACGTTCAAACATGCTCTAGGTCATTCTTTTGGTCATTCACATGCTTTTACCCTCCTTAGGTCACTCTTCTAGTCATTCACATGCTTTTACCCTCCTTAGGTCACTCTTCTAGTCATTCACATGTTCGCTCACGCTCTTAGTCACTCTTTTGGACATTCACATGTTCGCTCATGCCCCAAGTCACTCTTTTGTTCTCTCACGTGCTCGCAAACTTTTAGGCCACTCTTTTGGTTACTCACTAACCTAGTTCCTTGCTGTCTGCACAGAAGTGGATTTATTGAGATTTATACAAATTTCGCAACCCTTCTCCTATTCCGCAAACTTTCTTGGCCACCCATTCTTCAAATGTACTGCGCTTCTGAACTTGCCACCCTAGGCTAAGCCTGGCCTGCCAAGCTCCCCACTGTAAATACGCCCCACTGGTTCCATCCAGACTCCAATCTTAATCTTTGAATTGTTCACAGGCTGGGCGAGATGGACTTCTCGTTTGTCCCAAACTTCTTGAGAAAATCCGATTTTTTCATAGAGTATTGGAGGTTTTCCCCAGTGATTTCAGTTTTTTTTGTCCCATTCGCTCGAATATAACCGATACGCTTATTGGTTGCATTTTTCAAGTTTTGTAAAAGATCTTTTATCAAACTCTTATAGTGTAATCCCGGCCTTTAGAATATTTCTCACCACTCTTTACATGCTCCATACAGAGGAGCATTTATGGTTTTGTCGCCTGTGGGTTACGGGAACTGTGCCGCCCTTCTCCCATTCTAGTCTAATTTTCTTGACTACTTTTTCATACAATTTGTCACCCTGTTTTAAAAAATCCGCTTATTCCCCCCGTACAAGCAGACCAGTGTCTCTAAGTCACTCTTTTGGTCACTCCCATGCTAACACACTCCCTAAATCACTGTTTTAGTCATTCATGCGTGATGCTTAGGCCGGTATTACACTATAAGAGTTTGATAAAAGTCCTATTATAAAACTTGAAAAATGCAGCCAATAAGGTCAACTGTTGCATTTTCTAGAATGTAACCAATAATCTTATTGGTTAGATTTTTCAAGTTTTATAAAAAAAAAGATTTTATCAAACTTTTATAGTGTAATACCGGCCTTATGCGGATATCCTTACTCTCTACATTACCATTAAAGTCATCGGTTGCAATTTCTAGAATGTAACCAATATCCTTATTGATTGGATTTTTCAAGTTTTATTGAGGTTCTTTTATAAAACCTTTTTTAGTGTGAATCCTGGTCTTTTAGAAATATAATTGACTTTGATCTTTTTCAGGCCGAGATCACACTATAAAAGTTTCATAAATGTTCATTTATAAAACTTGAAAAAATTCAACCAATAACGTTATTGGTTACATTCGAGCAAATCAATCAATGCCCTTATTGGTTAAATTTTCCATGCAAGAAAACTTGGTTTTTGCGGGGTCCGCAAATTATTTCTCACATTTCCGCCGGTCCGCAGGAATTTTCCAGCTACTTTCACCGGCCGTAAAAAGGTGGAAGATCACTGGACCAGAGCATGTATATACATATAGAGAAGGTTCTTCAACCTTTTTATACAACTGCGGACTGGTGGAATTGTTGAGAAATTTCACGGATCGAAATGGGTTTTCGGACCAGCAGAAAGTAATTAAACCGGAGAAATAATTTGCGGACCGGCGAGAAGTAATTAAATATCAGAAATAATTAGCGGACAGGCAAAATATACATAAAAATAACAGAAATAATTTGAGGACCGGAGGAAATTTGAGAACTAGCAAAATGCATAAATAACAGAAATAATCGTAAATTGAAGAAAGGCAAAAATGAATAAAATAACAAATAATTAGCAGACCGGCAAAAATGCATAAACGGTTCTCGCGGATCGAAATGGATTTGCGGACCAGTAAAACCAATTAAATGGGAGAAATAATTTTCAGACCGGAAAGTAATTAATTATCATAAGTAATTATTAGTGGACCCGCAGAAATGCATAAATAACAGAAATAATTATCGCACCGGGGGAGAAATGCACAAATATCGGAAATAATTAGCGGACCGGCAAAACGTCACCGATTAATGTACGTCACATAAATATCATCGCCATGAGCCCAGTGTACATGCTGTGTTCGGATCCAGCCGAAAGAACATCAGAAAAGTTCTTTACCGATCGAGCCTTGGGCGACCACCGATAGATGGAGTTCATTTCCCACCCAACTCCACTGGTTGGAAATTGCCATATGGCGATGTATGACTGGAGTTGGTGCGCGGAAAAGTAGTATACGCGTGTGTTGACTATTATATTTTGTTTACTAAATTTACAATTTTTATGGAGCGGCTACAGAATTTGACCAAATTCTTTGCTGACCGGCCCGCGGTCGAAGAAAACTGTTACAGAAGACCTGCAAACCATTGTTTTCGCACCTCGGAAAATGCCTGGAAACGTGGTCGGACAGCAACGCTTCTGTAAAGTCAAAAAGCTTAGAATTTCGGTATCCCCGAGGCGGTATCGGCTAGGCCTTCAAACGGCACCGAGTAAAATGACATTTTTCAGGCTCTCGGTAACATTCATGGACCGACCCCAAATTCTTGGATTTATGTGTTTTAGAAATCAACTTTTACTTATTAGAGGAAAATTTATTAATATATTCCTCGGACGGAACAGCCTCTTTTGTACCGGAGACATCGCTAAACATACCCTTAGGATAATGATTGTTCTTCCAACAACCGGATCGCCTCAAGGTGCCATTGGCGAGATCGGAAAAAGGAAATGGGCAGTACGAACAAAAACCACTCTCTTGGTGCGAGTTTTTGCGACGGGCCACCACCTCATTTTTCACCGACGTTAAAAACAGAAGAACAAGAAAAAAAACGACACCCGCGTTGCGTGACGACATCAAATTAAATGGATATGAGGCCCAGATATTGGCTGGATGAGAAAGTTATGGGCGGCACGTACAATAATTTTCTGATGCTTCCATAACAAGAGTGCGCAAAAACCAAAGAAATATCATCGGGGGGTGATGATGGACTGACTGTTGGGTACTGACCAGGTGGAAGACTCTACAACCAGAGGAAAATAAAAATTTGGATTCATCACGCTATTACACACACACACACACATACAAGGGGCAGCGGAAGTGCCACTCAGCGCTTTGTTCTCTGTTGTTGGTTTAACGCCGCATTAGAAGCCATTATAAAGTGAATGGAAATTACCGTCTCTCTCTCTCTCTTCAGAAATGATAATGAGAAGGGACCGTCCGCGTCCGTCGGTGTGATTAGTCGTTAATCGTTTCGTCACGTATTGATTGGTGTCCATCAACCCGTGTCTTCTTTCGTAATGAATATCGAATCGACTTCTGTTTCCTAATCGGAGGTTCGGAAATACCGCTGAACCGCGCATGCGCACCTCGTCCATATATTCCTCTGCGGAATTTCTAACGAATTGGTACATGTTGGAAGGTGTGTGTGTGTGTCGTGGCCCCCACATCCTGAAGCAGGGCCCCTAGGCTGGGATTTTTTTACGGGCCCATCCGAGCAGACTTTGACGGGGCCCCTTTATGATGAATTTATAGCGTGAAAAAACAACAAAAAAAAAAAAGTTTAAAATCACACCGGGTCCCAGGGCTGGAGCCTTGTCAGCTCACCCCTTGTGGGGGGGGGCATGGTGTGTGTGTGTATGTGTCGTGAACCTGACGTGAAGTTTGTTTTCGTGTAAGATTGAATAGTACCAACCGCGCCCCCCCCCTCCTCCCCGCTGCAGGTTGTAGGCCTGTTGCTCTCTGCGGCGAGGCTTCTTAACGGGGAGATCGGCCCGCGTTTTCGATATACCGTACGTGCTCAATCCGTGGTCCAAGAACCAAATGTAGCCGTCGGAGTCATCTGATGTGGCCCGTATCTTCAAACTTAGATTTTTAGAAATGAACCAGTGGCATTACCAGAGGTCATTCATATGGTCCACTGTATATTTCGAGAGTACTTATGCGACTTGCGGTGCAGCTTCAGATCACTTAAGTGGCCCGCGACACGTTTTAATACCAGCGAAGTGAGCCGCGTCGCGGTTCCACATCACTTAATTGATCTGAGCCACATTTTCAGATAATTTCAATGACCCGTGGTATATTTACAGGTAACTTAAATGACTTGTGAAGCAGTTCCAGATCAATCAAGGGACTCGCGGCACAGTTCCAAAGCACTTAAGGGGCCCACTGCACATTTGCAGATCACTTGAGTGAAGTTACGTCGGAGCCATGGGTATTGTGGGAATTTGAAGAACAGGGTCCGAGCACCCGTTGATCGAGAAATTAAAATTCCCTACATGAAACTAGAGATGAGTACCCACAAGTTCAAAACACTTCCGTCGCCCCTACTTGAGTGACCAGCGACACGGCGCTGTTCCAGGTAACTTTGTGGCCCGCGACATGTTTCCATACCATTGAAGTGTCCCGCACTTTCAAAAAGATTAAGCAACCTTGAGGAAGTCCGTTAAATTTAAGAAGAAATGAATAACATGTATGTTACGGTCATGGCCCCCACATCCTGAAGCAGGGCCCCTAGGCTGGGATCTTTTTCGGGGCCTCCTTTATGATGCATTTATAGCGTGAAAAAACAGAAAAAGTGATTAAAATCCTCCCGGGGCCCCAGGGCTGGAATCTTGTCAGCCCACCCCTTGTGTGGGGGGGGGGCATGGTTACGGTCTGTGTACACGAGGTCTCGCATCTTCAGGATTGCCGAGACTTCAGACACTGTCCGGTCCGTAAAGTGAATCAACCAGTTGCTTTGCGACTTCGCGAAGACGCTACGCTTCGGATTTGGGCAGTTTTTTACGACGAAAATCGCAAATCCTAGACGCGTTGCGAGAATCTCTCGTGGGACAGTCTCTCGTACCACACGCTTGGGACTCTTTAAACTCGTCCGTAGTATTATGAGGGGGAAAAGAGGGAAAAACCTTGATTTTTTTTTCCCCCTCGCACTTTCGAACCACGGGATGTTGTGGATAATAACAAAAAAAGATCGAGAGAAAAATTAATTTAAAATTTCATTCAAAAGTTGCGGCTTTTACCTGTTGGGGAAAAATTTCTTTTTGAAAAAAAGAAATCACATCCGCTGCTAATGCATTTCCTAACGCTGTGCTTATTTAGTAATTTTTTGTGAAATTTATTTTTAAACATACGGATGTTTGGGTAAATAAAAGAGAAACGTAAATATGTGTATGTGCATCATTAAATTGTGATTATGCTGCTAGATGTCGAATTTCATTTGATAAATGCTAAATTATATTGCTAAATGCTAAATTCCATTGCTAAATGTTAAACTCCATTACTAAATGCTAAATTCTGTCGCTAAATGTTAAACTCCATTACTAAATGCTAAATTCCGTTGCTAAATGTTAAATTCCATTACTAAATGCTTAATTCCGTTGCTAAATGTTAAATTCTGTTGCTAAATGTTAAATTCTGTAGCTAAATGTTAAACTCCATTACTAAATGATAAATTATATTGCTAAATGTTAAATTCCATTGCTAAATGCTAAATGTCATTGCTAAATGCTAAATGTTAAATTCCATTGCTAAATGCTAAATTCTATTGCTAAATGCTGAATTCTATTGCTAAATGCTAAATTCCATTGCTAAATGCTAAATTCCATTACTAAATGGTAAATTATATTGCTGAATGTTAAACTCCATTGCTAAATGCTAAATGTTAAATTTCATTGCTAAATATTGAATTTTATTGCTAAATGTTAAATTCCATTGCTAAATATTGAATTCTATTGCTAAATGTTAAATTCCATTGCTAAATGTTAAATTCCATTGCTAAATGTTAAATTCCATTGCTAAATGTTAAATTCCATTGCTAAATGCTAAATTCCATTACTAAATGGTAAATTATATTGCTGAATGTTAAACTCCATTGCTAAATGCTAAATGTTAAATTTCATTGCTAAATATTGAATTCTATTGCTAAATGTTAAATTCCATTGCTAAATGTTAAATTCCATTGCTAAATGTTAAATTACAGTTAACTCCCGAGTGCTTCGGGGGATCGTTCGATCGAGAACTCTTTTTCCGAGAGTTCTCGATCGATGCTCGTGTCCCAGCACTTGATCAACGTTCCAATTTAATTTACCTTGTGCAAATTTGCGTTCTGGGATTGAAATCATCCTGATTTCATAAATTCGCATGTCGAACTTGCCGGAGAGGGTGCTCTTCTTTTGATCATGAATACAGGCAGTGCTCGCGACTAGAAAAATGTTGAAGACCTCTGATAATTGGGTCATAAAAGAAAATGTGATTGTTATTGAGAAAACGTGATGGTTTTTTAAGGAAATAATTATACAGTAAAAGCTGTCTTTTTATTACGGAACCTGTATTAAGCGGAAAGGTGTCACCAACGGGAAAAAATCGTGGTCCCGTGATTTTTTAATGCCTAAAAAACCTGGATAAAACGGAACCTGTCTTAGGGCATGAATATAATGCGTCCGTACTTTCGATTCTGGAAACCCGCTTCGTCTCCGATTGGTAAAAATCCCGAATTTCAAGCCGAAAATAATTGAAATTCGGGTTTTTTTTTTAACCAATCGGAGACGACGCTTGTTTCCAGAATCGGAAATACGGACGCACTATGTTCACTCCCCAAACGCGGGAACGGAAAGGAAAAATTGTACCCTTTAAAACAGAAAATTTCACACGAACAATGCGAGTGTTTGGCGACCAAAGGATCATACAAATGTTAAAGTGTGCCACTGAAATATTTTACTCAATCTATGCTTGGAAATGTGAGTTCTGGAAATCTTCTTGGAAGTGTGTAAATTGCATTTTTAATTGGGGGTTGCTGTATTTTAAGAATATATATGGCATCCATATTTTTATGGGCATCTTTATCTCAGCCACCTCGTTGGGCATTTTGCCTGTTGTGGCGTTGTATTTGTATTCTACATCATCCCACCCTTAGATTGGCGAAAACTTGATGCTGAAGTTCTGATAATTGTAGCACCATTTTTCGGAAAATCAGGCTTTTCCACGAAAGAAATCAGTGTGAGGGAAACGTAGGCGATAATGTACAAACTGAACCTGACACGACAGATATTGACACATCTGATTGAAATTAAAGTAATGAAAATGCCGTTATTTTAGACCAGCGGTTCTCAACCGGTGCTCCTTGGAGCCCTTGTGCACTCTCCAGGGGCTCCGCGTAGGAATTTTTTGTACGTAGGAATTTTAAACTGATCTGTCGAAACCTAAATACAGTATTTACGTAATTATAGACCAGTTACTTATTTTATTATTTAAAAATTATTTACCTTCAATTAATTTATTTCAATCACACACGGGATCGTTACATAACTTTACACGCTACAGTGGAACTTCGGTTAACGAGCTTAATTCGTTTCTCCAACGTGCTCGTTATC
This sequence comes from Pholcus phalangioides, assembly GCF_987345545.1. Lineage (NCBI taxonomy): Eukaryota > Metazoa > Arthropoda > Arachnida > Araneae > Pholcidae > Pholcus > Pholcus phalangioides. The sequence goes on from NW_028301603.1 coordinate 32,809,956, forward strand.
CGAATAGTTCGTTATTCGAACCGGACTTCCCTATAGGAAATAATGGAAACTCGGATAATTCGTTCCACAATTTATTCATTTACATTTAAATGACTAATAAAAACGGCATTCAATCGAAAATTAAACGCAATAATAATTGTACATAATGTAATAAAATATACATAATGTAAACAACGCCATAAATAAACATGCAAACATACAATACGATAACGTTTACGAATTAACTTACTCTAAACGACGAGAGAGAACTACATCGTTTAGGGCGATTTACAGACTCGCTGTTGTTTGCAAACTTAATCTTTTCGCGTGACTTAATCGCAAACTTAATCTTTTAAAAAGAACCTTATCCAATGACACGTGCTTTCGCCTCTCCTTTTTATGATTTCTGGGAAATGGTAAATTGCAGTGTTCGTTGGAGAGATTGCACATTCCTACAGCTTTATTTGGGTGGTTCTTTTCTACAGAGTTTAGCACAGATTCCCACTTTCTACGCATCTCTTTAATCTCATTTTATGTGGTGAGGGACTTCTCTTTACTTCTCTCCTCCTCCTCAGACGAGATACCGTCCATGAACTCTTGCCTGGTGCGTGCAAAAGAGACATCTACCGTCAACTTCTAGACATCTTTCAACACTATTTCTTGAATGTCATCCTCATGCACCTGCAGTCCATGGGTGTGAGTATATTGCATATTTTGTAAAAGGAAAGGGAAACAAAACTGCCCAGCACTGTGTGGACGGAGGCTTTGTTTACCCGTTTCCCGTCACAGTGGAGGCGCTGTGTATATGTATTTAGACCAGTGATTCCCATCGTGGGCGTTAACGCCCCTTTGGGGGCGATGGAAAGTTCCGGGGGGCAGTAGAAGCTAAGGGTATAACATTGGATCCTATGGGTTAGATTGTGTTGGGGGGGGAGATGGGAGAAAAATATTTCTGAAGAGGGGGGCGATGGGACAAAAAAGGTTGGGAAACTATGGTCTAGACCATGGTCTTCGACAAGTAGTAGCTCTTGTTTATGAGCTAGCCCCAGGGACGTCATTTCAACTTTTCCGAAGGGGACGACGACGAGGGGGTTAACTGAAGTTCCACTGTATATGGCAATTAAACCTTTATTAAGCGGAAACCTGTGTCCAACGGACAAAAAATCTCGGTCCCTTGCAATTCCATTGTAGACAGGTTTTACTGTATTCTCGGGAGGCCGGGATTAAAGTATAAAATTTTGATAAAAGATCTTTTATAAAACTGGAAAAATTCAACCAATAAGCGCATCGGTTACATTTGGGCAAATGCAACCGGTGATTTCACATTGGTTGAATTTTTCGAGTTTTATCAAAGAGCTTTTACAAAACTTTTATAGTGTAATTCCGATCTGAGCTTAATGGTCTCTGCAATATAGTGGTTTAATCTTTCGTGGACGTTCTATCTATGTGAACGTTATTTTACGATCGATATACAGTCGGATCCCGTTTTAACGAATACCGTTATAGCGAAAATCAACGAACACTTTTCTAATCCTCCAGATAAGTTTACATAGGAACAATGCAAAAACCTGGAATTCCGTTATAACGAAATTTCAGTATAACGAAGTGATTTCTTCGGTCTCTTGAAGTTCGTTATAACGGGATTCGACTGTAACCCAGTCTCTACGCGGAATCGAACAAGGTAAAATTTCTCGATAAAAAATATAAACTAATTCTTTGGAGCCATTGAATAGACATTGAGTAAACATTGCCAAATTAAAAATATAAAAAAATTCTGTATATAAATTCAGGCTTTTTTAAAGTCAAAAGAACGCTTTACCTCAGTGCGTTCAGTCGTGAGAATTGAAATTTACTTGCATTTTTCTCTGGTTAATGGCAAGGCCGTCCTAAAAGCATCCCCCCCCCCCGGGCCAAGTGATTCTTCTGAGGCCACACCTTAGAAATTCTCGAAAAATTTAACTACTTCTCATATCTTTCTGAAGCCCCTCTCCTCGTGAGGGCCCATGCGTTAAGACGGCACTGGTTAAGTGGTCGGGGGCTGCAGAGTTTCTGAGTCAAATTGAATCAGGGTTTCTTAACATATGGGCCACAGGAGCATCTGAGTGGCACGTACGGTTCTCGTTTCAAAAATTGATTTGAAATAAAATATATTTAAATGTAGATAAAATAAAGTAAAAAATGTGAGTTTTTTTCACTCTTTAATTCATAGGTCTTCAACCTTTTCCCTGTCGCGCGAGCACTGCCTGTACCCATCATCAAAAGAAGAGCACCCTGACATACGAATGCTTGAAATCAGGACGATTTCGATCCTTGAATGCAATGTGTACAGGGTGTTTAATTGGAATTGTTGAGTAACTGCTCGCGAGCGCGGACACAAGCTTCGAGCACTCTGAGCGGTTCAAGGAGGAGGAGGAGCACCGTGGCGCTCGCGAGCAACGGGTTGAAGATGCCTGCTGTAATTACTGAGTATTCCGATTGCCACCCCTGTATAAAACTTCACCCCCCCCCCACACTGTTAATTTAATTTGACGACATTTACGTTCATTTTACTTTCTCTAAAATTTTCAGTATGGGTGTCAGCCGCTGTGGTGGTCGAGTGGTGATAATGACGGACTCTCATCGCGAGGATCCGGGTTCGAACCCCACCGTCGCCATAGTGGTGGTCGGCTGAAGTTGGTTTCCTGTGGTTCCCAACTTCGAGGCGCAAATGCGAGCCGATCTCCCCATTAAAAAGTCTCGCCACAGAGAGCAACAGGCCTACAACGATTAGTTATTCAATCATTACACTTCACTCGTAGTTAGAAAAACAAACTGGTGACAGATGGCAGCACTACACATAACAAGCATTACACAGAAACAAACTTTACGTCAGGTTTCACTACACGTACACACATATTCCCGCATGTACCAATTCGTTAGAGGTTCCGCAGAGGAATATGAACGAGGTACATGTGTGGTTTAGTATTAGTAGTATGGGTGTCAATACCTGCCGTGTCAGGTTTAGTGTGTACATTGTCGTCTATGTTTATGTAATTCTCAGAACCAGGTCCGTAACTAGGATTATTGTGAGGGTAACACAGGCAACTGCCCCGATTATTTAATGATGGTGCTCTTGTTCCCACACATCTAAAATTTGCCCCCCCCTCCCTCAAATTTTGTTGCCCGAATAATTTTCCCCTTCACTTTCCAGCCCTGCGACCATGGGAAGCAAGCCTAGCGTGCAATTTTGGGAGTCTTGCATATCATTTGGAAATTTAACCTTTACACTGATTTCTAACGTAGAAAAATCCCGCTCTTCCGGAAAAATTCTGTCGCAGTTTCAGGAAGCTACGGCTTTATTACATGTGGCTTATCTACTTGCCAATGTGAGGGTGGGTGAAGTAGAACTCACATTGGCAAGCGAGGATTGCATAAAAAATTGCGATTGAGCACTTTAACATTTTATGCGATCCTCTCGTCTATTGGCCGCCAAACAGTTGAAGTGTTGGTGCAGAAATTTTTTGTTAATTGGGATTTTTCCGTTTAATCCAGATTTTTAATAAGTCTATTTTGGCGTTGAAATTACGGGACCAATATTTTTTTTTCCCCGTTAAAGACGGGGGCAGGGGGGTTCCGCTTAATACAGGTTCCATTAAAGACAGGCTTTACTGTATTACAGTACAATCCGACTGTTATACATAATAGCTGGTTATTATGCATAATCGCCAAGCACCTTGGTAAGTTTGGTAAATTTCCTTAAATTTATCGCATTTTCACCGGTGATTACGCATAGTACCCAAGCGTCGTTGGTAAAAGTGATAAGTATTAAAAAATTATCACTTTTACCGGCATTATTCATAATACCCAAGCGCCGCGTTGGTAAACATGATAAATCGTACTACCTCATATACTATACCTGGCAATTCATACGCGTATTGTACGATTGTATAGGAGTACGATCGTAAAATTTGTTATCGCTATATCGGGGTCAGACTACATTCATCGCACATACTAGACTCACTTGGATTTTTTTTTTTTTCATATTTATCAAACTCGCCAATCACACCAGGGTATAATGGTGGTCCAACTTACCAAGACGATTAGTAAGTGTGCATAATTACCGGTTATTACGTACGGTCATACACACCACAATACAGTCAAATCTCGATAAGTCAAACGTGATGCAGCAACTGACAAAACAATTATCGGAAATTCCGATTTCTCTCAGAGTGGGAAAATGAGAGATTCATTGAAATGGCGCACAGAGGCGCTATTTACGAATATCTTATTGGTTAAACATGTCGAAAAACTGGAAATGGGAGAGATTCAAAAAGATAACTTTTTTTAATTCAATCACATTTAATTATTGAATTACAGAATGTCGAGAAGTGAACTAGAGACGTGCATATACCGTGTATTAAGGAAACGGACGCACGCGTACACGATACTCGGAAAGAATTATAAATAAAGTGTATACAAGATTGTATTTATTGTCAAAAAATGCAGTGATTTTTGATTGTCAATTCTTTCCTGAGAAAGTCATTCACTTTTTGCAGGAGCACAAATGAAAGTGTTAATTCTATTGCCAAATGCTAAATATTTCTGTTGCTAAATGCTAAACAATTATGTTGCTAAATGCTAAACAATTATGTTGCTAAATGCTAAATAATTCTGTTGCTAAATGCTAAATAATTATGTTGCAAAATAATTATGTAGCTAAATGCTAAATAATTCTGTTGCTAAATGCTAAATAATTGTTAATGTTAATGCTCTCAAATATTTATTCTATTGCTAAATAATGAATTATATTGCTAAATAATGAATTATATTGCTAAATAATGAATTATATTGCTAAATAATGAATTATATTGCTAAATAATGAATTCTATTGCTAAATGCTAAATAATTCTATTGCTCAATGCTATATAATTCCATTGCTAAATGCTATATAATTCTATTGCTAAATGCTATATAATTCTATTGCTAAATGCTAAATAATTATGTTGCTAAATACTAAATAATTGTTAATGTTAATGCTCTCAAATATTTATTCTATTGCTAAATAATGAATTCTATTGATAATTAATGAATTCTATTGCTAAATGCTAAATAATTCTATTGCTAAATGCTAAATAATTCTATTGCTAAATGCTAAATAATTCTATTGCTAAATGCTAAATAATTCTATTGCTAAATGCTAAATAATTCTATTGCTAAATGCTAAATAATTCTATTGCTAAATGCTAAATAATTCTATTGCTGTTGCTAATAATCTGTTGCTAAATAAATCTGTTGCTAAATGTCAAATTCTATTGCTAAAAGTCAAATTCTATTGCTATTTTAAACTGTATATTAAATACCATAAACTGCCATCGCCCACCAGGGGGTGATATTGTCCACTTTTTGGAAAACACTTAAAGGAAGAAGACTTCCAGTTGATGGATAATTTCAACAGTGCCAATTAAAATACAGAAAAAAGTTCTGGGGCTGAGTGAAAAACTTCGACTTAAACAGATATTCGAGTTACCGTGAATCGACTCCGTGTATAGTTAGTTAGCCTAACCATAGACCACCTACCTACCTACCTCCTCCACGTACCCTTCCCTACATGGGCTGAAAAGAACAAATAAAGACAGGTGTTTCTTAAATCACAGGGCGTTAACACTTTTGAAGAAACACTCTCTAAATAATAATAACACTGCACATTAAAAAAAAAAATAATAATAATAATAAAATAGTGTGGTTTCATGTTTCGTGTTGAAAGTAAACACCTTCAAAGTGAACGAGCGCCATGTTTGAGAAATTAATCGCGTTTCTTATTCTTCTTAGGTGTTATTACTGTTTGTTTTGTACCTATAAGTGTAGAGAGAGAGAAGCCCTTCCTTATTTCTCGCGCCGTGACGTAGGGGGAGGGGCGCCGTTTTACCTGAGTGTTGACTCTGGATTCGTACGACAAAAGGAATCTATGACAAAAGGGCGGCTTCGGCGGCGGCTTTTATTTGATAATTTCCATCTCTCTCTCTCTTTCTTTGTGACCCCCCGCAGTGTAAACGGTTTTGTTTGCCAAAAAGAAATGGATAAAGTTTCGGCGAAATGTGTTTGTTCTATTTTTATCGCCATTTTCGAAAAAAGGCCTTGCCTTGGCGGTGCCGGTGACGTCGTGTTTAACACAAGGGGCGGGGCCTGGAGTCTGGCACGATAACGCTAAACCATTCGGGAAGTTTCTTTCTTTTTTTTTTTTGCATCCACGCAGACGCCATATTTCTTTGCTGTAAAAGAAACAATATCATAAATATCCTGTCCCGTATTTGATATCGGCCGCTTTCTTTTGTGGATTATGTATGGAGTGTGAGTTGATGATAGCAAATGAGGTAAAGACAAGAACGGTATCAACAATGGGCACTTGTAGCGGGACGCGTTTCAAGTGGCGAGGCGAGTTTCGGTAGAGCTTAAATGATTATACTGTTATTACGTCTTCAAGTGCTGACCGATAAGAGTCTGTCTAGCTCGTTGGAGACACGATGAACCAAATCGTACACGTACACTTGGAAATTCGGCCTACCTGGGACCGGGGATAGGCTCTTGAGCCGTGCGACCCGCGCATATTGCTTTCGTATATGGCCTAATGTAATATTCTAAGTTTTTGGTGTAACAACCAGGCACGGGTGGTCCAAGACGATGTATCGGGAGAAGCGAATGGCTTAAGTACGCTAAGATTGTCCCGTATTTTACGGGACAGGCAATTTTTCCCATTGCCGGCTTTGGGCGCGAGGGGGGGGGGGAAAGAAAGATCGTTCCTATCACGCACCCCTGGATACTTGTCTGAGCGAAGGAAAACATCTTCAGCTGAGGCAGACGTTAAAGCGAAGTCCATGAACATCAGCATACATATAACGCGTATTGCTTATGTGAATTAGAGCTCGACTGTACGTACTTTGGCTATAATGAGCGTTGGAAATAGTATCCCTGAATTTCTTTGCATTTGCATAAGGAAGGGTCAAATATGCTATCTTCCCTAAGACTAGCACCACAAGAATTCAAGGAGACTTTTATATAAATCAATTACTCACGCAACATGGTGCCACAGGAATTGCTCAAGCTAGGTTTCATGGAAAGTCCCCGATGTGCATTTTCTGCAACAAAGATAGTGGCACCACCCAACATCTTATATATCAATGCGAATATTGGGAAACCCAGAGAAAGAAGATAAACTTCACAAGAGCATTAACATTCCAATTACGGCACTGATTAAAAACCAAAAAACAAGAACCCTTCTTTCTGGTATAATGGACTTGGCGGTGCAAAGGTACTTAGGAACAGAGTGAAATGTTCCCGAGAGAGACAAACAGATTGGAAAGTGGTAACCGGGAGCATCGAATTCCTGCTCACGGGTTGTTAATGGTGTTGCCCGAGTTTTGTAAGGTAACCTCGGACCAATGGTGCTCCGGTGATATAGAATGTATATAATTTTAACATGTGGATTGAAAAGTGGTAATCGGGAACACCAAATTCCTGCTCGCGGGTTGTTAATGGTGTTGCCCGAGTTTTGTAAGCTGAATTGTTAATCAATGGTGCTACGGTGATATAGAATGTATATATTTTCAACATGTAATTTTTTTTTTTTTGATTGAGAAAATAAATGCTCCCTCCGGGGAACCCCCGTATGGGGGTCGGAGTAAGTAACTCATAGTTACAGGATTTAGAGAAACTCTGAAAACGAAACAAAAATCCTGAATGACAATATATTTTAGAATTGAAAGAATTCAAATTCATTTTCAAAAGTGATTTCGGGCTAATGAGAGAGAAACAATTTCAGATTTTATGAGAAATAATTTGCGAATTAGTGAAATAAATAATTTTAAGAGTAATTAATGATATTTGACGAAAAAATATTCGCAGAAGGAAAAAAATGCTCAACTAATTATAACATAACATAATTTATTTATCCCCAGTCAATTACGATAATGCTATAGAAATTTAGAGTTTACAATTAAATTACAACAATTTGTTTATTTTAATTATTAATAATAATAAATATAGAAGGGACAGAAAAAGCTGGACAAAAATAAAAATTATAAAATATAAATAGAATCGACACTCGATGCTAACTATCTACACAACCAAATCGAGTTATTGTTTCCATTTAAATTTATTTGTCGAATTACTTACTATTTGATATCAGGTTAAATTGTTTTTCCACTTCATAATATTTGTTTAAATTTCATTTATTGTCTTCCCATTCAATAAATAATTTGTTAATGTGACATTGCTATTGCAGTACTTTACTAACCACAGTTAATGAAACAGACGGAAAGTTGCTTTCACAATCAAAGGAGTTTCGGTGAAAAGTTCGTAATTGGTTGTATAATTTAGTTCAGAATAACTAGTCAAGCGAAATGAATAATTTTTGTGAAGAAGGACCGAGTGAGCACTTCACAAGGCTTGTTGATGTGGGGGAAAAGATTAAAAAGTATGGATAAAGTAGGGGTACTGATAAAAGGAATCTACGACAAAAGGGCGGCTTCGGCGGCGGCTTTTATTTGATAATTTCCATCTCTCTCTCTCTTTTGGAAGACCGAACGGAAGACCCCGACACACGAATGGAAGACCAATGCTGATTAGAAAATCCGGCATTGTGGCTTCAACAAGTTTGGTTATGGAGAACAGGTGTTGAAAAACAAAACAAAATGTATTTATTTATTTATTTATTCACGTCTCAGCAGGCAAGGATGTCCCAATTACAGAGATGGACAAGAGAAGAAAAATACAAATACGCAAATACAACAAACTACGAAAAAAAACCAAAAAAACGCGTGGAACAATAGAAATACATACGGAAAAGCATAATAACATGAATATTCAATACTCACACATAACTTCTAAGAAATTCTCTTTGGGAGAAACAGTAAATATAGCCCCCCTCCTCGTTTGACTCGGAGCCCTGTGGCCACGTTGGGCCTAACCGTTATATGACGCCACCGTGTGAGCCTAAACAACTTGTTGACCCTCAGGATTCATGGATTTTTTTTTTTTTTGGCGTGCAATGTCTGGAACATTGAAGACCCCTGCTTTATTCAGATAAAAATATGCTGGAATTGAAATTTGTTTAAAATTTATATGAAATTAATATGAAAATTTGTTTGTGTGCAAACATAACAAATGAATCGCCAGCTTCCTCCAAATAGATTCGATCCATTCGTTCCGTCAAAAACATGACACTTATATTAGTCGTTGCAACGGAATGCTAACTTTTAAAGCGATGTTATCACGAGCGCAATGCTTCGATAAACAAATCATACTTAGGGTGAGTAAACTTAAATGAGACAAAACTGGGACATCTAGCCAATGCTCGCCAAATGTCACCGATTTTCTTCATACATCACGATTGCAATATTTCGAGTTTGAAACCATTATTAGATCGACGAGATTTTAACGAAATGACACCTCTAGCGAACTACTGCTAATTACAGTGTATCCAAACATCACAATTGTAATATGCCGAGTTGGACACCATGCGTAGGATTTTCGCCAAATACTAATTATCTCTAAATATCGAGTTGTAATATGGTAGGAAGACCAGATTTAAATGAGACGAAACCGAAACATCTAAGCCAATTCTCGACAACACAATCGCCAATTTTCCCCATATACCACTATCGCAACATGTCAAGTTGAAAATCATGCGTGACTAGATTTAAATGAAACGAAGCCGGGACATCTAGTCGATTCTCGCCACCTAATACTAATATTCCCAAATTTTACGTCCAGAAACATTACGTCGTTTACATCAGGCGCGGATCCAGGACGATGTGATGGGGGGGGGGGGGGGAACCAGGGCATCTCCGGTAAAACCAAAATTTATTGATATGTCCAATGTACATGTAGTGCAAGGAAATAAAAAATATATATAATAAAAAATCGAAGAATCAAATTAATCAAGTTAAAACCAAAGTGCAACGGGCACGGATAATAAATAATCATAGAAAGTTGCAAAAAAAAAAAAAAAAATCATATAGCAAAAGGTGCAATCATAAATTTGATTGATCAAGGATTGTATGACGGAAGGGCAGAGCACCCCATTGCGCTCGGGCAGTTCAATACACTCAGTCTAATTCGCTTTTGATCACTGTTGAAGATCTTTTAAAATTTCTCCGGGACTTCATTAATTAGATTTGGGATTCATCCTGCTCCTCGCTCGCAAACAGTGCCACCAGCGCACTGTCAGGGTGAAGACGCGGTGATCTCCTTAACGGCGCTGGTACCGGAGTTACAGGAGCTGGAGGAGACGGATCCCTTATCTTCTCGGGATGGGGGGAATGAACTGCGTAAGTTCGTTTGATCGTCCCGTATTTTACGAGACAGACACATTTCCCATTTTACTGTGCTCTTGGGAGGGATGGTCCTCCCCCTCCCACACCGGAGCGAAGGCAGACATCTTCAGCAACGAATGCAGCCGAGGCAGATATCATCAATTGTGAATGGAGCGAAGGCGGGCATCTGCAGACTTGAATGTAGCGGAGGCGGAAATCTGCAGACTCGAATGTAGCGGAGGCGGAAATCTGCAGACTCGAATGTAGCGAAGGTAGAGATCTTCAGTTGTGTTGCGAATGGAGTCTAGGCCGACATCTTCAGTTGTGAATGAAGCGGATGAAGACATCTTCAGCTGCGAATGGAGTGGAGACAGGCATCTTCAGCTGCGAATGGAGCGGAAGCAGGCATCTTCAGCTGCGAATGAAGTGGAGGCAGGCATCTTCAGCTGCGAATGAAGTGGAGGCAGGCATCTTCAGCTGCGAATGAAGTGGAGGCAGGCATCTTCAGCTGCGAATGAAGTGGAGGCAGGCATCTTCAGCTGCGAATAGATATCGGTCTAGTTTGTACCAGGGCCGTCTTAAGAGCATTATGGGCCCCTGGGCCAAGTGGTTTTTCTGAGGCCCTACGAGGTAAATTCTAGAAAATTTCAACCAAATCTCACTTTGTGAGGCCCCTCTTCTTTTGGCCGCGCCCGGGTGGACCCACGCGTTAAGACGGCACTGGTATTTTTGTGCAGGTGCATCGAAACATCCCGCGACAAAATTTTTCTCATATTACTCAGCTCTTGGAAGGAGGCGATAGCCCCCATCTATATCCACGCTTGGACTACACAAGAATCAGCCGGGACACATCGACGCAGGCGCGTTTTCAAACTACAAGTAGAACGTCTATTCACAATTGAATCCAAAAACAATGTGAAAAAAGAGGCAAAAAATAAAATCTAAACAGCATTTTCTACGCCAATGATTTTTTCGGATAAAACCCCAAACATCACAACAATTTTGTAGCGATTAACAAACAACTTGTTATTCATTTGAATATAATAATCGTTTTTTTATTCAACTACCGAAAATTCATTTACGACGCGCTAAACAAATACGGCATGTAACCAAACTCAACATCTCATGGGAAAAATCTTTACGCATGGTGGCGCTGCTGCTTCGTACGTAGGTTCGAGACCGAACCAAAAAGACCATCAAACGATCATTAAAAATCACTGAGACCAATTTTTACATCCATCTTGGAAAAACAATTGCAAACCTAATCTTCAGGACTCATCTCTCAGTCACTGGTGCGTTCATGGGAGGACGAACAAACACCAGCTAGTAGTCATTGACTATAAGGTTAGTCGTTTCCACTCCCCCATCTCCATAAAAATCGAATTATATCGATTCTGAGAATTACATTTTGGTCTTTGATTATTCATAATCGATCGATTCGATTGATTTTGATCATGGTATCATACACCATTGTGTTATTCAATAACCGTAACCAGGTATGAATAAAATAAAAAAAAATGGCGAAAACACTGTTCTAGTAACTTCCTTTGGCCTTGGGGATGTGAATTGGAATCAAAGATGATAGACGATGACGATTTCGGGGCCATTTTTTTGTTTGTTTCGATCGTCATCTTTTTGATAAGGATCAGACATCGGAGGGTTCTTGACAGGTTCAATGATTGCCTAAAAGGAAGTCCTTCTTTTTTTTTGGTTGGCACTTTTTGTTTTGGGGGGATCTAAAAGACGTCAATTTACGAGAAGGGAACCAATTATGGAATTGAATCTTGATCTTGTTTTTGGTTCTCACTTATATACGCCCATTGGCGATGAATAGAATTTAATGGGGCGTTCGATTGGAGTTTTTTTTGGAGTCTTTTGATGTGGAGAAATGTTGAAAAATATAGAATTGAGATGGTCACACTTTTGTGTTTTAATGAAAATGGATGGTTTAATGAAAATTTACCTTTAATTTTTAGAATTGTTTATTTTTACCACATAATTTTTTTCATTGTTTCATATGCTTTAAACAATTATAGACAGTCGCTTTCTTATGTATGTTATTATTATATATTAATTTTGCAGAATATTTTATTAATTTTTTTCAGCATTTTATGATTGTTTAAAGCATTTTTACTATTTTTTGCATTGAATTCTTTCAATTCTAATTTTTTAATATTTCACTCTTTTTTGCTAATTCTTCAATATTTCGCTCTTTTTTGTTAATTCTTTAATATTTCATTCTTTTTTGTTGATTCTTCAATATTTCGCTCTTTTTTTGCTAATTCAATAGTTGATTTCTTTTTTGCTAATTCCTTCCTTTTTGTTGTCAACTCAATATTTCATTCCTTTTTTTTGCATTTCCCTCAATATTTATTCCTCTTATGCTGACTCAATTTTTCATTTTTTTAAAAAAAAAATTCAACATTTCATTCCTCTTTTCAGTTAAATCAATATTCCATTCTATTTTTCTTAATTGAGTATTTCATTCCCCATTTCATAATTCTTCAATATTTCATTTCTTTTTTGCTAATTTAATATTTCATTTCTTTTTTGCTAATTTAATATTTCATTTCTTTTTTGCTAATTTAATATTTCATTTAGTTTTGCTAATTCTTAAATATTCATTGTTTTGCTATTCTTTAATATTGCGTTACATTTTTGATAATTCTACAATAATCCATCCTTAATTCATTTATTCAATATTCCATTCCTTTCTTGCTAAATTTTCATTATTTTATTCCTTTCCCCACCCTCTTAAGTCTCACCCACTCTTCTACAGCCAAATATTAATAAAATTTTATTTTTAACTCTTCAATAAGAAACCGCTTTTCTTACGGTCATTCCTCTTTTACGAACAAATTTCTTTATTTACTTTTGTCCGCTAAAGAGGAGTTTCGCATTGGCAAGGCCAAAATTTAGAGTCTCTTGCAATCTTTTTGAAGGCAAATACGGCATTGCTCCGCATTAGCTATCATACCGGGAAATACGAATCACATACGTAGATTCTGAAAAATTCTTAAATATCTTATTTACAAAAATCCATCGAATTGGCTGAAGACACACTGTGATCCTTATTTAACCTCGAACGGACAAGACCACAACATTAAAAAAAATCTGGCGTTCCTTGAGTTTTGCGGCATGCCGGCTAATGCGAGGGGAACACGGGAATTTTTCTTGCACGGGCATTCCTTTCCTCAATCAATCAATGTGAATAGCTGGGGCAAATATTATTATTATTTTTTGAACTGACGAATAGCCTCACCTCAAGTTCATTCCGCTGTATATATGTCGCACATGATTAAACATGGCGATCTACGTACGGTATAACTGCATACCGTCTGTCTCGACCGGGAATTCTTTTGGTATAAAAACAGTCAAAATTGACATTTGACTTGGTCACACAACGCAAAGATTCTCTTTGATACACTTCAAAGTACAGTACAGTACGGTATTCTGTATTACATTTCCCTTCAAACCAGTTGAATTGAAATCGACTTTAGATACACCCAGTGTATTTGTATACAATTCCAAAATGGATTCTTTTCGCCCGATTCCCCTTCATGCCAATCACTTTGAGGACAGAGAAAGAGGATAATCCCACCGTAGATTGACACTTTGACGCCGGCTCCTCCACAGAAACTCAAATAGCAGAATAAAAAGCCTCCTTTCGAGATGACACGAGGGCGTGAACCTCCGTTTGTGAGTCGACAAACGGTACTGATTAGGGTGGCTCACGGTGGCTCCCTTCTCACAGTAGCTCAGCCGAGCTCTTTCAGAATAGCGCTCTATAGAGGAAGTCAGATGTTGTAAACTCGGTTGGGTGTCTATTGTGGTGTCACGGAACGGAACTTTTGTGTGTTTCAGTTGAATAGGTGATCCTTATTGGATTTTTTTTTTTTGTTGCTCAGAAAATAATCTCTGAATGTATCGGGACCGAAAAAAATTGATTTACCTTCCACAGAACAAAATGTTCATTGGCCATAGAAAGCTGAAAATCTGTTACGATGAGAATGTAGAGCAGCGTTTCTCAACCTTTCTGAACCCCAAGGACCAGTAAAATATCTGAGATGACTCGACGAACCTCTAACCTACAGCATGAGTTGTGTGACCACGTGTCCCGTATTTTTCGGGACGTTCCCGTATTTTCGTCCTTTCCGACTTTATACGATTGTTCCGTTTTTTTTCTCAACGAAGTTTATTCGAATTAGTAATCTTTACTTAAAATGGGGACTATTTCTATACTCTCATAATCAAAGTTTGTTCCGCGAACTACATTTCGAGTTACTGTGAGTTCTCCAGTTGTCCTTAATTTTCCAATCATCCATAATTTTCAGCCGTTTTCAGCAACAATTTGTGATTTTGCCAAATTGTGGATATGTTTAAGAAAACAACTGGCGATATCCCGTATTTTTCTCAATGGAATGGTTCCCAGTCATTATGAATGCTTTTCGTGAAATACATTTTAGTTAACTGTGATTTGCTGTAGTCCTTTATATTTCCCCCACTCTTCAACAATTTCTTGCAGTGATCAGCAAATTTGTCGTAAATTAAATTTTTTCCGGCTTCAATTTACTCTATATTTAGTATAGCGATAAACGGAATTTTCCTCGAGTAGAAATGGTTACCCCAAGTGTAGAAGTCGAATTTGTGCTTGAACCCATAAGAATATTACTAAAATCAAAAGAATTTATTGCTAGATTATGGCTAAAATGAATAAGAACATATTTTATTTAGTTAAAATTAAAATTAAAGTCTGCCTGCAGACCACCTGTATTATCGTCGCGGAGCATAGGTCGAGAAACGCTGATATAAAGGAAAACTGCCGAAATATATAGGATACTTTCCAATAAAGTTCATTATTTCTGAAAGTACAGCATTGTGGTAGCCGCTGTGGTGGTCGAGTGGTTATAGTGACGGACTCGCGATGCGAGGATCCGGGTTCGAACCCCACAGTGGTGGTCGGCTGAAGTTGGTTTTCTGTGGTTCCCAACTTCAAGGCGCAAATGCGAGCCGATCTCCCCGTTAAAAAGTCTCGCCACAGAGAGCAACAGTCCTACAACGATAAATCATTCAATCATAACACGTCACTCATAGTTAGAAAAACTGGTGGCAGATGGCAGCACTACACATAACTAAGCATTACAGAGAAACAACAAAAACTTCACGTCAGGTTTCGCTACAAGCACATTCCCGCATGTACCGATTCATTGGGGGTTCCGCAGGGGGGTGTGTGGGGGGGGGTTTGTAGTGTAGCAGTAGTAGGTAGGGCCTCCAAAGTAAAATGGCTCAGGGATCCACGATGTTCTTAAGTCAGCCACCTCGTTGGGCAATTTGCCTGTTGTGGCGTTGTATTTGTATAAACCCTTTAATTGGCAAGCATTGAAATATCCAGGGGAGAAAAATTCCGAAGGAGTACATATATTAAGCCTTGAATGCTATTTAGTGACAAAAAAAAAATATTGCCAATATTAAAAACAAATGTTGAATGTTGCAAATTCAGGGAAGACACTATATTTATATCACTTATAGAGATTTAAACAGCATAAAAATGCCATTTATTGTTTGCCAACTTACTTTTCTATCACCGTTTAAGAATACACAGCAATATGTCTCCTCCACGCACTGTATGTAAATGTCCCTTCAAAATGCAAGAGCCAAAAATCGATTTTGCCTGGCTTGTCAAGATACAGGAAACGTGTGTACCCTTTGAGCCACATTCCGCTGGTGATTGTAGAAACTTCACGAACAGCTCACGAGGAGTGAAAATCGAATGTTTAGGAGTTGCTTAAAAAGCATCAATGCCGAAACGAGTTTCAAAATATACAATGCTTATACATTGGAAAAGTACAAAAAACTCATGTCGTGCTTGAGAACAAACAACACTATGAAATAAATGGTTAAAGCCGAAAAAAAATAATTTCATATCACAATATAATGTGCTTTATTGACATGCAAATGCATATCTGAAATATTTATTCATGGGAACTATTGCTGATACGGTGTCCCACAATCGAGTGACGGATAGCATGGAAACGGTGACAGATATTAAAGTCATTCATGCGGAATATAAATGATCAAAGTCAGGCATTTCTGCCGGGTCATTTATGCTATACAAGGGGTTGTGTAGTTATGAAAATGAGAAATTTACATTTTATATGGACACCCTGTGCCCGAAAACCTAATTAGAAAAAATTAGAAAGTTGTTGCCCTGTCTCTTTTGATGCAAAAAGGAAATACACGTTTCCAATTGCAATATTCGCTGGGATATTTGAATTCCAAAATCGGAGGAAAGTTGGGGTAAGCGCAACAAAAACCAACGGGCGACCCTTCTTTCCTAATTTTTCTGGATTCGTGGCTTTCATTTTACTTTATTTTCACCTCTTAAATAAACTAAGGGGGTTGGTGCACGCAAAATTTTCCGAAAAACAAATTTTTCAATTTTTAAATGGTACGAAATTTTCTGCGTCTGTGTTCAAGTTTTTTTGTATTAAAAATATTTTTGAAATATTTTAATGTAAAACTGCTGGCAGTTATTACGCATGTGCTAATGTTTTTCCACTAAAATGCTTCTTTCTCAAAACTAATTTTGTTTTTTGTTAGATAAGGCACATTTTTTCGAACACCACTCATTCAAATGCAGGGACGGGCTTAAGTATTTTGCGGCCCGGTGCAAAAAAAATTTGCGGCCCCTCTGAACAGGGGTTTTCCAATAGCCCAGGGTGTCCATGGATACTCTGGTGCCCGAGAACGACTGTAAAACTCCTTCGTAGTCATAAGAAATGCCATTTGGCAATAAATATAAACAAAAGTGCCCGCTTCTCCGTGAAAAACTTGCAACTGCGCCTCAGACACTCGAAGATTTGGGGTTCTCAGGGCTAAAAAACCGATTTTATCTACCCACGCCCTCAACCTTAAAGGTTCTCTATTTTGGACTGAATTTCAAGCTATTGCTTTGCTAAGTGGTTGCAGCCAAAATGTAATCTAAACATTTTTATTCCCTTTTGCGGCCCCAAAAATTTAGCGGCCCGGTGCGGCCGCACCCTTCGCACCTGCCTAAATACGGCCCTGTTCAAATGTCTTGGAACTTTGCGTGTCGCTCAAAACTATGGTGTTACATACTTTCACACGAGCTTTTAGGATTTTAATTGTTGGCTACTGTTTTTCTTGAATTTTGACTTTAACGACATGCAACTTTTTTCAAAAATCACCAAAATTCACTCATATTTTGTGACATAAGTTTTGAAATAATTTTAGTAAAAAAATGGCCTCATGTTTAACTATGTAACACCATAGTGTTGAGAGGCACACCAAAGTGTTTCAAGACATTTGAATGAGTGGTCTTCCAAAAAATGTTCCTTATCTAACAAAAAAAGTTAGTTTCGAGAAAAACGCATTTTAGTGAAAAACATTAGGCAAAATTAAACTGCTAGCAAGCATTACACATGGCTGATGTTATAATGTAAAAATTATAACATTAGCATGTGTATAATGCCCGTCAGCAGTTTATATTAAAATATTAAAATACTTTAAAAATATTTTTAGCACAGGTAGGACAAAAACTTTAATACACACACACACACACACACACACACACACACACACACACACACACAGTTAGGCCGGTATTACAGTTTGATAAAATCCCTTTTATAAAACTTGAAAAATCTAACCAATAACGTTATTGGTTACATTCTAGAAAATGCAATCGGTGGCTTTATTGGCTGCATTTTTCAAGTTTTATAAAAGGACTTTTACCAAACTTTTATAGTGTAATACCGGCCTTAGACGCAGAAAATTTCAGAGTATTTAAAAATTGAAAGATTTCGAAATGCGTTTTTTTTTTGGAAAATTTGCGTGCACCAACTCCCCTTAACCCAGGGTCACAAGGAGGAGAGGGGGGGGGGGTTCAACATGGTGTCCAATTCAGAAACACTGTCTAAACGAGGAGACATCACCAGTCTAATGGGAAAACATCACATTTCGAGAGTGGAACTAGAAAATGGGTCAACTATTCCGCGCTGCAAATGTTATGGATAGAAATCAGGAAATGTGCTTAAAAATGCAAATAAAACAATGGAGTTTTGCAGGGAGTGGAAGTTACTGGAGTTAGTTTTTTTGGGTTTTCTATAACTTCAAGTCACGAAGGAACTGAACAGTTTCCTTTATTTTGAAGTGAATGTTATTCAATTACATTTGATGTCATGATATTTTATCATGAGCGCAATGCATTTCTTGAAAATTTGCTAAAAATCAAGTATTAGAGACAAAGTATAAAACTTTATATTGGCATAGGCTAGCTAGCACATGTGTGACCTTAAAATTAATTACTCAACCTGAAATTAATGTACTGTTACGTAATATTTTTAATGACATTTGTACAAGTAGTAGTGGGGAAGGTGGCACAAAATCGTAGTTACGACCTTGCAAGTCCAAGGGCCGTATTCACCGACATGGTTTAAACTGTGGTCACAATTTTTGGATAAGAGATCAACATAGATTGGTGAAAAACCGGAATTTAACCAATCCGTGTCGATCTCTTATCAAAAAATTGTGACTAGTTTAAAGCATAGTTTCCCAACCTTTTTTGTCCCATCGCCCCCTTCTTCAGAAATTTTTTTCTCCCATCGCAATCCAGCCCATAGGATCCTATGTTATACTCGTAGCTTCTACCACCCCCCCCCCCAGGGGGCGTTAACACCCACGTTGGGAATCACTGGTTCAAACGGTGATGTCGGTGAACACCGCCCTTCGTCAATCAACAGTTTGAGGGTATTTGAAACTTTTTAACGTTTATACTATCCAACAAATATTATTAATGCGAGAAAATTTGCCGAGGTCTGACCTCAGGGCTATTTCAATGGCGTACAGAAGTCGTGGGGCACATACTGATGTATAATAAAAACTTCTATTGTAATAATTGAATCAAACATTGATTGATGAATGAAAATCATAAGCATTGAAAATATGCAAAATTTTATTTAAAAAAATTCATATGAATTATAAAAAAATGAATTATTTTAATAATAAAGTGTGTATTGGGCATGGCCCCCACAAGGGGTGGGCTGACAAGGCTCCAGCCCTGGGTCCCGGGACGATTTTCACCTTTTTTTGCTTTTTCACGCTGTAAATTCATCATAAAGGGGGCCCGTGAAAATCTTGTCGGGGGCCCGCAAAAGATCCTGGCCTGGGGGCCCTTCTTCGGGATTTGGGGGCCATGGTATTTCAATATTCCAATGGGCCAAACGGTTTTTTGTAGGGCTTGTACAATCAATGTACATACAGCGGAACTTCGTTCATACGTCGCTCGATTATACGACTTTTACATTAGGATACTTAGCTCCGGTCCCATTTGGTCCCAATACCATGGCCTCCACATCCCGGAGAAGGGTCCCCAGGCCAGGATCTTTTGCGGGCTCCCGACAAGATTTTCACGGGCCCCCTTTATGATGAATTTACAGCGTGAAAAAACAAAAAAAAGGTGAAAATCGTCCCGGGCCCCAGGGCTGGAGCCTTGTCAGCCCACCCCTTGTGGGGGCCATGCCCAATACACACTTTATTATTAAAATAATTCATTTATTCGACGCTTTCACTGCGACTCGGACTCCAAATGTTTTTAAAGAAAGCGCCATTTCTATCTACAAATGCGTGCAATTTCTGTTATGCAAGGGTATTCAACCTTTAGGAGAGTTCGGGCCACTTCATTGACTTGGGAAATGTGTCGCGTGCCACTTAATTATGCGATCTGTAACAGTACCGCCGATCGCTTGTCATTTTTTAATGTGCCGCGGGCCACTTGCGTGGTCTGGAAATGTGCCGCGAGTCACTCAAGCGCTCTGGAACTAGACTGCGCTGATTCGTAAATATGCCGCGGGTCGCTTAAGTGCTCTAAATCTGTGTTGCGGTTATGTGTAATTGGGCCGCTGTTCACTTCCGTGATATGGAATCGCGGCGCGAAACAAACAACAAGTCCACTTGAGTGATCGGTAAATTTTCCGTAGGCCACTTAAGTGATCAGTAAACGTGCCGCTTAGTTCATTTAGGTTCGAGGTCGCAGGCCGCATCGTGTGACTCCGAGGATCACATTTGGCCCACGGACCACGGGTTGAGCATGCATGATGCAGACTGTATTTCACTTACCGTATTCCCCCGTATTAGACAGCATGCCGTAAAACTCGAGAGAACCAGACTTTTGAATGTTGGGGGGGGGGGTCTAATCCATTCGAGACATGCCGGGAAAATCGAGGTTTAATGAGGATTGCCGCATGCCAATTCAATGGATTTATAGTATAAAAATTGCCCAGAATCTGTGACTCTAATTTTCCAGCATGCTGGTCTCCCTCGATTTTTCCCGGCCTGCCGGTTATTGCGGGGGGAGAAGGGGGGAATACGGTATTAAATCTAATATTAAAAGCGGCTACATGACTTGGGTGAAATGTTTCGCTGACCGGCACCGGTCCGCGGACCATGGGTTGAGAAACTCTGAACTATTGCATTCAGCTTATTGATATATTCGTATTAACTTTCACACCCATTTATAAAGTTATAGTTATCTCTATAAGAAACCATTAGTTATATTTCAATGATAACTATCAGCCAACAAACACAAAACCAGAGAATTCAGACATGTCTGACATCCATCTCCTTCAGATGAAGAAATTATCTTTGATTTCTAAAACACGGCCGCATTATATTATTCAAGATAACCTCGTCGAGCGGGGACAAGCCCATTGCGGAAATCTCGCCTGGGCTTCGGGCCTCGCCCAGTTTTGCGAACGGGAGTTGCATTTTTACGACCCATTCCATTGATTAGCATAATTCCTCGGGTTAAACGAGTCCATATAGTTTTACTGTATTTTGTTTTTTTTGTAAACATATGGGGGAATTGAATTCAATGAAGACGGATCGTTTGAATTTGAATTAATGTACCGGAATCCTTAACCAGAGCTGTCTTAACGCATAGGCTCACCCAGGCACGGCCCGAGGGCCTCACAAGAATGAGATACAGTTAAAATTTTCGGGGAGTATGCGTGTAAATTTTCCTGGCAGGGAGAGAGAGGGCCTTAGAAAAAGTCACTTGGTCGTGGGGTTCATGATGCTCTTAAGACTGCCTTGTCGTTAACCCAAGGGCGATCAACTTTTTGGAGAGCTGCGGGCCATTTTATTGGTTTTAAAACTAGTCACGGGCCACTTGAGTTATCGGTAGATATGCGGAGGTGTCACTTAAGTGATCAAGAGAAATGTGCTGCTGGGCGTTCAAGCTAAGCCGCGGGCCACTTGAGTCATTTAAGTGATAATGCGCTACGGACTGCTCTCAAATGATGTGCAACTTGGCCGCGGGCCACTCAATTGATCTGGAACAGCGATCTGGATTGATCTGGATTCATTGCGACCCACCCTTTAAGCCATATACGGTAAACCCTTGACCCGCGGACCAAATGTGGCCCTGAAGGTTATGTGAAGTGGCTTGCCTCCCTCAAACCTAATTTTGTAAAAATGAACTAAGCGGCACATTTACAAATCGCTTAAATGACCCGTGGCACAATTCCAGAGCATTTAAGTGGCCCGTGGCACATTTTCAGATCACTGAGGTGGGCCTCAAAGATCACTTTCACATTCGAGGATCACTCGAGTAACTCGCGACGCCATTACAGAACACTTAACGATCCGTGGCGCATTTAGAGATCCCTTGAGTGACATGGTTTTAGAGCACTTAAGCGGTCCCCCAGTGCGGTTCTACATATCACTCAAGTTACCCGCGGAACATACCCAGATTACTTAATTGATCCGTGGCATAATTACGGATCACTTGAGTGATGTGTGGCACAGTTCCAGAGCACTTAAGCGGCCCGGAAGCATTTACAGAGCACTTGGAGGACCCGTGAAACATTTAGAGATCATTAAATTGGCTCTGTATACCCTACAGTGTAGGGGACTTATCAATAGGTAGAATGCTAGTTCAGGTGCCCAATAACTATCGAAAGGTTTTTCCGTTTGTGGCGCTTCGAATAAGATGCCATTAAGAATATTTCATAAAGTATCTTCATAAAGGGTGGTTGATGACGTAAGCATCATCCAAACGCCCCCCTCCTTGTCATCAAAAGTCAGCAAATCGGAACCCCCCCCCCCCCCATCGATGCTGACGTAATACTTGAATGACCCCCTTTGTCCGGATCGATTCATTATTACTAGGGCTTGGATTTTCATGACCAAAAAACTAACATTATATGCTCCTTAAAAATGCATTTACGCCCTAAAAAAACAAAATATGTCGTAAAAACACCTGAAAATATGATTGACCATATTTCCTGGAGAAAATTACAGGAAATCGGCAATCATTGCCCGAAATTATGTCAAAGCCACTCAAACAAAATTGCTGATTGTTGCTAATATCGCGGAAAAATTGCCAATCTTTCCCGAAAAGGATGTCAAATGTAAGTGGAACAATCAATTACGTATTAGAAATACTGTCAAAAAATTGAGGAAAATCAAGCGAATTTTGTGATGGGCTCAAAAATGCTTTATCGCGTTGAATCCGCGGTAATGTATTAGCTGTAGCTATGATATATCGCGGGCAACTCGCTATAACGTATTTATGAACTGATTTTTTAACGCCTCAGCTGTAAATCAACGTGTAAAAAACTATCTGAAACATTCAAAATATGCTAAATTTTCATTTAAAAAATGAATTTCCATGAAATGAATTTGTGAGAAATGATAATACTAATGAGCTTTGTTATATCGTCTCTATAAATAAGCTTCAGGGCTTAACTGAAGATAGGGGAGGTACACGGTATTTTAATCCAATTATACGGCCGGGTGCGACTGAACCGGGCCGTAAACCCGTGTTTCAGGTGGTCGTCGTATCTCGAAACACCTCCGAGATACGAGACAAATGTCAACGTCGAGAGAAAAAAAAAAAGGCGTGCGGAATCGCAATTTTTCACGCCAACGCTCGAAATCAATTAGGTATCCGGGGATGGATGTCAACAGAACCGTAATCGAAAGTCAACACGTGGACCACCATGTTCGCCGCCGCCCTTCGTCTCACGCCCACTTACATTGGTACGTGCACAGTGCATTTAGTCAGTTCCCTCCGCCGCACTTTTTTTTTTTTTTTTGCCGTGTAGGGTTGGGGGTTGACAACACAAAAAGTCAATTTGCAAAACGTGACTCGTGTCCAGCTGAGTATACACGCGCGTTTCCTCCAAACCTGGTGTTTGCTCTGGTTAATCCGAACGTGTCATGTTTGCATGAAGGTAACGGACTGATCCGATTATTCGGTTTGTTTTCTTCCTGACGTTCACCTGTTGTAGTTGTTTATTTTTATTTATTTCTTGGATGGAAACTATTCACTGGTTAATCAGTTTCTGGCAACTAGAGTCCGGATAACATGGAAACGCATAAGTGCATATGCAGTTGCATATTTTAGCACTTTTTTACGTTTACCGCACGTAAATGGTACCTAAAAAAATCACAGAAATTTTTCAGAATGAGTGCATGTCTTTAGCATTTTTTTTCTTCTATTAATTGCATTGTACCAACGTTTTTTCAGGAATTATTTTTAGCTTTTCATTCTTCAAATTTTGTCAAATTCCTTCAACTTTTTTCAAGAAAATATTTCACCATTGAGTAATTATTGCTCTTTTTAGGTGATATTTTTTAGGTATTAAGTGCATGTTTCTGCCCTTGTAACTTAATTGACCGGTGGCACAGTTTCAGAGCATTTAAGCGGCTCTCGATGCAATTCCAAATCACTTATGTTACCCGTGGGACAGTTCCAGAACCCTTAAGTGGCCCGCCACACCTTCCCAGATCACTTAAGTGACCCATGTGACACGTTTTCAAACCAATGAAATTGTCTGCGACACGTTTTCAAACCAATCAAATTGTCTGCGACACGTTTTCAAACCAATCAAATTGTCTGCGACACGTTTTCAAACCAATCAAATTGTCTGCGACACGTTTTCAAACCAATCAAATTGTCTGCGACACGTTTTCAAACCAATCAAATGGTCTGCCACATGTTGGTCTGCGACACGTTTTCAAACCAATCAAATGGTCTGCCACATGTTGGTCTGCGACACGTTTTCAAACCAATCAAATGGTCTGCCACACGTTGGTCTGCGACACGTTTTCAAACCAATCAAATGGTCTGCCACACGTTGGTCTGCGACACGTTTTCAAACCAATCAAATGGTCTGCGACACGTTTTCAAACCAATCAAATTGTCTGCGACACGTCTTCAAACCAATGAAGTATCCAGCATTCTTCTAAAGGTTGAGCACCCTTGCTTTGGAACAGTGAATCCCAACGTGGGCGTTAACGCCCTCTTGGAGGCGATGGAAAGATCCAGAGTGCGGTAGAAGCTACAAAGCTACAGGTTTCTAACCCATAGTATCCTATGGGTTAGATTTCGTTGGGGGGGGGGGCAATGGGAGAAAAAATGCCTGAAGAAGGGGGCGATGTGACGAAAAAAAGGTTGGGAAACTGTGCTTTAGACCTTCCTACCGCAGCCGAAGTGTGTGTGTGTGTGGTGGTGGTGGTGTGGGGGGGGGGGCGTAATTGGTTCTTTCTGGGGTGTACGGATGGTGTACTCTTGTTATTACTTGAATGTTATCTCAACGAATTTTTACATGGATATCTGATATCTCTTTCCAGGTTCCACTCTGTACAGACCAGACCGGGAGATGTCTTGCAGCCCGGACGTCACAACCCTAGACGAGGACGACGACGACAGCGAGAACTCGTCGTCCCCTTCATCGGACAACATCGGTCACAGCAGGGATCCGAACAACGACCGGAGTCGAGACGGCAAGGGCCGGAGACGCAGGACAGCCTTCACGAGCGAACAACTGCTCGAGCTCGAGAAGGAGTTCCACGCCAAGAAGTACCTGTCGCTGACGGAACGCTCGCAGATAGCCCACGCGCTCAAGCTCAGCGAAGTCCAGGTCAAGATTTGGTTCCAGAACCGACGTGCCAAATGGAAACGAGTCAAGGCAGGTCTGGCGTCCGGCAGAGTCGGCACCGGATCCAGCTCGAGCGGCGGAAGTAGCGGCGGCGGCACGAAGATCGTCGTGCCCATACCAGTCCACGTCAACAGGATGGCCATCCGCAGCCAACATCAACAGATGGAAAAGTCACTGGCGAGGTGAAAAATACGGGACGGAGTCCCGGAAAATTTCGAGCTTTCCTTTTTCTCCTTAGGAGAATCTTGGGTGGACAATGTCCCTTCCAAGTAATGATTATATGGACAAGAGAAATATAAAAGGTGGTAAGAGCTTAAATTAATTAGACGATCCATAATTAGACTTCGTGTCTTCTCAAAGGAACTTGGACGGACACTCGTGTACATATTGGAAGGGACGCCGGTGCCATGCGGGGGTCAAAAGCGGCAATTGTCTTCATCCCTCCCGTCCTTACTTTCCTAAAAGGGGGAAGCAAAGGAAGCCTTTACTCTTGTGGTTTCGATTTTACCTGATAAGAAGAGCCCGGATTATATGCACTAAAAAGTGGCAAAATATGCTCTAAAAATATGCAAATATGCTCTAAAAATATGCAAATATGCATTTAAAAATGAAAAAAAAATGTACTTATGAATGCAAAAATATGTACTTATGAATGCAAAAATTTTACTTATAAATGCAAAAATATTTACTTATAAATGACACGAACAATAAACACTAAAAATACCAAAATGTGCACTTGAAATACCAAAATACTGAAAATCCCAAAATACTGAAAATCCCAAAATATGCATTAAACACCCCAGAATATAAGTCAAAAATTCCGAAATACGCACAAAAATGAAAAAACATGCATTAAAAAAATCAAGATGCAAAAAAAAACAAAAAACAAATGCGTTTTTAAAATGCATCTTTTCTTATTGCATACGTATTCATTCACACACACACACACAAAACAACAAAACCTCATATACAGTCAAACCTCGTTAATGAGTCACTCTTGGAAGAGCAAAAATATGACTTAGTAGGCGGAGTGACTCGTTGAACGGAGTAAGCCATAGCTGTGTCAATTCCTGCCTGAGGACAATTGGACACTTCCAAAAAGTGACCCGGTAAGCGGAGTGACGTGTTAACCGGGTGACGCACTGACGAGGTTTGACTGTATATATATATATATATATAATATACCGCATATGCAAATAACTTCTACATATTCTTTAATTTTCAGTTTGTCGTAGCTGCTCAATAACGAAAGTAGCATCAACAAAAGAGTTTCGACACTATTTCTAAAAAGACAAAATTTACCCTTAGACATGTCTTTAGGAATAGCCTTACAATAAAAGGGTTAATATTCGTAAAATACTTTATAAACACGTATTAATTTACTAAATTTCACATGCGGGGAAAAAATCGATGTTATGAAAATGTTGTGAACAATATTTATTTGAGAAATTATTTAAAAAAATTGAGCTTAAATAAACCTTCAAAAATATGCACTTATATACAGAAAATTCTTTGATTTTTATGCATTCATTAATGCTAAAAAAGGCCAAAATATGCAAATGAATATAATCCGGGCTCTACTGATCCGTGCCGTCTTGGGATATCTTTCATGTGCATGTCCATGTTTTCAGGACTTGGCCAATATATAATTACTTGATAATATGTTGAAGTCTCTCATTCCAATAAAATGTCATTTACTTTAGTTTTCGCTTCGTCTTTTTGAAATATTTCTTTCCTTCTTGTGCTATTTCTTGAATTTCTTCCCAACGCCTTGACTTTTCTGGATTTCTGCCCTGACGTTTCTGAATTTTTCTCCCCGAAATTTTCTATTCTTCTCCCTGACCTTTCTGAATTTCTGATCAGAACCCTTTAAATTTCTGCCCTGACCTTTCTGAAGTTCTGCACTATTTCCGAATTTCTGCTCTGACCTTTTGAATTTTTCTCCCTGACCTTTTGGATGTTTTTTTCCTCACTGTTGTGAATTTCTGCCCAACTCGTTAGCCTTTCTATATTTCTGCCCAACCCGTTAGCCTTTCTATATTTCTGCCAAGATCTTTATGAATTTCTGCCCAACCCGTTAGCCTTTCTATATTTCTCCCCAACTCGTTAGCCTCTCTGTGTTTCTGCCCAGATCTTTCTGAATTTTTGCCCAGATCTTCGGAATTTCTGCCCAGATCTTTCTAAATTTCTTCCCGGACTTCTCTGAATTTTTCTGCCTGATCTCGGTCATTATCTGCCTCTTTTTAAAGTTTTCTCAACTCGTTTTTGAATTTTCGCACAACTCTTCTTGAAATTTCTAAATTTCTGTTCACCTCCCTCATTTTTCCGAATCTGTCCCTCTTTCCTGAATTTCTGCCCATCTTGACCTTTTATTAAATTTATGGCTTCCTTTGCAGAGGGTTCTGAGTTTCTGCTCAAATCCTTCACCTTCGAAAATTTTTGTTTCCCTCTTCCGAGTTTCTGCCCTCCTCCTTGCCCTTTTTTGAATTTCTGCCCATTCCCTTGACTCGAATTCACTGACCCCCCCCCCTCTTCTTTCCTGCACATCTTGCCCTGTAATTGGATTTCTGCCCCCCCCCCCCCAACCCTACTTGCCGTTTCTCGGGTTTTTTGCCAAACTCCCTTGACATTTCTGAATTTCTGCCCAACTTTCTTGAATTTCTCTCTATCTCCTTGTTCTTTTTTTATTTAACTCCTCCTCTTTCTTAGCAATTTTTGGCTTCCGGCGTCCCATTACAGCAGGGATGCACAACCTCCGGCCCGAGAAAGGTATTCCGGTAGAAAAGTATCGATATACAAATCGCTGTAAATACCTAGACTGACCATATTGCATTCACAAACATACGGGAAGTCGGGATCCATACGGGGTATCGCCAATTATCACCGAAAAGATTGTCGAAGGCAAGTAAAGTTGCCAATTACAGCCATAAACAATTTTCAAATGCATAAAGTGGCCAATTACAGCCATAAACAATTTTCAAATGCATAAAGTAGCCAATTACAGCCAGAAAAAAAAATTGTCGAAGGCAAGTGAATTTGCCAATTACAGCCAAGAAATTGGTGGAGGCAGGTAAAGTTGACAGTTGCGGCATAAAAAAAATTGTCAAAGGCTAGTAAAGTTGCCAACTATCGCTAAAATTGCTGAGAAATCACCAATGAGAGGAAAATGATGGCTGCTCCAAAATGCAGCTAAAATACAGTTCATATGGTCACCCTATACAGTAGGTACAAGTTTCTGGCCCGCGAGCGGCAAAATACCGCGTATCTGGCCCGCGGATCGAAACGGTTGTGCACCCCTGCCGTACAGTATATTGGTGTGTTGTGCCTTCACATACGACCGACGCGACGGCTGAAAAAAGCATAATAATGTGATACCCCCTTGAAATGGCCTCGCAATAACCTCGAATGCGCAAATATAAACGAGTTATTGCCGCATATCTAGACTCTGATAAGATTGGAAATGACCGTCGTATTTTATGTTTGTGTAAAGGAATGCGCTTCCAAATATTTTTGTGTTTTCAGTGGTTGTGTACAAAACACCGCCCTCCCTTTGATAATGATAGAAAGTGCTGAAAAAATGTCGAATAAACATTTATTTAAGGAGAAATCGTGTTGCATTGTCTTTATTTACCCGTGGGAAATCACTAGGGGCCCATACCGTCCCCTTACGGTCCTGGAATATTCCATGGGGGGGGGGCATGGATGTTGGGGGAAACTATGACACACAGGTCGTTAAGTGAAGAATGGTGATGAAAAAGTGTGACTTCTTTCATAATTCCAGCTCTATGAAACCAGAGCCGTATTAACGCATAGGGGAGAGGGGGGGGGGCTTACTGGTGTGGCCCAGGACCTAAATGCAGGGCTGCCTTTACCAGACGTAGGGCCAGGTGTGTCTCAATAATTTCTTCGGGGCAAGTTTGGGACTCCCTCTTGCTCCGATTTCATATACTTGGGGGGGGGGGAGAGAAATCGCTATCCATTACTTCAGAATATACAGAAATGCTGAGAAATATGTATATTCATACAAAAAATTTTAAGAACTCAATTAAATATAAATTAATACAGAAATTGATGAAAATCCGGCACTGAGGGTAATTTTAAACTGGTGAGAGTAACAAAAGTCCCGAAATTAATGAAAATTTCAGAATTGACGAGTTGAAAGAAATAATTTCAGAATTAATGAAAATTAAGAATTAATGAAACTGACAATTCCGCAATTCATGTAAACTAAGAATTAACGTTATAAAAAAATTCCTGAATTGATGAAAATTCATAACTACTGCCAGAAATAATTTACGAATTGATGAAAATTCATAATTACTGCCAGAAATAATTTACGAATTGATGAAAATTCATAATTACTGCCAGAAATAATTTACGAATTGATGAAAATTCATAATTACTGCCAGAAATAATTTACGAATTGATGAAAATTCATAACTACTGCCAGAAATAATTTACGAATTGATGAAAATTCATAACTACTGCAAGAAATAATTTACGAATTGATGAAAATTCATAATTACTGCCAGAAATAATTTACGAATTGATGAAAATTCATAATTACTGCAAGAAATAATTTACGAATTGATGAAAATTCATAATTACTGCCAGAAATAATTTACGAATTGATGAAAATTCATAATTACTGCCAGAAATAATTTACGAATTGATGAAAATTCATAATTACTGCAAGAAATAATTTACGAATTGATGAAAATTCATAATTACTGCCAGAAATAATTTACGAATTGATGAAAATTCATAATTACTGCAAGAAATAATTTACGAATTGATGAAAATTCATAATTACTGCAAGAAATAATTTACGAATTGATGAAAATTCATAATTACTGCAAGAAATAATTTACGAATTGCTGAAAACCTCCGTAATTGACCATGAGAGCGGGACCCGGTGCGACCGCATCGGTCACACATCCCCCTAAAGGGCGGCATTTCACAGAAAAAGGCTCAAAACTTCACTCCTAATAATTATCATACACAGTCGAATCCCGTTTTTACGCGAATACCGTTATAGCGAAAATCTCATTTAAACGAACACTTTCCTAATCCTCCCTGATTATTTTACTGATTGGCGCCTGCTTATGTAAACTAATCAGTTTTAAACTGATTAGTTTACATAGGCAGAATCCAAATACCTTTAACTCCATTATAACGAAAGTTCGTTATAACGAAGGGATTTCTCCGGTCTCTTGGAGTTCGTTATAACGGGATTCGAGACTGTAATAATAACAATTCTCAGAGCGTTCAATAGTTCTCAGAATGCTCATTTTTAATTAATAATGCCTAAGAATTTAGAGAGCATTTCCTCATCAACTTATCCGTCACGACACAACCATTTGAATAATCGCCATGAACTGGTGAACCAATCACAACCCGTTCCGCTCTGCTGAACAACCCAATTCGGTCAGAGTCGGTATTTGGGGATTTTGATTGGCTCATTTGGAGACACGCGATATTTTAGTCTTTCTTTCACATTATGTATTAGGAAATAAATCGTGACTCTGATATCTTTTAATTCTTAAGCCATGTTTCGTGTCACACCAACAACGTGTTAATGTTTTCCCATGACATGGTGGCATGTCATGGGATATTCCTTACGTTACGTATTGTAAGAGTATTATAAGGAAATTAATCCGGATATAACGTTATTACAGAAGATTTCTCAGCCACCTCTCGTTGGGCATTTTGCCTGTTGTGGCGTTGTATTTGTATAAGAAGGCTTTTAAAAGGCTTTCGAAGACACATTAATATTTATGTTTCACGCAATGCATATAATCGTATTACCAGACATTTATGGGAGAGAATTTGAGCTTTCAGCTGAAAAACACTGCAGTTGAATGTTGGTCCCCCCTTGAGCGAGGCCGTCTTAAAAGCATCATGGGCCATCTACCTGGATAGAAATGCTTGCCTACAAATTTGGGGCCGTTCAAGTATTACGCAAGCAAATATTTAGCCATTTTAGACCCCCTCCCTTCCCTTGCCAGCAAAATTTCATCATCACTGCCCCCCCCCACCTCCTAACGCATATTAGTGGGATCAGAAACGTACGCGGGGGGGGGGTGGCATAGGGAAGCTCGTGCGCCCTTCCCCCCCAGACGAAAAAAAAATTATTTTTTAATGCAAATTTTTTTTTTTTAAATGAAATTTCGAAAGAAAATACTTTTACATGTTATTATAATCGATTTCTGTTAATTTCAATGCTATTTAAAGGGTAAGAACTCAAAATTTCTCTTTGAGAAATTCATTGCCACCCACCCTTCAAACCATAAACGGTAAACCCTTGCCCCACGAACCAAATGTGGCCCTGAAGTTTATCTGATGTGGCTTGTCCCCCTCAAACCTAATTTTGTAAAAATGAACTAAGCGGCACATTTACAAATCGCTTAAGTGGCCCGTGACACAATTCTAGAGCATTTAAGTGGCCCATGGCACATTTTCAGATCACTGAAGTAGACCTCAAAGATCACTTTCACCTTCAAAGATCACCTAAGTAACCAGCGACACAGTTACAGAACACTTAAACGATCCGTGGCACATTAAGAGATCCCTTGAGTGACATATGGCGCAGTTTTAGAGCAATTAAGCGCCCCCCCCCCCCAGTGCAGTTCTACAATATTCAAGTTACCCGCGGAACATTCCCAGATTACTTAAGTGATCCGTGACATAATTACGGATAGCTTGAGTGATGCGTGGCACAGTTCCAGACAACTTAAGCGACCCGGAAACATTTCCAGAGCACTTGAAGGATCCGTGAAACATTTAGAGATCACTAAAGTGACTCTGTAGGGGACTTATCAATAGGAAGAATGTTAGTTCAGGTGCCCAATAACTATCGGAAGGTTTTTTTCCCCGTTTTTGGCGCACCGAATATATATAAGATGCCATTAACAATATTTCATATCTTTATAAAGGGTGGTTGATGACGTAAGCATCATCCAAACCCCCTGCCCCTCTTCATCAAAAGTAATCAAATCGGAAACCCCCTCCCCTCACATCGATGCTGACGTATTACTTGAATGACCCCTAACATATTATTTTGATTAACATATATTTTAGATATAATCTAATCAATTCCTATTAATTTCAATGACATGACATTTGAACGCTAAGAACTCAAAATTTCTTTTCAAGAAATTCATAGCAACACATGGCACGCGGGCCTAATGTGGCCCTAGGAGTCATCTCATGTGGCCCGGCACCTCAAACCTAATTTTGTAAAAATGAAGTAAGCGAAACATTTACAAATCGTTTAAGTGAACCATGGCACCATTCCAGAACATTTAAGTGGCCCGTGGCACATTTTAAGATCACTCAAGTAGGCCCGTGGCACATTCACTGATCACTTAAGTGACCCGTTGCATAGTTCCAGAACACTTAAGGGGTCCGTGACACATTTGGAGATCACTTAAGTGACATGTAGCACAGTTTTAGAGCACTGAAGAGGTCCACAGTGCAGTTCTACATTACTCAAGTTACCTGCGGCACATTACTAGATTGCCTGAGTGATCCGCGGAATAATTACGCATCACTTGAGTGACGCGTGGCACAGTTCAAGAGCACTTAAGCGGACTGTGGCGCATATCTTAAGCACTTAAGAGGTGCGCAACGCATTCCTAGAGCACTTAAGAGGTGCGCAACGCATTCCTAGAGCACTTAAGAGGTGCGCAACGCATTCCTAGAGCACTTAAGAGGTGCGCAACGCATTCCTAGAGCACTTGAGCGGCCCGGACACATTTCTAGATCACTTGAAGGATCCGCGGAACATTTAGAGAGATCACTAAAGAGGCTCTATAGGGGGGTGGGGGACTTATCAATAGGGAGAATGTTAGTTCAGGTGCCCAAACTAGGGGAAGGTTTTTCTCGTTTTTGGCACACAGAATGAGATTCCATTAAGAATATTTCATATCTTCATAAAGGGTGGTTGATGACGTAAGCATCATCCAAACCCCCCTCCCCTTGTCATCAAAAGTCAGCAAATCGGAACCCCCCCCCCCATCGATGCTGACGCAATACTTGAATGACCATTTCCCATGGTTATTATGTAAAGTTTTGACCAGAACTTAGGTTCATGAGGGTCCCGAGTCGTGCTTTGACACGGCACTGTTTTAGCGGTATTAGATAGGCTGAGTAGGGCCCCCCCCCACCCACATATCCTGAAGCTACTACCAAATCACTGTCCTTCCTCCAGCGGCCCATACCTGAAGACAGCCACGAAACGCTAACTTTCTGAATTACCGTCGCATTCGAGTTTTCTACTGCCAGGAGAAGGGGACTTATATATTTGCCGTTGCTAGTTGATGCGAAGTACCGAGCACTAAGCTCTCGTCTTCTTCGTCTTGGTTTCTCTACTTAGGTAGAGATATCGATCAGTCAATGGCAAAATGGTTGCTTTAAAACAACCACCAGTACATTTTTTTTTTAAATTATATATAACCGTTTATATATAAAATATTCTCACTAATACAAAACAATATCAATATACTGTTAACAGTTTTCAAGGGATTCTTCTATCCCATCAGATTACACTTACTTTCAAAATAAATCTCGTCGACTACAAATATTCTCACAATATGTACAATATTAAACAAATCAGTTTTTCACAAAGTGATTAACACAACATAAGTTTACAGCATATTTTGCAATATATTTCCATTTAGACAAAAAACTGATATGTGTATATACATGAAAAACTCCAACAATGTCACCAAAACCATTCAATATGATTTCTAAACATTTGACAAACATATTTAAAAAATATATAATTATAAAATAGAAAAATAGAGTATAAGGTTACAAATGGTCATTAGAATTTACAGAACATCAATACACTCCTCAGAATCATATTACGTAACTCTTGAACATTTGACAGTTATATTAGATTAAAAAAATCTATGCTGATTAGGTCACATAACGTTCATATCATATACCTTTCGATTAATATTTAATTTTATGAATGACTGTATTTACATAAACTGTTCTCACTCCACCAACGTTAAAAATGGAATTGACCGGTAGTGATTAACATTTCCAGCATTTCACAAAATTTTGATGAAATTTATTTATAGTAATATTTATCTATACTATGCTGTGGTACATTATTAATAAAAATACAAGGTCTTTTTCAATCATAACTTCAGTATGATTAACCATTATTGCTTGTTCTACGACAATTAAAATTCCTTTCTAAAATTTGTAACCAAGATATTCTTTGGTCTTAGCTGTGATAATTTCTGTTCAGCTGGGTAGTTGGATGCTGAACTGATAATATCCACTTCTGAAGCCTCTTGCTTCTCAAAGTACGTTTTGGCTAGTTTCTTTATATATTTGTAGATGGATGGAATTTGAAGATCAGCGTGCAGGTCGGTTAGTCTGAAGTATTTTGGAGCACCTGTGAATCTCCTGAGAATATAATTTTGATGTTTCTGGAGGTTGTAAATATTGCTTTTCTGAGCGAAAGCCCAAGCCGGTGCACCATATGTAAGAACAGGTCTGATAATTTGTTCATACATAATTTTCTTATTCTTTAGTGATACATGTGACTTTGGTTAGCAAAAACGGGGAAGACTTTCCATTGCAATTTGGGATTTTTTTTATCACTTGCTCGACATGATATTTGAAATTTAGGCGAGTGTCTATGTATACTCCTAAGTACTTAGTCAAAATGCTTGGGTCAATCGCTTGATGTTCAACAAACAAGTAAGAATTTTGTGGAATCTCTTTATTTGTCAGCCACATAAAAACATACTTTGAAACATTTAATTTGGCCCTATTTACTAAATTCCAGTATTCCACTTCCTCCATCAGCTCCTGGAGGTTGCTAAGAGCCTTAAAAGCTATCCTATCTGTGCATATGATGAGGACATCGTCAGCATATAAAGATAAATTTCCTTTAGGCACCTGCGGATAATCATCCATAAAAATATTGTGTAATATGGGTCCTAAGTTTGATCCTTGATTGATTCCCGCCACCTTAATGCACTTTTTGGAAGAACGCGCTTCTCCTATTTTGACCTGAAATGTTCTGAAAAGTATGATCGCAAAAATTTTATGATTATCGAGGGATAACGTCTGTTGATCATCTTCAGTAGGAGCTTCGCGTGCCAAATGCAATCGAATGCCTTGTTATAATCTAAAAAAGCTCCTACTGCATAGTCTTTGTAGTTTTTTAGCTTCTTGAAGACATTCCACAACCCTCACGAGTTGATTTGTTGTGCCGTGACCTCTTTCAAAAAAACAAAACTGCTCGGCTCTGGCTAGATTGTGATCTTCTATAAATTTAATCAATCTTGCTGCAAATACCCTTACGAATAGTGTAGACAGGAGAAGGGGACTTATATATTTAAAATTGAAAATAATTTATTTATGAAAAAAATTACTTAATTGAAAAAATTTTAAATTCAATTTTTTTTCCAAAATTTAAAAATTAACTTACTTTAATTATTTTTGGAATATAAGTTACAAATGGTGATTAAAAAGCGATTTTTTTTTGGCAGAAATAGATGTCGTATCATGAATTTCTAAAATAGACCAACGGATGACGCCACAATCTGATAGAAATGGAAATTACGTATGTCTCTCCATTTTGACATACTTTACAAGGTTTCACACTGAATGCACAGTTTCAACAGGGGACCCAATTTGTATTTTCAACAGTCGGGAAAAACATTGCAGTTGGGTGTTGGCCCTTGTGCGAGGCCGTTTTAAAAGCATCATGCCCCCCTCCCCACCTGGATAGAAGTACAGTCCGAATACGCGCTTATAACATAGACCGTTATAAGCCCAATAATATAACGATTAATAATAGAACTGTTAATCATTATATTATAATAATAAATAACAAAAATAATAATATATTTATTATTATAATATGATGATTAATCACTATATAATTATAATTATAAAATTAATTATAATTAATAAAATAATAATATGATAATTATTATTATTATGTAACCGTTAATCTCATGTCTATGGCTATAACATACGGTTTTGTAATCCCTCATTTTTGGCCCATTCATTTCCATATATGTTTACCTCTGTTATTACTAGAGTCCAGAAATTTAGGCACTAGAGATGGTCGAAATAGTCAGCAAAAAAGCACTAAAAATGCCTAAAATAGGCACTAAAAAATGGTATTTGTGTAATTTTTGGAAGGAAGGAAGAAAAAAATAACTAAACGCAAAGGTATTAAAGCTCCAAAAACTAGCTGAAAAATTGGGGTTGCATTTAAGCCGTCTATTGCTTTAATTATAGTTAAAAATAGCTGCAGTATTATCCCAATTCAAATTGAGATTTAAAGCCCAAAATATTAAATGTTAGTAGACCCTCAGGATTAGACCCATTCCAGGACCACCATTACCAGACGCAGAGCCGGTAGAGAAAATGATCTGTGGGGGGGGGGGGGCTCCTTCTAGTTGCGAATAATTTTCGTTCATTTGTTGTATTATTTGGAATAATCATTATCATGGTTGAAATATGGCCTTTGTTCTATTTTTGTACAAAAAAATCCCCCTTTTTTAAATATTACCACGTATTTGGGAGCCTATCAAGCGTGGGGGCCCTGTGTGGCCTCTCTCTCACACACACACACACGCGCACGCACACACAGGGCGACTCTGGTCAATTTAATGGAATACTAAATATGCATATTTAACAAATAGCCATAGTTATTTGCAGTGCATTTACGGTGCAAAAAGTAAAATCAAACAACATGGGGCGGGGGGGGGGGCATCCAGTGCCCTGTCTACTCCAACTTGCGTTGTGTGAGCCATGACGTCAGTTCATGACCTCTTGGGACGGTCATCGGTCAGCTATACACAATCAACGCAGTCCAATGGTTGAGCGAGAGAGACATTATGTGAAGCATGTTGGAAAAAAATAAAAATTTCTAGTTTTTGTTTTGCTTTTTCTAAGATGGGCCGCATTCATCTGAAACAAAATCATTCACGTCTAGCTTCATCCGGTTCACAGCAAAGTTAATGCCTGGCACCACCAATCTCCCAGGTCACTTATTTGCGTCTAAATGGGGCTGGAAGGGGACGGGAGGGGGAGCGATTTCTGATGATGATTAACACTGGAAGTTGGAAAATTTTAAAAAGAGCAATTCTTTTGAAGCTCTCCCAATGCTCAAAGTATCCAAGTTTTACAGATTATGACGTCTTAAATTATTAACCAACCAAACTCAAAACTATGTTATAAAACAGGCATTTATGGCAACGGAAATTTCAAAAAAGTCATTTTTACCACAAAAGTTTGAAAATAAGCAAAAAAAGGCATTTATGGCATTTTGCCTGAACTTCCGGGCTGTAATTACATACCACGCTTAAAACATTCACTGTTGATATAACATACTAAACAAAACAGTCATACACGCAAAACAGTCTCCCTAACCAGGGCCGTCTTAAGGTGGCCGAGTGGTTATAGTGCCGGACTCGTGATGCGAGTATCCGGGTTCGAACCCCACAGTGGTGGTCGGCTGAAGTTGGTTTTCTGTGGTTCCCAACTTCAAGGCGCAAATGCGAGCCGATCTCCCCGTTAAAAAGTCTCGCCACAGAGAGCAACAGTCCTACAACGGTAAATCATTCAACCATAACACTTCACTCATAGTTAGAAAAACTGGGGGCAGATGACAGTACTACACATAACAAGCATTGCACAGGAACAAACTTTACGTCAGGTTGCACTACACGTACACACACATTCTCGCATGTACCGATTCGTTGGGGGGTTCCGCGGGGGGGGGGGTGCATGTGTGGTGTAGCAGTAGTAGGTAGGGCCTCCAAAAAATGGCTCGGGGATCCATGATGTTCTTAAGTCAGCCACCTCGTTGGGCAATTTGCCTGTTGTGGCGTTGTATTTGTATATAAGAGCATCATAAGCCCTCGGGCCAAGTGATTTTCCTGAGGCCTTAACTGGTAAAATCTGGAAAATTTTAGCCAGATCTTATTTTTTTTTTGTGAGCCCCCCCCCCCTCTCTGGAGGCCCCTCCGGTCCCATGTGTTAAGACGGAACTGCCCTAACCTAGAAAATAATTCGGATATAACAAACTGCAAACAAAATCCTGGAAAAATTAAGCCCAAAACTATTTTGTGCCACGTGTATTTTCGATGTTTTCTTCACAGAAAGTAATGTTGGGAATATTTTGATGATAACGAGAAATTGACTGTCGAAAAATAGTTATGTTAATATTAAACTAAATAATTACGTTAGCTCTGTAATTGTCTACAGTCAAAAAATGCCACCTGTTAGTAAAAATATTTTTATTAAAAGAGATTATATATACTGTATATACACTGCTCAAAACAATTACGGGAGCACATGGTTTTAACAAAATTACGCAAAGATGTATACCGATAAGTAACATAAAATGAATCATCCATAATTTAAAGCCTAGCAGGCAGGGCCGGACTTAGGAATTTTGTGGCCCGGGGCAAAAAAAAAAAAAATTGCGGCCCCCCTCTAAAAAAATGTATGTAATTACTCCCCGATTTACGAACTTCCCAAGTTGAGAACCGAAATATTTTTGTAGTCTTGGTTTTACAGCGTGCAACGAAAATTTTGCAGGCAGTGTGATGGAGATCAAAATCAGAATGTGCGTTGAAGGGAAAGTAATGTCAACACGTCTTTTTTATTACTATTATATTCAGTGGCGGATTAAAGATCTTATCTGTGGGTGTGTTGGTCGCGGTCCCGGGAGCAAAAAAAAAAAAAAAAAAAAAAAATAATGGGCCCCTTAAATTAGAAAAAAGTGTTAAATTTAGGTTTTTCGGGGCCCTTTAGTCGGGGGCAACGAGCGTGTGTCCAGTGCGCCTGTCGATAAAAGAATATAATCCACCTCTGATTATATTCTTATTTATTGTATACTGGAAACCGGGCCGCAGCACCGGTTGAGAACCGCTGCTGCACGTTATTTGGTACTTTGCTTTACACTGGAATTATACCTCTAGGATCAACGGTTCACCAATAAAATGCCATACGTCTTGTTACCTATACACCGTGTATATATAGGTGGTGTTGGCCGAAAATCCATACCCTTCTTCCAAACCCGGCGTAACCCAGGTTTATCGCCACGGGCAATTTGCTACCTGGTGAGTTGTGCCTAGCAGTCTGAGTGCGTATATGGTGTTGTGCTTGAGTTAGTACTGCCATCTTCTTTCCGAAGTACGAGCGCAGTATAATGATTGAATATTTGTACTGTTTGTAGGCTTGTTGCTCTATTTTATTTTAACAGGGAGATAGGCTAGCATTCGCGACTCGAAGTTGGGAACCACAGAAAACCAACTTTGGCCGAATCGGTACCATAATCGACCGAGAACAATCCAGGCTACACCATCTATCGGCGGAGTCCTATGCACTTCAATTATTTTTAGGATTACAAATCACAAATTGTGATCAAAGTGAGATTAATTAATCAAAGATTAAGAAAGAAATCTTATTTTGTCGAGTTTCTGAAACTGGACAGTAGAGAGCGCCACAATCTGACTGAGATGAGAAACGTGCTTGTGTCTGCACATTTAGACGTATAATTTACCGAAATAAGTCACTCAGATGGGTTATAAAATCCAGACCCAGGGCAGTCTTGGTGAGTAGTAGATTGTAGATTAGCAGAGAGTAGTAGTATTTTTTTTACCAATCATGTAGCTTGGCGCAGAAACAATCTTGGGGGGGCCTCTTTTAAGACTTCTACAAAAAATAAAAATAACGTTGTGAAGGTGAAATATATAGGACGTAGGACATCCGCTATGGTGGTCGAGTGGTCATAGTGACGGACTCGCATCGCGAGGCCCCGGGTTCGAACCCCCACCGTCACCATAGTGGTGGGGTCGGCTGAAGTTGGTTTTCCCGTGGTTCCCAACTTCGAGGCACGAATGCGAGTCGATCTCCCCGTTAAAAAGTCTCGCCGCAGAGAGCAACAGGCCAGTAAACCGCACAAATATTCAATCATATCACTTTACTCATAGTTAGTTCCAACCCGGAAAAATGAACACAATATCCGATCTGAAAACGGGGCCCCCTCCAGATATAATTCGTCCGGGGCCCATGTGTGTATAAGGGATAACGGACCTGAAGTGTATAAGGGACACAAGAGGATTGATTTTCGGGAGTAGGCTAAATATAGAATTCTGTTGACAGGAATTTTGAGCTTTGAAAGTGGTCCTCAAGATAACAGCATCTTGGGCCTCCCAGATGAGTTTTAAGACCAGTTGAGCTTTGGAAAAGGCCCTCAAGATAACAGCTTCTTGGACACCCAGATGAACTTTTAAACCCCTCTAACTATCGAACCAGGTTGAACATCAATATCATTTTGACGTCAAGTCGAAAACTAAAGAAGCGTGTGATCACAGATTCACTCCCAACCCGGAAAAATTTTCACAATATCCGCTCTGAAAACAGGACCCTCAAGACACAATTCACCTAGGGGCCCATGAAACTATTAAGACCTCCCTAACTATCGAACCAGGTTGAACATCAATTTTTTCGTCATCAAGTCCAAAACTAAAAAACGTGTTATCACAGATTCACTCCCAACCCAAAAAAATAGTCACAATGCCCCCTCCCGCTTAAAACGGGGGCCCTCAAGACAAAGCTCATCTAGGGACCCATGATGCTGTTAATGCCACCCTAACTATCGAATCAGATTCAATATCAATTATCCCGACGTCAAGTCGAAAACTAAAAAGCGTGTGATCACAGACTCACTCCCAACCCGGAAAAACGGACACAGTTTTCCCCTCCGAAAAAGGGGGGGGGGGGGCCCTCCCCCCACCCTGCCCCAAAATCTCCTCCCACAGCTTGTCAACTGTCAGACAGAAGCCATAATCAAATCGGCATTATATTTGACGGTCGACTTATACGCGTGGGAAACGAGATTTCCATACAAACACTGTATTTTCTGTTCA
Organism: Pholcus phalangioides; assembly: GCF_987345545.1. Taxonomy (NCBI): domain Eukaryota; kingdom Metazoa; phylum Arthropoda; class Arachnida; order Araneae; family Pholcidae; genus Pholcus; species Pholcus phalangioides. Next base: position 32,851,113 of record NW_028301603.1, read on the forward strand.
ACCGCGTGGCGGGGATTGATGTTGCAGCTTCCGTAATTACAGGGTATTATAACAGCCCTGGGCAACCCCTCCCTCTTTCCCCGCTTCGACTCCAATTCCCCCGTGAATAACACCACACGCAGATTATCCGAGATTATTTGCAACATTCTTCCCCCCCCCCCAAAAAAAAAGTTCGAATTATCCAACCGTTGCTGATTTGGTATTGTACGAGGGCGTTAATCGGCATTACACAGGGGTATTGGAGAGGGGCGCCTTTTTTTGTGTTCCTTGTTAAACGGAAGCCTTTATTCGATTATGGGACTGCCGGGGAAAAAGCAAATGGATTATGGGAACGAATACTGACATGATAATGAGAGGTTTTTATACGCCATTTTTTTTTTCTTCTCATTTGTTATATTGAATGAATTAATACGCAATTATTATTCTCGAATCGATCGGAGATGTGCAATTATTATGTGGGTCCTTGTTGGAACCCTTCAATTTATCGGTAAATTGACATTAATGTGGCCTGTACATGGCAATTATTTCGTTTTTCTGGTAATAATGCAAGAGGTTTTCGTCAATTTGATGGAACCTTCAATTAAGCAGGAAGATTTTTGCATTTTATAAAAATTTGAAAAATGCGGTATTGATTGTATTCAGTGTTCATCAAGTTTTTTGGTCTTGGGGAACCCTTGAAATAATATCTGTATGCAAAGGGTGGTTCTCTAGAGTGGAGTGCACGATCTTTTCGGTCCGTGGGAGACCATATGACCCACATTTTACTGAAAATCCCTGTGTCTGGCTTGAAAAAGCAGTAAGGGCTTAATCTCGCGCTGGATTCCTCACCTGGGAGCCCAACACCCAAGGATCCATTGGCTGGCCTCGGGGCCTGCCGGCAACAATTGAAAAGCAGCAAGGGCTCAACTGGAGCCTACAGGCGAAACCAGTCATCAGAAAATTGTGAAATTTTGTGGAGGACTTCAAGAAGTGATGGGAATTTGTTTCAGGGGAAAAAAATTAGTTGCACATGTCGTCACTAGAGGGCGTTTCACTTTGAATACCTGTAGTAAACATGCAAATTTATGTGATGTCACGCAGCAACTGTTATAAAACCTAGACACATTCGCGGAGATCTTGTTTCTCAATGTGTTTGCTGCTCACACAGCCACGATTTTACGAGATCGCGCTTTCTTGGTTATATTGTTTTACCAAAACCGCAGTAAAGCCAGGTTTCTACAGTGCGTGTAGCGTGAAAACGCTGATTGGTTAAAGAAAAAAAACCTGAATTTCAGGTTTTTAATCAATCAGCGTTTTCACGATGCAGAAATTCTACTCCTAGGAAAATCCGGTTTAACTGCTCTACGGAACTATCGGACTTGTACGAGAATTCGAAAAGATTCAATGAATGTTAAAAACCTTCGGACTAAAGTGACCAAAGCCGCTTGTAAGTTAAGCGTACCCACTCAATGTTAAAGAAAGGCCGCGGAATTGATGGCAGCGCCATCTGAAGTTTGATGGGTCAAACTTGCCGATTGATCACGTGGCTCCCACGCTTCTCTTCCCCCTTCCCTTGATCGCGTTATTCCGATTTCAACTTTGATTTATTTTTCAGTCTATTGCTACGGAACCTAAAAATCTTAATTCCCACTAAAGCGGACATTTTTTACTTCTTTATAGGAGACGTACTTGTGCATAAAAATATAAATCACTCAGTAACAATAACAATGTTATCGACACTTCAACAGCTAAATCTATACTTGTGAACACCCGTCTTCGTGTTCATTTTACACCCGTCTAATGCGCGCGGACTTATTCAATAAATATAATTTTAGTTGGCCCTCAGAAGGCCCGTTTTTATAATTTTAAAGATGAACAATTTGCCAAAATAACCACGAGCAATAGCTAACCAACCTAACCGAGAGTCTTCACATGAGTAAGTAAACAAAATGGCGCCGTGATGGGGAAATGCATTATGGGAAATGACTTTCCTACCCGATGCTAGCAGCCCATCACAGGCCAGCAGGTACCCATCTAAACAGAGAGGGCGCTGATGCCGTTTGGCTACCAGTTTAACGATAGGACTGTTTACGCTTACTCTTAATGCAGCTTTGAAAGTGACGGAATATATGGTGTGGACTTACCGCGTTACGTTCTACAGGTCCAGTGACATGTTCGATCACCGGGAAGCGATATGCATTGCAGTTACAGGACGAAATTGTTCCGACTCTGCAAGCACGTCACGCCCTTGCAGACACAATCTTTATGCAAGACGGAGCTCCGCCACACATTGCAGTTTATGTTAAGAATGTTCTTAAAACACATTCTAGAGAAGAATGTGTCATCAGCCGGCACTTCCCTAATCTATGGCCACCCCGATCCCCGGACCTTAATTCATGCGATTTTTTGGCCATTTGAAACGTCTGGTAAGTCGTGACAATCCAAGAACTTTACCTGACCTTGAAGGCAGCATTTCACGCCCCGCGTACTGAACATTTCCCCGCACTCACTTCGGTCAGTTGTGAAACATGCAATCTTGCGATTTCACATGGTATCTGAAAATGATGGCCATCATGTGAAACATGTATTGTTGGAGTAACAATTGTAAAAGTGTTTAACAATTACTAAAATTGCAAATGTTTGCCTAAATATGTCAACGGCCTCCGATATAAAATAGATGTTCATGTAAATTTACAAATTAAGAATGCATTTCACTATTTACAAACTGCAACTGTGCTCAATATGTATCAATATTTATCGTACAACCTGAGAACATTCAATCCTGCTCACTCGGTCATGGTGAGAGGTTTCTCAAAAGTTTTTGTCATTAAGATTTTGGGAACCTCAAGATTTTAAAGATTAAAATGTGTACATAGAGGAGGTAGTGCTATAAGACCCGCATTTTACGTTCCCGTAATTTTAGTCGAGAAAAGCTTGTCCCGTATTTTCCAATGACGGTTGCTTTCGAATTTTTATTCTTCTCTGAAATATATAGGTCATTAGAAAAGAATATTTTAATGATTTATAGATTATATGTGTGTTATAGATAATATGATAATTATGACCATATATATATATATATATATATATATGTAATTCATATATATATATATATATATATATGACTATATTATTAATTATGATATATATATAAATATCATATAAATATATATTATATCAGATACAGATGTTTTGTAGGTGAATTACATTTAATACAAATTACGACTTGCAGTAACCCTCTATTTCCCGTAATTGGCGATTTTTTCAATAATTTTAGCGATAGTTGGCAAACTTCACAAACTTTTAAAAATTTTATTTGGTATATTTAACGAATTTACTTTGACTTTGACAATTTTTTCGGCCGTGATCGGCGTGCCTTGACAACTTTTCTTGGTGATATCTCGTATGTTTATGAAAATCATATGGGTCAGCCCTTGATATTTACCGTATTGTGTGTATTGATACTTTTGTATCGGAACAACTTTCGCGGGCTAGATGGAACCCTTTGACGTGTCGCATTCTATTCGCAGGGTTTACATGCGGACAGATCCCAGTAGATATTCAGCTTGCTTACGAGGTTAAAATCGTTAATCTACGACTTAACGAAGATATTCAACCAGAAGAAAAGTTCTCGCAAATAGATATCATAGAAAACCAAATCACGGGATGGACAGATCACCCGGCAGAAGATATTGTACCAGTACAAATACTTTTCCAGAATATTCCGGAAACACGTGGAAGAATAATATACACGGATGGGTCCAAAACAACGGAAGGAGTGGGAGCAGCTTACAGCATATTCAGCGACAACGAAGAGATAGATTACTGGATCGCAAAACTTCACGATCGGAATACAGCATTCCAAGCTGAAATGCTGGCCATCAAGAAAGCTGTAGAAGTGGCAACAATATTTCCGGATAATACCATAATAAAAACAGACAGCCTGTCCTCTTTGAAAGCTCTCAAAGACCCACTCACAACAAATCCCATGGCCCGTGAAGTCCGTAAGCTACTTATTCAAAACAACAAAATACATTTGTGCTGGATTAAAGCTCATAACAAAGATCCAGGAAATGAAAGAGCGGATTTCCTCGCAAAGCTGGCCACCAAGGAAGGAACCCACTATACCCTACCAATCTCTCAATCAGTATACAAAAGAAAGTGGTTGCAAGAATCATTACGTCACTGGCAAGAAAGATGGGACACTGAATGTACAGGGCGTAAGATTCATGAAATTCTACCCAAAATCAGTATACACCACTTGCCATGGCCCAGAAACATCACCATCTTTTTCACCGAACACGGGCCGTTCCCGGCCTATCTGGCAAGATTCAAAATAGTAGCCTCTGCCTCTGCGATAAAGAGGGAAACAATTTCCATTTCATCTCAGAATGCCCCAAGACCAAAGAGTTCCATTTTAAATTACCAGACCGGGACAAGCTGACACTCTGGAAACGACGCATCATCAGAAGTCCGATGAATGCAAATCGCATAATAAAACTTGTGAAACATCTTGAAACATGCAAAACTGAATTCAGACGTCCAATTAACCGGACTGACGATTCCGGCGACTCCGAATGTACTGTCTCAGAACCAAGACGAAAAATTCCTAGCCAGTATCCCATGATCACAAGACTCAGGAGTAAAGAAAGATCAATCCAGGCAGTCCTTCCTCCCTCGGAGATGCCCTCTACATCCCAATTACAGCATCCAGATGTGAATGTGCATGATCGATCAGTGTAAATTAGCGTGTGCTTAATCTTTTTTCTCTGGTATACAGTCAAACCTCGTTAGAGCGTCACCCGGTTAACACGTCACTCCGCTTACCGGATCACTTTTTGGAAGTCCCTGTTATCTTCAGGCAGGAAATGGCACAGCTATGGCTAACTCCGTTTAATGAGTCACTCCGCATATCAAGTCCTATTTTCGCTCTCCCAAAAGTGACTCATTAACGAGGTTTGACTGTATATGTTTTATTTTTTTTTTTTAATTTTTCTCTTTTGTTAATCCTGATTGTATGTATCCTCAATGTCTTCTGATGGATTGTTTCCATAGAATGTATATAATTTTTTCATTTGTTGAATGAATAGAAGATGCTCGTCTCCGACACGACCCAGCCTCCTAGGAGGTAAAGAGAGGAAGTTGTCTTGCACAACAGCTCTGGGCGTGAGCGGTCATCAATCAATCAATCTATTCGCAGGGTGGAAATCGTGCAGCTATTTGTTCTAGGGAAAACCTTTCAAACGACATACATATATAATTTTTTTGTGGAACTCTTGACTGCATGTATCCATGTTTTATAAAACCTCTGTATACGTGGAAGGGAGTAGGTTGCATACATGTTATGGGAATCAACTGAGAAACTTCCATGACTTTGAAAACAATTCAAATAATATCCATGCTATATGGAACCTTTTAATTAACATCCATGCAAAAAGAACCATTCAATTGATATCCATGTTATTTGGAACTATCAATCAATATCAATATATGTTATATGGAACCTTTTAATTGACATCCATGCAAAAAAGAACCTTTCAATTGATATCCATGTAATATGGAACCTTTCAATTGATATCCATGTTATATAGAACCTTCCAATCAATATACATGTTATATGGAACCTTCCAATTAACATCCATGTAAAAAAGAACCTTTCATTCAATATCCATATTATATAACACAAATACAACGCCACAACAGGCAAAATGCCCAACGAGGTGGCTGAGAAAAGATGCCGATAACAAATATGGATCGCGTATATTTCTGAAATGCAGCAACTCAATTAAAAATGCAATTATAAAATCTAAAAACAATATATGTGATAAAATATTATACAATGCCCAAAAAATATCTATGGTTGTCTTATTCTAAGTATGGAAAAGGAAGACCTCTATCGGGACATCTCGTTTGCCGGACGAGTGCTGTCACCACGAAACTGCAGAGGAGGTAAGTTGGAGCCTTTCAATTAATACCTGCGTTATATGAAGTTTGGGAAATCCGTTTTGAGAAACGTTGTATAGTGCAGATACACGGTTCCCGAATACTTTCAGTCATGAACCCCCAGAAATCTTCGTGTCTGCCATGGACCCCTCCATTTATTAACAGCCATCAAACAGACAGAAGTTCTCGACTAATGGAGATCATTCTGTTCAGTATTTACTAGTGAATGTGATACGATAACAATGCCATCTAATGGACGGGAAAAGAACTAAAACAACTTTCCGCACTTTTATCGAGAGATGTCCCCATAAGTATAATTTTTTCAAATCCTAACAATATTACTACTGCAGTCTATCGACGTTGCAACGGTGCTTTTGTGCGTCAATTTAATCAAAACTCTCTCTTTTTAAGCAATTTATTTAAATTGTTTATTCATTTTTCAACTTGGCATGCATTTTTTTTTCATAATTCTACAATTGGCCATGGCCCCTGGAGGTCCAATCATCCCAATGGGAAACCACACCACTTTATCCTCCTAGCCAGATCATGGTCCACCATTCTGGGCCATGCTTGGAAATGTGCGTGTATGTGTTACGAGCCCCTCCCACGATGTTTGTTGCTTTTTAATGCTTGTTATAATGCTGCCATGTTCTATCAATATTTCAAACTACAAGGGAATGGCAATAATTGAATAATTGTATGGTTGCAGGCCCGTTGCTCTCTGTCGCGAGGCACTTTCAGTCTCGCATTCGCATCTCAAACTTGGGAACCACATTAAACATTGAAGGACCGGACACACCCCGCTTCCCTTCTCAAGGAGATATCGAAGCATTCCCGAAAGATGGGTGCATCCGGAATTTTATTAAATATGTATATATATCTATATAAAAATTTGTATAACAGAATAACAAGTCTAACTACAGGAGTATATAAATCAACAGAATAATTATGATAAATCATGATCTAAGAATCGAAATCTAAATTGATATTATAGCGTCCTTGGCACGTTCGGACTCGATAATCAAATTCCGTTGGTGGCGGTCCGTCCGCGTTCGTTGGATGTCGCTAGTCGTGTAGGCCGTACAACGACGAATCGATGTCATGTTTGCGTCACATGTCCTGGTCCAAGTGTCCAAGTCAGCCAATGTTCGGACATCCAGATGTTTTAGCTCATTCTAGGCACACATTCCTGTTCCATAAGCATTCTACGTCTTAATTCTCCTGGGCAATTAGGAGATTTTCATCATTCCCGAAGCTCCATCGGCTGGCTAGCTGGATTATGGGTGGCATTGATTCACCACGTTAACATGTTAAGTGTTTAAAGTTTCTCTAATAATGTTCGCCGTTCAACGACGTATCAGTTTCGTGAATTTCCAGTACCCTTACGTGGCCGCAGAACCACAGGGGGAGCTTTTTGGGAACCACAGAAAACAAATTTCAGCCGATGGGCAACCACTGGTGCTGATTACTTAAAGACTGTCTTTGCGGTAGAAACAAAACTGAAAAAAGGTCAGGAAGATATTTGAATATTGAAACACCATCTAGCGGCATTTATTGTAATATTTAAGTTTTGTGACTATTTTTCAATAAATATCAGCAATTTAATTTCAATAACTTGATATATAAATTTCAATAACTTGTTGGATTAAAATAAATAAAATAAAGACAATAAAAGATGATATTATACTGTTTAATATAAATTAAAAATAGTTTATTATCTATATATCTCAGTATCAAAATTCAAACATTCTAGAATCTTTGTATGACAGCTAGGTACATTTTTTTTTAAAAATACGCATCCGATGTATTCTGAATGCGTTAATCCTGCGAGGAACCGTATGTTCCATAATAATCTTCTCCGTCCACCATCCAGATCTGCGGTGTTTTTGTCGTGCGCGGGCCAGAAACTCATGGGCCAAACTTTAAGGGAAGATGAAATACGCGTAATGTGAAATATTTTTTGTGTATAGGGTTGGAAATTAAAAGTGTTTTCGGAGAAACTCTGATGCAAAAAAGCTTTCAGTCGCTACTGCAGCTGGCATGTTCAAAAGGGTACGGCAATCACTTTCCGGACGCTGCCAAGCCTGTATCGATGTTGGTGGTGGCACACACACTTACTGTTATTATTAATGTAGAAGGAAAAATTTTTTCTTCACAGCATTTTCTCAGCATTTCGTGTTTTCCCGCCAACACTTTCCATTTCCCACCGCCCACCGTGTGCAAAAAAAATGCTTCTTTATATGTACTTTACATTGCCTTGAAGTTCCGCCCATAAGTTCAGGGTATACCCTGTATATAAGTGACCATAAGACCTGCATTTTGCGGTATAAATTTGAATATGGTATAATGAATACCCTAATATTGGGTATTCAAAGCAAGGGACTCCGCGTATACGCATCTGTCACACACCCCCAAAGGGTGACTCTGGCCAATTTAATCGAATACTAAATAATTATGTAAAATAAATAGGAGCTATTGCTTGTTTACATAGCATTTATGATGTAAATTAAAAAAAAAAATGGGGCTCCAGAGAGCCCTGTGTCTGCTCCTACCCCCGCTTTGTGCGAGCCATGACGTCAACTGATGACCTCTTGGGACAGTCATCAGCCAGGTATACGGTAACAATGCAGTTTAATGCTTGAGCGAGACATACTGTGTGAAGCGTGTAAAGAAGCAAATTTCTAATTTTTCTCTGCTTTTGGCTCCAAAGTTGGCAACATCAAACTCCCCCTGTCTCTCAGATCACATATTCGCGTTTAAATGGGCCTGAAAGTTGAGGGGGAGGGGGGTTGTTTTCTGACGATAATCCATACTGAGAGTTGGAAAGTTTTAAAAAGAGCAATTCTTTTATTCTCAATACTCAAAATATCCGAGTTTTGCAGATCATGGCTTCTGAAATTCACTAGTAAGCTTAAAACTACATTAATATAGGCATTTATGGCCGAAAAAGTTAAAAAAAACATTTTTTTTTACAAAAAAAGGGTTGAAAATAGGCAAAAAAAGAGAGGCATATATGGCATTTTGCCTGAATTTCCTGCTGTAATAATCACCGATAAAGGCTTTTGATTACAGGTGTTTATCAAATTTACCAATGACACTTGTGCATTATGCATAATCTCCGGCAAAAGTGGTACCCAGACGATTGGTAAGTATGGATAATAACCGTTTCTTGTGTATAATTACCGATCTATCACATTTACCGTAACATATATAAGTTGAGTTTCAGAAATGCAGCTGGCTCCCGGACTGAAAATTTTGTGCACCTCCCCTCTGCCAGACATTTCACAGGCCTCTCTATAGTTGACTTGCCGCGTGAAAAAACAAAAGACGATGAGAATCGTCCCGGGCCCAAGGGCTGTAGCCCTACAACCCCCAACCTTGTAGGAGAGGGGGGACATGGAGACAACAAAACAACCACATCATGTGTCTTTTCACCTTCACGCCCCACCATTGTAGAAAGACAACCATCTGGAGAGGACACATCAATCATCGAACACCCAAATATATTCGGAAATCACAAACCGAAAATCGTTTCCATGCCCATCATGACGTTCAAAATAGATGCAAATACATGCGGATGACTTTTGTTTGGATAATACCCCCCGACAAATATCGACAAATGATATATCGATTTATTTTTGGTTGACGCATCGTCCCCCCCCCTCCCTACGAACAATCCCTAAATCGACGTAACAGCCCAAGAAAGTCTTTGAAGATAAGACGGCTGTTCAATTCCTGTAATAGCAGTGAATGATATACTATAACTAGCAGGGGGGGGGGGGGAGAAAAGAAAAATGGCGGAAAAAAAGGTGTCTTCACACCTGGTTTTATCAGATTCGACATCATTTAGATTTCAACACGTCTTCGCCATCATCTTCCGACCCTTCCTAAGAAGAAGAAAATAATCGACATCGCGAGATAATTCGATTCGCCCCGGGGCGAATCGAATCGAATAATAATGGGAATATAAATACACATCATCATATTCTGGGTCAGGGCGTTGAAAAAGAGGAAAAAACGACTGGTGGTTGGCATATTAACAAAGAAGAAAGATGGTCGCAAATTACCAGGCTACGCACGCGCCACCTATGTCTCGGATACGACGATAATCTCGACCCGTGATGATTACGCGTATAACGGGGAAGATTATCTTGTTTTCTCTTTTATGTTGCCTATATTTTGTAATTTCCTGTTATTAAGTTAGCTGTTTTTTTTCCGAGGTTTTATATAAAATTGGTCCTTGGGAAAATTTACTATTTCTCTCTTATTCACTGTATGCCGCCATTTTGGAAAACGGGAGGGGGGTTGATGAAGACTAATACTTGAGATTTAAAGATCGTCGTAACGAGCAACCAGATGGGCGTCATGGTCTGTGTCTGAATATTAGGAGTCCAGCTGAGAACTTTGGTGGGGTCTGGTGTGGAGTGGGCCCCCCATCCGAAAATTGGGGCGACGTTAATTTAATACGTGTCCAGATGTCTATAGGTTTCTTAATCGATCTTTAACATACACGAACCTTAAGTCTTATGGATGTTTTATTAAGGTAACGGAATCTTTGGTGGCAGGTCACCGTGGCGCCTTAAGACCAGAGTTTCTTTGGGTCTAATGATATGCTTGCCGATAACACTGATTTTCCCGGAATTATTGAACAGCACTCCGAGTTCCTCTGAGTACCGTCTCTCCACCTTTTCTATACGGCACTCTGCTAACATTGGTCTGATTCTTTCCCTCCACGCTGGGTTTCTCTCCTTCTCCATGAAATTGTACACAGAAATTCCTTTCAGTTCTGGCTGGGTTCAGGGGAACACTGGCAGGCCCGACAAAACCCAACTGAGGAGGGGGGGGGGTCTCTTTGATGGAAGAAAAAACCAACCAAGTCCAATTGGCTGCCCTTAGGGACGGCCGGCAAGCCTGGCAGGACGTGAAGACGTAAGCGAAGGCTAAACCGTACAATTAGGGACCCTCTTACGAAAGAACCAAGTACTCAATCACAAAGAACTCACTCATCTTCTAGGAGTGTCAGTGGCCAGAATTCTCGCAAAAAGAATTCGTGCTTGTATTCACGAAAAAACGCTCACATTTTGAACGTACACCTTCTACAGCAGAAAGCTTCCGCGCGAAGCTCGTGACGTCACTGAAGTCGTCCATTTTACCTACAGTTATTGAATATACTGCAAAAAAAAGGGAAAGATTTTTCGCATACGTCGGTCTGCTATATCCAATGGCTACAGGTGAAATGGACGACTTCAGTGACGTCACGAGCTTATAAGGAATATGAAATTTTTTTTTGGCACAAGGAGAGACAGGGCAACAACTGTTTAATTGAGTTTTTTGGGCATACGGGTACTGTATAAAAAAGTTATTTTAATAACCATACAATCCCTTGCAACATGAGTGACGTGTCTCAGTACTAGCGCCTGAGTGGCGCAGTGGTAAGATGCTCGTCTTCCACTATAAAGGTTTCCATCAAGATCCATGGATTTGAATACGGGCATAGAACTTCAGAAGGAAGTTCTTTACCTGCCGAACCTGGGGCGACCCCACCGATGTGGATGGAGCCTTCATTTCCCACCCAACTCCACTGGTTGGAAATTGCCGTATGGCGATATATGGCCGGAGTTGGTGCGCGGTAAAGTAGATATCTCAGTACTGCAAGTTATATGTTTGCAGAAATGTCTTCTCCACCTGATAATGCAAGATTTCTCGAAGACTGGTTATATTTTTGGTGATGATGATGATGATAACGAGGAAGAAAATTCACTTCTGCCCCTTCATAGGACACCAGATCGCCTCATTAGTTGATTGCTGTCGCCGTCCATGTGTACGGAGCTTTTCAACATATATATATATCAGTCAAACCTCGTTAATGAGTCACTCTTGGGAGAGAAAAAATATGACTTAGTAAGCGGAGTGACTCGTTAAACGGAGTAAGCCATAGCTGTGCCAATTCCTGCCTGAGAACAATTGGGACTTCCAAAACGTGACCCGTTAAGTGGAATGACGTGTTAACCGGGTGACGCATTAACGAGGTTTGACTGTATATATATATATATATATATATATGTATGTATGTATGTATGTATGTATATATACATGTATATATATTTATATGTTGCGCGAAGCTTGTGACGTCACTGAAGTCGTCCATTTCACCTGCAGCCAATTTATTTTTTCTGTGTGTGTGTGTGTGTATGTTCTCAATACGAATCTACAATTTTAGATCGATCGTCATCAAATTTTGCATATATACCAAATGGAACCCGATTTGAACGATAGGCTACTTTAAAAGTTCTTCAAAGCAGGCAAATGATGCCCGAAATGGGCAAAAAAACTGTCGGGCAACAATGGCTTTTGGGCCTCAACAATCGCTTTCGGAACGTTTACTTTGGTTACCGTGGTTCCCTAGCAATGCGTTTCAGACGTGTATATGCCTTTACAATGGTTTGTCACTTCTCTAATCCTGTTACCACATTCATAATAGTTTATGCCTTTATAATGGTTTGCCACTTATTCAATACTCCCAGTAATGAGACTTTTTTGAATGGGGTCCCTATCATGTGATCTAAATGACCCCTAATCATGTATGTGCATTCATATTGACCATAAACATTCAATGTAAATTAATTAACAGTGCACATCGCATTCACAGTAATCATAGAGAGATAGTCATTGGGTGCAGGACCGTAACTAGCCATTCTAGTGCCCTTTGCAAGAATTTGAATTTAGGCCCCCCCTTCTAGTCCATTCTGGGTCTTCCTTGCAAGTGGGCCCTGTGCGGGTGCACATCTTGCACCTGCCTAGTTATTGCTCCGATTGGGTGAATGGAAAAGGAGAGAAACATCCATCTCTCTATACAAGTTCAATTTTTCATACGATCTCTAATTTTACCGACGCCTTCTACAGACATTTAAAAAAATACGAGTCACGTGATCGACGATAATGATATTTTTACTGGGTTTTAAATTTTTTGCAGTACATGTGCGTATATATAAGAATAAAATTTATCAAAAATTATATTTCAAGATGATTTTTGATACTTCAATTAATTGTTGATTTTACATAAACGTTACGGCGCATATATTACAAAATTTCACAAATGTTTGTTGACACTTGTTGCTGCGTTAATCTAAGTTTGTATTAGAATCAGTTCCATGTGCTTACAGAGGATCGGAGCTGACAATAATTTGACTTTCGTGGTTTGCTTCCACTCGGGTGTAGGTAAAGTACTACCATGCTTATGCGATTTTAACTCATTGTTTCTCAGGGCGTGGTCAATGCTGGAGAAAATAGTAATTGGGCAGCCCATCAAGATTGAGACGAGAGCAACGAGTGGTCCGCGGTGCTGTTGATTAAGACACTAAGGCAGGCATCATCAGAGAGCTGAAAGAACGTCCGAAGAGTGCCAAGAACGATCGTGGGACCCGGAAAGGCAAGTCGTTGTGAACCTGGAAATGCAACGAAAAAGGACCACCTATGGAGCGTTTGCTCAGTCGCAGCTACCGGTACAGAAGATACGCCATGCCGAGTGTACCGCGTCGCCCAGTTGAACGGAGGAGGCCACGGACTCCACGTAAGAGGCCAGGTTGATGGACTGCCGTGTAGGATGGTCATCGACACCAAAGCCAACGTGAGAATCGTCAGGACGTACCTGGCTCGGAAATTACGTACCACCATCGCTGACGTTGCAGATAGTCACAGGACAGAAAATGAATGTATGAGGAAAATTGAAAGTCTCACTGAAGTTCCCAGCGACCATCTTCCAACACACCGTCTTTGTGGCAGACATAACGGATCCGTGCATGGTCGGAGTGGACTTCTTGAGGAAACACGGATTTTCCGTGGACATGACGAGTGACCAATTGCACACGCCGAAGGAACGTATCGCCCTACTCGGATGTGGTCGTAACGAAGTACCTCTAAGGAGAGTGATGGACATTCCAGAAGCAAAAAAGAGTGCATCCCCGATGCAGAGAAGACCAACGGCAGGACCGGGACTGTTCTCTCACGAGGGTCAGATGGCATCAAGGGGACGATCCAGCCTCGTAAAGAAACAGCGCATGGAAATGCCAACACCCTGACGAGAGGACCGGGTCCACAGAACCGTCGTCGTTGCCTCAAGGCGTATGAGCCGGCGAACCCTGTAGTGAGACGAATAACATCACAAGTCTCAAGTGACGATCCTTGGAGCGACGAGAACACCAGGAAGGCCCAGCTAGAAGATCCCGACATACGACCGATCATCGACTTGAAGGAATCCACCGGGAATAAACCAACATGGCAGGACGTCGCTTCTTCCAGTCCGACGCCGAAGAGATACCGGGAACTATGGGACTCTCTTGGGATGAGAGATGGCGTGCAGTATCGCAAATGGGAGTCGGAGGACGGAAAAATTTTCAGATGGCAACTCATTCTACCAAGAGGCCGTATGAAAGAGGTTTTGAAAGAGCTGCACAGAAGCCCGACCGGTGGACATTTCGGCATAATCAAGACTCTCCAGAAGGTCCGCGAACGGTTCTACTGCGACAAGTCCAGGACCGGTGTGAAGAAGTGGTGCAGGAAATGCGAACCGAGACGTACCCGGGACCGCCATAACCGCCACAACGTCGAAGCGCCGTTGGAGAGATTCTGGCATGACGGAGGCGATGTATTGATTACAGTACAAGTACAATTTGATGAAACCACATTGTATGATACTTGTATGATACGTGGTAATCAGCTCAGCTGAATAAAGGCATTCTTTAGTTCTAACACTCACCACTCCTGCCCCCCCCCCCACCTCCAGTTCAGTGACGGAGGGTCGCGAACCACTGTTTGAGAGCACCACTGCTCTATAGAACCATTTTAGTGACGTCTGAATGTTCCGCGGATTCTTTAAATGATCTGGAAATGTGTCACGGACCACTTAAGTGCTCTGGAACTGTGTCGCGCGTCATTCAAATGATCCGTAAATATGCCGTGGATCACCTAATAATCTGGAAATATACCACGGGTAACTTGAGTGTGTGTGATGCGGAACTGCACTGCGGGCCGCTAAAACGCTCTAAAACTGTGACACATTTCACAGTTAAGGAAATCTCTAAATGCCACGAGTAGCTCAAGTGCTCTGAAACTGTGCCCCGGGGTCACTTGGATGATCTGTAGATGTGCCACTCGCCTACACGTGTGTGTGTGATCTGAAAATGTGCTAGTTCATTTTCTACAAAATAGTTTTGAGGTGGTGGGCCACGTTGGATAAACCCGAGGGCCATGGGTTTAGCATATCGACCTTCCCAACACATCAACCGTTGCTCTGGTAGCCCTCCATATTCCATACTTAGCTGGAAGTAACAGCTTATACATGAAAATCATAGTACCAGATCCCATTAGTGTAGTCCCATCCCTCTTTCTGTTCAGTGCTTGCATGTGCCATCTATGTATGTTTTGTTTCAGGTGGCAAAGGAGCTGAAGCGAGTGATTGGCAACTGAGATCCCACGGGTCCATCTGCGGATGGATTGGTGGAGACGGAGTGCGTTGGTGGCATGGACGGGTGCGGGCTGCCGGAGGGGGGGGGACGTTTGGTTCTGTTCTGTTGCTCCTTTGGGCGATGAATGGCGGACGGGGGTGTTCTTTCGTGGACTAGTGGAGTCGAGGGCCGGCGGAATGTTTTTGCTGGGTCGGAGACCTGGCGTGCGGTCCACCTGTGCTCCTTCTTGACCATCGGAGGTTTCCGGAGGCTTCTCGGAGTGTGGCTGCTTGGGATGGAGTGGCGGGACGGACCCGGTGGCTTGCGAGTCAGGGGATGTTCGCCGGGCCTGGATGTGTGTCAGGAGAGTTCTTCCAGCATGTCCCAGCCGCAAGGTAACTTCTGCGTCCGACTGGATCTCTGTGTAAACGCATCTTGTTTTCAGTCTGACTTGATTCCCGCCCACAACAAAAAAAGTGCAATGCCGTGCAATATGCGACTAGCTCAATGCGCAGTGCAGTGCAATGCGCTATTGAAACCAGTACGCAATAAAGTTCAGTAAGAAAGGGCGATGCTAAAAACTTGATATGCAATGCAGTGCAATCTGCGACGAGCTCAACTCGTCATGCAGTGGAATATGCGATGAGCTCAGTACGCAATGCAGTGTAATACGCTATGCACCCAATACGCAATGAAACGCAATACGCTATGCACCCAATACGCAATGAAACGCAATACGCTATGCACCCAATACGCAATGAAACGCAATACGCTATGCACCCAATACGCAATGAAACGCAATACGCTATGCACCCAATACGCAATGAAACGCAATACGCTATGCACCCAATACGCAATGCAGTGCGATGTGCGACGAGCTCAATACGCATCCATATGGGATGAGCTCAGTACTCAACGTGGTCCAGATTTTTACAGATTAGGCCTACGCAAGCGGCCAGCAGTGAAGTTCTACAATCTTGCGGCTCATTTCCAGATCACTTGAGTGGCCTGCGAAACTTCAACAGTACGCTGAAGTGTCACGCGGCATATTTTAAGATTAGTTAAGTCACCCGTGGTATATTTACAGCTAATCGCGGCACAGCTCCACATCACCTTTGTGACCCTACGGCCCATCTACAGGCTCATGTATCGTGTAGCACCTACCTAGTTCATTTGAGGGATTTGCGGCACATTTCCAGATCACTCGTTCCCAGTTCACTTAGGGGAACCTGCGGCACATTTCCAGATCATTTTAAGGGTGTGCGGTGTATTTGCAGGTCACTTAAGTGCCCCGTGTCACAATTCCAGATCATTTAAGCGTCCCAAGTGTTTCGAAGCGCATTCTCAGATTGCTCGAGTGACCTGAGACTAACTGTTCTAGATTACTCAAGCGGCCCGTGACACATCCACAGTTCACTTAAGAAACCTGCGATGCTGCAATACATTTTCGAATCATTGAAGTGGCCCGCACTCTCCTAAAGGTTCACCCTTTAGGAGCGTGGGGGGGGGGGGGTTCAGTTAATGCAGTATATATCTATTCTATAATATAAAATCACAAACAAACTCGAAAAGGGCCTGTTGCTAATCAACCGAGTGACGGAAGTGGGTGAAATTTTTGAGTGACGGAAACTCTGTTACGGAAGTGGGTTCGATTGATATATCGATATTCACATTCATATATCGATATGATATCATATATCATATATCGATATTGGGTCGATATTCACATATCGGGATCCATTTGACCCATCGGGACCATGTTATGTGCATGTACCAAGAGGCTCCTACATCCTACAGCAGAGCCCTTAGGCTGGAATTTAGATTTCGAGCCCCCAAACCAGCTTTTCAGGGGCCCCCCTGTGATTAATTTATAGTGTGAAAAATCAAAAAGTGAAAAGAATCGTTGTGGCCCCTGTCAGCCCTTCCTTTGTGGGGGGGGGGAGGTCCATGCCGAGAGCTATATATATGTGTAATATACACACGCAACAGCAGTGCTCCCAACACAGGGTCGGGGTACCCGGGGAAGATTTCACGTATAAGTAAAAAGTTTTCATTTCCAGGGGCCCTTGATGGATCTCATTGTTTTCTTGCTGCTTTAACGTTGAAAAATTTCGATAGCGGAAGCAAAAGATATATCCAGTCTTCGGCCCCACCAAAAGTATGCGAATTGGTGTCCCGGGTAATTGGTTGGGGGGTCCTGGATTTTATTCGTTGGTAAAACGAATACAAATGAAAATTTTTCATGGTACTCGCTCCGTGGGATGGCCGACAAGCTTCCAAGTCGGGGGCCCCATGTTTACAGGTTTCATTTTGGGGGCCCTGGATTTTATTCGTTGGTAAAACGAATACAAATGAAAATTTTTCATGGCACTCGCTCCGGGGGATGACCGACAAGCTTCCAAGTCGGGGGCCCTATGTTTACAGGTTTCATTTTGGGGGCCCTGGATGAATCTCATTCTTTTCTGTTGTGGAATTAGCAACCGCGGAAGCCCGAGATAAAGCCAGTCTGGGGCCCCACCAAAAGTTGCGAATTGGTGTCCCGGGTAATTGGTTGGGGGCCCTGGATTTTATTCGTTGGTAAAACGAATACAAATGGAAATTTTTCATGGCACTCGCTCCGGGGGATGACCGACAAGCTTCCAAGTCGGGGGCCCCATGTTTACAGGTTTCATTTTGGGGGCCCTGGATTTTATTCGTTGGTAAAACGAATACAAATGAAAATTTTTCATGGCACTCACTCCGGGGGATGACCGACAAGCTTCCAAGTCGGGGGGCCCTATGTTTACAGGTTTCATTTTGGGGGCCCTGGATGAATCTCATTCTTTTCTGTTGTGGAATTAGCAACAGCGGAAGCCCGAGATAAAGCCAGTCTGGGGCCCCACCAAAAGTATGCGAATTGGTGTCCCGGGTAATTGGTTGGGGGCCCTGGATTTTATTCGTTGGTAAAACGAATACAAATGGAAATTTTTCATGGCACTCGCTCCGGGGGATGACCGACAAGCTTCCAAGTCGGGGGCCCTATGTTTACAGGTTTCGTTTTGGGGGCCCTGGATGAATCTCATTCTTTTCTGTTGTAGAATTTGCAACAGCCGAAGCCCGAGATAAAGCCAGTCTGGGGCCCCACCAAAAGTATGCGAATTGGTGTCCCGGGTAATTGGTTGGGGGCCCTGGATTTTATTCGTTGGTAAAACGAATACAAATGGAAATTTTTCACGGCACTCGCTCCGGGGGATGACCGACAAGCTTCCAAGTCGGGGGCCCCATGTTTACAGGTTTCATTTTGGGGCCCTGTACGAATCTCATTCTTTTCTGTAGTAGAATTCGCAACAGCGGAAGCCCGAGATAAAGCCAGTCTGGGGCCCCACCAAAAGTATGCGAATTGGTGTCCCGGGTAATTGGTTGGGGGCCCTGGATTTTATTCGTTGGTAAAACGAATACAAATGGAAATTTTTCATGGCACTCACTCCGGGGGATGACCGACAAGCTTCCAAGTCGGGGGCCCTATGTTTACAGGTTTCATTTTGGGGGCCCTGGATGAATCTCATTCTTTTCTGTTGTGGAATTAGCAACAGCGGAAGCCCGAGATAAAGCCAGTCTGGGGCCCCACCAAAAGTATGCGAATTGGTGTCCCGGGTAATTGGTTGGGGGCCCTGGATTTTATTCGTTGGTAAAACGAATACAAATGGAAATTTTTCATGGCACTCGCTCCTGGGGATGACCGACAAGCTTCCAAGTCGGGGGCCCTATGTTTACAGGTTTCGTTTTGGGGGCCCTGGATGAATCTCATTCTTTTCTGTTGTAGAATTTGCAACAGCCGAAGCCCGAGATAAAGCCAGTCTGGGGCCCCACCAAAAGTATGCGAATTGGTGTCCCGGGTAATTGGTTGGGGGCCCTGGATTTTATTCGTTGGTAAAACGAATACAAATGGAAATTTTTCACGGCACTCGCTCCGGGGGATGACCGACAAGCTTCCAAGTCGGGGGCCCCATGTTTACAGGTTTCATTTTGGGGCCCTGAACGAATCTCATTCTTTTCTGTAGTAGAATTCGCAACAGCGGAAGACCGAGATAAAGCCAGTCTGGGGCCCCACCAAAAGTATGCGAATTGGTGTCCCGGGTAATTGGTTGGGGGCCCTGGATTTTATTCGTTGGTAAAACGAATACAAATGGAAATTTTTCATGGCACTCGCTCCGGGGGATGACCGACAAGCTTCCAAGTCGGGGGCCCCATGTTTACAGGTTTCATTTTGGGGGCCCTGGATGAATCTCATTCTTTTCTGTTGTAGAATTTGCAACAGCCGAAGCCCGAGATAAAGCCAGTCTGGGGCCCCACCAAAAGTATGCGAATTGGTGTCCCGGGTAATTTGTTGGGGGCCCTGGATTTTATTCGTTGGTAAAACGAATACAAATGAAAATTTTTCATGGCACTCGCTCCGGGGGATGCCCGACAAGCTTCCAAGTCGGGGGCCCCATGTTTACAGGTTTCATTTTGGGGGCCCTGTATTTTATTCGTTGGTAAAACGAATACAAATGACAATTTTTCATGGCACTCGCTCCGGGGGATGACCGACAAGCTTCCAAGTCGGGGGCCCTATGTTTACAGGTTTCGTTTTGGGGGCCCTGGATGAATCTCATTCTTTTCTGTTGTAGAATTTGCAACAGCCGACGCCCGAGATAAAGCCAGTCTGGGGCCCCACCAAAAGTATGCGAATTGGTGTCCCGGGTAATTGGTTGGGGGCCCTGGATTTTATTCGTTGGTAAAACGAATACAAATGGAATTTTTCATGGCACTCGCTCCGGGGGATGACCGACAAGCTTCCAAGTCGGGGGCCCTATGTTTACAGGTTTCATTTTGGGGGCCCTGGATGAATCTCATTCTTTTCTGTTGTAGAATTTGCAACAGCCGAAGCCCGAGATAAAGCCAGTCTGGGGCCCCACCAAAAGTATACGAATTGGTGTCCCGGGTAATTTGTTGGGGGCCCTGGATTTTATTCGTTGGTAAAACGAATACAAATGGAATTTTTCATGGCACTCGCTCCGGGGGATGATCGACAAGCTTCCAAGTCGGGGGCCCTATGTTTACAGGTTTCATTTTGGGGGCCCTGGATGAATCTCATTCTTTTCTGTTGTAGAATTTGCAACAGCGGAAGCCCGAGATAAAGCCAGTCTGGGGCCCCACCAAAAGTATGCGAATTGGTGTCCCGGGTAATTGGTTGGGGGCCCTGGATTTTATTCGTTGGTAAAACGAATACAAATGGAATTTTTCATGGCACTCGCTCCGGGGGATGACCGACAAGCTTCCAAGTCGGGGGCCCTATGTTTACAGGTTTCATTTTGGGGGCCCTGGATGAATCTCATTCTTTTCTGTTGTAGAATTTGCAACAGCCGAAGCCCGAGATAAAGCCAGTCTGGGGCCCCACCAAAAGTATGCGAATTGGTGTCCCGGGTAATTGGTTGGGGGCCCTGGATTTTATTCGTTGGTAAAACGAATACAAATGAAAATTTTTCATGGCACTCGCTCCGGGGGATGACCGACAAGCTTCCAAGTCGGGGCCCATGTTTACAGGTTTCATTTTGGGGGCCCTGGATGAATCTCATTCTTTTCTGTTGTAGAATTTGCAACAGCGGAAGCCCGAGATAAAGCCAGTCTGGGGCCCCACCAAAAGTATGCGAATTGGTGTTCCGGGTAATTGTTTGGGGGCCCTGGATTTTATTCGTTCGTAAAACGAATACAAATGAAAATTTTTCATGGCACTCGCACCGGGGGATGACCGACAAGCTTCCAAGTCGGGGGGCCCCATGTTTACAGGTTTGATTTTGGGGGCCCTGGATGAATCTCATTCTTTTCTGTTGTAGAATTTGCCACAGCCGAAACCCGAGATATAGCCAGTCTGGGGCCCCACTAAAAATCTGCGTATTGTGTCCCCGCTACTGTATGTGGGGCCCTGGATTTTATTCGTTGTAAAATTGATAAAAATGAAAAATTCTCACAGGGGGGTGTCCGACAAGCTTGCAGGTTAGGGCTTCATGGAAATGTTGGCAGGTTGTAATTCGGTGCCCCTGAATGTATCTCATTGATTTTTGTGGTTTAACATTGTAAAATTTGCAACACATCGGTAGCCCAAGATATATCCAGTGTGGGGCCCCACTGAAATTCAGCGAATTGAATCTGGGGACCCCCATGGGGAAGTTTTCTGGGGATACTTGATGAATCTCATTTGTTTTTTGTTGCTTTATTATTATTTTCATTAAAATTCGCTTCTTCAGTAGGCTGGTGCTTTCACACGTCCCTTTCCCCTTTTCCATAGCACGCTGATGAAGTGGGACGAAATAAACAAGATATGTCCGGGAGAGAAGTGGGGGGGGGGGGGGTTGGCCGCCAAAGGCGGCAGGGGGGCAGAGCCCCCCTAGTATACATATATATATGTATGCAGTCGAATCCCGTTATAACGAACGCCAAGAGATCGGAGGAATCATTCCGTTATAAAGGAAATTCTAGGTTACCTAGCATTGTTCCTATGTAAACTTATTTGGGGGATTAAAAAAGTGTTCGTTAAAACGACATTTTCGCTATAACGGTATTCGTTAAAACGGGATTCGACTGTATATATATATATATAATTTTTTTTTTTGGCATTCATTTCTGGCGTGGCGGGCAAACCCCAAATAGATCCCGGGGGGAAGCATGTGTGCTGTCGCGTACTCAACACCTTTTTCGAGAAGATGCGAGACTGACATCGTGTCAATGTGATGTTCGTGTGCGTCACATTTCGGCACTCCCTCGAGCGTGTATACATGTTGCAGGAGAGTAATTCTCGCGCGTTAAAATGTGGTTTTTGTGGATTTCTGGGTGTGCCGTCATCGGTGTTTCGGGTTCACGTGACTGACAAACGGGACCGACTAAAGGCGTGTATCATTTCCCAATGGTAACAAAACGTTTCGTGTGTGTTTTTTAGTCTCGCGTGTAATTGCGAGATTCTAGGAGAAGAGAGGCCCCTCGTTAAAGAGATACAAAAATGAGGCGCGGGGGGTGGGGGGGAAACCCCGCCAAAAATTCGGTGTTACATCGCGTGTCGTTTCTTGAAATCGACCCCGGAACGTCTGTAATTGCGTACAAAAATGGCGATGGGTATCCATACACACACACACAAGGTATCACGCGACGGAACGTGATAACTCGTTTGCTTTTTTTGGCTTCATGACGATTCTTTCCGTGACTGAATACTATAATTTGATTGGGGGGTGGGGCGTGATTGGAAGGGGTTATGCGCCAATATCCAAGATGCAATAAAACTTAAACCTAAAACTTAAAACCCTCTTAACAGTTGCCCCCCGCTTTATAGCCAAATATAAATATCCCGGCTAAAAGCCTATTTAAATAATGTATTTCGAATCCCTGTTTAACGGTCACCCTCGGATACGGTGACGGACACCATTCTCATCTCATTTCGGACTTGAACCTCTCTGAACGGACACCAATAATTACAATTTTGGTTCAAGTTATGCTCGCTAGATGGAAGCACAAGTTCCAATATTTCACCCACTTTTTGTGTGTGGCTACTTTTCAATGCAATTTTTGCTCGAAGTTTTTGTTAATGTTTGTCAACTTTGGCAGTTTTTGTTAGATACTAAATTAGTCAGAAAGGTTGAGAAACACTAGTTTATAGGAAGATTTGATGAACTTTTTGCAATAATAATCCCGAAATCACCCGCAAATATACGGGAAATACGAAGCTCCTTTTTCCTTATTCGTGGGTGATTTCTGAGGATTGGCTCATTTCAGCAAAAAAAACAAAACAAAACCAGAATTCACCGGTTTCTGACCCGATTATATAACAAAAAACTAGAGAAGCTGAAGAAGCGCTCGAATTCACCAACTTCAAAGCTTTAAAAGCTTGGTTTGGAGGGTTTTCGTGTGCGTTAAGAAATCGCATTTAAGAAATTGCAATGTGAATCTGCTGATGTCAATGATGAAGTGTGGAAGAGTAAGAAATTGCCAAAAATTATCGAAGAATATTCAGGCAACGTTATATATATACCAGGGGTGGCCAACAGCTGGTCCGCGTGGACCGGATGCGGCCAGTGTTTGAGAAGGAGTTTGAATAAAAGATGTAAATTGAGTGTGCGTTAATTGCACTCTATTTCTTTTGTAATTTTAATTGCGTATCTGTGCAATAACTATGTACTTTCATGACTTTAAATGCCTCTTGTATTGTGAGAATTTCGCTCATTTGCAAACAAAGAACTATTTCAGTTATTATTAATGCTGTATTTTACAGTTTTAACAGGGCCCCCCTTCCCCTCTTATGCGGTCACCCATGTTTTACGGACGATTTTTTTTTTGTCCCGTGAGTGTCGGCAAAAGAGAGTTTTTACTGTACATGTCATCGAGTCAGTGGAGAATCTGCAATTTAAATGCCGTTAAAACATTATACAGTAAAACCTCTTAACGGACAACCCCGTCAGATGCGGTTGCCCCTCTTTTACGGCCAAGTTATAATTTCCCCGCATAATAAAAGTATGCATCTGAAATCGCTGATTTACGGTCACCCCCTCTTTTACGGACAATTTTTTTTTGTCCCACCGGTGCCCGTAAAAAATAGGTTTTCAATGCACAGGGTGTCCCGTAATAGCTAATGCGGCCTTTATCTCTTCAACCGTCCGTCGTAGAGGCGTGATTTCCGATTTAAAAGATGCTCGAAAGCCGTTCAAAAATTACCCTGTACTAGTTTTGAGAGTTTTTGAGTACAGTGTGTTGCAAAATAAAAAATTATTAATTTTTACACGGTCACCCTTGTCCTCTAACTTCCAGTTAGAAAGTTATTGCCCTGCCTCTCCTGAGGCCAACAGGAGAAAAAAAAATCCATGTTTCCAAGTACAATATTTGTTAAGATATTTGAGTTGAAAAATTCGGAGTGAAGTTGTAAGAGAACAACAAAAACGAACGGACAGAGCTTCTTTCCCTCATTTATACAGCCCTTTCCCAACTTTTTTCAAATTTTTGAATTCGAATTTCTCAGCGGATATTGCACTTAGAAACGTGGATTTTTTTTTGGGTTGGCCTCAGGAGAGACAGGGTAACAACTTTCCAATTGTAAGTTAAAGGTTAGGGGGACCGTATAAAAATTTATATTTTTAATTTTGTTACACATCGTATTTTTACTCTCAAAACTGGTACAGGGTAATTTTTGAGCCACTTTCGAGCATTTCTTAAACTGAAACTACAGCTCTACGGAAAACGGTTGGTGGGATAAAGGCCGCATTAGCACTTACAGGAGACCCGGTATAGCTCGCGTACGGCATGTGGTCGAAATATCTACATGCCCCCGGCATGTCGGGTAAAAGATTTTTCCAGCCCTGCCCGCAACATATTTTCAAATCATTAACCCTTTCTTGTTGCTTGTGCACTCTTTTGGTCACTCACAAGCTTGTGCACTCTTTTGGTCACTCACATGCTTGTGCACTCTTTCGGTCACTCACAAGCTTGAGCACTCTTTTTGTCACTCACATGCTTGTGCACTCTTTTTGTCACTCACATGCTTGTGCACTCTTTTGGTCACTCACATGCTTGTGTACTCTTTTTGTCACTCACAAGCTTGTCCAATCTTTTGGTCACTCACAAGCTTGAGCACTCTTTTTGACACTCACATGCTTGTGCACTCTTTTTGTCACTCACATGCTTGTGCACTCTTTTGGTCACTCACAAGCTTGAGCACTCTTTTTGTCACTCACAAGCTTGTCCAATCTTTTGGTCACTCACAAGCTTGAGCACTCTTTTTGACACTCACATGCTTGTGCACTCTTTTTGTCACTCACATGCTTGTGCACTCTTTTGGTCACTCACAAGCTTGAGCACTCTTTTTGTCACTCACATGCTTAGGGCATCAGGAGAAAAGGCGGTACCACAAAAAATGATCGAATACTACTTTTGTTTTCAAATTGTTTTCCCAATATCAATCATCTGATAGAAAATCCTAAAATTTTAAGAGCACTTGATTGTACATTTGAAGATCTTTATTGAGAGTTTGACCGGGGCTGCAACTAAGGGATGGTGGGGTCTGGTGCCCCGGGCACTGGACCCGGAAGAGTGGTGCGTCCACTCTTTTTTTCCGTCAAAAATTTATGGGGAAGAGGACGCGAAAATTGGTACAGATCCCCAAGTGACAGAGTAAATTTCCGTTTTTCGTTGTGGCCCTGAGGGTGACACAAAAGCAGAGAAACTAAGGTGATTGCGAACAAGAACTTACGTTGATGGATTGAGATATTTCGCTCTATTTCCACAAAGTATGCACTGAGCCGTCTCAATAGCATCATATGCCCCCGGGTAAAACAAATTTTTCTGAGGACCCCTCCCCCCACCTAGATATAAATACCTGCCTACCAATTTGATTACTAACTCTCTCCAAAATTTTAACCAGATGAAATTGTCATGAGGCCTGCCTCCCTGGCACGTGAGGCTCCCGAGTCCCGAGCCGTGGCATCATAGGCGTCGGGTGGAATGATTTTTCTGAACCCTACACCCGAATTGAAAATACCTGCTTACCAATTTACGTTCTTATTCTCGAAAATTACTAACAGCTCTAATTGCCATGAGGCCCCAGGCCATGCGTTAAGGTTAAAATTAAAAAGAACGGGGTTTTTGGGGGACACCAAAATCAATTTAGTGCTTAGGGCCTTCATATGGGTTAATCCGGCAAGGTTACCATATTTATCATTCATTCGTCAAATAGAGATCATCCGAATTTCTCGCCAATACCATTTAAGCGCAGGACGCTAATGTATATGTTACTGGCAGAGCACGAAGTTGACTGCTTCGTGAACTGGCCGGCACGGCTGACTTGGTCAATATCCGAAAGTCGGACTTTTGCAGTGCTTTGGCCGGCCCTTATATATCGATCCCTATATAACCCTAAAAATCGATTCCTCTGATTCGGGGTCATTGCCACATTGGCATTTTTTTGTGTGTGGTAATTATGACCATTTATAATTAGCCGTAATTATTATGATTATTAATTTTTAGTGTCATAGCTAATATAATAATTTACCCTAATTATTATGATTAACTATGACAATTCCAGCTACGAAAGGAATGTGAATATTGATATCTTTATAGGGATCGACATATATAAAGGCCGGCCAAATCCCAGCGAAAACACGAAATTCGGACATTGGCCGGATCAACTGGGCCGGCCAGTTCGCAAAGCGGCCAACTTCAGGCTTTGGCCGTAACATATACATAATGTAAATGTTTGTTATGTATTGTACGTTTTAAAATTTATTGCAGAAAAAGGAAGTCCAAGAACATATAAATATTGTCATAAAAATTATGTGTAAATAGTTCTTATTTGCCATTTGTTATGCCATTTCTCTCCTTTAAATAGTCATTAGGGGCCTTTCAAGTATTACGTAAGCAGATTATCAGCCATTTTTGACCCCCCCCCCCTTGTCAGCAAAAGTCAGCAAAACACTGAACCCCCTCCCCCCTGTCAGCAAAATTTCGTCAGCAGCTTAGAATATTTCATATCTTCAAAAAAGGGTAGTTGATGACGTAAGCAACCTTCAAACCCTCCCCCCTCGTCATCAAAAGTCAGCAAATCCGAAACCCCCCCCTCGATGCTGACGTAATACTTGAACGACCCCTTATCTTATGTAAAAATGAAAATCATCGCATTTCTCTGTAAACATCACCAATCTGACAACAAACTTAGCGAAGTTTGGCGATGATTTTGTGACGTCAAGGCGCCAAGAGACTAGGCCGGAAGCCGGATAGTCGAGATTCTACTGTGTAAAGGAAAACCTTTTACTTGAACCCATATGGGCATTACTAATATCAATTACGACGGGTCAATAATTTTATCAAGTCTGCCAGCGGAACATAACTTGAAGACCCCCTTCATTGATGTCTTTACCTGGTGTGCATATCATGTGGCATTACAAATGTAAGAAATTTGTAGCAATTGCCAAGACCAGGTACTCTCGTAATGATCTATTGCAGACAAAGCTTCACATTGTACAACAAAGGAGATAACAATAGCACGATTCATTCAAGTTAATGGCTTGGCCCAAGGAAAAGGAAGTTAATCGTCCTCTTAAACGACTCCAAGGAGAGAGACATCTATTGCTTCGAATCTAATCCCAGCCAAACGTCTTGTTAAAAGACCACGATCCTTGAAAAATCTGAGCACGCATTTTCTCTCTTGTCAGGCATCTTTACGACGTCCCTCCAAAACATATGCGTGACCATATCTAAATGGGAATCATGAGGGTATAAAAAAAGAAGAGGCGATTGGTTAATCTCGGAACCACTGGGGCAGAGCCCGTGAAATTCGGGCCCTTCCCCCTGTGACTAACGAGCCCAGACGAATGCTGAGTGACTGTCACCAGACCATGACTAAATAGCACAAGCGATGGCCATAAAAAAAAAAGGGACAAGCAACAATCGTTGGCAACCGCGGTGTTTCGTGTCGAAACAAGGAGGACGATGGGGGAAGGAGGACCTGCTGCTGAATCTTGTTACGAGGACACACTGTAATTTTCGACAGATTAGTGATCTAATGGTGAGTAGTAAATGAAAGGGTGTACTATATACACCCTGAGTCGATCCTTGTCGAGGAAATCGCCTCGAATCTTCACCGATGATATGCATGAGCGAGACGGAAACCGAATTCGATTATGGTTTCCGTCATCTTTTTCCGACAAACTGAAAATAAAACTTCTGGAATTACTTTTTGTGGTCGCTTTTTCCTACGAGGTCCTTGAGAACAAAAATAAGAAGGTAAATATGTACAGGCGAGTCACATTGAAGCGGGGGGGTTCTTAACCTCTTTTAGTCGTGACCCGAAATGACCAGCAAGATCAGCTTTGCGACCCGTGGAACTCTTTGTTTTGTTTTTTTTTGCGAAATTAGAGAAACCAGTGACGCAATAAGTTCATTTATTGCGTCAACAGGGTAAGGGAATTTGAACGACCCATCTTGGAGGCCCCTACGAATTAAGTTTGGGTTGTGACCCACAGTTCGATAAACCTTGGCTGTTAAGTGATTTTGAACGACCCATCTCAGAAGCTCCTGCGAATCAAGCTCGGGTTGTGACCCATAGCTCAAGAATCCCTAGATGTAAGAGGATTTGTACGACCCTTCTTGGAAGCCCTTGCGAATCAAGTTTGGTCGGAATCCATAGCTCAATATCCCCTGGCTGTTGATTGGTTTTGAACGACTCATCTCAGAAACTCCTTCGAATCAAGGTCGGGTTGTGTGACCCATAGCTCAAGAATCCCCAGCTGTAAGAGGATTTGCACGACCCTTTTCGGAAGCCCTTGCGAATTTTTTGTCGGAATCCACTGGCTGTTGATTGATTTTGAATGACCCATCTCAGAAGCTCCTCCGAATCAAGCTCGGATTGTGACCCATAGCTCAAGTTAATCCCTAGTTGTAAGAGGATTTGTACGACCCATCTCGGAAGCCCTTGCGAATCAAACTTTGGTTGTGACCCACCGCTTGATGAACCCTGACCGCCGTAACTGTATTTTTACGATCCTTTTCGGAAGCCCCTGTGAATCAAGTGTTGGTCGGGACTCATAGCTCAAGAGGCTCCTGACTGTTAGTGGATTTGAACGACCCATCTCTTACGCCTTTGCGAATTAACTTTAGTCGAGATCCGTAGCTCAAGAGCCCTAGGCTGTTAATTGGTTTGGACGACCCATCTCTGAAGTCCTGTGACCCACGTTCGATTCATAGGTTAAGAACCCCCTGCATTAAAATGAGCACCTGCTAAACGGCCCTGTGTTGAAAAATCTTTACATTGATACGAGTAAGGAGGTGATTTAGAATCTCTCTCATTTTTTGAATAAACGTTGAAAGCAATGCGTAGTTGCTTGTGGAAGCTCAAGGCGAAGTTTAACCCTTTGCGGCCGGTCCTAAGTCGAGGTGGAATCGACATCAGGATCTCTCGTTTTCATAATGGCTCCTTACGATACAACAAAGGCCCTGCAAATTCAGTTTCTTAGCAGGACTCATAAACTACAGTAGATTCTGGACCAGTGATTCTTAACCAGGGGTGCGGGAAAGAATTTTTGGGGGGTGAGGTGTGAAAAAATTACAACATGTTGACTGATTATTCAGGAAAAATTGAAATGATGACGAAAATTGAATTTTTCAATTCTTCAAAAAAAGTATAATTCCTAGCAATATTTCGGCGCCTCATTTCTCTTGGCTTTTGCTTCCGGAACGTGAAATTGGCGTCGTAAAAGTTTCTATTTTTGATTTGGCGATCGTTAC
This sequence comes from Pholcus phalangioides, assembly GCF_987345545.1. Lineage (NCBI taxonomy): Eukaryota > Metazoa > Arthropoda > Arachnida > Araneae > Pholcidae > Pholcus > Pholcus phalangioides. Next base: position 32,880,752 of record NW_028301603.1, read on the forward strand.
GTTGAGAAAAGATACTAGTATTTAACCTAAACTATTTCGCGGTATTTTTACATTGGTACCTCGTGTACAATTAGCATGTGGTTCTTAGATTTGATACTGCCGTCAACATGACTCGGGAAAAACGGTCCAAGCGCTATCGGCTTTAGCCATTGCCCCTGTGGAAGAGCCAGAGAAAATTTATTAAACACAATCGTATTACATAAAATTTCATATATACAAAGCCCAGGGTAGGTAAACAAGTCCGTAGAAACTTTAAAAATTCATAAAAACCGGAAAAATAACCGAAATAAAAACGGTTTGCATCCCTAGGTCACGGGAATTTTTTTATGGCGGGAAAAAACCCCCCTCAAAATAGCCGATAGGTGGCGCTGACGTACATAAGTCAAAGGAAAGATACGCAAATAACGAACAGAACGCCTCCAAATCGTTTATTACAGCAGTATGTGTTCCACATGACCACCACCACAGGGGATAACACATCGAAGGCGAGTCACGAATCCAGCAACGACAGAGTGCAGCAGGTCCACATACACGGTTCACGACAAAGCCGCTTGAAAGATGCCGCACTCTCAAACGACAAAGCCACTCTTAATGCAGCTTTGGTTCACGACGGTGAACTGATTGTGTATTGAACTGTGGTTCGACGGTGAACTGTGGATTAGGAGAGCAAGTTCTTATAACTGTCTCATTTGCATATTTCCACCGAAGTCGCTCGTCCCAGTGCCACCTATCGGCTGCTTTTAAGTTTTTTCCCCCTGTCTAAAAAAATTCCAGTGACCTAGCGATGCTAACTCTGCAAACCGTTTTTTATTTCGATTATTTTTTACGGTTTTCATTCATTTTTAAAGTTTCTACGGACTTCTTGCCCACCCTATATTACAGCCCAAAACTAAAACAAACAACAACAATGAATAAATACAAAAACAGTACAAGAATACAAAAACAATGAAATGCGAAAATGAAATAATAAAAAACCCTGGACTATCCAGCCTAATGTGGTGGAAGGGCAAGCCGGATAACAGAAACGCCAGATAGACCGGAAATCTACAAATGCTCACTTCCTACCCTAACCATTCATAAAACAAAAACCTTTTTTATACCGATATACCCTCTCTTATTCATATTTTCTGACCTCCAAATACAGACATAACTGGCCAGAGAGACCATCTACAGATGCAAGATATACAGAAAAATATTTTGTAGAGGTACCTGATCTTTTGGAAAAAATTTCATCTCGGCCGCGACCCGAACCCCTCGAATGCCGATCGAATGCTCTACGAACTAAGCTGTAGTGACAAATAGAATATTCAACCAATGCAGCGAATATATACAGGGTGTCCCTTCGAGACCACCCAAACTCTGCACAGCCACTCTTAGAATACATAAAAAATGCCTGAAGAAATGTACCAGCATGGCCCATAGTTTTCGAGAAAAATGCGAAAGAAAAGTATGACGCCATATCCGGTGCAAGGAAAAAAAGAAACTTTATTGGAAACATGAACATCGGTATTTTTGCATATGTTTACATAGCAAGATGTTCGAAATGTCCACCGCGCATATCGAAGCATGAAAATACCGATGTTCATATACAAATACAAATACCACGCCACAACAGGCAATTTGCCCAACGAGGTGGCTGACTTAAGAACATGATGGATCCCCGAGCCATTTTTTGGAGGCCCTACCTACTACTGCTACACCACACATGCACCCCGCCCACACCCCCCCCAACGAATCGGTACATGCGGGAATGTGCGTGTACGTGTAGTGAAACCTGACGTGAAGTTATTTTGTTTCTCTGTAATGCTTGTTATGTGTAGTGCTGCCATCTGCCACCAGTTTTTCTAACTATGAGTGAAGTGTTATGATTGAATGATTTATCGTTGTAGGACTGTTGCTCTCTGTGGCGAGACTTTTTAACGGGGAGATCGGCTCGCATTTGCGCCTTGAAGTTGGGAACCACAGAAAACCAACTTCAGCCGACCACCACTGTGGGGTTAGAACCCGGATCCTCGCATCGCGAGTCCGTCACTATAACCACTCGACCATCACTATAACCACACATATTTCCAATAGTTTTTTTTTCCCCTTGCACCGGATATGACGTCATACTTTCCTTTCGCATTTTTCTCGAAAACTATGGGTAGTACAGTTCTTTGGGCATTTTTTACCTATTCCAAGCGAATAATCTGGCAGTGCAGAGTTTTGGCGGTCTTGATGGGACAGACTGTGAATGGTGCCGTGCAATGGCCGGTGACAGCAATCAGCTAGTAATGGCTCGTAAATCAGGCCACCAGACGGTGACATATATTTAGAGAAAGATGTATATTCTCCACTTATGGGAACCATCTGGGGATGGTTTGCGTTCTTTCGTAAGGGATGGGCGGTCTCGTGGAGCTTGATGATGACAGACTCGACTAATCGAATTAGAACCCCGCTAGAACTAAGCAGCGCCGTATAACACGCTACAACACTATACACACGAGCGCGAAAAAGTCAAGGCGCAGATCACTGCCCCCCCCCCCCCCATGGGTGCTTGCCATATTTTCGGCTTCCTTTCTTCGCCGTAGTCTTGTGTAATATCTCACTCGACGTGGTTCGGCGTCGTAGTGCTCGACCTCTGAATACAGACGAGTATTTAGTAAACGCTTGTTATGTACTGAACTGTACGTTTTAAAAATTTATTACACTTGAGAACCCGGGTTCAAACCCCACCACCGCCACAGTGGTGGTCGGCTGGAGCTGGTTTTCTGTGGTTCTCAAATTCGAGACGCGAATACGAGCCGATCTCTTCGTTAAAAAAATGTGCAACAGGCCTACAAAAAGGTTCCAATATCCAATCATCCAATCATTATACTTCATTCAATTCATTTCTGAAATATAGATGGTAGCACTGAAAAATCTGATACAACACTAGATACGTGCTCAGACTGTTAACGAATGGAGCGAAGGCAGACATCGTGAGTTGCGTATGGAGTGGAGGTAGACATCTTCAGCTGTGAATGGAGTGAAGGCGTACATCTTCAGCTGTGATGGAGTAGATGCAAACATCTTCAGCTGTGATGGAGTAGATGCAAACATCTTCAGTTGCATATGAATCGAGACGTACATACATCTTCAGTTGCATATGAATCGAGACGTACATACATCTTCAGTTGCATATGAATCGAGACGTACATACGTCTTCAGCTGCGAATGGATCGAAGCCATACATCTACAGCTTCGAATGGAGTGGAAGCAGGCATCCTCAGCTGTGAATGGAGTGAAGGCGTACATCTTCAGCTGTGATGGAGTAGATGCGAACATCTTCAGTTGCATATGATTCGAGACGTACATACATCTTCAGCTGCGAATGGAGCGAAGGCAGACATCGTGAGTTGCGTATGGAGTGGAGTTAGACATCTTCAGCTGTGAATGGAGTGGAGGCAGACATCCTCAGCTGTGAATGGAGTGAAGGCGTACATCTTCAGCTGTGATGGAGTAGATGCAAACATCTTCAGTTGCATATGAATCGAGACGTACATACATCTTCAGCTGCGAATGGATCGAAGCCATACATCTACAGCTTCGAATGGAGTAGATGCAAACATTTTCAGCTGTGATGGAGTAGATGCAAACATCTTCAGTTGCATATGAATCGAGACGTACATACGTCTTCAGCTGCGAATGGATCGAAGCCATACATCTACAGCTTCGAATGGAGTGGAAGCAGGCATATTCAGCTGTGAATGGAGTGAATGGAGTGAAGGCATACATCTTCAGCTGTGATGGAGTAGATGCAAACATCTTCAGTTGCATATGAATTGAGGCGTACATACATCTTCAGCTGCGAATGGATCGAAGCCATACATCTACAGCTTCGAATGGAGTAGATGCAAACATCTTCAGCTGTGATGGAATAGATGCAAACATCTTCAGCTGTGATGGAATAGATGCAAACATCTTCAGCTGTGATGGAGTAGATGCAAACATCTACAGTTGCATATAAATCGAGACGTACATACATCTTCAGCTGCGAATGGATCGAAGTCATACATCTACAGCTGTGAATGGAGTGGAGGCATACATATTCAGTTGCATATGTATCGAGACGTACATACATCTTCAGCTGCAAATGGATCGAAGCCATACATCTACAGCTTCGAATGGAGTGGAGGCAGGCATCTTCATCTGTGAATGGAGCAAAGACAATTGGATGGTGCACGATGTGTCGGAGAAGTGACTTATTGAGCGCATGGGATCATCCCATATTTTACAGGACAGACAAGTTCAACCTACATTATTCGTGCTCTTGGGTGGGGCGATCGCCCTCCTATGGATTCGCATTTGCCTAGTTCATCCTCAGCAAAGCCAGCTACTAGCGTTATGGGAAACGTGAGCTCGGGAGTCACGTAATTCAAGTGTCTGATGCGTTCCTTTAAAAGAGAGAAAAAAATTAATTAAGCATGTTATGAATCGCAAGCTGCTAGATGGTGCTGAATCCCATACAGACCTCCTCATCATCAGGCTATCTCTGAGCACCATCAATTATAATCCGAGCTCCCCGTACTGTAATTAAGCAATAAATCGAGTAATAATTACCCGCGCGCGCGCGCAACATGAATAGAAACTCGTATTTATACAAAGTCTCAATGGTCGTTACAATGTAAAAAAAGCCTAAATTTATGTGGCGCATGTGAATCCAGGGATCGAAATTTATGTCACACATGGAATACATGAATTACATTAAAACGATGATTTTGTAGGTATAAGGGCCGTGAGATAATTTTTTAATTACGCATACGAATTATCACGTGGAAGGTAATGAAAGGATCATTGCACCAAATTGTCATTGGAGAATTCATCGCGACATGCCCGAATCGGAATTCCCTCCGCACGTACGCGCTTTTCCTATGAAAGACAACTTTTTTGACATCGAAAAATGTCTGTATGATTTATTCCTATCCGAATCTCGAGGTGGCTTTTCGTCCCGCCCAGTTGACCCTTCTAACCTGTGACATGCCATGTTATTTGACAGTTCGGGAGCGGCAAAAGTGTCATTACACATGGCGTTGGTTCTCTGCGCGCTTTTTTTTTCTTCACCTTCCAGTAGTCCTCTTCCTCAACATGCGAGTGTCTTCTCGCTTCTAGTGAACACGACAACACATGGCCGGGTAGTACGTAATGTGTTTGTACACGGCTCTGTAATTATAACGTTTTTGCCGCGATGACGTTCAAACGTGTTGAAAAGCGTCCTGAGTTATAGCACTACGTGACGTGTGTTCGAAGTTTTTTGTTAGCGTCGTTATTGGGAAGGGCTAGAGTATTTTACCATTAACTCTTTTATGCATTCATGCTTTAGCATATGATGACCATATAACCCTTATTTTATGGGACATTCCCATTTTTTTTTCAGGAGTTTTGGCTGCCCCGACATTTTTTTTTTTTTGTGGAAATGTCCCGTTTTCTGATCCATGCTTGATGGAAATTAAATTTTTTTTACTGAAATCTAGATAAGGATAATGTTCCGAAATTTATTGATTATAATACGACCATATATCCCTCATTTTACGGAGCATTCCAATTTTTCCCCGTATTTTCGCTCGTCCCGACTTTGTGGAAATGTCCCGTATTTTCATTCACGTTCAACAAAAAATTGTAATATTTATTCAGATCGTGGATGAAAATAATTTTCAGAAATTTATAAATTGTATTGTAATAATTATAACCATATTTCCCTCCACCGGACATTCCCTTTTTTTTTTCCAGTATTTTTGTCCGTCCCGATCATTTTTGTGAAAAACGTACCGTTTTCTCATCCATTCATACTGTAAATTGTAATATTCACTGATATCATGGATGAAGATAATTTTCAGAAATTTATAAGTTACATTATGATAATTATGACCACCATATTATTCTCATTTTACGGGACACTAACAGTTTTTCTTCCGTATTTTTGGCGGTCCTGACTTTACTGTGGAAAAAAATGTCCCGTTTTCCCGTCCATGCTCACTGGATGCTACAATATTTATTATAGTCCGATATTAAATCGGACATAAAGTTAATTTTCAGAAATTCATAATCTATATTTGATAATCGTGACCATATAACTCTTACTTTACGGGACATTCTATTTTTTTTCCCGTATTTTAGCTTCCCTGTCTTTTTGTAGAAATGTCTCGAAAAACTTAAAATATGCCATAAAAACCTAAAAATACGCCTTTATAAATAAGCTGACCATACTTCCTCGAGGAAATCACGACAAATCGTCAATCATTGTCAAAGACGATGCCAAATGCAAGTAAAATTCTCAATTATTGCTAATGTCATCGATAAATTGCCGCGACAGAATTAATTATTGCACATCCCCCCCCCCCCCCCAAACAGTGAATTTATGTACAGAGCATAGGCACCGGAACCTAGGGACTGCGGCCATTTGAGCCCCCGCAGTAAATTGTCCCTAGACGATTTACCGGGGGCTATTGTCGGCGAATTGAATTGAATTGAATTGAATTGGCCATTTGAGCCCCTCCCCAATAGTTTCTGAAAAAATGCAATACGCCTTGCCTCTCATGCGCACGTGCTCGAGTCCCGTATATACGGGACGACCAGCAAGTTTCAGACCCCTCAATGTTTCCTTCATATCGGCACCTCTGGTGCAGAGTGCGACATAAGTTTATTAATACAGCGCTTTAAAAATTTATTGGAAAGAAGCGGCGAGTTACGATTCCCGCACAATAGGCAGTAAGGCAATATATACCTTATACATAAGCTGACCATATTTCCTCGGAAGAAATACGGGAAATTGGGATTCCAAATACGGGGCATCGCTAATTATCGCCAAAAATGACGCCAAAAGTAAACAAAGTTGACAAATATTGGAGAAATCACTAAAAAAAAAATCAAAATGGCGGGAAATAAAGCATTACTGCAAATTGCAGTGGATTTAAATGAATTCCACGAAATAAAACGTTCACCAAGACAAATGTGAGAGATTAATATTCTTATTTATAATTGTAATTATCATAATATAATTTATGAGTGGGAAAATAATTTCATTAAAGAATAAAAATTCAAGTAGGCTTCGTGTAGAAAACGAGAAAAAAAGGGACTCTTTCGTTAAAAAATCGGGACGCACAAAAAAAAAAAACACAGAAAAAACCGGGACTGTCCCGGTAAATACGGGACGTATGGTCACCCTAGTTATACATATGCATATAGTATGGCAGGTGGTGCACTACCTTTTCAATCTGCGGGCCAGATATACGGTATTTCTAACTCTCACGGGCCAGAAACTTGCATATATGGGGTGACCATATGACCTGTATTTTACGGGACATTCCCGTAGCTTTGGTCATCCCAACCTTTTCATAGAATGTCCCGTTTTTTTTTCCTTTATTTTTTCAAAGAGGCTTACTATAATTTTTTTTTTATAAAATCAAGAATTACGATTTTTTTCACGGATTACAAATTAAGTAATTTTACAATTATAAAATTTTTATAATCATTAAATAATTATCTTTTGACAATTTTTTAGCCGTAATTGGCAAATATGAGTTGTTGTTTTTTCCTTCACTCGAAATTCTCATTTCGGCTGAACTTGACATCTTTACTTGCCTTTGATGATTTTTTGGCTGAAATTGGCTCCTTTAATGGACTTTTATTCAATTTTTTTTGGCTTAAAAATTAGCACAACGTCACTTTCCTTTGACACAATTTCTTTTGCGATAAATGGCGATATCTCGGATGGATCCTGATTCCCCGCATTTTTATGAACGAAATATAGTCAGCCTAGGAATTTATCGTGTTGCGTATGTATTGATGCTTTTCCTGCCGGAACACTTTTCGCGAGCCAAATGGAACAATAAAGAACTATAAAGTAAACAGTTATAGAATTTTAAAGTGTTAAATTTAATTTTTAACTTATCATCAATTTTAAAATAACCCTTTATAGGGCAAGGGATTTCAATCCCTTTTTTTTTGCCTTGTTGTACGACAGAAGGTATATAAGTTCACACTACTGTAGAAATTTTATGAATATCCTCGATATATTATGCAAATTATGGAGAGGGAAATTATTATCCCCCACCGCCCGTTCAGTGCAACATTGCTACATCGAGTGAGCTGTGGGAAATACTTTATATCTATGTGGAAAAAAAATCAAGGGAATGAAGCAAAACTTCATTCAAAATTGAAGTGATGTATAAAATTGCCTTATTTTCGGCTTCGGTGTAAAGCAGTGTTTCCCCAAAGTGGGCATTATCGCTCCCCTGGTGGGCGATGGAATGGTCCAGGGAAGCGATAGAAGCTACAGATTTAACATAGGATCCTATGGGCAGGGCCGTCTTAAGAGTATCATGGGCCCCCGGGCCAATTGATTTTTCTGAGGCCCTACCAAACAACTTCTCGAAAATTTCAACCAGATCTCATTTTTATGATGCCCCTCTTCGCTTGAGGCCCCCGGGCCATGCCCGGGTGGGCCCATGCCTTAAGACGGCACTGCCTATGGGTTCAGTGGATCCTATGGGCCAGCCAATGTGCTGGGCACGGGGGAGCGAACTTCTGATACTACGGCTACTGCTGCAAAATGTGTTTATCATTCCATATGCTAAAATGGAACGGAACTGTGGAAGAGTTATGGGTTTCTAATGGTTATGGGCTATAAATGCGCTAGTTTTCTGTTAGACCTTCTCTTTACAGAGTCTAATTTCCCTATTACTTGTAGGCAGATGCCTTTCGAAGAGCTAGAATCTGTCCATGCAATGATAAATTACTTCCTATAACATCTTTGCCATGACATTTGAACAAAATAATTATAAGGGATACGCATTGAATAATTCGAAAACAACAAAAGTACTCATAAATTACGACACATTACTGACAAAAAAGAAAAATTAAGAATGCATAATTAAATGCCATGGGCGGAGGAGATACGGGGGGGGGGCGTCAAAGGTGGAGTCGACTGATCTAATGTATGTATGTATATATGAATTGACATCATCATCATCGTGCCCCTCCCCCCAGCAATAATGAAAGTGCCCACCCCCCAGACTTCCAAGTCTATCTCCGCCTATCAAACTTTCATTGTTATTTTATAAAGCACTCCCGTGAGTAAGGTTTATGACGTCATCGAGAAATTTCTAGTACCACATCATACATTGAATTACAAAGGAAATTGGCTACGTAACTCTTTCACAACTTCGTACAACTTCAGAAGGTAAAATAATAATAAATTTCAATAATTATTTTAATTTTCAATGGTGGGAAATTATCCTTGAGCATCATTTCTCGCATTCGCCAACCCCCGCTTAGTCTCCCGCCTCTAAATATGTCTGTGTGTCTCTCTAAGGGCCGTATTCACCGACATGTTTTAAACTGCAGTCACAATTTTTGGACAAGAGATCAACACATATTGGTTAAAAACCTGAATTTAACCAATCCGTGTGGATCTCTTATCAAAAAACTGTGACTAGTTTAAACCATGTCGGTGAATACCGCCCTAAGTCTTTCTTTTGGTCACTCACACGCTTGCGAACTCTTTTGGTAACTCTCTAGCAGTGGCGGGTTAAAGTCTGTCGAGGGCCCGGGCACAAAAGAAAATATTGGGGCCCTTTTAATTAGAAAATAATGTGAAGTTTGGGTTTTTTCGGGGCTCCGTGCTTGCGCACGGTGCGTCCTCCGTTAAATCCGCCTCTGTCGCTAGATCACCCACGTGGTTGCACACTATTTCGATCATTCACATGCTTGCGCACGGTCTAGGTCAGTGATTCCCAACGTAGGCGTTAGCGCCCCCTGGGGGCGATGGAATATTCCAGGGGGGCGGTAGAAGCTACGGGTATGACATAGCGCTACGGAAAAATCCAAATTTTTATTGATCTCCTCCAAAAACTCCATATCGCTCCGAATGAATGGTTCACTAATAAAGAGAACCAAGGTATATACTTAAATACCTTGGCGTACACATTGATGGAGAGATGTCGTTTGTGGACCACATTCAGCAACAAGGAGACAAGGCCAACACAGAATTCTCCCCACTCTACTCAGCTGTGCGGGCAGCAACTGGGGAATAAACAGCAGAATGCGGCGAATATTATACATCACAGTCATCCAAAGAATCCTAACAAACGCGGCACCAGTCTGGGGGAAAAAACTGTCCCAACAAGCTAAAAAAAAGCTGGATTCTACACAAAGGAGCTTCTTGCTCTACATTACGAAAGCATATTCCACGACACCCACGAACGCCCTTCAGACGATCACGGGTCTCCTTCCCCTAAGTCTCTGGACAGAGTATGAAGCCAAGGTGGGACTGCTGACCAGGCTTAAAAGACGCGGCAGGCCGGAGAGAAGCAGCGAGATAATCACGACCTCACAAATAGAGCAAAACGCAACAGGATGGTCGGCCCACCCAGCCACCAGCACCAAGCAGGGGCAAATATCTCTGAAACGGGGGCAACCAACAGCACAGACAGAGATTTACACAGACGGGTCTGAAATGGATGAGGGCAGCTCTCGTCATCATCGAAAAACAGAAAATTACACACAAATGGGCCCATAAACTAAATAACGGGACCTCGGTCTTCCAAGCAGAGACATATGCTATTCTGGAGGCAGTCAAAAAGGCCCAAGTGATGAATCGACCAGTCAGAATAATAACGGACTCTCTCTCTCATCACTCCATTCGATTGATGACCCGCTATCCAAAACGGAAGCAGCCAGAATCATCAGAGGAATCCTTATTAATAGCCCAAACATCTCGCTGTCCTGGGTCAAGGCGCACGAAGGCAACTGGGGAAACGAGGAGGCAGACACATTGGCTAAACAGGCCACCAAGAAGGAAACCGTGGATCACCACCTCCCGTTCCCCAGAGCATGGGTAAAAAACAAGTTTTAGCGAACAATGCTTCGAAAATGGCAACAACAGTGGGAATCCAACACCTCAACAGGAAGAAAGATCTATCAGATCCTTCCGAAAGGTCAAGATTAGTGACAACGGCTGGTCTAGTGGAATGACTCTGTACCTTACAGAGCATGGGCCCTTTCCCGCCGATCTCAAGAGATTTCACATTCGATCAACTGACAGCTGCATGTGCGGGGAAAGAGGTACCCCCATTCACTACTCAACAAAATGCCCCCTCACGAAGGAGTTACATTTCGGTGTGCCTTCAGAAGAGAACATACCTTTATGGATACGAAAGTTAACGCCAAGTACCGACAACATCATCTGCCCCCCGAAGTGGCACAATGTCGCGGGGCAGGAGATGAACTGCACACAGGAAAAACTGCGCCCCGAGGAGGCGAATGCTCGCGAAGCAGTTTTTGACATTTCCGTATATAATTGTTAAAAATGAAATTTGATGATGAATAAATTCTGGAGAGGTAGGGCTTCGCTGTGTGGTGCTAACGCGCAGCATCGAAGGTCACAGCTTGGTAAAGAGCCAGATGGCAGAATTACATCAAATCAGGTCGGAACGAGCAGCCTACAGGGGCACCGCACCACTAATGCTAAGCTGCTTGATGGGGGAGGGGACTCGATGCTGACCTCATTATGAATAAACAGAGGAAAGAGGGTTGGATGTGCCGGACCGGGTGGCCATCGAATGTATCTCGAGGGCTTCCTGGTTAGACACCTTCAGCACCCTCCAGCACGGACCAACTCAGCCGAGTAAATGGCTAGTATCCCTAGCGGGACAGAGATAGGTCCCTGCCTGGTACTTTTGGGTATAACATAGGATCCTAATGCATTAGGGGGCGCTGGGACAAAAAAAGGTTGGGAAACTATGGTCTAGGTCAATATTTTCTTTTGCTCACTCACGTGCTTGCACGTTTTTTTACTCACACGCTTGCCACTCTTGGTCACTCACTGACCGTGTCTATAAAATTTTACCGCTCTTCTCCCATTATATACCAATTTTCTCAACCACTCATTCCTATAATTTGCCGCCGCTCAGAACTTACCACCCTGGGCTATAGCCCGTAAGCCCCCACGTAAATACGCCACTGCAAGCACCACTATACGCCATTCCATCCAATTTATCGACAACCCTATTTATACGAATCCGCTCTTCAAATATTGTAGTTTAGCGCTATCTATCGTGAAACTTTTCAAATACAATCTGTACGAATCTGCTTTGAATATAACATTTTCCTGCCATCTGTCGGTAATTTTTATAACTGGTTTTTTTCCAATATATCTTCGTATATTGAATTTTTATCGTCGCACATTTCTTTTGAAATTAATAAATATGGACTTTTGACGAATGTGGCCAGCTGCTGCCATCTATCTCGTGAAAATGAAAAACCGTTATTCTAATTTGTAGGATCCTCACAAAAAAATCGATTTGCCAGGTTTAGCCCCCTCCCCCCCTCTCGAATCTTGAAAAATTGCCCTGGGTACTCGCTCGCATACAAATTTTCGTTGGAAAATCAGAAAAAAAACTCAAAAAGCAGTTAATAGGTGGCGCTAGTACGAGCGACTTCGGTGGAAATATGCAAATAATATAAGAACTTGCGCTCTTAACCCAGAACCAGTTCGCCATCGTATACCGTGTTCGTGGACCTGCTACACTCTGCCGTTGCTGGATTTGTGACTCGCCTGCAATATGTTATTCCCTGTGGTGGTGGTGTGGAACACGATAAACGATTCTGTTCGTTATTTGCGTATCTTTTCTTTGAGTTGTGTACGTCAGCGTCACCTATCGGCTGTTTCTGAGTTTCCTTTTTACTGTCATGAAAAAATTCCCGTGACATAGCGATGAACCCTACAAACCATTTTTATTTCGGTTATTTTTCCGGTTTTTATGGAAAAGTGGGGCGTCGATCACAAGTGCTCGAGAGCACACGAAATTAGACACAAGCTTTGCGCACTCTTGGTGCTTTAGAGAGCACCAGGAGTTGAAAATGTATGGCATATGTCCTTTCTTGAGAGAACATCAGACTGACATTTCCCATATTATTCGGCTCTTGGGAGCAGAGCTGCAACTGAGACGGGGGGGGGGGGGGAGGGATCAACCAGGTCTGGTGCCCCGGAGTGCTCGGCTAGAAAAGGCGCTGAACACTTTCAGTAACCACTTCTTCAACATTACATTGGGCACCAAAACTCGAGTTTGCCCCCGCCGGTCCACAAGAACAGTAAAATCTAAGCTGAACACGAACGTTTCCCTTAAAATCTGTCCAAGTTGGAGAGATAGAGGTGTCTAAGATATAGAGATAAAGATATCTATATCTCTAGAGATCTAAGATATCTATATCTCTAGAGATCTAAGATATCTATATCTCTAGAGATCTAAGATATATATATCTCTAGAGATCTAAGATATCTACAGATGGAGATATGGAGTAGGCCTACAGTGTTGTAGAAATTCTGTGTTATAGAATTATGGCTGGTCCATTTAAAACTGTCTAATGCATAAGCACCGGAATCTAAGCACTGAGGCCATTTGAACCCATCCCCCAATAAATTCTCTCCTGCGTATGCTCTTGGGTCCAGTATATACGGGACGAACAACAACTCTTTCATCCCCTCCAATGTTTTCTTCATGTCGGTGCCTCTTGTCCAATGTAGTAAGGTCATGCCCAGAATATATAGGAAAGGCCGTAACTAGGATTTTTGCCGCCCTCACAACTTTAAAATTCGATAGTTATATAACAGTGTTCTTTGTTCCCACCTAAAACTGCCACCCCCCCACCCCTAAATTTTGAAACCCGGGGCAGTTTCGGCCCTGTGTAGAGGTGTCCAGACTGACAGGTTTCACTGTATCTAGTTGCAGACCTTCCCGGATCCGCGCCTATGTAGATAAGATTGGGTAAGAAATAAACTATATATAAAAATCGATATTATAAACGCGATAAAAATCGCAGATGGCGGCGCGATCCGCGTCTTCATACCCCGAAGGTGTCGAAAAATGCCGATTGGGAAAAGGACATCGTGACGTGGGTTCAACGCTCATGTCGAATTATTTTAGGCGTCCAATTTTGTTTTTTCTTTCTCTCCCCCCATCGTTATTACCAATCACCTGCAAATCGGTGCGATGATTGATGCCATTTTGCCACTACGAACTGTTAACAAGGATGGACATCTGCACATGTCGCCGCCGCCTTGTCTTTTGACAACTCGAAAGCGCCAGAACCCATTAGATCGGCGTCATTTTTCATGCCCTTTTCCACAGTTTGTCCAAGCCTCTTATTACTCATTTATTTATGATCATTATATTTTATTTTCTCTTCGCTGTGCCACGACAATTTTCGTTCTCATACAGGTGGTGGTGGTGGCAACGGCGGCCCCATCGCCCTCCTCCCATCCCATCCTTGAAGCCCATTTGATGTATTCTAGAGATATGTTTGTATAAGAGTCTGTAATTACCGGAATATCGTCTTCTAACCGCCTTCGAATTGGTGTGGAGACAAAAAAAGAAAAATGGCGGCCAGAGATTCGAGGTGTCCCTACATTGTTATTGGATCGGGGCGCGTCACGTGACGAGAATCACACTGCATGATTCGAGCGCTTGTTGAATACTTATTCCGTTTATAAGTCGTTCGTTCGGAAGACACTCTGTTGCACACCTGCCTGATTTATTTGCCTTAGGTGCAATTTCCGCTAATATTCGCTGTCATCATCTTCCTCCCTAATTCCGGTGCGTGATTATGATGAGAACCCCGTGACATTCCCCCCTCCATCTACACGTTTTCCATCAATTTCCTTTTCTTTCATTATATATATATCAGGGTGCTCAAGCCTTTAGGAGAGTGCGGACCACATTTCATTGGTTCGAAAACTTGTGTGTGTCGCTAGTCACTTAAGTAACCTGGTGCCGCGAGTCACCTAAGTGCTCTGTAAATGTGCCATGAGCCATTTGAGTGATCTGGAGTGGCGTCCCGGGCTACTCATATAATCTGTGATTATGCCGTGGGTCACTTAATTGATCTGTTAATATGCCGGGAGGCACTTAAATGATGTGAAATTACACCGCGGATCACTTAATCAGGGCCGTCTTAAGAGCGTCATGGGCCCCCGTGCTTTTTCTGAGGCCCTACCTGACAAATTATCGAAATATTCAACAATTTCTCGTTTTTCTCTTGAGGGCCACGGACCGTGCCCGGGTGGTCCCATGTTAAGACGGCACTGCACTGAAGTGATCTGAAAATTTGCCACTGGTCGCTTCGGTGATGTGAAACGCCACCGCGGGTCACTTAAGTGATCTGCAAATGTGTTGCGGTTCCGTGAAGTGAACCTGAAATATGGGGCAGCTGAAAAACCGAACACGACCAAGCTCTTCCACCTAACAAGCGATATAAGCCCAGAGCTTCAGGGAGCGTGGTCACGGCGAATAAAATTTCAACCGGTGATCCGTCCTGGCGTGCTTCTTTCCGTGGTACATGCCCGCGGTGCGTGCCCGTTAAGCAGCCCGAACTACTTTTCAACCGGAGCTACGAAGCCCCAATTCCCCGGCACCCCCAACTTCACTTACGTGAAGTCCTACTAAACCAGACATGCACCTTGTCAATATTCCTCTGCGGCACTTCTAACGAATTGGTACACGTTGGGATATATATATGTGTGTTGTGCGTGTAGTGAAACTTCCGTGAACTTTGTTTCTGTGTAATGTTTGTTATGCGTAGTGCTGCCATCTGCCATCGATTTTTCTAACTGTGAGTGAAGTGTAAAGTTTGAATAGTATACCGTTGTAGGCCTGTTGCTCTCTGCGGCGAGATTTTTCAAAGGGAAGATCGGCTCACATTTGTGACTCGAAGTTGGGAACCACGGAAAATCAACTTCAGCCGACCACCACTGTGGTGTTCGAACCCTGGTCCGCCATCGTGACCACTCGATCACTACAGCGGCTGCACGCGGAGCCCTTTCTTTCTTTCAAACCGAGCACAACTCAGGTCTATCACACTCTATGGGCGATTCACTACCTAGTGAGCTGTGCCGGAAGTGTAGCTGTGTGTGTGTGTGTGTGTATACCTAACAGTCTGAGTGCGTACGTAGTGTTGTGTTTGATTTTTCAGTGCCGCCATCTATATTTCAGAAGGGAAGTGAGTGATGTGTTATGATTGAATTACACTTGTACTGTTTATAGGTCTGTTGCTCTCTGCGGCGAGTCTTTTCAAAGGGGAGATCGGCTCGCATTCGCGCCTTGAAATTTCCGGATCCCATTTCTAGCCAGGTAGGGGTCGTCGGGAAAAAGGTCCACCTTATACTGAATGCCACTTGATGAAGGATGGGAATTTGTTTCGAGGGAAAAAAATTCAGTTGCATATGTCGCCACCAGAGGGCGTTTTATTAAGAAACGGCGCATTTAGGCAAACGTTTACAATACAAGATTCATTGAGAGACTGGTTATTTGTGGAGATGAGGATTACAAGGAAGAAAATTCATCACTGCACCCACGGGGACTCGAACAACACCTTCTAGAGCAAGAAGGTGCTTCCTTCTGCTTTAGAAGGTATTGACTCGATCTCGCTGGTTCTCGATTCAAATATTGTACCTGCTTCCATAGCTTAGATGGTAGAGCACTCGTCCGGCAAGCGAGAGACCGGGGTTCGAGTCCCCGTGGGGGCAGTGATGAATTTTCTTCCTTGTAAACTTCATCTCCACAAATAACCAGTCTCTCAATGAATCCTGTATTGACAAGTGGAAAGGACATTTCTATATGCAAACGTTAACAATTGTTAAACACGTTTACAATAGTCACTGCAACAAAACATGTTCCACATGATAACCATCATTTTCACCTACCATGTGAAATCGCAAGATGGCGTGTTCCACAACTGACGGAAGTGTGTGCGGGGAAATGTTCAGCTTCAGCACGTGGCGTGAAATGCTGCCTTTAAGGTCAGGTGAAGTTCTTGGATTGCCACGACCTACCAGACGTTTCAAATGCCCCCAAAAGCCAAAAATCGCATATACACTGCTGGCCACCCAAATTGCAACACCAAGAAAGACAAGAGATATCGCAACAATATTTATTTTGTGGATAACATGTTGACCAAGCATCAAATGATTAAATTTATAGACTTCTGTGAAGTGTGGTTCCTGCCAAAATCAGTAGCCAGAGTAGCCGCCATTGTTGGAGATCACCGCTGCCACACGCCTCGGCATTGATTCAAAGAGACTTTGGATGTGTTCTTGGGGTACAGCAGACCAAGCAGCTTCCACGCGTTGCCAAAGTTGATCTGGTGTGGCAGCTGGGGATGTAATCTGGGTCAATCGTTGAGCAACCATGGACCACATGTTTTCTATCGGCGAAAGATCCGGAGAGCGAGCTGGCCAGGGAAGCAATTCAATCTGGCGATTGACGAAGAACCTTTGGACAATGCGTGCCACGTGTGGTCGCGCATTATCCTGTTGAAATATGGCTGTGGGCAAGCCCTGAAGGTAAGGAAGGGCAACTGGCTCCAACACCTCGGAGATGTAGCGCTGGCTTTTTAAAGTACCGGCAATGCGTACTAGAGGAGTGCGAGAGTGATATCCAATACCGCCCCATACCATAATACCCGGTGCAGGACGAGTGTGGCGGTGCATAACGCAGCTGTTCAGCATCCTCTCTCCACGGTGTCTCCAGACTCGAATCCGACCATCGTGGTGTTGCAGACAGAAGCGTGACTCATCAGTAAAGACAATTTCATTCCATTGTGCCGTCCACATCCTTCTTTCATCGCACCATTGGCGACGGAGACGTCTGTGGTTCTGCGTCAAGGGTAGACGAAGCAATGGATGTCTTGCGGACAGACCACTCTGCTGTAAACGGCGTCGAATGGTACGTGCAGACACTGGATGATGCGGTACAGACTGAATGTGCTGTGCTATGGTTCGTGATGTGGCTGAGCGATCCGTCACTGCCATACGCACAATACGGCTGTCATCACGTGAAGTGGTGCACTGAGGTGGATGCGATCGAACACGTCGGTCCGTCGTACCCTCCTGCATCCAACGATCACTTATCCGCATTACAGTTGTTTGGTTTTGTCCAACACGACTACCGATTTCCCTGAAAGATAATCCACAATCTCGGTAGGCCACTATCCTTCCTCTGTCGAACTCGGATACTTGATCAAAAGATGATCGCTGTTTTCTACGAGGCATAATTGATCGTTCTTTTGAAAAAACCACAAGGAAAACACAATTGCCGTACTTCAAATCGTCGAAATCTCCAAGCCTTAAATAGCGCTTTGAAGTGGCGCCACAGGCGCGCGTGATGTGCGTCTGCGCTGAAATTCTAATCATTTGCATATCTCACCTCCGCTAATGCATGTTGTAAATTTCATATTATTTGCATGCTTCCTTCAGGGTGTTGCATTTACGGTGGCCAGCAGTGTATTAAGGATCGGGGAGGCCATAGATTGAGGAAGTGCCGGCTGATGACACGTTCTTCTGTAAAATGTGTTTTAAGAATTGCAATGTATAGAGGAACTCCATCTTGCATAAAGATTGTGTCTGCAAGCAGGGCCGGTCTTAGACCTAGTTGCGTCCGGTGCAAAAACAGTAGTCAGCGCCCCCCCAGGTGTGGATCCAGAGTGATGTGTCGGAGGAGGCAATTTTTGCTAGTCATTACTGTCCCGTAAAATACGGGACATATTCATTCTCCCATATTATCAGACTCGGTGTGTGGTGATCGTCCCCATCGCCCCTCCCCTCTTGGTTGGATATTAAGGGACGAAGAAGTCTGAAAAGCTTTCTTCCTAAAATGGGGTTACCACCATTTAACTTGTAAACAAGCATAAAAACCCAACTTGTTTGATTTAAAAACATTAAAAAACGTCACACATTTGTGCAGGGTACTCATCACAAAGGATCTATCTTCTTCATACTTATTTTAATTGAATTTTATGGTAAAATAAGTATAGTTTCACGCGTAAGGGTTAAACTGATAATAAAAGTGGTTAAATGAAAATGATATTTTCGTATGATTACTTTCATATTTATAAAACTCATGTGCACTTCATTTAAAATTATCCCTTTCAGACCCAGTACTAAGAAACGGAAGGGGCAGGCAAACACCAGATATAGCACCGGGCTCTGCAATTTGGGCAGGCCTGTAACTATTCCGAAGCAACTTGGACGGTGACCTGAGCGGAATGGGAGGGGGGCACTTGTAACTCCTTTTTCTCAGCATAACCATTTCAAGAAAAGTCTGTCCCCGAGAAAGCACGCTACGGAGCTGGGGAAGGGGCAGGGCCATCTTAAGAGCATCATGGGCTCCCAAGCCAAGTGGTTTTTCTGAGGCCCTGCCTAGTAAATTCTAGATAATTTTAACTAGAGCTCATTTTCGTGAGGGGGCCCCCCTCTACTTTTGAGTCCATGCGTTAAAACGGCACTGAGAAGGGGTTATTTTTCTCTCTAGATTTTTTTGTTAACCTCAGGGACTTCGGCTTTAATCTCAATGATAACGCGCAATTCTCTTCCACCTAGTACAAGTACAAGTACAACACCACAACAGGCAAATTGCCCAACGAGGTGGCTGACTTAAGAACCTCATAGATCCCCGAGCCATTCCCCCCCCCCCCGGAACCCCCAATGAATCGGTACATGCGGGAATGTGCGTGTACGTGTAGTGCAACCTGACGTGAAGTTTTGTTTCTGTGTAATGCCATTTTTCCCCGAGCCATTTTCCCCGGAACCCCCAATGAATCGGTACATGCGGGAATGGGCGTGTACGTGTAGTGCAACCTGACGTGTAGTACCTTACCAAGGTGTCAAACAATGCCGTGAAGCATATTTTAGGGACAACGATCCCAATGGAATAAAGCAGCGGTTCTCAACCTCTTTTGACTCGCGGAGCCCTTTCAAGTAAAAAAATTCTGTGGCGGAGCCCCGTAAGACAATTTTTTAATTATTAATCAAAGTTACTGATTTATTTTGTTACTATTTAAAAATATTTATAATTTTTTTTATTGTTTTGTTATTTTTCTCGAGCGGCCGCGGAGCCCCTGGAGAGTGCACAAGGAGCCCCAAGGACTCCGCGGAGCACCGGTTGAGAACCGCTGGAATAAAGCAATACATATTTTGCACCTCACTTGTTTTTAGTTTAAAAAACAGAATGGGGGGGGGGGTCCATGAGTGTAGAATCTGGTTTACAAAGCTGTTTAAAAATTTCAAATTGAACTTCCAACATATGGTACGTTCCTCATTAGTTTCTTGAAAGTAAAATGATGTCCTTTCAAAGTCCCATTGTGGTCACACCTTACCAGAGATACATAGGTAGGCTAGGAGCCTCATAGGAAGCTTTGCCGTTACTCACCGGGTATCTGGAACAAGATCCATGAAACTCCGAAAAGATGTTCAGTTGTGTATGTACGGTTTGTTACAATTTTCAAGTCCACACACACGTTGCACTTAGGGGCGGTTCGAGACAAAATTTCTACCCGAGTGGGACCTTTTTATGTCCCTGACTTCCCTAATTTAAAAAACTTTTGTTTCAATGGAACAGCGATATTTCATGTCATAACATATCATGTCGAATTTTTTTCTGCTCTTTTACCTTGGATTCGGCGCTCCTCCTAGAGCGGGTAGAAATCATTTTCCCATTTTTCGCCCTTCTCATGTTTCGGCGCCCCTTCTCATTTAGCGCCCGGTGCAATTGCACCGGTTGCACTGCCCTAAGACCGCCCCAATTTCGTTCTGTAACAACAATGCATGTAGCTTCCCAGTGATCGAACATGTCACTGGACCTGTAGAACGTAACTCCTACTAGAAGTAGGGACCGAGAATAAATGATGCAGTATATCCACACCATACAGTCACTTTTGGTGAATGCAACGGAACCTCTAAGATAGCTTTCGGATTTTCTGTTTCCCAAACTTGGGAGTTGTGAGTATTGACTGCACCATCCAAGTAAAAATGCGCTCCGTCTGTCCAGAGGATATTCCAAGGCCATTCTGAATCGACCTCAACGCAACCTAGAAACTGCAGTGAGAACCGGAGTCGAGCGTCATAATCATGTGGAAGCAACCGCTGCACAAGTGAAAGTTTATACGGATGATATTGGAGGATATTCCGCATGATTTTATGTACAGTTGAACGTGGCCTATCCAACGCCTGTGCTGCACTACTCACACTAGTGCTACCACGATAATTTGAAGCTCTGTCCTCTTCCACCTGAAGCGAAACCATGTACTGCGTCTATAGAAACGGGGTTTCTTCTTCCAGGACGAACAGCCAACGATCACGTGGTTTCAAATTTCGTTATCATATTCCGAAGGTTTTAACATTCATTGGACCATTTTGAATCCTCTTCCAAGTCCGATATTTCTGTAGAGCAGTTATCGTGGAATTGCTCTTTTGGTAAAACAATTTGACCAAGGAAGCGCGATCTCGTAAACTTATCGTCATTGTGAGCAGCAAACACATTGAAGAACAAGATCTCCGCGAATGTTTTTTTAGGTTTTATAACAGCTGCTGCGTGACATCGAATAAATTTGCATGTTTACAAAAGGTATTAAAAGTTAACCGCCCTCTGGTGGCAACATGTGCAACTAACACCCCCCCACCCCCGAAACAAATTACCATCACTTCACGAAGTCCTCCACAAAATATCGCACTTTTCTGATGACTGGTTTCGCCTGTAGGCTACTTTAAAATAGGGTATTTAAATTATGGACGCCCTGTATGTAGCACCATAGTGTTGAGGGACACACAAAGTTTCAAGATACCGGATGAGGATGTTCCAAAAAATGTCCTTATCTAAGAAAAAAGTAAGTTTTTTGGAGATAAACGCATTTCAGTGAAAAACATTAGCATGTGTAATGCCTGCTAGTAGTTTATATTAAAATATTAAAAAAATAGTATTAGGGTGCAGGTAGAACTAAAACTCTAACAGTTACACGCAAAACGTTTCATAGTATTGAAAATTTGAAAAAGGGTTTTTTTTGGAAAATTTGCTTGCACCAACCCCCTTATAAAAGCCCTGCTCCCTACCCCCTTCTTTGTTGCAATAGTTACCAGATCATACAGTGCTTCCATCTCTTGTCCGACCAGTCAAATTATCTAGTTTGAGCCGGTTCTGTGTATGCTCCATTTCAACAAGACCCACAGCAACGGACACATTCGGTAAGGTCACCGTTAGGCGAACTGCATCCCCATACTAAGGCCAAATCCCATCGAACCATTTTGAACTCTTCGAAAACCTACCGTAAATGCTTTTACGAGACTCGAAGAAGAATAAATGTATATCAGTAATAAAATCATTGCATCACTCACATAAGAAGCTGCGTTCACATGTTCCACATGGCGGAACTGTTGACTCTTCTAAGCATGTAAGTTACCCCCAACACGCAACCCATTACTTTTTGTAGAGTACGTAATACGTAAGAGATTAACGATCGGATCGTTTCTCGATGACAGCCATTACAGTGGTAGAAATCGCCATCATCATCATCATCATTAGCATCATCATCATCATCATAATCATCGTCATAGAGACAATGTGTGAGAAGATCTCGGAGGAGAAGTACAAAAAAGGTCCCGCATTATTGTATTAGATTTACCGGAGGAGAGTAATGATGAGACCGAAGAGCACGACATGTTGCACCATAATCACAGGGTGGGCAATGCAACGAACTGGCAGCACATGTCGGCTATTTGTTTTTGCACGAGAAGGTGGGAAAATGGCACGTCGTCGTCCCCAATCGTGCCCAAACCATTCCCAACAAATCATGCCGCTCGAGAGCCAAAATAAATAAATAAATAAATATGGCGTTGCCTCACAACTACTACCTTGAAGAGGAGAGAAGAAAGAAACCAAAAGAGAAAACCAGTGCCATTTTGGACCTCTGTGGCAACGAGACCCTTTCCTTATTGGATAAACGTGGTTTGGAAAAAGGAACGAGACCTTAAACAAAGAAGCTGCTAAGATTGGACGTTTTAGTGACACGTGACAGTCTTAAATGTTTGGAGATATTACGCATAATCTTTGACGTTGATTCTAGGCGTCGAAGTTGAAAAGACTCTTGAAGTCAAGCGCGAATCAAGGGAATGCGTCACAAATTAACCAGAGGGATTTTTACGAGGTGCATGTGTGTGGTTAAGTTGTAGTAATTCTATGTAACAACGGAGCATTTCCTTGCTCAAAAAACAATGGTCTAATGAACAAGTGTGGTTCTAAAGCCACACCTTACAATGACTTTACGTGATTTTAAATGGATTTCCCCTAAAACCAAATTAGATAAATTTGGTTGTTGACAATCCCAATCGATTGAATATTTGGCTCCTACGGGAACACATTTCAAACACGTACGCAAAGGCCACCACAGACAAATCGGTCAACGAAGTGGCTGGAAAAAGATTCCCTTTTCAGTGAATGATGACAGTACACCAGTTCATACTCCAGTTTTATACTCCTCAAATGCCTTTTTCGCTTCCAGATTATGCTCTTTTTTCCCGCGAACAAGAGGGTATGACACCATACAAAACAGAGGATAGTATTGCCCTAAATTCTTCCCACTGAATTCCGTGACACGGACTGATTGCTGAGGATGCTCCCGCCAACCTTTCTCTCAAAAGGTCAAACAGTTGGTTCTTCGAAAACAAGAACCCATTTTTCTATTATCAGCTTTACCCGAAGAAAAGTTACAGAGAAAACTAACGACACGCGATGAGGAAACTCGTCCCACCCACATCAAAACATGTTCAAGGTTCGACAACATTTCGACACTTGTCCTCAAGACTGGTGGGAATAATTCCACTAGTGAACACCCAATGGTGTCACGTCACACTCATAAACTGAAAATCAGATTATCTGACTGGAAAGGAAATTATCAATTAAAAAATTACACGCCATGAATTTCAGTTGGTCCCTTCAACGCATAGACACAAGACTGGATTGGACCTTGGGATTATTGGTGCAAAGACCAGTAAAGACAAAATGCGCCAAAACAAATGACAAATTAATACTAAGATGAATAATATCACGTCCACAAAGTAAAACTACAGTTGCATCCTCCGGACAAGTTTCCTAACCCAGGCCTGTCCAATGATGAGTTACTGCCTGCTACCCCCGGGGGGGGGGGGGTTGAAGCGTAAAAAGGCTTCCATCACACTCCGGAGCCTCAGACACTTGCATGGGCAACGCCCCTCCAAGCATCTGATTCCCCAGCCCATTCCATCAAGGTGACCCAAGTGGGTCTCTGCTCACCTCTCGGCTGGGCCACGGTCTCCCAGGACTGTTTAGTGAATTCAAAATCGGTACATGCAAAAGTGGGCATCCGCTGCGGGGGATGTGGGAACAGCACATCGCAGGCCCTAGGCACCTGCAATATATATATACACCTGTACAAGAATCATCGAAAGACTGGTTATTTGTGGAGATGAAGATTACAAGGAAGAAAATTCATAGCTGCCCCCACGGGGACTCGAACCCCGGTCTCTCGCTTGCCGGACGAGTGCTCTACCATCTAAGCTATAGAAGCAGATAGAATATTTCAACCTTGGAGCGTATATATATGTTGAAAGGCACCGTACATGGACAACCGTACATGCCTTTCAACATATATATATACTCTCCAAGGTTGAAATATTCTATCTGCTTCTATAGATCAGATAGTAGAGCACTCGTCCGGCAAGCGGTCGTAAAATAATGACGATGATGTGAGCAAGTAAAAGCATGAGCGATGGTCAATGGACTTTGTGCAAGGATGAAGTCACTCTCCGCTACCATACAAAGGTTTCGCAACAGCCAGTTGTTAAAATCTTAGTATGGTAGCGGAGAGTGACGTCATCCTTTTATAAGTCGTCATCTGGTGGCATCGTCAGCAGTTGTGAGCTTGGCCTGAGTCTCGTTCGGCCGTCCATGTACTGTCCCTTTCAGTGCACACGAGTTCCAAGGAAAGATTGAGATATTCGGTGTCTCTAGTGGTCTGGGGCGTTCAGCAGGAAAGTGAAAGGACGTGGGTTCGATTCCCCGCAGTTGAATTTTTTCCTCTCTTTCCAAAATATATCTTCGCAACAGCCGGTTGTTAAAACCCGCTCATTTAACAGAACTGCGATGTTTGTCATGTTCTTTCCTGACAATTTCCACTTGATGTTAAGCACTTGCTGTCATTTCTGTTCAGTGCTTCCATGTGCCAATATATGCATGTTTTCTTTCAGGTGGCAAAGGAGCTGAAGCGAGTGATTGGCGACCGAGATCCCACGGGTCCATCTGCAGATGGATTGGTGGGGATGGAGTGCGGTGTTGGCATGGACGGGCGCGGGCTGCCGGAGGGGGACGGACGTTTGGTTCCGTTCTGTTGCTCCTTTGAGCGATGAGTGGCGGACGGGGGTGTTCTCTCGTGGACTGGGGGAGCCGAGTGCCTCGGAATGTTTTTGCTGGGTCGGAGATCTGGCGGGCGGTCCACCTGTACTCCTTCTTGACCATCGGAGGTTTCCGGGAGCTTCCCGGAGTGTGGCTGCTTGGAATGGAGTGGGGTCCCGGCGGGACGGACCCGGTGGCTTGCGAGTCGGGGGATGTTCGCCGGGCCCGGATGTCAGGAGAGTTCTTCCAGCATGGCCCAGCCGCAAGGTAATCCGCTTATATCCCGCAAGGGACAGAGCGGGGGCCATGTTTGGTGTTATGGTAGGGTTGTTAAAACCTTCCAATGGACTTTGGCAATGTGGACACCCGGTTGACTCTGTCGTAATAAAAGGTAAGAATGCGTGAGGCGACCATAGACATGAGATTAACGTAGATTATTGTATCTAAAATATATGTTAAAAATCAAAATAATATGTTAGGGGTCATCAAAGTATTACGTCAGCGGGGGTTTCCTATTTGCTGACTTTTGATGACGAAGTGGGAGGGGGGGTGTGGATGATGCTTACGTCATCAATCACCCTTTATGGAAATATGAAATATTCTTAATGGCATCTTACACTCGAAGCGCCAAAAACGAGAAAAAGCCTTTCGCTAGTTTGTGGGCACCTGAAGTAATATTCTCCCTATTGAGAAATTCCCCTACAGAGCCACTTTGGTGATCTCTAAAGGTTTCCAAGTGATCTGAAAATGAGTCCGGGCCGCTTAAGTGCTCTGGAACCGTGGTCACGCATCACTCAAGTGATCCGTAATTATGCCGCGGGTCATTTAAGTAATCTGAGAATGTGCCGCGGGTAACTTGAGTGATGTAGAACCGCACTGAGTGCCGCTTAAGTGCTCTAAATCTGTGTCACATGCCACTCAAGGGATCTCTAAATGTGCCACGGATCGCATAAGTGTTCTGAATTTGTGTCACGGGTCACTTTAGTGATCTGGGACTGTGCCACGTGCTTACTTGAGTGATCTGAAAATATGGCATGGGCCGCTTAAATGCTCTGGAATTGTGTCACGGGTCGCTTAAGCGATCTGTCAATGTGCCGCTTAGTTCATTTTTGCAAAATTAGATTTCAGGGGCGCAGGCCACATCAGATAACACCCAGGGTCACGTTTGGTCCGCAGACCAAGAGTTTATCACAGTGATTCCCAACGCGGGTTTTAATGCCCCCTTCCCCTGAGGGCGATAGAAGCTACCGGTATAACAGGATTCTACGGGTTAGATTGCGTTGGGGGGCGAGGGAGAAAAAAATGTCTTTAGAAGGGGGCGAGATGGGACAAAAAAAGTTGGGAAACTATGGTTTATCATAAATGGCTTAGAGCAGGGGTTCTGCAAACTTTTTTCCACCCGCGGCGCCCCATTTCCCCTAATCAATGCTTACCTGCGAGCCCCGCCGGCTCCCCGGAGAGCTGTTTAACAAAGAATCTCTCCGGAAAAACCTTTGTCAGGGTCACCGTTCCGCGGCGCAGAGTTTTGGGACCCCTTGGTTTAGAGCAGTGATTCCCAACGTGGGCGTTAACGCCCCCTGGGGGGGGGCGATGAAATGTTCCAGGTTGCGGTAGAAGTTACGGGTATAACATAGTATCCTATGGGTTAGATTGCGTTGGGGGGCGGTGAGAGAAAAAAAATTTCTGAAGAAGGGGGCGAGATGGGACAAAAAAGGTTGGGAAACTGGTTTATAGAGGATGGATCGTAGGTATAACATATAAAGGTATTTTTCTTCCGAAATTTCAATGAAAAAAAATATACATTGCCCCACCCACCCCCTCCTCCTGCGTACGTCTCTGATTCCACCAATATGCGTTTCAGGAGGCAAGGGAAATTTTGCTGACAAGGGAGGAGGGGGGGGGGGTCAGAGTTTTTATGACTTTTGCTGACAACGGGGGGGGGGGGGTAGTTAGTCAAAAATAGCTAAAAATTTGCTGACATAATGATTGAACGGCCCCTGTGAGAATCGGTTATATCATCGTTTCCCAGCCTTTTTTTGTCTCATCGCTCCCTTTCTTCAGAAATTGTTTTCTCCCCCCAGCGCCCCCCAACGCAATCTAGCCCATAGGATCCTATGTTACACACGTAGCTTCTACCGCCCCCACGGAACATTCCAGCGCCCCCGAGTGGGCGTTAACCCCCCACGTTGGGAATATCACTGGGTTATAACTTGAAACAACAATCAATTCTGAGCACATCAGAATCGTTAGCGCCATCTTTTGATGAAATTTGTAAGCGAAACAAAACGTAATTCAAAGTTAATTATTTTTCTTAAAAATTCATAGCGTCCCATTTGATATAATTTTTGGAAATTTTTGTGTACTTTTCTTTGTTTTTAAGTTGATTCTATTCCATACAAAAATATCTGTTGACGGTTATGATTTCCGCTGTTTTATAAAATGTTTCAACGTGCAACGTTTTGAGCATATCAGAAGATTTGTTGGAGCCCCTTGGTTTGTTCGCGGAATAAACATCAGACAAGACTTGGACATACCTCACATATTCACATACATTAAGAAATTAAACAATGATCAATTCGAGCGAATGTTTAGTTCCCAATTCGAACATCTGAGGGAAATTGTTGACTATGATGCTGACTGCTTAAGGAAATATAGGAGGCCCAAACAAATTGGGCGCCTTACATGGGAGAATTTGTAAAGATGCTTTCTTCTACAAATCTCATTGTATACATACTATTTTAATACATAAATTCTCTCATTCAATTGTATATACTCACATTACTTGCATACTATGTATCTATCCACTTTTGACATTTATTCGCATCTATTCGATTTGTACCTTCTCATTATTGAATTTTGTATATACATATATATTTCCCAATTGAACTTGCATATTGAACTTTGACCGGCATATGATGTACATATGAAAAAGGTGTAAAAAAAAAAAAAGAGCGAGAAGACTCTTTTTGAATTTTGGATTGTTTTGCTACATAAAATTTGTCAATAGTAAATCCCCATTAATTTCTGATGCACTGAGTTGAAACAGAACTTTATTACCTGTATTGCATTTTTGATGTTACAGCTGGGGTTTTTGCGTCACGACTCCCATGTGATGTTTTTTCCCCCATTCCACTTCGAATATATGTTGCAAGCTGCAGATTGTGTGACCTGCTTCTGTGAACTGTGATGACATTTGCCTGCTTCTGTGAACTGTGATGACATTTGCCTGCTTCTGTGAACTGTAATGACATTTGCCTGCTTCTGTGAACTGTGATGACATTTGCCTGCTTATAGCCAGATCATGACTTTTCACCAATTTGACCAGTTCTTTTTACATACACTACACATTCATGCAAACACATATCTATCTACAAACATGTACACATTTTCTTCTTCACAGGCCTTCTTGGCCAGTTTTTATGCCGGCAGTTGGCCCTCGCGGGCTGGGAATCGGCTTAAAGTTCAATTCTGGTCTGGTCTGGTTTTGAGCATATCAAATTTCTAGGAAATTGGGTATTATTCGAACCCACTCTACTATTAACGTGAGTGGCGTCTATCACAGGAGTTCCCTCCGTGAAAATTTGACTCTTTCTCAGCAAAATTCATAGGTTTTACAAAAAAATACAAGATATAGCTGGCATCGACCGGGAGCTTAGGCACTAAAAAGGGGGTCATTCAAGTAATACGCCAGTATCGAGGGGGGGGGGGAGGGTTTGGATGATGCTTACGTCATTGAAAACCCTTTATGAAGATATGAAATATTCTTAATGGCGTCTTATTTGGTGCGTTGTAAACGGGAAAACCTTTCGATAGTTATTGGGCACCTGAACTAACATTATCCCCATTGATAAGTCCCCCCCCCCTACAGAGCCACTTTAGTGATCGCTAAATGTTCATCCTTCAAGTGCTCTGGAAATGTGTCCGGACCATTTGACCATTTTTGTCGCACCACGGTCATTTTCATTCAGCACACGAGGGCTAATTAGGACGGGACCTACAATTTATTGCCGATTCCGAACGGCAGGCTTGTATTTTTATACTCGTCGAGAGGTTGGTGCGCTAACCCCCCTGCGGTAGCAATTTTTTGCTGCGGTCAAGTCGCCGTTTTTTGTTGTACCCCTGTGTCAGGAAAGTTTTCTGACAAGGACGAACCGGGTATTGAACTCGCGACACCTCTAAACACCCTTTGGTACTTTAGGCGAGCATCGTATCAACCGGGTTACCGCGCCCCAATTTGTCCGGACCGCTTACCTGCTCTGGAAATGTGTCCGGACCGCTTACGTGCTCTGGAACTGTGCCACGCCTCACTCAAGCCATCCGTAATTATGCCACGGATCACTTAAGTAATCTGACGAAATTTTGCTGACAAGAGGGGGGGGGGGTCAAAAATGGCTAAAACTTTGCTGACATAATACTTGGACGGCCCCCAAAATGTGAAGGCTAAAAAGGTAAAAATAGGCAGTGAGGAAAGATATTTATAATTAATTGGACGAAAGAAGAATAACTAAAAACACAGATGATAATGGTCCGAAATTTGACTTGTAAAAATTGGCTGCCATTACACAGTCTAGTGTTCTTTATAAGTTTTACAGTACAGTGAAACCTCCCTTTTGCGGACACCGATGGGACAAAAAAAAATCGTCCGTAAAAGAGATGGTGCCCATCATTGGCGTACGCAAAGGGATAGCGAGCCAAGATTACACAGTGTTATTTTGCAGGAAAAAACTTAACCCCCCCCCCCCCCCCCCAGACAAGGCCGTCATTTCAACTTTTTCCAGGGGGGGGGGGGGCAAAGCACATGTACTCAATGTATGCATCATTTTTAGTGTATTTTCAAAAGCCGTGGGGGGGGGGTGGGGAACAGCCCTCTCCCTGCCCCCCTAAATGACGGGCCTGTCCTCAGAAGGATAAAAAATCTGAAACACCCCCCCCCCCCGAGCAAATTCTGCGTACGCCTACGGTGCCCATTCATCTCAGGGGGATTTAAAATAAATACTTTTATTATTCATGGGAGAATATTATTATTTAGCCTCAAAAAAAGGGCGAAGGCGACCGCGAATCTGGGAATGGAGGTTAAGAGGGTTTATCCTTTAAGAGGGGGCTCATCCGTTAAGAGGGTTTTTACTGTATCCATATTATTAGTCAAGCTAAGTTGATTCTATCATGCTTAAAAAAGTGTGATCCTTCAAGCTTAGATCGAGGTGATTCGATCTAATACTAAATACAGTAGGCGCTCACTATTCCGGCGCGTATCAGACCAGGGTGCGCCGGATTATCGAAATCACCGAATTACTGTGGAAGTAAGTTGAAAAAAAAAACAACATTTTTTTGTGAATAATACAATAGACGCCGCTTATTATAATCACTGCTGATGTTATCATTCGGGTATTGTTATGGCTTTAGTAAAGTACAGAACGGGACCGGCGTGCGGAAGGCCCAGGTCGATAAGACACTCGCGTAGAGTACCAAAGGATGTTTAGAGGTGTCGCGAGTTCGATACCCGGTTCGTCCTTGTCAGAAAACTTTCCTCACACAGGGGTACAACAGAAACGGCGACAAGACCGCAGCAAAAAATTGCTACTGCAGGGAGTCCCTCATCGAGGGGTTAGCGCACCAACCTCTCGACGAGTATAAAAAAACAAGCCTACCGTTCGGAATCGGCAATAAATTGTAGGTTCCGGTCTGAAATTAGCCCTCGTGTGCAGGGAATGACCGAAAAGGGAGAATGCAGTCAAACCTCATTAATGAGTCACTCTCGGGAGAGCAAAAATATGACTTAGTAAGCGGAGTGACTCGTTAAACGGAGTAAGTCATAGCTGTGCTAGTTACTGCCTGAGGACAATTGGGAGTTCCAAAAACCGACCCGGTAAGCGGAGTGACGTGTTAGTCAGGTGACGCACTAATGAGGTTTGACTGTATTCAACTGCCCTTGTGTGCGGGGAATCGAACCCACATCCTCTCACTTGCTGAATGAGGCCACTAAAGTACAAAAGCAACGATTCCTCATCTTTCCTCAGAGCTCGTGTGCACTAAACAGTGCCGTACATGGACGGCCGGACCTAACTCACAGGCCAAACCTGAAAATTGTTACCGATTGTTCCGTTATGTTCTATTCTGCCTGTACCGCAGTTCCAGATAACTTGAAAAGTGGCGCGCGGTACAGGCGCAGTGTTTCCAAAAATTGGCAGCTATAGCACCTTTTTAAGAGGTGGGGGTTGGATGATACCAGTTGGCATAGCAGAATCTATAGATACACGATATAAGATCGTGAATCACAGGATAGCTGAGAATATTTCCTGTATAAAGACCCTAATACAGTGATTCCCAACGTGGGCGTTAACGCCCCCCTGGGGGCGGTAGAAGCTACGGGTATAACACGGTATCCTATGAGTTAGATTGCGTCGGGGGGCGATGGGGACAAACAAAAGGTTGGGAAACTATGCCCTAATATATATTTCATTAACATTTCCCACATGTACAGTGTGTACTTTGTGGCTCCTTCATCCCCCCCTCCCCCCAGACCCTGATTTATAGATCTCCCGCATGGGCAGCACATGACTCCACCTTGTAGCTCTCGCACATGGGATTCAACATCATCCGTGCCTAATTTTACACTACCACAATAATCCGCGTGGGAGAGACTTTTAATCCAGATCACATCACAAACACGCACACCGCACGCAATTACGGCTCTCGTGTAACTTGTTAAAACTAATGAACTCGTGCACAAAAAAGAAAGAGAAACAACATGTGGATTTATGGCATCAGGATCATGTATTTAGAATGGCCACCTTGTAATCTGTGTGTATCAAAAAAAGATTACCTTCATTATTATATATCAAGAGGAAAAAGAAATCCCCCCAGCGCGATCCTGTTTCAGAAATTCATGTTCAGACACATTCGCAGATAGATCATACTTAAATCCTTGACATGCGACGAATAATTCATAACTCGTGTGTAAGTGGAACAACAAACGTTTGCTCGAGCATCATGGGGTGGAGGCGGTGCTCACGACTCTTGAGCAAAGTTGTTAATCCGTGAGAGAAACGCCAATAAACTAGGATTGCATTTCTTTTTTGTTCTCAACCTCATGTTTTCGCGTGAAATTTCACCCCTCGTCCAACATGAGAGAGAGAGCGGAAAGAGAAAAAAAGCAAAACATGGTGGAAAAGGCCTTTGGCCCGACATTAAACTATCGGTAATTACATGGGTGTAACCGGCTGGTTGGTCTGTTTCTTTTTCTTGAAGGGTTTTTTTTTTGGTAAACCATGCCGAATGTCGTGGCGATACCCTGAACTTTGACCTGGTTTGCTTGCCGATAGGCGGCGTTGCGCACGTCCATCTTTCTTATTGGTTGGGCGGCCCTCGCCCTGTCAAAAAAAAAGGAAGATTCCTATTTTATTCCTTGGATGTTTTCAAACAAATATTTCAAGAAAACCCGCGGATATTGTCATCATTATTATAGGATGTTTGTATGGAGTTTTGTATCGGGGCTGCATATGGTTTTAAATGGAGGGCTAGGCATGTTAATCGCCTAGATCAGGGGGGTCTCTCAAACACATGGTCCGCGGGTCACGTGTGACCTTCCAAGCTTTTTTGTAGTGGTCCGGCCGACGAAAGGTTTTACACAGTTAAAGAATTTATGGAAATACCGAAAAAAAAGAACCTCGATGAAAAATTGGATTCTCTTGAGTTGGTGGAACGAGTAATTTCGAAATTACTTTTTTTGAAGACATTTCAGAACCAATGAGAGAAATAATTTCAGAGAATTGAGGAAAAATAATTTCAGAATTGAGGAGAAATAATCTTAAAATGAATGAGAAATAATTTCAGAAATTGATGAGAAATAATTTCAGAAATTCGTGAGAAATAATTTTAGAATTTGTGGGGAAAAAAGTGTTTGTGTGTACACGGAAGTACGCGGAAAGACATATATATACAAACTTATAGAATTTATAGAAATGCTGTAAAATTGTACTTCTCGGAAGCAGGGCCGTCGTAAGAGCTTCATGGGCACCCGGACCAAGAGGTTTTTCCTGAAGCCCTACCTGGTAAATTCTAGAAAATGTTTACCAAATCTTATTTTTGTGAGGCCGGATGAGCCCATGCATTAAGACGGCACTGTTCAGAAGTATTTTCAAAATTACTGCACTTTCAGAAAACAGTTCAGAACCAATGTGAAATTGTGTTCCGGAATTGGTCGTAAAATTTTTTTATCGCAATTCACTAGAATTCAGAATTAATGGAAAATTTTTCAGAACTAATGAAAAATATTTTTTAGAATCAATGAAAAATATTTTTCAGAATTGACTAAGGTTTATTCATATTTTATGAAAAATACACTGCTCAAAACAATTAGGGGAGCACATAGTTTTAACAAAATTACGCAAAGATGTATACCGATAAGTAACATAAAATGAATCATCCATAATTTAAAGCCTAGCAGGAAACGGAAGAAGAAAACTTCATATGCAAATCAAAGTTCATGGCGTCAAAAATCATAAAAAGGAGATAAGGGCAGAAATCGGGATGTTGCAGAAACGTCTGTTTTACTGCCGTAACTGTGAAATTCGATTGCGCAGTATTTTTTTTTTTTTGAGACAAGGTGACTTGAGGATGTCTCAACAACGTGATTTACCGGAATCCATGGCATGGCGTGTTATAGGCAGACTGGAATCCGGGCAAACACAACGTAGTGTCGCGGACGCTGTTGGAGTCGCCAGAAGTGTTGTTGCAAGGCTGTGGAATCGATTAAAAGAAACAGGAAATGTTAGACGTCGACCAGGGCAAGGTCGGCCACTCGCCACTACAGCAACTGATGACCGGTATATACGGTTAACAGCCCGTCGAAACAGAACAGAGAATGCTACGCAGCTGCAAAGACGGTTGCTCTTGGCAACAGGACGAAGGGTGTCCAGCCAAACAGTACGTAATCGGCTTCATGAGGGAGGGCTCTATGCACGTAGGCTAATGGTCTGCACTCCGTTGACCCCACGCCACCGTGCGGCCCGAAGAAGATGGAGTGCTGAACATCGAGATTGGGAGCAACATGATTGGAGCCAAGTGCTGTTTACAGACGAGTCCCGATTCAGTCTGGAGTGTGACACCCGACGTGTTCTGGTATGGTGGGGCAGGGGCACTCGAAATAGCCCCGCATTCGTTCGTGAAAGGTCACAATACAGACGAGCTAGTTGGATGGTATGGGGTGGAATCAGCATAGGCGGACGTACGGACCTGCATATCATTCGGAATGGCACTATGACGGCCCGAAGGTATGCAGACGAGATACTGCGACCTCATGTCATTCTTTACGCTGGAGCCATTGGAGATTCCTTTGTTTTCCAGGATGATAATGCCCGACCGCATAGAGCTCGTCTGGTGGAGAACATGCTTGAAGCTGAAACAATACAGCGTATGGAATGGCCAGCGTGCTCTCCTGACCTGAATCGGACGACGCATTGCTGCGCGACCAAGGCCGCCTATTACTGTCCGAGACTTGCAGATTGCACTTCTTGAGGAGTGGAACAGTATTCCCCAAAGTCTGATCGATAACCTCATCGCATCCATGGCAAACAGGTGTGCAGCAGTCTTAGCTGTTCGAGGAGACCACACGCCCTATTAAAACTCATGCATCATGTCTAAACAGTACTTTTTTTTATCGTTTACATGTAACCAAATTGTTGCCCTAAATCATCTTTTCATGTTTTTTCCATATTTTCAAAGAATTAAAGCTTAATTCCAAATTTTTTTACGTCTTTTTTCTGTATTGCGCATTGATACGCGTGTACTATCCATTGTATGCCAATACGTGGCTGTCTCGCACGGTTTTCTTCACTTTTTTGCTTGCTCCCCCTATTTGTTTTGAGCAGTGTATTTAAAAATAAAATTCATATTCAATGAAGTAATAATTTCAGAGATTATGAAAATTCGTACTGAAAGATAATCTCAAAATAAGTAAAAATTTTCAAATAATATAGGGCCCTCTATTTTACTTAGAGTCTTGGCCCCCGTTGGGCCCACCGATTTAGACATCACTATGTAAATTTAGATACTTCGGTATGGGGGGGGGGCATTATTAGGCCTTTGTGGCTTTCGTATCTTTTGCCCGCTCTGGCTAAAATGTTGAAGCGACAACCCCTAAAGATACTGTATCTCTGTAAAAAAAAAAATAGCATCGAGATAAGCTCGTCGTCATTATTTTTATTCATGCATCTTGATTACAGCTTTATAAGCGGTTTATAAAGATGTATTTATGAGCTTGTTATACAGATTATACGGGAAAAAATATCTTGATGAGAAAAGGTCACACATACCATTAAACATTACTTCTTTAGTGGGTGAGTTCGTATCGATGATTCATGTTTATGGACAGTAACTCTCTGCGTTCGATCCAACATACTAAAGCGGCGTTGATAACCAGAATTTCCGTGTTCGCGTTTGGTTCAATAGACTAAATTTGCATTGATGAACATCAATTCCGCGTTCAATCCAGCAAACAACAATCCGGGTTAACAACAACAATTTCACGTCCCCGTTCAATCCAGCAGACTAAAGCCACGGTTATGGACACCAACTCTGCCGTTTGATCCAACAGACCAAAGCTGCGTTTATGGCCAGCCATTCCACGTTTATCCAACCGACTGAATCCGCATGTTCAATCCGTCAGAATAAAGCAGCATTGATGTTTGTTCCTGCCGACTAAGGCTGACCAGCAATTCTACATCTGTGTCCGATCAAGCAGACTAGAGCTGTGTCGATAGTCAGCAATTCCGTTTCCACGTTTGATCCGATAGACTCAATCTACATTGATGAACATCAATTCCGCGTACAATCCAGCAGACAAAGCCACGTTAACGACCAAAATTCGACGTCCACCAGCAGACTAAAGCCGCGTTTATGGACACCAACTCTTCCTTTCGATCCAACCAACACCTCCTAGAGAAAGAAGGCCTCTGCACTGTTTGCCATAAACGTCATTCAAACTACCTAGCAAGTTTGCCACATTTTGAAACACAGCATCCTATTTCGTTTCTTCTTATTTTGGCGTAAAATCTTCCTGATTGGCTCACAAATACCGCATAGTGATTGGATGTGGGGCATAGAAATCGCCAATTCTAAGCCCGATCATTTATTTTCCTCACAACGATGATGCTGGCACGAGCAGGGAATTTTTTCCCCTGAATATTCTGAGGGAAAACGGACTACTTACTGGCGTCACAAGCAGACTGCAGAGGCCTTCTATCTCTGGGAGGTGCTAATCCAACAGACTAAAGCTGCGCTGATAGCCAGCAATTCCCCGTCCATGTTCAGTCTAGCCGATTAAAGCTGCATGTTCAATCCATCAGACAAAAGTTGTATTGATGTTTGATCCCACCGACTAAGAGTGGATTAACATCTACAGAAACTCGACAAAGTCAGACACGACAAACGTTCTTTAATATAAAAATATCTGTCTGCGCCTGCGCAGCCACGATACAATAGATATGAATTCCGTTCATTGGTTTTATGTTAAAGAATGTTCGCCGTGCCTGACCAACACCTTCTGCGGCAGAAAGCCTCCGCGCGAAGCTCGTGACGTCACGTGAAGTCGTCCATTTCACCTATAGTCATTGGATATATTGCAAAAAAAAAAAAAATGTAAAGATTTCGCATAGCTATATCTAATATGGCTACAAGTGAAATGGACGACTTCAGTGACGTCAAAGCTTCGCGCGGAGGCTTTATTTTTAAGAAACGTGATCACCACGTATATATTCCAAAGAGATCTGCCCAGAGAATTTGTTAGCGTTAGTAAACATCCATGCCCGAAACGGGATTCGAACCCAGACTTGCACAGTCAGACGCTAGCTCCCTAACCACTCGACTGCCAGGTGGATATAGGCGGTGTTGGCCTGACACGACACTATGAGTGTCAGTAAATGTGAATCCACCCTTGGGGGAGGGGGGGCTGCATCTATGATCACGTCCATGTTCGATCCAGCAGATTAAAGCTACACTGATGACGAGCAGTTTTACATGTCCATCTACCATTTACTAAGATGTAGAAAACGAGTAAAATTTTTGTAACGGTGGTGGACATTAAACAGTCTCAGTGCTGACAAATTTGGAGTTGATAAATTCCCAGCTTCCAGATTTCCCAAACTTTGTCAAAAATCATCATCATCATCATCACAAACAGTCCAATGAGCGACGTTTTTTCCCCCATCAAGGAAACAAAACATTTCTCCGGTACAAAACTTAACCCACTTATTAAAATTCCCGCAGAATCTCAAATTACCTTTACAGGCATGAAAGTAAAAACAAAAAGAGCACCGAGATAAGCTCGTCATCATTATTTTTATTCCCCCACCTTGATTACAGCTTAACAAGCGGCTTATAAAGATGTATTTATGAGCATGTAATACAGATTATACAGAGGAGAGAGAGAAAAAATCTCTTGATGAAGATCACACCAATCATTAAACATTACTTCTTCTTCAGGGGGTGAGTTTTGTACACACACATGTATAATATATTTCTTTTCTCACCTGTTAAGTACAGGTAGAAGAGGCCTGGCCTAGTCTCCTTAGGCCTTTATTTTATTTTTTTTCCTAATGATCATTCAGAGGCTTCTTGGGCAGCAGGAACCGGTGTGGTAAAGAAAATATATGTGTGTGTATGTATATATAAATTACGGAACGTGGTTCTCTGGAGATCGTGATGGCCGCGGGCCGTATAAGAAGAAGAATCATTTATAAATTCATAAAGCGGCGAAAGAAATGGCGCCGAAAGGTAAGAAAAAGAAGTGAGATATTCGACACCCCGAGATGTTGGGCGGGTATGGATATAACGCACATATTTCAGAGAATAAATGACGTCTCCTAGAGAGAGAGAGGGATCATGCTCTCATGTAATTCTGCAATGGTAGCAGGTCGCCGTATGTACGTATATGATGTGTTTCTTGTTCGATGTGGGCTTCGAAAATCGGGATCTAACGGTTGGTAGTCATCATGACCCCCCTACATTCTGCAGCTTTGCTCCTAGGCTGGGAACTTTGTTTGGTACCTGTATAGTGAATATGGAATAGTGTGTGTGGGAAAAAAAAATAATAAGAATCGTTCCAATCCCCAGGGCTAGAGCCCAGCCAGTCCGACCCTTGTGAGGGCCGTGGAAGTCATTCTATAAAATTCTTCTCCGTGTGCGGGAAGTTCAACAAGCCAA
Source organism: Pholcus phalangioides (assembly GCF_987345545.1). Classification (NCBI taxonomy): domain Eukaryota; kingdom Metazoa; phylum Arthropoda; class Arachnida; order Araneae; family Pholcidae; genus Pholcus; species Pholcus phalangioides. Next base: position 32,919,160 of record NW_028301603.1, read on the forward strand.
CAATTTACCCCACATTCCCCGACAATTATTCAGAGAAAGGTAAATTCACCGACAACAATTCACAGAAAAGAAATTCACCGTTTGGAAAATTCATCGCTCGGAAAAAACATGACAAACACTTCACCAAAAGGAAAATTCGCCTCTGGGAAAATTCACCGAAACACAATTCACAGCTAGGAAAATTCACGACAAACTATCATCGAAAGGAAAATTCCCCCCCCCCCCCGCAATTCCCTGATATAATTCACCTGTACGAAAGCTCACCGACAAACAATTACCGAAAAAAGTAAGATTCACCGCGACGAAATTCACCGACATGACAATTCAAGGCAAGGAAAGTTCACCGACAAACAATTCATTGACAAAGTAATAGAGTGAGTGGGTGAATGAGCAGATGAGTAATCCAGGGAGCAAGTGAGCGATTGATCGAGTGAGTCAGGGAGTTAATGAGCGAAATGATTATTTGCCTGAAAATGGTCGGTGGATCACACTGTGAAAAACTCCGAGGGCCACAACATTTGGCCCACAGGTTATACGGAATGACCTCTGTAGCCACTGAGTTGCCACTGTCCCACGTACTCCATTATACTGGTATAAAAGAGACTGTTCGAAAAACAGCTCTAGTGCAGGGGGTTCTCAACTTTTTTGGTCCTGTAGGGCCACTCTGGCGATAAAATGAATAACAACGGGGTCCTTTAACAGAATAATATACAATATTTGATAATGAAGAGGGGAACAATAAGCTGTTTACCAATTCAAGCTCGGGGTCCACGAAGTCATTTCTGAACCCTGCTCTAGAAGAAGAAAACCCACAACATCCATCTTGAGAATACCATTAGTTATTTAGCAATACCCAATGCCTTGCAATGGAAAGAGATTACCCAGGGCCATCTCAAGATCATCAGGAAGCCCCCGGGAAAGTAATTTTCTGGGGTGGGGGGGGGGGTCCCAACTACTTGACTGGGAATACTAATCTACACTTTAGATCATTAGTTTAGCAAAATTTTCTCCCCCATCGCCCCCCCCCCACCCAAACTCAAGCGAACCCATAGGATCCTATGTTATACTCGTAGCTTCTATCGCCCCCCTCCGGAACATTCCATCGCCCACCAGGGGGCGATATTGACCACTTTGGGAAACACTGCTTTAGACACTTTTCAGTGTCATAGCACTGAATCTCATTATCATGGAGTCTCCATGGGTGAAACAACTCTGGATGACCGATTGCTTAATAAAACCCTCTCCAAAAGCAAAATCTATTGCGTACAACTGTTTTGAATGAGCAACTGTTGCTGCACTTTGTGCCACTCGGCGTTCTGCAAAAAAGTGTCCGCCTGCAGAGGTGACCACCGAATAGAGGTTGTATGACAGGAAAAGCGCATTTCAGAGAGAGGGAGTGTCCAAATATCGGTTTTCAATGTCACAAAAAAATCTTACGCTCAATTAACTTACAATGTACACAAAACAGATACATATACAGTGAAATCTCGCTACAACGATACTCGATAAATCCCTCTACAACACATTATTTTTCAAATATTGTTTGGAACAGTCTGTAATGTTAAACTTCTCTCGATACAACGGTATCCTTTACTGCGATAAACCTCTCTATAACAATGTTTTTAGGAGGATTTTGAAAAACCGCTACAACTTTTATTATTTTTCGCTCAAAATATCCTTCAGTATATATATTTTTAAACTCTCATGTCACATGTTTCAGTTCTTCCGAGGAAGTCTGATAATAATATCGGTGTTGGGCATCGCCGAAAGTGTTCGGTATTGCTACTTTTTGTGCGATACACCAAAGTGTATGGCGATAAACCCCTTTACAAGAGCACAATACACATCCAACTGAATTTATTTCATCAGCTAATCAATTAAAATATTTTGCAGCCAATGAATACTCAAAAGAGAATTTTTTTGGTGATACTGGAAATGCCAATTTACAGAAGTTGCCAACAGCAGCATGAATTTGATGACACGTTATGATAGTTTTGACTGTCGATTTGAAGATTAATTCCCCTACAAAGATATTCTTTCTTGGTTCGGTATCGTTATTTATATCGAGGTTTGACGGTATCTTATGCAGAACTTGAAACACCAGATCATCCAATCAATTCCTTAACCTGTATTATCCGGGATCTGTTCTTTCTTTATAGCATGAATGAACGCCAGGGGCTCCGCCAACGGACTTATCCCATTGCCGAGATCTCATCCAGCCCAGCTTCGTGGCAGAGTCTGGAACAAAATGAGTGCACCTAACAGTCTGAGTGTGTAGCTAGTGTTGTGCTTGATATTTCAGTGCTGCCACCTATACTTCAAATTGTGAGTGAAGTGTAATGATTGAATATTTGTTACGTTGTAGGCCTGTTGCTCTCTGTGGCGAGACTTTTTAACGGGGAGATCGGCTCGCATTCGCGCCTTGAAGTTGGAAACCACAGAGAACCAACTTCAGCTGGCCACCACTGTGGCGCCGGTGGGGTTCGAACCCGAATCCTCGCGATGCGAGTCCGTCACTATGACCACTAGACCACCACAGCGGCCTTTCTTTATAGGAAGTACTGTACATGTTCTTTCATCACATTTCTTTTACTCTCGCACTGTTGTTCTACTGAATCTCTGAAGAAAGTATCCTCAAAGCCGAAACTTTCGCATCCTTTAACTATTCAGTGTAATGATCATAGACTATATTTGTTTGGTTTACCCTGTCATCCCGGGAGCAAATTTTTGAACTGTCTCACCAGCTAACAGCAACCGCATAGCATTAACCTTTGGTCGTCCTATTTACAAATGTTTACAACCTGATAGTGTCATACATGAACAGAAAATCCGATTGATCCGAAAAGGTATTTATGGTCATGTATAAAGATCATAAGGTTATACAAAAAAAACTTTCTTTTCTTTCAAACCGAGCACAACTCAGGTCTATCACCATTTATGGGCGATTTACTACCTAGTGAGTTGTGCCGGAGGTGTAACTGTGTGTGTACCTAACAGTCTGAGTGCATGTGTAGTGTTGTGTTTGATTTTTTAGTGCTGCCATCTATATTTCAGAAGGGAAGTGAGTAATGCGTTATGATTGAATTACATTTGTGCTGTTTGTAGGTCTGTTGCTCTCTGTGGCGAGACTTTTTAACAGGGAGATCGGCTCGCATTCGCACCTTGAAGTTGGGAACCACAGAAAACCAACATCAGCCGACCACCACTATGGCGACGGTGGGGTTCGAACCCGGGTCGCGATGCGAGTCCGTCATTATGACCACTCGACCATCATAGCGGCATACAAAAAGAACTATCAGCTCTGAATGCACTAGGAAGAAAAATGCACAAAAGCTTGTTTTTTTTAAACTCTTATCTAAAAGGAAGTGGCCACGGACAGGTTGGTCGGTGGCCGCGGAACGGGGGTGATTTTTATATTATGTCTATGGAGCCTATTGTCCGTTCCAGGGAAAACTGGCCGCGATTGGGAAAGGGTGGACGCCCAGGGGAGTTTCACTGTATTTGCAAGTGACGTTGCCGAGAATGAGTGCGCGCATGTCCAAGTTTTGGAATCCAACAACCCTAAATGGCAGGGATTGGTATCGATGCCCCATTTTCTATAGACACGTCCTTAAAGGATAACACGGTGGTATTTTTCGTACGTAATTGTTTGCGCATGTCTTTCATTCAATTTCAATCTCCCGTTATCACAACATCTGCAGTTTCTTCGTGCTTTTCGACTGCGCTCATCGTAATTTCAGGGTCGCAACCATGGGCACCGGAACATGCGGGGGGGGGGGGCTGTTTCAGCTCCCCCGAATAAATATTGTGAGGGGGTTGAGCCCCTCCCTCCCCAATCATTAATGAATATGCGATGAAACAGTGGAGTCGGAAGTGTTTCGAAACGCTGAGGGCTCGTTTTCAGTATTATGTAGAAAGTTTTGATTTCTCTGAATCAATTCTGTTGGTGCTCAAACACCAGCAATGCACCCCTCCAGGTCTGACTCCCGTACGTACAGGACGACCGGCAACTATCAGACTCCTCCTCCTCCTCAATGGGACTGCTTCCCCCCCTATAACATCAGCCTGGCATATATAACAGGGTGAAATTACCTAATAATAATTTTAGAAAACAATATACCTAAACTGAATATCAAACAAATCTGTATATTCAGTGATCTTAAATAATTTAAATTTTTTTTTAATTTATCTGAAAAATGTACAAATGTGTAGTTTAATTGCAATCACGTGTTTAACAATAACTTTACGTATTTGCGTATTTGAACACTAGATGGCAGCATATTCTTGTTGGTAATTGTCTCAATAATTAAAATCAATGTTTATTTTGGATAATTTTATTAACTTGTTATTAACTTTTCTAACAATTTTTTGAATTGTCTTTTATTATTTTTTGATATTTGACACCTCATGCTGCCAAAACAGCGTGCCAAATTTGGACTCGGAAATTCGAACAGCGCTCGAACTTCATTACTTGCATTAATGTTGATTCGTGAGCTGTTTTGTAAATTTCCCTAATTTCGAGAATAATTTTTCACATACATGAGTACTCAAAATTTCTCGCGAAGAAAATTTTTGTGCCCTCCCCCGTGCAAGGTCAATCCTGCATACGTCCCTTCCTGCAGCCACTTATGAAATGAATTCAGTGCTAAAACATATTCAAACATTCTGGAGTGACCAATTGCCATCGCTTTCCTTTGCCTGTAAGTCACTAAGAATGATGAACGTCCCGAAAGCAGGGCCGGATTAACCATCAAACAAAACAAGCACGTGCTTAGGGCCAGGGCCGTCTTAAGAGCATCATGGGCCCCCGGACCAAGTGATTTTTCTGAGGCCCTACCAGGCAAATTCTTTAAAATTTCAACCAGATCTAATTTTTGTGAGGCCCCTTTCCTCTTGAGGCCCCCGGGCCGTGCCCTGGTGGGCCCATGCCATAAGACGGCACTGCTTAGGGCATCCGGAGATTAGGGGCACCACAAAAAATGATACAATCATTGTTTTTAAATGTATAATCCCACATCTCTCTTCAAATGTGCAATCCTACATTATTTGTAAATACGGTCGAATCCCTTTATAACGAACGCCAAGAGACCGGAGGAATCACTTCGTTAAAACGAAATTTCGTTATAAAGGAATCCCAGGTTACCTAGTATCTATGTAAACTTATTTGAGGGATTAGAAAAGTGTTCGTGAAAACGAGATTTTCGCTATAACGATATTCGTTAAAACGGGATGTGACTGTATAGTCCCCCCCCCCCCACCCCAGCATCAACCGTCGAGTACTAAAATCCTAAAGTTTGAGGAGCACTTGATTGCAAAATTGAAGGTTTTCTTAATTGATAATTGAGAGGAGTGGGGGGGGGGGGTTGGTCTGGTTTCCAATGCCGTCTTAACGCATGGGACCACCCGGGCATAGGCGTGCGCAGAATTTTCTCAAAGGGGGTTTCGGATTTTTTTTTCTCGGGGGGGGGGTTTAAGTTTTTTTTTCTGCAAGATAACACTATAATCTCGGCTTGGGGGGGGAGGGGGTTAGAACCCCAAAGCCTCCCCTTTGCGTACGCCAATGCACCCGGACACGTGTCGGAAGCCTCAGAAAAAAAGAGAAGTAGATGAATTTTTCGAGAATTTTCTAGGTAGGGCCTCGGAAAAATCACTTGTCCTGGGGGCTTATGATGCTCTTAAGACTGTCCTGTCTGTTCCCGGGCACTGGACCAGGAAGGTGTATCCTTTCTTCGTTAAAAGTGACGAAGAGAGGGTGCCAAAATGCCCCCCCCCCGCTCCCCCTAAGCGACACAGTAAATTTTCTTCGCTGTTTGCCGGGCCGGGAGGTTAGCATCTCTTATTAGTTAAGGCTCTGAGGGTGGCTCAAATGCAGAGAAACTGAGTTGATTGCGAACAAGTTGATTGCGTTAATGTTATATTTCCATAAAGTAAGCCCGGAGCCGTGTCAACAGCATCCTCGCACCCCCTCCCACGTAAAACAAAATTTTCTGAGCTTTCCTCCACGTAGCTATAAATACCTGATTCCCATTTTGCACATACTCACCCTCTCCAAAATTTTAACCAGATCAAATTATTACGAGGCCTTCCCGGCACTTAAGGTACCCGAGCCGTGGCATCGTAGGATTCGGGCGAAAATTTCTACTTCTTCTAAACCCCCCCCCCCCTACCTAAAAATACTTTCTTGCCAATTTGCATAGCCTACTTGCACTCGAAAATTTGTGAACAGATCTAATTGTCATAAGGAGCCATGCTTTAAGGTTAAAAGTGAAAGGAAGGAAGAGAAGGGGGGTACCAAAATCACTTGAGTGCTTAGGGCCTTCATATGGGTTAATCCGGCCCTGCCCGAAAGTATAACTAAAATAACTAGATTCCTCGAACCAATACAAAGCTAATGTTATTCTTTCCCCCCTTATATGTGTATAATCTGAAGCCATTGCTTTTGTACATAGCGCATGGCACAATCACAAAGGTTGCAGTTGGCCCAGCCATAATAGGTGTTGGCAAGAAGTGATATAGCCCCTAAACACGAACCACCGGTAGATGGATGGGATAAGATACATATAAGCAAACAAGTCTTTCTTGTTGTCGAAGAAGTGTGAGAAATAAATGATATTACTTCGTGAGAATCGATTCAACGCCCAACCATTAGATGTTCTCCAACCATCCTCCTCCTTCGAAGGATACTTTACTTTATGTGCGTATCCTTAACCGTAACCCGTTTATGATATGCCTACCCATCACGCATGCGTCGGAATGGATCAGTAAGAAAAGGGGGGGGGGGAAATGATAAAGTGGTATATTATGATCATAGGGTATAAATGCCGAACTTCGGTGAGAGAAAATTCTCTTAAAATGATCGGTTTCGCCCAAACAATACGATTATGGGGGGGTGGGGAGAGAAAAATACTTAGGCTGAGATCATGGCAGAGCCATTTGCATTTTAGTATCTTCTCTTTGGTCGAGGTTAATGGTTGCATCTAAATCGAGTTTATTTTACGAATCATATCTATATTTAGGTGAGGGGGAGATCGTAAATCACTGATGGCTATACCTGTATAATCGTTTCTTTCTCGTCGATTTTTTTTTTTTATTTTCCCGAAATTACATTAGCGTGAAATAGATGGCACCACTTGCTGGAAATGTTTCGGATACACATACACAGGACTCACAGATTCAAAAACTGAGAAAGAAGGACGCCTGCGCACGCACATTTATTTTATTTCATTTTCTATTTACAATAACCCAAGGCGGAAAGAAATGAAATTACTCTGGGAAAGTAATTCTTCGTGCCCCAGGCGCTAGACCCGATGGGGCGCCAATTTCATTCTGAAACCTCTCCTTCAACATTACAAAGGGGCGTCAAAATGCGCGCTTTCCCCGGGTGACCAAGCACCTAGTGGCGGCCCTGTCTGTACCCGTAAGAAAAAAGCAATCTATTTTTGCCGTTAGTTTTCTTATTTGGAAGCGATGCCTCCGTAGGTTAACTCGTGTGTCTATGATCTCGAAGAAAGGTTCTCCCGAAGGTAGATAAACCATTTGGTTTCAGATTTTTGCACCATTTGGCACATCTTCAGATCCGAAGCGATTCTACGCCATTCCAGTGAGTGAAAACCCAGAAATTGAAGCCTCCCGCAATAAGATCAGCCGCTCATGCTACATATTCAGACCCAGCGAATGTGATTCGCAATACGGGGGTTCTCCGGAGGGAGCATTTATATGATAAGGTATGCGCATCGCAATTGCGGTATATGTCGTACATAACATGTATGAAATTCTGTTAGCTTCACAGATTATGCCATGATGATGATCAGTAAAATCCAGCATGCAACTCATTGCAATACCTAAATCCACGCATGCATCTAATTACTGTAACGTATTATCAACTGTAACAGTTGATAATATTCCGGATCGGTGCATCTGCATAGGTACGTTGATCCGCTTTTTTATGTTGAAGTAGGGAGTTTATATCGACACCTCCACTGGAAAAGTTGTTGGCATGTAATTCTTAGCCCCCCCCCCTCCCCTCCCCTTGTGTTTTCTACTGTAGAGAATAACTTCACGTCATCAGCTAATTGCAGTAGAGGGATGGTTGACACAGCCTGAGTGATATCGTAAGTGTAAAACGTAAATAAGATCGAGCCTAACACCGATCCCTGGATGACTCCGCTTGGCACTTGACATTCTCTGGACATAACTCTCGCTGATGATCCAATGCACCTACATAATAAGTCACTTCGACACATTGCCCTGATTATCCACCTTCTTCTACTCCATTCGCAGCTGAAGATATCTACCTCGGCTCATTTGTTGCTGAAGATGTTTGCTTTCGTCAGATGCAGATCCAGGGGAACGATTACTCCTCCCAAGATCCGAATAACATTTGAAAATTTGTCTGTCCCGTAAAAATGAGCTTACATAATTCACCCTTCGCGACTCATCGTCCTGGAATTGCGCCACCTTGTTTCATTGCAATTTTTGTTCCTCTTGATGTCTACAAATAACCCTCTGAGTTTGTCGGTCCATTAACAGAACACCCTTTGTATAAGCTTCTTGAAATATTAATTACGTGTCTTGTATCTACACGTTTATACATTTGGATCATTTTTCTAATTAACAGTTCTTACCCGTTCATCAGTAATTTGGGGTCAAATGGCTAGGCATGAACCCTGTATATTTTCAAGTTCTGCGCTTGGTTTTGGAGTCGGGAACTGCGTTTTTGGTGCTATTCTTTCAGAAATTTTGCGGTTAATGCATTCGTGAGCGATTTTAGCAATTCTAATTGTACTTTGCCTTCGTATATCACGGCATTTTAGGGAAATTTGGAAATTTTCAGTTTTTGATATTTACTAAGTTGTATCTTTTCGAGATTTGAAGATACAGACTTGGTGCCAAAAGTTATTTGTAGCACATACACTCCTCTTTGAAGCAGCACTTGGTTCACACGAATCGAATCAGTCGTTTAGATATGATTCCGTTTATGGGGCACGTGTCGAATATCGTAAATTCGCTTTCCACGGTCGTAGTTCGTGGCGTCCAAGTGCCACGAGTGTTGGAATGTCTGTGGTATCGGCACAAATTTTCATTCTTCCTCATTAAAACGAGACCAAAAATGACGGTGCTAATTGTTTAATCTATTTTTAGCCGAGTTATATATTAAAGTATGGAATTACTTCGACAGAAACTGTTATGTATTTCAGTGTATGTAAATGTTATTGTGCAGCGCGCGCGTCGACGTTATGCTTTTCATGTACCTGCCGATAGGGCAATGCGCTCTTACGATGTTTTCTTAGTTTCCGTTCAACAATGTTTTAATCTGTCATTCGTTTAGTTTTATTAAATACATTGAGTTGAGTATCACAGCGTGTTCATTGGAAATTATATCTACAAGATCTCAGATTATAACAGTGGCGACGAAGGAAAAAATATGACTGATGAAAAACGTGCGCCGTGTTCTCGATTTCGGTTTTCCAGGAGTTTGATGCAACTTCGGAGGCTTCTCAAGATTATGTGGAAAGGTTCGAGTGTTTTGTTGAAATTTACGAATTACCAGCTGAAAAGAAGATAATCTTCTTTCTTTCTTGCGTTGGAGCGGCTACGTACGTAAAGCTCAAGACTTTAGAGTTTCCTAAAAGAAGGCCGATTGACTTGAAATTCGAAATCATGGTTGAAATGTTAGTCGCGTATCTACAACCAAAACCACTAAGAAGACATTTACCGAATATTTAACCTCTCTAAAATGTATTGCAGCTAATTGTGGTTTTGAAGGGGAAGCAAGATTGAGGGAAGAAATCAGAGATCAACTTATAAATGGTATACGCTCCGAAACAACCCAGAGCTATTTTTTGCGAACTGATAATTTAAATTATGATGTTGTAAAGGAGGCTATGGCAGATGAACAAGCTCAGCGCGGTGTTTCTCATCCAAAAAGTGAAATGAACGTTAGCGTGAATATAATAAACATCAGAAATCGGAAATTTAAGCAAGCGAATAAATATTTCAGTAGCGTGAAAAGACGTAAATGCGATTTTCTAGTAAATGCAAATGTGAATCCTAAACGTATTGAGGGGCGTAAAGTGATCTGTGCAAAGTGTAACAAACCTGGTCACATTGCTCCAAATTGCAGATTTATAAATCGTCATTTTACCTGTCATTTATCATATTACCTGTCACTTATGCTTCAAGAAGGGTCACATACAAGCTGCTTGTTTTCGGGCAAAGAATGCTTACACTAAAAACATTGATTTTGCGATGAAGGATTTCAAATGTGGGGCATCATTGAGTTCGGAAAGAATCGATGTAAATCATATTTTGAGTGCAGATTCGTCAGAGCCGCATCCTCCCGCTAAAATAATTCCAGTTAAAATTAGTGACAGGGTGCTACAAATGGAACTGGATACGGGTGCCACATTTTCATTGATCTCCTTGAAGACTTTTCGACAATAAAATATTCCTGAAACGCTTTTGGAACCAACAATATTTCATTGTTTGCTTATAACAATGAAAGTGCGTCTGTTCTAGGAAAATTAAGAAGTGGGCGTAGTGTCTTTCTCCCAGATATTTCGTGGCAATTTATGTATCGTCGATGGTGATTTTGATTCGATTTTTGGTAGAGACTGGCTGTATAGAGTGAAGCTGGATTGGAAAAACATCTGTCAAGGTAAGCGTGGTATGCTTTTTAATGTATCCGATGACAGATTGAAAATACAAGATTTGGTAAACAAGTATGACAATGTCTTCTCAGACGATCCGAGGAAGTCAAACTACGAGATTGAATTAGATTTACAACCAGGAGTTTCATCAATGTTTTGTAAATTTCGAACTGTGCCTTTCGCTCTAAGGCCACGCGTTGAAGCTGAATTGGACAGACTTGAAAGTTTGGGAATATCTAAAACCAATAACTCCGAGTGGGCTACACCGATTGTGCCAATTGTTAAGCCAAGCGGTCAAATTAGAATTTGTGGGGACTATAAAGTAACCCTGAATAGTTATTTACAAATTGATGAATTTCCTATTCCAAATATAGAAGATATTTTATCGCAATTTGGAAATTGTAAATATTTTGCTAAATTTGACGTGAAAGATGCATATATGCACATAAAGGTGTCTGGAAAAATCCACGAAACTGTTAACTATCAGTAACACTAAAGGGCTGTATAATGTGCATAGATTGATGTACGGTATCGCATGTGCACCTGCAAAGTGGAAAAAATCCATGGAGACTGTATTTCAGAGTATTGATGGATTGCAAGTATTTTATGATGACATCGTAATACCTTCTAGAGATTCGAGTACTCATGTACAACGTTTAGACAAATCTTTGTCGACGTGTTCTGAAAATGGTATAAAGCTGAATAGAACGAAATGTCAATTTCTCGAGCAACAAATCTCGGTTTCAAAATTGATGCATCCGGTTTGCACAAAACCGAAGACAAGCTGAGATCTCGATTGGATCTCATGATTCCTGATGTTCGACAACGCGTCGTTGGATCACAAGGGAATTCCATGTTAAATCACCAACATCGAATGAGGGAATTCCAGGTTGGGAATCCAGTCCTGACGCGAATCCATGGCAAGGATCTAAAGTGGTTATCAGCTACTGTGGAACATCGCCTTGGCAGAATCCTGTACAAGGTTCGTTCAATGGAGGGATCTGTTCATGTTCGTCATGCTAGTCAGCTACTACCAGCGCCATCGGCGACGAAGTTGGATATTCCAGTGCTTACGGACGTTTTTCCTGACTCGGTAGCAGTTACGAAAGAGAATTTTGAAGAATCATCTCCAGTTGAAGTTAGTGCGGAAAAACCGGATAGATATCAAAGTACATGGTGACAATTAGTGTCTCCAATTAAGGAGAGAGGTGTTATGTATTTTTCGTGTATGTAAATGTCATTGTGCAGCGCGCGTATCGACTTTATGCTTTTTATGTACCTGCCGATAGGGCAATGCGCTCGCTCCTTGCGATGTTTACTTAGTTTCCCTTCCACATCTTTTAATCTGCCATTCGTTTAGTTTTATTAAATACATTGAGTTGAGTATCACAGCGTGTTCATTGGAATTATATTTACAAGATCTCAGATATAACAGAAACTGTCTCTTATTTTGTAGCAATTACATTCCCCACCCGACCGTAGGCGGAGATGGACTTGGAAGTCTTTTAAAGATACATATTTTAAAGACGTTTTTGCGTTAACAAAATGCTCTGAATTTCTAGGTTCCTGCTAATTATAAAACAATATTAGAGCTCATCTCAGAAGGAACATCACAATTCAAAATTTATTTGGATTGATGGAAATTCCTCAGTTATAAAGAAAAATTTATTGTTATCAAATCACGCAGAAACTCTGCTCAATAATAACAGTAATGAGTTCATTTTATTGATGGTTGGTGAATAGATGAACCATTCCCGCTATCCAGATCCAGTTGGTAAGCGGCGAAATTTAGTTCTCAAGCTGATACGGGTTCTTCGAACGGAGGGAAGAGGATCAATAGTAACGGGGGATTTCCCCTCCCGATTATGCCAATAAGAAAAAAAATTATGGAAGGGGGTGATATACGGTCGCCCCTACCGCCCATCTCCTGTGATGCACCGACAAGTTGAAGTGAATGAAGGAAACTTCGAAGTTCTGAAATAGTGTTGTTCTAATAATGAATGCCGTTGATGTTTATGCATTCACTCATTGCACAATGCGGTCGACATCGAAAAGCTGTCTCACGTACGCATTTTACATCGCTTAGGAAATTTCGCGCGTATTCGAAATTTTTTATTCCGCCCGTCCAATTCCTTCGCAAATTCTCAACTGTATTATATGTACTTCAAACCTTTACCATGGATTATCCACCGAAAATTAAGCATCGAATTACAAGAGCCGAAAGAATAACAGTTCCTTCCCTATTCCGGTATAAACGCTGGACACTGTACATATACAACAAGAAATTACGTCGTAAATTCTAGAAAAAATGGTGGATGAAGAGTTTAACACGGAAAAATATGTCAGAGAAAATGAGTATATGCCGTTTTAAAAAGTTTCGGTAAAGAACAACATTTTCTCTGTTCAAGTTTTCCTATTGCGGTTAAAATGACCACTGCCGTCGGACGATGTAGTCTGAGATTCTGATCGTTCTAGTGCAGTCAGTGGTTCTTAAAATTAAATTTTCTGGCCTTTTCCTGTGTCCTATTCACAACAGTATCAAATCTAAGCGCCGCATCCTAATAACATTAAGTAAAATGTGACGAGGTATAATGTAAGTAAACCACGAAATATTTGGGTGTTTAATGGTGTTTTTTCGCAATCGAAATGAAGAAAACAAGTACGAATGCTAATCAAAAATGAAACTGCCGTTGCTAGTTGATATGGGAAGTATCGAGCACTGAACTCTTGATCGGAAAGACATTTTGCAAAGCGAATTTTTCATGCGACACATTTCTACAAGTGAAAGTTGAAAGATAAAGTTAGAAAATGTACAATTTCGTGTTTTTTAAGAATCGAAAAATTCAATTTTTATCATTTCAATTTTCCTGAATAATCAGTTAATTGTGTGTTTTCTGTCTCGCACTCAAGGTTACGAACCACTGTTCTAGTGCAAAGCCGCTTGAAAGTCAGTCGTAAACCTGGCATGGTTTAAACTGTTGTCACAATTTTTGGATAAGAGATCAATATAGATTGGTTAAAAACCTGAATTTTACCAATCCGTGTCGATCACTTATCAAAAACTTGCGATTATCGTTTAAACCTTGTCGGTGAATACTTTTAATACTCTAATAATAAAAATTTATTAGAGGAAAATTTAGTCTAAGAATAAAAATATTGTTCATAATTTAAGACAAATTTGATGTCTAACTTAATTGCAGGGACATATAAAATCATTTAAACTGTATACTTAGATGTGTATGATTATGAAAATCATAAAATCGTCAAACCTCTGTCACCTCATTCGTACGAATTATTCCCGGGTTCTTCGCCGGGGACTTGAGGATGGGTAAAAACTCACAGGAACAAGGAATTGAGAACAAGGAAATGTCTTTATTTACAGGAACTAGATGTCGTGCTAAAACTAGAGCAGCCTTCCAAACGCACGCCTTCGAATTCTCCTGTCAGAGTCTATAGAGAATCTCGTTCTTCTATTCGAACAGTCGCATGCCACGCGTACCTTACATGTTTTACACAAGATTCTTCAAATTCCTACCCTTCGTAACAATATTAATGTAGTAATATAATGTCAGATTTATTTTATTTTTCATTGATAAATGATTACACAAATTGATAACGCTTGGAACGCCTTGCAAAGTAAAATATTGCTCATTTTAGCACGGAATGTTATTATTTAACTAGGCCTGATAGTCGAGAGTTTACTGTGCATACTAAAACTTCAGCATGAAGACAGAGCAAAGTTTTATGATATTAGTGTGTGGACCAATTTGACTCTGAAACCTCCCCACGTACAGTCTAAATCTCTTTATTGTGTCTACGCGAAATGGAGCAGATTGATTCCTGTTCTCCAATCCATTGTTTCCTTTTTCGTCTCTTCTAAAGATGAGCTTAGATAGATTCGCGCCTAAACGTGCTTCAGTTCGTCAGAAATTTCGTAATGGTGCATGTACGCCTAAGGAAAAGAAGCCACTGCATATCCTGCTTTTTTCGTCCGATGTTTCACCAAAACTATCACATCAGTTTAGAAATGAAGCAAAATACAGTCGAATCCCGTTATAACTAGGGTGACCATACGTCCCGTATTTCCCGGGACAGTCCCGGTATTTTCTGTTTTTTTGGCTGTCCCGACTTTTTAGCAAAAGTGTCCCGGTTTTTCCCGTATTTTGCATGTAGCCTACTTGAATTTTTATTCTTTATTGAAGTCAAAGATTGAAATTATTTTCAACTTATAAATTATATTATGATAACTACAACTATAAATGAGTATATGAATCTCCCATATTTGTCTTAGTGAAAATTTTTTTTCGGGAAATTCATCCACTGCAATTAGCAGTAATGCTGCATTTCCCGCCATTGTGATTTCTCCGTTATTTTACAATATTTGGCGACTTTGTTCGGTTTTGGCGTCATTTTTGGCGATAATAGGCGATTTTTGGAATCCCAATGTCCCGTATTTCTGTCTAGGAAATATGGTCAGCCTAGTTATAACGAATGCCAAGAGACCGGAGGAATCACTTCGTTAAAACGAAATTTCAGGAGTTATAAAGGAATTTCAGGTTACATAGCATTTTTCCTAAGTAAACTTATTTGGGAGATTAGAAAAGTGTTCGTTGAAACGAGATTTTCGCTATAACGGTATTCGTTAAAACGGGATTTGACTAGTTATTTATTATTTTTATAATTTCACATTCAAGGACAACAAATGATAGATCTGAATTCTAGCACGATGTTCCATGATGCTTTTTGTTTATTCCGGCAACAAAATTAGTTTGTTTTAATATTATTTAACAAATATGGTGCATTCGAAGTCCGTGAGCTTAAAGTATGGGCTCGTTCGCTAAAAAGAAATCAATTTCTCAACGAAATAAAAAAAATGAATAAAAACACCAGAGGTCCATTATTCCCTGTGTGCCTCATCAGAAAATTAAATTTTTTCGCCGCCAATGCAGAAAGCATCATATGAATATGGTCGCGTGATGCTGTTGTCGCGTCTTCCCGTGTTCCGTTGAAGCTGAGAAATGGTCTCTTCTTCCTGTCATTAAGGTATTTGATGCTTTTTCAATGTGTGATTGTGTTAAGGTTAAATATTCTTTAGTAATCTCGTGCTTCTGTTATTTTGGTGGGTGGCTAGTCTGAACAAAAACCGCGCGCAACGTGATTTGCCCAGAGCGACACGCCGTCCACTCACCAATAAGAAAAACAGTGTGACTGTTTTCCTACAAAGCGCAATACGGCTCACGACAACGCTTTACGTCGGACGTGCTTTGCAATTTTTTTTTTACTCTAACATCGCCAGCTAGTTTAATTATTTTGTAAACGTATATGAGACGTTGCATTTTTCATCTTGCGACTTTTTTTAGAATAAGATTCGGTATTTTTCTTGTCCGAGCTCATGGATCCCACTTTTGGATACTTGAAAAAGCGAGTATCTGGGACCCCAGCTGCATATAAGCGGGTCGCATACTGATGAAATCAAAATTTGAAAAAAAGAAAATTCTTACAACAAAATGCAAAATTTTAAATTAAGGTTACCGGCACTAGTTGAGCCTATGGTCGTAGTGTGCCATTCCGGGGCAGACTTTCCTTTTTTTGGGGGGGGGGGGGGCTTTTCTTGAAAGGGTTATTATGCAAAATAATTGTAGATTTTTGGGCCCGCTATTCGCCTCGGGGGCCCTACTTGAGGCCCCAGCTGAATACTATTTTTAATATTGAGTGCCACTTTTTTTTTAAGACCAATTTGTTAAAAATGAGTTTTTATTATCCATTTTTATTCCTTTTTAAATTCATTGAAACAATGAATTGCAAATTATTTTCGGAGCAACTAAAATATTAAATTATTGATAATTTATAATTAAAAGAATTAACTGCCTTGCTGCGTATTGTAGTTCTATATTTTAAACTATAGGTTTCTCCTCAGTATTAAAAAATATCAGAACACGATTTTCTATGAATGAGCACTTACCTGTTAATGGAAGTGAATACTTCAATATTTAAAATATATATACGTCTATATTAAAGATCTTTCATCAATTTATCTGTTTCATATTTAGCTTCCAACAAATAATTTCACCTGATAACTTTCATTTTGACAATATATTTCATTTGAGTTGATTAGAAGATGAATGATTGGTTGAAATTGATTAATAGAAACATGAATTAAATAACAACTTGCACATATGATTTGTCATTCAAAAACATTTTATTTCAAACATATGTTCATAGAGAGTTATCATAATCACAATTTATTGGTTGTACTTTTCTTAGAAATCGCATCTTTCAAGAATATAATTTTTTAAGATTCATAAATTTTCATCTGCATCTTCAAATGTTGATTTACCTGAAATTAAAAAGAGGAAGAAAAAAACACTTTTATTATGCTTATCAATCTTTAAATGTACTGTATATTTTATTTCAAATTATAACAATCTTTAGTTGCATAAGTAGAGATAATTCGTGCACAATAGCACTTTGTCGACTCGCCACCATTTTATCACAGTAGGATCCAAAATACATCAACTGTGTTTTACAAGGGAGGCCTGGCATTGTACACAGATGCACTTGTTCATGTCTAGATGTATTTACCTAGGGCTTCACAAATCTTAGGAGCCACCATAGCAAAAAAGAAAATCATACTGACACCTAAAATTTTCTATGCAGATCACAAAATATTTGGAGTTTATGTCTGCATCTTCCAATATGTGAAGATCATCACTAAGTGCTGAAAAAGTTGAATATAATTTTTTTTTACTTTGGATTATTTCTCCTAAAAATATGCTTGGCTGTGGAGAAATTTGGCCGGCGCCAAAAATGTTTTTCAATTTTTCGAGCCATGTTTCTACCCTAAAATTTTCGTCAGACAGATGAAGTGAAAAAACCTATTGGCACGCAGCTTACTTAATATTTTCACTCCTTTCAGCTTCGCTCTAGAACACATCCGTAGCAACCTCTTGTAGATCGGAGAACACCTATTTAAATTAACATACAAATTTTGCAGTGTTGTATGGTCTCGCTAGTTAAAAAGTATAATATTATTTGTCGTCAACTATATTAATTGTTTTAATATTTCCATTCACAAAATTTGCTAATCAGTAAATATGATAATAACATTTTCAAAGAATTAATATTGCTTTTCAGTCCATTTCCTCTGGAATTCCCGTATTATTCAGGGTTTTTTGTAATTTTAATCTTTTTTTTTGGTAAAACTGGCCTGTTCTCTTCTCCACCCCCCCCCCCCTCCCTGCATTTGTCGTCATTGGAAGTTTCAGCAATATCGTGTAAAATTTTACTTGTCTTTGGCTTAATTTTTTTTTTAAAAAACGCAGAATTTCTCCCACATTTAAGATCCAAGTTTTTGCAGGAATTTTTCCTGGAGAAGCATGTTCAGCCTAGCTTTTCCGAAGATGAAAATGGGGGAACCTAAAAAATAAAATTAGTGGAAAAAATGAATCGTTTTTCTTCTGGTTTTGTGGGCACAGGAGAGTTTTATGATGGGAAAACGCTCTATTTTCCAAAAGTTCACAGAACGAAGAGAAAATGGCACAAGTTGCTGTAGAAAGGCAGAAATGTTATAATCGGCAAGGCTTTCAGTAAAAAAGATGTCACCGAATTTTTTCTTTTCGGTTGGAATCGACATTGAACCGCTCCCACTTTCTGCGTCTGTTATGATTGAAGTTATAATAAATTTTATGTAATTCATTGTTCATCATTTGTGATGCATTTTGGAATGCTAAACTGTGCATAAAGAGTAGAGTATGCATTTCTTTTTTCTCAGCTGGTGAAGGGGAATTCATGAAAACGAACGGAAGTCTGCCCCTCATTTGGTCCCTTCCGACATTCCTTAGATGCACGAAGTCTACTTTATTCTGAAGAGGTAGGGTAGTATAAGTTCCTGGAAACTTTCCGTGATGTAAGGCCCATTCACACTGCACTGATTGGATGAAAGTCGCACTCTGGGAGCATTGTCTTGGGGGTTTCTCTCCATGGAATTCTTGAAGAATAAAAATTAATTCTTGAACAGGACTACCATGTCCTTGATTATGTGGCGAGTGTATGTACGAAAAGCAAAAAGGTAGTGAGAAAATATTGGGTATCATTACAATTTTTTGTTTTCTTTTTTCACATGCGGTTGAATCCCGTTATAGCAGGGTTCGCACATCCTTACAAACTCCTTAAAAACTCCTAACTTTTCATTTCCCTCTGGAAGGGCCCTTATAACTCCTTACTTTTTGCAGCCACGCCTGAAAAGGCCCTTTTTTTTTTCTCTGAAGGGATGATCTTTCTTAGGCTGCCGGCACACTACGGTTCGGCTGGTGCGGTTGATCTTATCAGCAACCGTGGAATTTCGCTTGAAACACACACTGCTGTTAGCAACCGGGGTTTTTTTTATTTTTTAATGTCACGTGGCATCTCGGGATTGGCTGAATTATTTTCGCCAAGCTGAAGTTGGCTCCAGTTAGCATGCAAATTCGTGATCGTAAGCTGCATTGCAGTAAAACCCCCTCTTAACGGATACTTCCTCTTTTACGGACAAATAATAATTTACAGTTGTATAATATATAAAAGTATGAATTTCAAACCTCTTTTTAACGGTCACCCATTTTACATGGATTTAATTTTTTTGTCCTGTCCGTGTTCACAAAAAGGAGGGGTTTTACTGTATATACTAATAAAAATATTCATGTCATGGAATTTAATTTTCTGTAACAATATTTGCCGTTTGAAATTAATTCAAAGTTGAAGAAAGACAACCAACAAGTTGACCCATTTTTGATGCTTTTACGATTCGTGACCAAATCGCACAAAATTTTTTTATATATCATGACTGCATAGCTGCCAAGTCTCCCGAATTTTATCTTCATCGCTCGATCTCCCGAAAAGTTCTTAAATCTCCCGAATTTTTACGAAAATCACAAAAATCCCTAATTGTCCCTAAAAATTCCCTACTTCATTAAAAAAATCCCCGCTTATGAAAACAATCCCTAAGGAATTTCTTGTGGGGCATGAAGCCTCTTTTTTTTTTCCTTTCGAAATGACGTCACACGTCGTAAATGGGGAAATTCCCTTTTTAAGGAAGTTTTACAAACCCTCTGATGGTAACAAGAAAGTTGTTTGTCTTATCGTGCAGGGAAATGGCTTAGCAGCCAATAGTCCTGGATAATAATTGAAGATTATGGTGATGCACATGTGGTCAAAATTTCTTTTGTTGAAGTTACGTACGTGCGATATAACAAAGCATGAATAATGATAAGCAAAAACATATTTAATCAATTTTAAAGATACTTATTCCGATGAATTTCCTTTCATCAAACGTTCCAGAAGAGGGCCGACTTTTCCTTTTTGTACAAGTTGTGTTACGGACATAAACATCGGTCATGGAAAGACTGCCATCATCACTCGTGAAATGAAAAAAAAAACCATCAAGAAAGTGTCACAAAAAGTCAGTGCTCTTCAAAAATTGACGGTGTTTTCCTTCATCTTCCGATGATTTCGGGGTCATTCGCGCAGAATGTTTTTTCACAGCGTTTCTGATTGAACACAATATTTATTTTTACATCATTGAAGTTTTGGCCTCCAATTTCACTTGTTTTTTGCGTAGGAATTTTATTCCCAAGGGTTTAACTTCCATGTGTGTAAAATCCCTATTTTAATTTGACTTCAGTTTTTGAGTAGGGATTTTATTCCCTACGCTTTAACTTTTATGTTTGGAAAATCCCTATTTTATTTGGAAAAGTCCCTATAGGGAGTGGTTTTAGCATAAAATACGGGTTTGCGCGAAAATCTCCCGAATTTTCATTTTCAAAAGTTGGCAGCTATGTGACTGGAATCATCAGTTATTTAAATAACATATATTATAAAAAAACTATTTAAATAACATATTTTTGTCATATAAAGCTGGTCTTTTTTTTCAACCGCGCTTATGATTTTTTCGGAATAACTATCGCTAGCCATTAACGAATCAGAATCTGCTGAAGACATGGTGGCACAAAAAAATATTGCGTTGACACAGCTGACTAATGGAACTGGTAAATAAGAAATGAGATGGATAAAATATGATTAGTAATGTACTGCAACACTGTGCAAGCGCCCTCACGCGTTCCAATAATAATCGTAGCTGCGGCTTCAGATTGGCTTACTGATACCAAAACCTGTCTGAAGTGGACACCTCTACGGTTCCATTACAATTAAATTAAGCCGTTCGGTATTGCCGACATTCTGTGTTGTAGGATTATGACGGTGCCTTTCAAAGTTGCCCCATGTAGGAGATGTCCGAGTTGACAGATTCCACGAAATTTGTTTTATGTTTCGCGAAGTCCCTTTTTTTAAAAGACCATTCGTTTTCCCAAGGGCGTGCATGGAAGGCTAGTCAATTGGGCTTAAATGGAAGTACAGTATCTAAATTTTATTACTTTTCCCAACAGGTCTATTGCCCTTAAAATAGATAATGGTTTTTCTTATAATTCTCAGAAATCCGGATGAAGGCAAACAAACTGAAAAACGGTTACCGACTGGTATACCCGTTTGGAAGACCTTGGCAGGGGTTCTTGGAACTTTAGCCACTTGCTGCTTCTTCGGCCTGCTCGTAAGAATAGCAAGAGCCATTCCAAAGCACTGCAGGGGTTCACGGCAATGGAAAGTCGCCGTGACCTCCTTCCGAGCGATAATGCTGAACATTCCCAGAAAAAGCGACCCACACCTCGATAACTTCTGTTTTGGGTTTGGGGTGTACATCAGAAAGAAGGGGGGGGGAGGAAGGGACTACTTTGCGAACTCAGCAAAGCTGTTCATGGGACCAAGGCCAAGCGGGTTTCTTTCTTATTTTCGTATCTTTTGATGTTTCTCGGAAAAAGAGAAGAAAGAATATTTGTGCCATTCTATTTCTATTCTAAAAATATTTTAACAGTACAAATGAAAAAAAAAAAGACTGGCGACATTTTTCTGGTGGCAGACTCTATATCACCACTCCCACCATTTCTTAACTACATAAGCCCTAGGTTGAAGCCATTCGCTTATTTTTAGTAGGATTTTAAATGCGAGGTAAACATATATATATATATATATATATTCGTCCATTTCTATTTTTCTTTACTCTACTGGCGTAAGCAAGTCGTGTTTTTTCTTCAGAGATTTTCTTTGATTTCCTCTCGTTCGTGACCGCACTTGGAAATGCCTAAAACGAAAGGATGCAGAAGCAATTTGTTAAGGAAATGGATTTCCGAAAATCCTAAAGATATGACGACAGATGGACAAATAATATATTGCAGGCTATGTGAAAAAAATATTGCTTGCGAAAAGAAATTCCAAGTTGACCAGCACGTGAAAACGAGTGGACATACTGCTAGGAAAGGGAAGAGTGAACAACATTCTATGCAGGCACTGTTGACCACTGTTTCAACTTCGCAGTGTGAAGGGAAAAACGAATTTTCAATGGATTTATGCAATGCTCTGGTAGGAAGCAATATTCCTTTCTACAAACTAAACAATGTAAATTTTAGAAATTTTCTAAAAAAGTACTGTAAAAATCAGAATGTCCCAGATGAATCAACCGTTCGGAAAAATTATTTGGAGATTGTTTTTCTAATCACTACGAGTTTCCTGGACCTCTTGATCATACACAATCATATTTGGATAAGTGTAGATGAAACCACTGATGCTTGTGGTCGCTATGTGGCGCATTTGATATGCGGAAAAATGGATTTTAAAGGGCCATCTCGACCACATTTGCTCGCATGCAAGACTCTTGAAAAAGTGGATCATTCTGGAATCGCCAGATTTATAAATGATTCTTCGCGCATTTTATGGCCGAAAAGTGATTCCTCCTGTGAAAACATCCTTGCTTTCATCAGTGATGCTGCCCCGTACATGGTGAAAGCTGGAAAAGCACTCTAAGTGTTTTACCCTAACCTTGTGCACGTGACTTGCTTAGCTCATGGGTTGCATCGCATTGCAGAAAAAGTTAGTGAGCTGAATGTGTCCGTGAACAAAGTCATTTCATCCGTGAAAAAAATATTTGTGAAAGCTCCATTGCGATCAAAAGTGTAAAAAGAAGCATGTTCAAACATCCCCCCGCCACCCGAGCCTATTTTGACTAGATGGGAAACGTGGGTGGAAGCAGCATTATTTTATTCTGAAAATTTTGATAATGTGAAAAGTGGGGTTGACTCTCTCGATAATGATTCGTCTGCCATAATTGCCGCAAAAGCGGTTTTTTCCAGTGAAACGCTGAGAAGAGATTTTGTCTCTAATTGTAACACATTTGTTTTGGTTGCCGAGCAGCATAACTAAATTAGAAACCCGGGTCTTTCACTAAATGAAGCCATACAGGAAGTAAGGGAAGCTCAAAAACGCGTTTTAGACATTCCGGATTCTATGGGAGAGTTCATAAAACAAAAATTGGAGATGGTGTTGGAGAAAAACTGTGGTTTTCGGACATAACAGACAATTAAAAGTTATTTGTGTGGGGAAGATCTCCAATTACCATCTGAAATTCAAGAATCAAAAGCCAAATTTTATAAATATTGCACCGTAAGCTTTTCTGCGTATAAGATTCTACTGCAGGATAAGAGACAGAGCATAACTATGCAGAACATTGAAAAGCACATCGTTATATATTGCATTTTACAGGAATTCTGCTACTTGACGAAGTAAGTTAATATTTTTGTGTAAGAATATTTTTAATTATTTCTTAATGACATGCAGTAAATCATATGGGGTTTTTCGAAAAATAATTTTTTTTGCGCGCGGAATTAGCATATTTTTTCTTTTTTTTTCTTTTTTAAATATGTGTTTTGGATTTTTATTGCATGGTTATTCTTTTAAATTGTAGGTACAATCAATGTAGCCAATTTTACTGCGTATTTTTCCATTTTCAATATCATATTTCGGTTTTTTAATGCATATTTTCTCTATTTTTAATGCATATTTTCTCTATTTTTAATGCATATTTCAACGTTTTTAAGGCATATTTGCATATTTTTAGTGCATATAATCCGGGCTCTAATAATAACCAACAGTATCATCTCATCCCCCCACCCCTAAAGGTCACTAAGCAATAGGCTTTCGTATAGACCACCTCGTTTGAATCAAGCCTGTTAGAATTTTTGAACTTACTTTTTTTGCTTATACATTGTATCGTATATACCGTTTTCCAAGTATGTAAATTCAGTTTTTATTGTTGGAATATCTTGTTTTCTCTCAGGTTGTACATTTTTCATATTTCTATTTTTATTCATTTTTTGCATGTAATAGCCGATATAATTTTCATCCCACAATCATGTTTTTATTAAATCTAGAGAGCTAATTTTTACCAAAGCCAGAGGTTTTTTTGCCCTGACCGTTAGTATTCGAAAGGGAGTCCTGGTTTCCTACATCTGATCGAGGATGCTATATATTTTTAATCTTGATCTCTTATTTAATCTAAGAATGTTGTTTTGTTATTGATTTTGTCATTTATTTTTTATCGTTGGCAATTTTTTTCCTTTGGCAAGAAACACTTTCTTTTGGCGACTTGAAAATTAAATAAAATTCAAGGATGAAATTTAAAATTAGACGGAAAGGGTAAAAGAGCGAGCACGAGGAAAATGTGAAATGGGAAAGAATGGTAGTGTGAACGAGTGAAAAGAAAAGAAAAATTCCTTGTTGTAGTTCGCCCCCTCTGCCGCTAGTGGCGCTATTTCGCTACCGGTTTTTCCATAGGGGTCATTCAAGTATTACGTAAGCAAATTTTTAGCCATTTTTGACCCCCCCCCCCCCCCTTGTCGGCAAAACTATGACCCCCTCCTCAGCAAAATTTCATCAGCTCTGAATCCTAGCACATATTGGTGGGATCAGAGACGTACACATGGGGGAGGGGGCATAGGGGCTCGTGCCCCCTCTCACGATCACAAATTTATTTTTTTTAAATTTAAATTTCAGAAGAAAATACCTTCTTATATGTTATTATAATCAATTCCTGTTAATTTCAATGTTATTTGAAGGCTATGAACTCAAAATTTATCTTTAATAAATTCATTGCGACCCACCCTCCAAGCCATGTAACGATAAATCGCCTGAAGGCCTTTGGCCCGCGGACCAAATATGACCCTGGGGGTTATCTGATACGACTTACCCTCCTCAAACCTGATTTTGTAAAAAATGAACAAAGCGGCACATCTACAGATCGCTTAGGTGTCCCGTGGTACAATTCCAGAATATTTAAGCGGCCCGTGGCACATTTTCAGATCACTTGAATGACCCGGGACACAGTTCCGGAACACTTAAGCGATCTGTGACACATTTAGAAATCCCTTGAGTGACATGTGACGTAGTTTTAGAACACTTAAGTGGCCCCCAGTGTGGTTCTACATCACTCATGTTACCCGTGGCACATTCTCAAATTATTTAAGTGATCCGCGGCATATAATTACGGATCACTTGAGTGATGTGTCCAGAGCACTTAAGCGGCCCGGACACATTTCCAGATCAGTTGGATCCGCGAAAAATTTAGAACTCACTAAAGTGGCTCTGTAGGGCACTTATAAATAGGGGGAAATGTCACTTCAAGTGCCCACAAACTATCGAAAATTTTTTCTTGTTTTTGGTGCACCGAGTAAGATGCCATTAAAAATATTTCGTATTTTCATAAAGGGTGGTGAATTACGTAAGCATTATCCAACCCCCCCCCCCCCCTTGTCATCAAAAGTCAGCAAATTGGAATTTTAATAATCGCCTAACTGAAGCGGGGCTTATACGCCACAGTGGCTCGTAACCAATATCATTTCAAGACCACTAGTTTACATTTTTCTTTTTTTTTTCCAGCATCGACAAGAAATTCGCTAAAGTCTTCAAAAAATACGCAATTCTTGAAGATGATGATAATACTCTGATGGAATGCAGGATTTTAGAACGGTGGCTGCGGGATGCGGAACTGGAAATACAGATATCTTCCATCGAAGTGGAAATATCTTGGGTTCACACCCACTAGTAAGTCGATCTCAATGTCTGGAATTTGGAAAAGGTGGAACTTAAGATTTGTTTTGAAACTCGAAAATGTAGTTGCCTCTTTAATCTCAATGGGAAGGGTATTAAATTTCTGAATGAGAAAACTGAAATGTTTTTTGAGTATAGTTTTATGAACCAGAGGTAGTGAATATGTGGAATTAAGGCGAGCAGATGTGCGGGCTGAGTTTGAGATTAAAGTAAATTGATTCTTCTTAATTATCATTACTGATCTATAAAAATATAAGTAACGTAGAGGTAGGATCTGGAGTTGATGGAAGAGTTCGTTAGTTGGAGTGTTATAATCAGATGTCAATAGCCTGATAATTTTTTTTTGTAGAGACAAAATAGGAGTAACATTAGATACATAATCGCTTCCCCAGACTGAGAGACCATACAGTAAATGAGAATGAAACATTGAGTAATAGTGGGTTAGCAGAAACGTTTTACTCACGATAGGTTTGAGATGATAAAACTGGTATAACACAAAACGCAATTTAGCTTTTAAATTATTAATCTGAGAAAGCCATTTTAGATTCTGGTCAACATGAATACCAAGGTATTTTATCGTAGTAGTTTGTTCAAGACGTTGGCAATTACATGAATTATAATTAATACAATTTGGTTCATGGAGTATTATGTTATGTTCAAGAGGTGGAATATTACGTAAAGAGAAATTAATAAATTTACTTTTTAGAAATGTTTAACTTAAGATTATTATTAATAAACCAGTTTTGAATTGAATCACTAATAATTGTTGTGATAAGTGGTTGATAATCTGTTCTAGAGTAGAGAATGACGGTATCGTCGGCAAATGTAATGATTTCACCATTTATTTTAAGATTACATAAGTCATTAATAAAAATAATGAATAATAACGGTCCTAATACAGATCCTTCGTGGGACTGCACAGATAATATTCATAAAATTACTGAAATGAGCATTACGTTTTACTCTTTGAGTTCTGTTAGCAAGATATGAGTGGAGAATGTTAAAACCGTCGCCTCTGATACCATAAGAATGTAATTTAGAGAGCAGAACTCTCTCTGTGATTGATACTATCAAATGCTTTTCTAATATCTAAGAAAATGCCTATAGTTTTTCGAGATAAATCAATATTTTTATACACATATTCAGTAAAGTTTAAAAGTGCAGATTCAGTGTTTCTTTCTGATGTAAATCCATTCTGATTAGAAAAAAAGAATTCACTGTGGTTTAAGAAAGAGTAAATCCTAGTTTTGAGAATCGCATCTCAAAAACTTTAGAGGTGGAGGGTAAAGTAGAAACAGGTCTATAATTGTTCAAATCAATAGAATTTCCATTTTTGTAAATAGGAATTGCTATTGCAGATTTTAAAGATTTGGGAAAAATTCCCCCTTTTCAATACAATTATTAATTAGAGTTGCCAAAATTTAAAGAATATTGATAGGAAAACTTTTGAGAATATTTGTAGTTATACCGTCAAAACAGGAAGCAGAATTTGTAAGTGAATTAATGATTTCGTACTGATCAGTAGGCATCATAAAGATAGATTTGTGATTAGTGTGTATATATTGTTTAAAATTATCATTTTGTGCCCGTCTATGTTCTGAAATATTCACGAAATGGGTATTAAAGTTATTAGCTAGTAATTGGGACTTTGTTTCTGAGGGCATTATTTTATTTATGTTCTCTGATCTAAGTATTTTATTAATGAATTTCCAGCGTCTAGCTGATGTATTGCAGTTAGACAATTTAGTAGTGTAAAAAAATTTTTTGTTAATTTTATTTGACTTTTGAGAAATGATGTTATATTTTTGTAAGATTGTTGAATTAATAAATCATATTGATACTTTCTAGATTTCAAGTAAACTTTTTGTTTGATCTTGGCCAAATTGACCAATGCAAGTGTAATCCAAGGCTTGTTATGTTTTTTGTTATTTTCTATATGAAGGTATTTTGTATAATTATTAATTACAGTTTCGAGTTTAAAGATAAATTGATCAAAATTCAGCCCTGGGGTATTTTTCGTAATTGCAAAACTGTAATTTTGAAGATATGATGAAATTCTGGTGAGATCAATTAAAAAAAAAAATTTTTACCATTAGCAGGTTTAGGGTTAGACAAAAAAAAAACTTTAACTTACAAGAGATTGGATAGTGATCAGTTAGGGTAGTGGTGAATATAGCTGAGGAGATTTCATCGGTTTTAATTGAACAGCGAATAAATATGTGATCAATGCACGAATATGAATGTGGCCTTGTAACATTGGAAATTAAAGGAATGAAGCCGTGACTAGAGAGCATATCCAAGTAATCAGATTGAATACTGCATATAGTATTTAAGAATATCAATATTAATATCTCTCCTACGATAACTACATCTCTGTGTTTAATATTTTTTAAAATGGAATCTAGTTCTTCGATACATTGATTGGGAGCAAATGAGTGGGATCTATACAGATTTAATATAGTGAGTTTTAATGTTTGTTCTTGGATTACAATCAATTCACCAGTAAGCATTGAAAAACCATCAAGTTCTAAAAATTTAAGAGATTTGTGAGTGTAAACAAAAATTCCCCCGGAGTTGTACTTTATATACAAATACAACGCCACAACAGGCAAAATGCCCAACGAAGTGGCTGAGAAAAAGATGCCCATAAAAATTCTCTACAATTTTTCTACATAACTTATACTTCTTGTATATACATCTTCTACATAACGTGTACTTCTCTACTAAACTACTAAATTTCTCTACAGCGAGTGAATAAATTATAGTCAGTGTATAAAGATTAATTTCATCCCCATAGACCCAAACCTCTGATAGCACCAAAATATGAATGTATTTCAATGATTGATTCAATAAAACAAGAAGTTGGTCAAAATTCGCCCTAACACTTTGTATGTTAAAATGAACTATATTTATCAAGAAAAATTTGTCATTGGAATCATTATGAATGAGCAAAAAATTATTAAATTCCTCCAGGGTGCTGATATCATGATATTTCAAATTAGCGCACATTCCAAAGGAATTTAAATTTATAAAAATAACTATCCATTAGCGCCCGGAAGGAAATTTGACAAGATTCCAATTCAAATAGAGTATAGATGTAGAAAAACTTTTTTGTAAACATGGGCAGAGAGAGAGAAGTGCGTGAGAGAGGGTGATTTTGGAAACTTTAAAGTTTTTGAACAAATTAAAATATCAATTGTGTTGCATTGAAGACGTAAACAGGAATTATATGAGCAGTGAAACAATATATCTATAATTTCATCAGCAATGTTTTGGACAAAGAAACATGAACAAAATCGGAGTGCATCCAGTGTGTACATTCTTATACTAGGGGTTTTATAAATGTTAATTAATGCAATTTAGATCATCGAGATGACTAATTTTGTATACCCTAGAGTCCTCCGATTGTCTCAAATATATTTTTCCGTTTCTTGTCCAACAAAACTTAAAATCATTATCAGTTTTAAATTTCTTTGCAAAATAGAATACCTGTTTAACAAATGGTGCCAAGTGCTCGTTGAAATAAATTGTGTTGGGTCTGAGTCGATTGTTTATCTCAGATGCACAAATCTTAGATTTACGGGCGATGTTATAGAAGATGTCACTGGATTTTTTGGTCTTGAACTGCATGATGATAGGCTTGATCTACCTTTTCTTGATGTTGGAACACGATGGATTATGTTAACGTCGGGTCCTAAGTCAATAATATCAAGTTTTTGCAGGATCGTTGACTTGACTTCATCCAAATTCTCATTTTCAATTTTCGGAAGGCCGGTAATTTCAATGTTTGATCGTCTCGAGTATTGTTGGAGATCGGCAATATCAATTAGAAGGTTTTTCAATTGAGATTTTAAAGCTGCGTTCTCCACTTCTCTCATTTTGTTGTTGTAATCTTGTACTTCTGATCGCTGATTTTCAACTATTGCTTTCAGTGAAGTTAGTTCCTGGGATTGAGTTGAAAATTGATGTGTCATGAGACCAGTCTGCCATTTAACAGATTTTCATTCTCTCGTTCTGCTTCCAAGTTTTCTATTATTCATTTTCTACTATTCATTCTCTTGATGTGCCATTTCTTTTTACACCATTCACCGGCATGTTTAGTGTTCAATAGAAAATGGTTTCCAGTTATGCATTAATTAAAATTACTTTGTCTTGGTCATGGTTGGTTATTTGATGTCAGATTCCAGCAAAGCTTATTTAGGCAGACGTCAACAAAAATTAACAAAACTTTTCTTTGTGTATGTGGTAGACACTCTGATAAAATGAAAATAATAAGGTAACAAGCTATCATCTCTCACAGCTTGAAAAATTAGCAGAAACATTTTTCATTCCCATTTTTCCTTTGGAAGATAGATGGCAACACTTGAACACATAACAAGTGCAACAATTAATATGAATTATCTTTTCGTTCCTTTGAAACCTATCACGACCATGGTCTAGACAAAGTAATTTTAATTAATGCACAACTGGATACCATTTTCCATTGAACACTAAAGCCGGGTTTTCCTAGGAGCAGGTTACCTGTAACGTAAAAACGCTGATTGGTTAAAAAAAAGTGAATTTCAGGTTTTTAACCAGTCAGCGATTTCACGCTGCACACACGCACCGTAGACAATTTTTTCCTAGGAAAACCGGGCTTAAACATGCCGGTGAATGGCGTAAAAGAGAAATGGCATATCAAGAGAATGAATAGTAGAAAATGAATAATAGAAAACTTGGAAGCAGAATGAGACGGAATATCTGTTAAAGGTGCTGGAAAATGAAATACACGGAGCAATCACAAATGAGTTAAAAATAGGGAGTGAAAACAGATGTACTCAGATTGCATTTTTTGTGAAAAGGAATCAAAGGAGTCTAATTTTTTTTTTTTTTTGGAAAAAATAGCTGGTAACAGTGATTAATAGTTTTTGTTGTTGATGAGCTGCGATTCGCGTAGTTTGACCCCATTTTATGCGTTTTCAGAAGCCTAGGCATCGAATTCTGAGGAGGGTACCCTCAAGCTAATTACCTCTGGGGCCCTAAGAAATAAAATTGCAGGGAGGACAAATGATGTCATCGTAAAGTCAGCTTCTATTGCGACATAACTTTAGGGAAAATTTTGTTTTTGATGGCAGATGGTGCAGAATTAAAGAATTGACATTTTTGTAGCAGAATGCACCAAACGAGGGGAAATTGTAGCAGTTTGTGGCAGATTTTTTTTTCCACTCCTGTAGTTGAAACACAGACACAAGACGTTTAGGGCAGGGTTTTCAATCCTTTTCACTTCACAAGCACGTATTGATTTATGTTTCCAATGAGCGTCTGCACCATTGCATCTTGTAAAATGTTTACATTTAGAGAACCAGATTTCACTTATTACTGAGGAGGTTTTACATGAAACCGCAATCTAAATATGCTAAAAACTCCTATTTTTATGTATTTTCTAGCGGGGACGAAAAACTGGATGTCGAGCAGGTAAAAGATGTCTTGAGGGATTTGGAGCAGAGACTGCAGATAAAAGCTTCAACGCTCAAGACCATCCTGGGCTCCATCCCTGCACCCGGCGTCAGCCGCTTCCTTGTATGTGTCATTCTTTTGTAAGGCCGGTATTACACTATAAATGTTTCATAAAAGTTCATTTATAAAACTTGAAAAATGCAACCAGTAAAGGCATTGGTTGCATTTGCTCGAATTTAACCTATGAGCTTTATCGGTTGGATTTTTTAAGTTTTAGAAAAGGGATTTTTTTAATCAAAATTTTATAGTGTATAATGCCGGCCTAATATAGATTTTCTTTTTTTTTTTTGTAATTTTCTTTTTTAGTCCTAACATTAAGAGACCTGGTATCTCATTCTCTGGATCACTTTTGACGTCACTCATGCTTACACACTGCAAGTAACTATTTCAGGCTCACGCACATACACATGTTCGTACACTCTTTTGGTTGCTCACTAACCTAGTCTCCCCCACTTTTTAGGTCACTCTCTCTTGGTTATTCACATGCTAGCAAACACTTTCAGTTACTCACTAATAGTGGCGCATTTATAGGGAAGGGGCTTAGCAGGCCATAGCCTAGGGCGGCAAATTAAAGGAACGCGTATCCAAGAAAATTAGTAGGATAGCAGAAGGCCGGCAAAATTTTGGGTATTTTTGTATAACCCTAAATAAATCTTTCTTTCTCTCTTTTTCGGTCTCCGGCAGGGCTCAGCGGCTGCACGAGTCACAATCAGGATGATGCAAAAAAAAAAAGATGAAGATAAGTGTCCATTGAAGTTTCGAACATTGTCTCCTGTTATTTGAGTAAAAAGAATATATATTTTTGTATTTTCAATTATTCAGTTGTCTTTAATTATAGTCCAGTTCATTTTATTCATAAGGTGGGAGTAAGTTTTTAGTTGGTAGAATCATCTTTTTAGATTAAATTTTGCATTGACAGAGATGGGACCTGCTTTGTCGATCCCTAAACAAGTTGGCGAGCCATCCAGGATTTTCGATTTTAAGTTTTTAAATTAAATAATTTTATGTTTTTAATTGAAAAAAAAAACAAGTTTTGAATTTCCCAATGAAATAAGTTTAGATTTTAATCGGAGATATTTTATTTGAAGAATTTCCATCATGGGAAAGTTCGACAATGAAAGCCAATTAGAAGTTAATTCACAAAGGCGGTAAACTCTCTTAAAGAGGAATTAGTGAATCAGAGTGAAATTCTAGATAAATTTACCGAGCTTGGAGAGTTAGAAGAAAATCTAGATAGTTCGATTCTCTAGATGAACTTCGAGACTTGGAAGATGTCAGTGATGTCATCTCAAAAGAATGATACCACGGAAAGGTATATAGGTGTGTTTATTACCATCAAACGTTTGGTAAATGAGGCATTACAAAATGCCAGTCCAGAACAAGGCAGAATCGGTCCTTAGTTTCAAAAGACGTACTCGGTATAAATTGACAGAAATTGAGCTTAAAAAGTTTGATTAAATTATTTATTTCATTAATGCCGGAATAATTTCTTTCATTATTGCTGGAATGACATTTATCGTTAATGCTGAAAAAATTCTTTCATCAATTCTTGAATTTTTCTTCCTTAATGTTCATCTCATGTGTTTGTCATGCATAACAAATACAGTTCCTACATTTTATCATTTTACAGGCCAAATTCAGATTTGATTTCATTATTTTTACACTTCTGTCTTATTCCTTTCTCTAGAGACGATATAATCCGAGAAATTCACGGGGAAAAATAATTCCTGTATGTTTTGTGGATTCATGAAAAAAATTTGATAGTTTTCTCTATCGAAAATATATCAATGACAACAGTGGTATAAGCTAATAGCACGAGGTAAAATTCGACGGACCACCAATTCACGGCAAATCATCAGTAGGGTAACCGCATGTCCCGTATTTTACGGGACATTCTCGTGCTTTCACGTAAATTTGACTGTCCAGACTTCATTTATGCAATTTTAATGTTTATTACAACGAAGCTAATTTGAATTTAAAATGTTTACTGAAATCGTAAATGAAGGTGATTTTTTATAAATCATAAAATATTTTGATAATTACCTTACTATAATTATTAAATTCTCATCTCGCGTGTTTGCCACACGCTCAGCATTTTTTCGGTTAATTACAGTTCAATTCACCGCGATTTCCAATATCCCGTCATTTCTCTCCCCCTTTTCAGAAATTTTAACACAGTTTGTATCGTCCCCCTAAACGTGCGCAAAAATTCACGTAATGGGAAGAAGCTGATTTTTTCCAGTTAGCCCTAGCACCGAGAGAATAAAGAGGACATTGGTTTCAATAAAATTGATTCTGCGTGTGTATTTAACATATTTTCAGAAAACACATTATTTAAGTGAATGAATGAATTTCTGAATAACTTTAAAGAAACAATTTGCATTTAAAAGCCAATACCTTTTGCAAGATTCGGGCAAGAGACATTTCTGACAATTCTATAATGTAGAAAAGCAATTTCTCATTGACTTAACGTCGTTGCATGAATGAGGTCGGAAAAACATCTGTCGAAAATCGAATATTCTTTCCAAATATTGCAAAAAATGTCCTGGTAATGGAGGATATTTGAGGCTTCTGCTCCACAAAACTAATAATATTTAGAGAATAATTATTCCAGTAAAGAAATCATCAATAAACAGTTGTTTTGCGTTGCTTTATCATTAGAAGATGCCACGAGATGAATCCGATGACGTCACTAAAACTTTGAAAGTGAAAATTAAAAATCCGGTTTTACGGCCCTTCTGACGAATGACGTCACTTATCTCTTCAATGATTCGTTCCTCGTTCGTTCGCCCCTCCTACAACTGATGACGTTGCACGTTCGGCGTCTCTCATTCGTTCGATGATGACGTCATGAAGTCCTTACGCTGAAGCTCAAGACTCAATGCTACCCTTTTGAATCGGGGCACTTCATTGACTTGAAAACGTGTCACGGGACACATAATCAAGTAATCTGTGAAGATGCTGTAGATCAGTCAAGGGAACAGCAACTCGTCCCTTTTTCAGAAATTTTAACACAGTTTGTAATTTTGCCAACATTCTCAGTGATATCCCGTATTTTTCTTTATAAAATTCTAGTCTTCCATATTTTTCTAACGAAATATGGTGGTCATGCCGTGATTTGAATAAGCGATGACAAGAACCGACACAAACAGATGTCGTGACAGTGATTAGTTAAAAACCGGGACGTCTGGCCACCTTTTATAAAACTAGAAAAAACTTGTGTTTCCCACTGGAAGATCACTTAAGAGGTACGCAGTACATTTACAGATAACTAAAATGACCCAAAGCACATTTACAGATCACTTAAATGAGGCAAAGCACATTTACAGATCACTTGAATGACGCAAAGAACATTTACAGATCAGTGATTGACCATATGAGTGACAGAGTAACTGAATGTACGAGTGACCTAAGTGATAGTAATTGAATAATTTACCGTGTGAGTGATTGACCGTATGAGTGATCAAGTAAATGAGTGAGTGGTTGACGGTATGAGTGACCAAGTAAGTGATCAAGCGAATGACCAAGTGATTGACCGTATGAGTGAACAAGTAAGTAAATGAGAGCGAGTGAGTGATGACATATTTACAAATCACATGAGTGACCTGGACAAAGTTCCAGAACACTTAGAATTCAATTAAAAGAAATATTACTCAAATTCCGTCCCGGAATATCAAATTTGGAATCCGATTTCACAGAGATGTTGGTATTACACAAAATCCCCCCCCCCCCCCAAACTACATTTACTTAATGTAGCCCTTCATTTCCCCACCACTCCGTAATTTTTTGGAATTTCAGCAATGATCGGTGACTTTGCGACGTAATCACCAATTTCGTGACAGTTGGCATTGGAAATCTTGTGCCGTATTTCCGACAAAATTATAATGGAAAATGGCATGCGTATTTCTTATCACTTATAACTTTTACCGTCAGGCGTGCTATCGCTTATCGCGTTTCACCAAAAAGAGTTATCTCCACTACAGGAAATAGCCTTAGATGCTGAAAATCCTGGATAATAAAGTCGAGTCAAGTCAATCCCACAAATAGGGCCGGAGCTGTCACACTGCAACTTGTTGCAGTTGCAGTGTCTCAACGTTAAAGTTTATTTATATATATTTATATAGAGCTTGTTTCGATAATTTTATATATATATTTATTAATTAATTATTTATATATATATATATATACAGAAAACGCTTGTAAACAAATACATTTCGGACTTTCACGACGAACTTTGGTAAATGCTGTGAGTTTTCTGTTTTTTTATAAATTTTTAAATCTTAACATTCTTTAATCACAACGATCCTGATGCTAATTAAAATCATAATTAGTTAATTAATTAGTCATTGAAATTCGTGAAAATTATTAGAATTGCGAATTTAGTAGCATGTGTATCATAGGCCATATGTGAGATGAATATTCCTATTTGATAGTCGTAATTATCGTATTATGAAAAAAAAAGAGACATCTTCCAAAAAGTCACAGGATGGCCAAAATGACGTGAAAATACGGGATGTTCCGAGAAATACAAGACGTATGGTCATCCTTAATATAACAGCATAGTAGTATTAATTGGAAAATTAATTTTAAAATTGCAATAAATGTATTTAAAGCCACTTATGACAAACGTGGGGAAATGCCATTGAAAATATAAATCAGCGTGTTTTTCATCTTTTCAGGAAAAGTAAAATGTTTGAAACAATTCGACGGGAACCACCAAATTTCACAGCATGTTATCAGTAGGGTAACCACATATCCCGTATTTTACGGGACATTCTCGTGCTTTCACGTAAATTTTATAGTCCCGACTTCATTTATGCAATTTTCATGTTCATTACAACGAAGCTAATTCGAATTTGAAAATTTTACTGAAACCGTAAATGAAGGTGATTTTTATAAATCGTAAAAAATAGTTTGATAATTACGACTATAATAATTATTAAATTCTCATCTCGCGTGTTTTTCCCATGCTCAGCATTTTTTCGGTTAATTACAGTTCAATTCACCGCGATTCCCACTGTCCCGTCATTTCTCGCCCCTTTTTCAGAAATTTTAACACAGTTTGTAATTTTGCCAACATTCTCAGTGATATCCCGTATTTTTCTTTATAAAATTCTAGTCTTCCATATTTTTCTAACGAAATATGGTCATCATGCCGTGATTTGAATAGGCGATGAAAAGAACCGACACAAACAGATGTCGTGACAGTGATTAGTTAAAAACCGGGACGTCTGGCCACCTTTTATTTTCATAACTTTTTTTCGTAATCCAGGGTTTTCTCTTATCCTTTTATTATACTTTACTCTAGTAGCAGCATCATTCACAGGACTAAAATGTGGGCTGCGGGCCACGGAATGAGAGCTAAAGTAATGGGAAGAAGCTGATTTTTTCCAGTTAGCCCTAGCACCGACAGAATAAGAGGACATTGGTTTCAATAAAATTGATTCTGCGTGTGTATTTAACATATTTTCAGAAAACACATTATTTAAGTGAATGAATGAATTTCTGAATAATTTTAAAGAAACAATTTGCATTTAAAAGCCAATTCCTTTTGCAAGTTTGAGCAAGATTCGGGCAAGAGACATTTCTGACAATTCTATAATGTAGAAAAGCAATTTCTCATTGACTTAACGTTGCATGAATGAGCTCGGAAAGACATCTGTCGAAAATCGAATATTCTTTCCAAATATTGCAAAAAATGTCCTGGTAATGGAGGATAATTGAGGCTTCTGCTCCACAAAACTAATAATATTTAGAGAATAATTATTCCAGTAAAGAAATCATCAATAAACAGTAGTTTTGCGTTGCTTTATCATTAGAAGATGCTACGAGATGAATCTGATGACGTCACTAAAACTTTGAAGGTGAAAATTAAAAATCCGGGTTTACGGCCCTTCTGACGAATGACGTCACTTATCCCTTGAATGATTCGTTCCTCGTTCGTTCGCCCCTCCCACAACTGATGACGTTGCACGTTCTACGTCTCTCATTCGTTCGATGATGACGTCATGAAGTCCTTACGCTGAAGCTCAAGCCTCACTGCTACCCTTTTGAATCGGGGCACTTCATTGATTTGAAAACGTGTCACGGGACCATGGCCCCCACATCCTGAAGCAGGGCCCCTAGGCTGGGATCTTTTACGGGCCCCCGGACCAGACTTTTATGAGGCCCCCCCTTTAAGATGAATTTATAGCGTGAAAAAACAAAAAAATGATTAAAATCCTCCCGGGCCTTGTGGGGGCCATGCACGGGACACATAATCAAGTAATCTGTGAAGATGCTGTAGATCAGTCAAGTGATCAGCAAATATGCCGCGAGTCAACTAAGTGATCTGGTGATGTGCCTCGGTGATCTATAAATACGCGACGAGTCACTTTACTGATCTGGGAAGAGGGCGATGAATATTTTAGTGGTCTGGGATTGTGGCATGATCACTCAAGTCATCTATGTGACTATAGGAATGCTTAAGTAAGTGACCGTATGTTTATCCAAGTGATAGACAGTATGAGAGACCGAGTGATTAACCGCTTGTGTGACCAAGTGAGTGACTGTATGAGTATGTGAACGTGAGCAATTTCGCGAGTGAGTGATTGCATGATCATGTGAAGTGAGTGACCGTATGAGTGACCAAGTGAGTTACTGAGTGATTGACCATATGAGTGACCAAGTGAGTTACTGAGTGATTGACCATATGAGTGAGTAAGTGGGTGAACGAGTATATGACTGTATGAGTGGTCAAGTTACTGACTGTGTGATTGACGGTTTTTTGCTTTTCTACATGAGCACACATTAAAACTCGGTTATAATGACATTCATAAAGTAACGTGATTACGCCGTTAAAACTGAGATATATATTTTCAAATACTTGAATGAAATGCATTGGATCCCGATTACAACGTTTTAACAAAAAAACCAATTAGTATCTCATCCAAAAAGTACAAAAATTCACCGATCGGTATTAAAACTGGAAATGCAAACTGTCTCGTTTCTTCCGAAGGACTTTGTGTAAGTTTTTTGCATATGATAGGGCTTTCCTTTCCTCAACTCCGACGACAATGCAAAGAGGAAGATGAATGTCGTTTTCTTTTTTCATTTGCACTCTAGTCATAATCCCGCACCACTCCCACGGGAGGAAAAAAAGCTACATTTCAAACATCGTCTCTGTCATGATAGCAGCCCTCCCTCCCCTCAATGTATTAATTTGAAGTTAACATGTTCGTTATAATATCTTCCTACATTCTTTCCCACGCCTGGGATCACGATGCATTCATTTCATTTATATTAGATATAACTGGGTCGGATTCATCAACAACATCGACTCCAATACGTGAAAGCAGCATAATCATGACGAAAAGTCGTCGCGCCATAACATACCTTGTTTTTCAAAACATCTCTGGCATCGGAGAAAAGACGGCCAAGCTTTCGTCTTATGAATCGCTGCTGCTATCGTCACAATCCGCATTTTGGCAGTTGGAAAAAACACCGTTTCCGTTTCTGTGATCATCCATGATATTTATCTCTGCGTTTAGAATCAATACGTGGTTGGTATTATCGGTGAATAAAAGTAGCCTCTATTAAATTATTGTAGTTTTTCCTTCTATTGTAATTTTATTATTTTCTATCTACACTTTTATTTACTGTGAATTCATTTCTTCCGTTAAATTTGAACTTTTTTTTCCTTTTTTAAATATTTCCTTCCATTCGTTAATTAAATAATTTGTTAATCACTTATTTCTTTTATTGAATCCCAAATTTGTGCCGATAACATTGACAAATTATTTTTGCCGTAATTTTAAATTTTCATCGATTATGAAATTATTTTCTCCAAAAAAAACAAAAATTACACAATTAACGATTCTCAATAATTCTGAAATTATTTCTATCAGTAGTTCTGCAGTTACCACTGATTCCGTAACTATTTTTCATTAATTATAAATTTGCGTCAATTAGGGAAATCATTATTTTTTCACAAATTATTTCTTTCATAAACGTTTTTTTTTTCTTTTTCAGCATTTCTATAAATTCTGTAATTATGTTCGACTTTTGTATGCTGAATTCGGCCACCAATTCGTTACGACGGCCCTTTTAATGCATAAAAAAAAAATACGCAGTACTATTATTAAATCTGGAAGGTGTCTCACAGTTCTGAATACGGCAGCACAGATTTCAGTGGACCACTTTTTACACATTTAACGTCCAAGTGGTTATCACCTTATCCCTCGTTTAAACGGATATTAAGTTAAGTTGGGATATAATCGTTATCAAAATCATTGTTAAGCAGTGTAATCAATAGAAAAATCCGAAATCAAAACTTACTTCGAATATGTCCATTCATGTCCTAATAAGTTTGACTGAAATTTCCGATTAAATCGTTGTTATTATTTTACAGCGACTATAAAACGGCGACTTGACCGCAGCAAAAAATTGCTACCGCAAGGAGTCCCCCATCGAAGGGTTAGCGCACCAACCTCTCGACGAGTATAAAAAAAACAAGCCTGCCGTGCGGAATCGGCAATACATTGTAGGTCCCGGCGGCCCGGTGAATCAATTTTCTATGAGTCTACGGCCCGGTCTGGAATAGCTTACTCTTTCATAAGTTAATAAACAACCAATTGCCTTTTGACTGCGAGCTAATTTTATTTAATTAATTAATTAAAAACCAATTTCATCAATTAATTAATTAAACCCTTCTTTGATTGAATAATGAATTTAAAACCTTTTAATAAATTGTTAATTAATTTGAACCATTTTAATTATTTAAAACCCGTTTAAAGAATTGAATCCATTATTATCTTTCGATTTTATTTTTTTCGGTAATGTATTAATAACGTGTAGAAGTCAAAACATAAACGAAGCGTTTCATCAGAAACTGCAGTAAACATCCTCATGATCAATATACAATGCAACGCTCCACTCCCTCTATTGCATAAGGGCTTGAGCCCGTATATACGACAAAAATGGCAACTTTCAGCCCCCTCAATGTTCTTTTTCATTTCAGCGCCTCTACCTCATTAACAAATTCAATTGATCATAAATCAATCGAAACGTCTTGATATTCAATTCTATAGACTAATTTCGCGTAGTGTGTACGAAGTTTTCATTCATAGTGGGCAATGGAATTTTTTTGTGCTGACATCAGCGTAGCACTTATTTATTAGCACTTTTTTAATAACTTAATTATTGTAAAATATATTTTACGATCGAGCTTTGTATTTAATGTTAGCTAGAAAGAAGGTAAATGATATAAA
The DNA here is from genome assembly GCF_987345545.1 of Pholcus phalangioides. NCBI lineage: Eukaryota > Metazoa > Arthropoda > Arachnida > Araneae > Pholcidae > Pholcus > Pholcus phalangioides. The sequence goes on from NW_028301603.1 coordinate 32,959,517, forward strand.
AAAATTGTCTATATTTATTGTAACTCACCATAAAAGTCCGCTGAACAGCAGAAAATTGTTAATTTTTGGGCGTAACACTTTTCGGTACATTCACGATAGATGCTTATGTTAAATTGTGTAACTTGATAAATTTCAAAACTTTGATCGCAATTTTTCTACTCTAAAACTTTCCTCTATTTTTAAACAAAAATTTAGATTCGGGAACTTATCCACACTGGAAAAGAAATCAAAACGAAAACCCTCGCAACGTAATTCACTGCGTTTTTGCAAAGAAAACAGTATTCGAGTTATCACCAGTAGTTATGTGCACCTTGATGACCAATTCAAAACACTATTTTCTATATTCAACAGGTGCTTCACTGATTAGTCGCTGACATTTGCCCCGCATATGTAAAATACTTCGTTCGTTTCTGAGAACACATACTAAATAGTTATAATAAGACTGGTAAGGGTTTTTACTACTGGCCATTAATAACGGGTCGAATGGTCGAAGGTGGTTTTCTATTGCCCGGAAATTCCTATAATCACTCACACAGTTATTCCCCTTTGGAGTAATGCAACTTGGTCACTGGCGAGTAGTACAGATGGTTTTTCAGTCTTCAAGGAACGTGGTATACCGAGTTTTCTCATGGCATTATTGTCTTCATGACATTTTCTGTGGTACCGACAATGGCAAACCGTGAACACACAAACCACAGGGTAATCTGGTGTCAAAAATACGGAAAAAAAAAAATACTATTAAAAATACTAGTTTCGAGGGGGAGGGGAGGACATGTTTCCCTTCCTCTGGGCCTTACAACAAAACGAAGGATTTTCAGTGCGATAAGAGAAAGAGGGATCCTCCAAATTCTTATAATTTACAATTGCGGGTGGAAGCCTTTGTTCTGGGAGGATATTTCATCTTTCCCCTTGTATGATTTTTAGATTGAAATATTTAAATAATATGTACCATAATAGTGAAATAAACCAAATAGTTATTCGTGGAAATGCTTTGAAAAATGAAAGGGTAATGAGTATATTCTTGCGGGCCAGCACGATTGATGTCACGGCCCGGCGGTTGAGATACACTGGTATAAAGCTCCTCTAGGTACAATAAAACAGCCCCCAGAGCTTATTATATAATCTGATTCTCTTTGTTGTATATGAATACACATACATGACTAGGAGGTCCTTTAGACCGTATATTATAAAGATCCCAATTATTTTACCCTTTGTGACTCAGAATTTTTTCCAGCATGGCCACGCAATCCGGGCCAGTGAACTGATATCACGTAAGCGAGTTAGCCTAGTCCGTTCTATATTTCAAAACATTAGTTCAGAATCTCTTTAAACCCTCGAACTATCAAATAAAAAATCACGAATCAGGTATGATTAAAAGAGTTTTTACCGTATCAATTTATATGAAAATATACTTTGAGAAACAATAAATTTTTATTTCGAAAAAAAAAAATAATAATAAAACTTCTAGAATTATTATTCACAATTATTAGAAATACATCATTATTGAATAAACGAACTGTTTAACAGAGAAGTGACATAATCGGATGTGACGTGATTTTTAGATTGTCTACAGATGGCGCACATAAAATAAAAGATTATTGAATGAAAAGTACTGAAAGTGATTTCGTAGATGAATCAATTTCCAAGCATTACTTGTACGACTGGTTATCACCTTAGTCCTGGGTTCAACGGATATTAAGTACAGTTGAGATATAATCGTTAGCGAAAGATGACCATAGAGTGTTTGTCACAGGTGACATGAACTGACTGTTTTTTTATAGCTCCAGTAAATACAAGGTTTGATGAAAAACTTTCCGGAGGATACTTTAATGAGACAATTCGTCACTTTTTGTTGTTCTCCGCCATCAAACTTTCTTCAGCAATGAATAAAATTGATTCCAGTGTTTCCGTCACGCACACACACAGATAGAGATTGAAAACTTCCACGCATATTTCAACCCTGCTATTCATCCAATTACCGTCCCTTTCCAGAAAATGCCCAAATTTTCTAAATGGACGGATAAGTGGATAAGTTATTTGTGATCATTTTGATCATTGAAGAAAGGGAAGGGATTACGATACGATGCTTGCTACAGCGGAGAAATTGGCAAGGTTTATTTTGCAAATTAAATTAAAAGTACGAAATTTAACAAAAGTTATTAGATTTTTGAAAAAAAAAAAATGGAGCAAGTGTTGTGTAACGCCATCATGCAGTTCGCATCGAACTTCAAGGTATAGAAACGATATTTGCAACCGAAAAAGTACATTTAATATACAGTATATAAGGTGCATGTAAAAAACGATTTATTTGTATAGTATAGTACGTTATATTGCGCTAGCAGACTATATACGGTGACGTATCTTTTGCATGTGTAAATCCTGAATACATCAATGTCGTCATTCTGAAACAACGAATTCGAACGCAAATATGTTCTTGTCATATTATTACCTTATTTCCTGTCATGTTATTTCGGGTGTGAACGGCTCCATGGGAGAAAATGGAGTTTCTCGCCAAGCAAGACACCCGATATTTTATTCAGATTATTTATTATACAAAACAATATCCCCGCATTATTCACTGGACAACAAAAATATTTGGACTCGAGTCAGAGAGGGGCCCTAATTCCCAACTTACCCAGGACCTTTTGTGTCTAAGTCAGGTTCCGGCTAGCTGTCATTTATTTTTCAAATCGTCAGTGTTAATGCCATGTACATAGGCCCACACATTTTAAGAAACTGTGATTTTACATTATTTCAAACGCAGGTCTCTCATATGACTAAGGCGAAGCAGGCATTAAACTCGCGACACTTATACACATCCTTTGATACTCAATTCGAGTATCTCATCTATCTGAGCTACAGCGCCCTGCTATGTATGTTACGGAAATTTGGTAATTCCAGTTAAATACAAATAAGTACAAATACGAACTCGCGACAGGAAAAAAGCCCTAACGAGGTGGCTGTAACTATGCATAATTACTGGCTATTATGTAGAGGTATCAACCATTTTTATAAGTTTAATAAATTTTATTTTCATATTTACCGTATATTTTGTGTAGTAATAATCTGCAACTCGTATTGGTTGGTGGTCCCCTGTAGGCTACTTTAAAACAGGGTCTTCCAATTACGGACGCCCTCTATTTATACTAGTATATATGTTACTTTCACTATCTAGTTTTACAATGCAAAATTATCTAAATCTCCTCTAGGTACAATAAAATAGCCTCCCCCAGAAGCTCATTGTATAATCCGATTCTCTTGGTTGTATATGTAAAAATGTTGTTGGTACTTTCAAAATCAGAAGTGCCTTACGAAGCTCGGGTATAAAAAAACTAAAATTCTTCATTCAGCTTTGCTCCTCATGAACCTGAAAGATCAAACTTCCAGTTCAGTTATTTTTTCAAGACTCAAGAAGACATCCAAAACAAAGTTAAAAACTCTCTCTACACCTGCAGACGCCAGGTAAGATCGTAAAAAGTGAATTTTTCCACACTACACTTTATGGTATAATGTGCTGCCATCTAATCTCAAATTTAAAAGTGACTCATGTGGTGATGATGGAGTTTAAATTAAAAAACAAACTATATTGTTTATTCCACTCAGTTCCTTATAAACAAAGCGCATAAACTGAACTGGAAATTTAAACTAAAAGTTCGGTTATTTTATTTGAGCATAAGGAGACGTCCAAAACTAAGAACCTCTTAATGAGCAAACGACAGACGGTTTGCTCGGTTCCCTACAAGCCAAGCTCACAAACAGAACTGGCAGTTCCAACTTCCAGTTCAGTTATTTTTTCAAGACGCAAGGAGACGTTCAAAACAAGTGACCTGCAGACGACAGAGATTCTGAGGCTTGCATCGAGCATATATTACCGAACGGAGCATCCAGCCGCCTCGACTGCAGCGACATCAAATGCAAGGAAACTACGTGACTCGGTGAAAACAAAGCTCGTTTGCCCATAGAAATGTACAGTTCGGTCTCTAAATATTGCGTTTTAAAGATTTAAAAAAGGATAGGGAACTCTCATCTAAAGGTGAAAAAAGATTAAATAATTTATTTCATTAATACTGGAATCATTTCTTTCATTAATGTGGAATAATTTCTTTCATTAATGGGGAATAATTTCTTTCATTAATGTGGAATAATTTCTTTCATTAATGTGGAATAATTTGTTTTACCAATTGAATTTTCCTTCATTAATTCTGAAATTTTCCTCCATTAATTCTGAAATTTTCCCTCATTATTTCTTGAACTTTCTTTCATTAATTCTGGAAATTATTTTCTTTCATTAATTCTTGAAATTATTTTTTTTCATTCATTCCGGAAATTATTTTCTTTAATAATTATCATTTCTTTCATTAATTCTGGAAATTATTTCCTTTATTAATTATTATTTCTTTCATTACTTCTGGAATAATTGCTTCCATTAATTCTGTTTCTTTCATTAATGCTGAAATTATTTCTTTCACGGGGGGGGGGGGGGGGGAAGAAAAAAAGGTCGAAATTTGTTTGCTGGAAACATGAACGTCCCCCCCCCCCCCGAACGCAAATTCATATTTAAATGGTTTCAAAATGCCCAAGTCTTGAAATAATTACAAGTTGTTGATCATAATTTCGATTGTTGAATTATTCAGATAATTTTAATTTGAGATATTTTATGGAACTATAGTGAAACCCCTCAGTTTTCCTCGGAACGGGCAATAGGCAATAATAATACAAAAATCAGCCCCCATTCCGCGGCCACCTCTGAAGAAAAATACGGGACATCACTGAGAATGTTAGCAAAATTACAAACTGTGTTAAAATTTCTGAAAAAGGGTAAGAAATGACGGGATACTGGAAATCGCGATGAATTGAACTGTAATTAACCGAAAAAATGCTACTTGAGCGGCATTTTCTCTTCATCTTAGGTTTTATGCTGCCATCTAGAGTTGATTCACGTATATGCCACGTCAATCCTGATGATCGATTCCTTAATGATTATCATTGAATAAGAAACAATTAAAAAGTTTAGTGCATAATGTTTGTTTTTTTTATTTCTCTCACATATTAAAGAAAAAAAACATTTGATTTTCACTATTAGTATTTTTCCTAATAGCTTTATATCTCATCCTATACGTATCATTTTTAGCAATTTTACCGAAAATGTCACTTCTTTGTTAAATGCGAAGGGTGAAAATTATTTCTGGATGGAGGGTTTCATCAAATTTTTACGCGCAACTGTTGTACCATAATTTGTTTAAATATAATAAAGGTATATACAATTAATTCATGACTTCCAGATAGCTGTGAGCGTGTTGCTTAAACTGTGACGTGGGGAGCGGTAATGACGACACCAGAAGTTTTTCAACAAGCATCGGCCTTTTCGCTGGTAAACGTTATAAAATCATTTGATTTGGTGAATAGGTCTGCGCTTCATAAATATAATTATTACTATTTCTTATACATAACAATTGTTATACCTCCCAGCCGAATAACATAGCGTAATTTCAAGAAGTAATGGGCTATTTTAGAGCTGCTTTGGGAAGCCTGTTAAAAAGGGAGGCAAAACGTCCGTTCCGCGGTCCATAATTGAATGAACGCCAGGGCCTGGCCACCGGACTTATCCCGTTGCCACGACCTTTCCAGTCCAGATTTGTGGCAGAGTCTGGAACAAAGTGTGTGTACCTAACAATCCTCTATTGGGATCAGAATCTGGGCTTGTTGATTTTTTTAACCACTGGGTGGCTGAAGAAACGGTTCATCTGCAAATTCTCTCTGTTTTTCATCTTGATCGCATTGAAGGGCGTCATCTTTAGAAGACGTTGAATAAAGCTGCAGCTAAAACGAAACCACAACAAAAATATTCACGTGCGTATAATGAAAAAATTTGTCATATGTGATATTTTCACGCAGTTCAAAACAACCCTTTGAGACTCTGGTGCTACAAATGGTGCTTTTTCCCCTACAGAATTTACATACATGTATATCTCAGGGAGTTAAGCCCTGATTTCACTTCTAGCCTGATGGGGTTTCAATTTTAGCACCTTGAGATGAACTTGCCACGTAATGTACATGTTAATATATCGCGCGCGATCACGCAGCAGAATTCATACCATAAATAAGATATTTCCGTTTCGATAAGTTTGTGCGTTAACTGCTTCGGGGCCATTCAAGTATAACGGCAGCATTGATGGGGGGTTTCCGATTTGTTGACTTTTGATGGCAAGGGGGTTGGGGGGTTTGGATAATGCTTACGTCATCGCATTACCCTTTATGAAAATATGAAATATTTTTAATGGCATTTTACTCGGGTAACCAAAAACGAGAAAAACCTTTCGATAGTTTGTGGGCAATTGAAGTAACGTCCCTCCCCCTATTTAAAAGTGCCCTACAGAACCACTTTAGTGATCTCTAAATTTTTCGCGGATCCAATTGATCTGGAAATGTGTCCGGGGAGCTTAAGTGTTCTGTAACTGTGTCCCGGGGCATTTAAGGGATTTGAAAATGTGCTACGGGCCACTTAAATGCTCTGGAATTGTACCACGGGACACTCAAGTGATCTGTAAATGTGCCGCTTAGTTTACTTTTACAAAATAAGTTTTCAGGAGGGCAGGGGCCTCAACAGATAACCCCCGAGGCCATATTTTGTTTACGCGCCATGGGCCTTTATGCAATTTACCATATATGGCTCAGAGGAGTGGTCGCAATGAATTTATTAAAGATAAATTTGAGTTCATAGCCTTCAAATAATATTGAAATTAAGAGAAATGCATTATAATAACATATAAAGGTATTTTCTTCCGAAAAGTCAATTAAAAAATAAATTTTTGATCATCGGGGTTGGGCCACGAGCCCCCTATGCCCCCCCCCCCTCCCACCTGTGTACGTCCTGGATCCCACCAATATGCGTCAGAGTTCAGAGGGGCAGAGCTGATTGAGAAATTTTGCTGGCAAGGAGGGATTTAAAAATGGCTAAAAATATGCTTACGTAATACTTGAACAGCCCATGGCCCGTGTTAAACACGGGCATCTTCCAGAACCATTGACATCGTGATCTTTGCCTCTTGAGGGTGTAACGAAAAGTAAAGATTTAACTAAACCTACACAAAGGACGGGGCTTCATAGAATAGCAACATCATGATATCTATACACATGATCTTGTAATATAATCACACATAGAGATGTATAATCTATTTCAGTTACATAATATATCTAAAAACAACATTATTTAATCCGAGAAATTCACGTGGAAAAATAATTCCTGTATGTTTTGTGGATTCATGAAAAAAATTTAGAAGAAGAACTTCGTAGTTTTCTCTATCGAAAATATATCAATGACAACAGTGCTATAATAAATTGAATTTTTCGAAATTAACAATGAAATCACATATTGGTGCAGCACCAAGCCAACACCACAATCGGTGTAAAATCTTTTTTCCCTATCTTCGCACATATTTTGAACAATTTGAAATATAGTTGACAATCATTTGGCGTGCCGCTGTGGTGGTCGAGTGGTCACAGTGACGGACTCGAATCGCGAGGATCCGGGCTCGAACCCCACCGTAACCACAGTGGTGGTCGGCTGAAATTGGTTTCCTGTAGTTCCCAACTTCGAGGCGCAAATGCGAGCTGATATCCCCATTAAAAAGTCTCGCCATAGAGAGCAACAGGCCTACAACAATAATCATTCAATCATTACACTTCACTCATAGTTAGAAAAAAATGGTGGCAGATGGCAGCACTACACATAACAAGCATTACACAGAAACAATCTTCACTTCAGGTTTCACTACACGCACGTTCCAACATGTACCAATTCGTCAGAGGTTCCGCAGAGGAATATGGACGAGGTGCATGTCTGGTTTAGTAGTAATCATTTGGCGTTGCTTTTTGGCATCAAGTGGTAATGTCCGAATTTTTTTCCGTCTCTCCGAACCTGACAAAAGAATTTCTGGATTTTTTCCTTGCTTTGAATCCAGAAGCAATTGCGTAAAATTTTTCATGATCGGTCAGTCAGTCAGTGTTAAAATAACGAAATCCCGAGTTCAAATTTCTCAAGAAACATGAATGATATACAAATAAATTTCAGAGGTTTAATTGAATTTGTAAAATACTATAGCTATGCCAAGTTTCAAGTCTCTCAGCAACTCCAACGCGGAGATACGAGGGTCTCAAGAGTATTTAAGATGCTTCCAGAAAAGGATGTTATGGCCGTGCTGGCTATGCTCGACTTGGAGGGGGCACTTCCGTGGTCCCCCGGTTTTTATAAGCAAAGGAATCATTCTCTACCTGAAATAAGAAAAATTACCTAATGAGCACAGCCACATGGGATGACGTACCAACCGCATAGCAAACAGATGGTTAGTGAGTGATGTTGATCTGACTCTCACGGTTTCTGGAGAAGCATTTTCTCCCCATCTTAAGTCTTATGACCGCCATCTAGAGTTGATTCAGAAAATCACGTATATGCCACGTCAATCCTAATGACCGATTCCTTAATGATCATCAGTGAGTGAGAAATGATTAAAGTCTAGTGCATAATGTCTATGTTTTTTTTTTCTCTCACACATTTAAGAAAAAAAAAACCATTTGATTTTCAACATTAGTAATTTTTTTTATAATTTTATATTTCATTGTATGTGTATCAATCGTTGATCTTTCGCTCAATAATATCATGATCGGTTAACGGGAATCTTCCTGGAACCGTTATCAATCTCGCTCTGTGAAATACTCACTGTATGAGAACTGCAGAATATGTTACTTCTTTTTTAATGCGAATGGGGAACATTAACAAAATTATTCCTGGATGGAGGATTTCATCAAATGATTACGCGCAGCTATTGTACCATAATTAATAAACAAAGAACCTCTTAATGAGGAGACCACAGACGGTTTGTTCGGTTCCCTACAAGCCAAGCTCACAAACAGAACTGGCAGTTCCAACTTCCAGTTCAGTTATTTTTTCAGGACGCAAGGAGACGTTCAAAACAAGTGACCTGCAGAGAAGCAGACGACAGAGATTCTGAGGCTTGCATCGAGCATATATTACCGAACGGAGCATCCAGCCGCCTCGACTGCAGCGACATCAAATGCAAGGCAACTACGTGACTCGGTGAAAACAAAGCTCGTTTGCCCATAGAAATGTGCAGTTCGGTCTCTAAATATTGCGTTTTAAAGATTTAAAAAAGGATAGGGAACTCTCATCTAAAGGTGAAAAAGATTAAATAATTTATTTCATTAATACTGGAATAATTTCTTTCATTAATGTGGAATAATTTCTTTCATTAATGTGGAATAATTTCTTTCATTAATGTGAAATAATTTGTTTTACCAATTGAATTTTCCTTCATTAATTCTGAAATTTTCCTCCATTAATTTTGAAATTTTCCTCCATTAATTCTGAAATTTTCCTCCATTAATTCTGAAATTTTCTTTCATTAATTCTGGAAATTATTTTCTTTCATTAATTCCTGAAATTATTTTTTTTCATTCATTCCGGAAATTATTTTCTTTAATAATTATCATTTCTTTCATTAATTATGGAAATTATTTCCTTTATTAATTATTATTTCTTTCATTACTTCTGGAATAATTGCTTCCATTAATTCCGGATTTGTTTCTTTATTAATGCTGAAATTATTTCTTTCGCGGGGGGGGGGGGGAAGAAAAAAAGGTCGAAATCTGTTGGCGTGAAACATGAACGTCCCCCCCCCCCCCCGAACGCAAATTCATATTTAAATGGTTTCAAAATGCCCAAGTCTTGAAATAATTACAAGTTGTTGATCATAATTTCGATTGTTGAATTATTCAGATAATTTTAATTTGAGATATTTTATGGAACTACAGTGAAACCCCTCAGTTTTCCTCGGAACGGGCAATAGGCAATAATAATACAAAAATCAGCCCCCATTCCGCGGCCACCTCTGAAGAAAAATACGGGACATCACTGAGAATGTTAGCAAAATTACAAACCGTGTTAAAATTTCTGAAAAAGGGTAAGAATGGACGGGATACTGGAAATCACGGTGAATTGAACTGTAATTAACCGAAAAAATTCCGAGCGTGGCAAACACGCGAGATGAGAATTTAATAATTAGAGTCACATAATTATCAAAATATTTTATAATTTATAAAAATCACCTTCATTTGCGATTTCAGTAAACATTTTAAATTCAAATTAGCTTCGTTGTAATAAACATTAAAATTGCATAAATAAAGTCGGGACAATCAAATTTACGTAAAAGCACGAGAATGTCCCGTAAAATACGGGACACGTGGTTACCCTACTGATAATATGCTGTGAATTTTGGTGGTCCCCGTCGAATTGTTCTCAATATGGGCATTTCTGAAGATAAGGCTCATAACCTTATTCAAATTCTGATTGGTTTTATTTCAGCGCTCAAAAATTAATACACCAGTGTCAACTATCAGCAAACCGCTGAAAATTCTGGCATGGAATGCCACTGGGCTTAAACAGGAACTACAAGAATTCAAACAATTACTCTATGACCTACAAATTGATGTAGCACTGGTTTGTGAAAGTTTTTTAAAACCTTCTCATACTTCCAATATCTCTAATTTTATCTGTTTACGTGAAGACCGTCTACATGGAAGGGGTGGTGGAATTGCGGTGTTCGTTAAAAAGGACATTCCTCACCAAAAACTTTCGATTCCTTCTTCAACTGAAATGGAAGCTTTGGCAGTAAACATCTTCATCAACAGATCACCAATAACCATTTGTGCAATTTACAAACCACCTAATAACCATGTTGATATCAATCTCCTAAACTATCTCGTTAATATCAACAATCCGGTACTAATTGCTGGCGACTGGAACTGTAAAAGCCCTACATTCTTCAGCCATTCCACAAATAGACAAGGTAGAGTTCTAGAAAGATTTTGTAGGAATAATTGCTTGTGCATTCATTCATCGAACATTCCAACCAATTATCCTACTAGTCGATTTTATCGACCCGATGTTCTGGACTATGGAATCTCCAAAAACTTTAGGCACAACATCTTTTTCGAAACAACTGCCAAACTTAATTCAACTCACAACCCTATTATTTTCACCATCGATATAACTAGACCAAAGGATATTCCATATCAACTGGTTACCAACTGGGAAATCTTCCGCTCTACGCTGGAAACATTACCAGTGTGGAACTCAGCGGAATTGACGACGAACTGTATTGAAAATGCAGTAGTTGATGTGACTGAACAAATTAAAACAGCTATTCAAGCCTCTACCAGGAAGATTAAGGCAAAAGAAAACAGATTTGGCATTTCGGAAGAATTACGGGACAAAATCAGACTAAAAAACCGGGTCCGAAAACTCTGGCAAAGATTTAGAAGACGGTCTGACAAAACCACTCTAAACAGACTAGAAAAGGAAATAAGACAAGAAACAACTGAATATGTCAATGAGAGATTCACCCACTTCATTGAGGAGGCCACAGCATCCGATGGCTCACTTTGGAAGGCGTGGAAAATCTGTAAACGAAAATCTCCAGCGGTGGACAAAATTACAAACGAACAAGGTCAACTGTTGTATACAAATGAAGAGATTGTTGAAACGTTTGCTGATAACTATGAAAAGCAATTCATGCCAAACAGTCTGCAATCTCGAAGTATTGCTTCAGCTCATCATGGAAAAGTTCAAGAATTCCTGGATAGAGTTCGCTCGGATGCCTTGCGCGGAATGGGTGCTGCTGGTTTGACCAATGTTGACGAAATCAGGGGCATGATTAACAAACTCAAAACTAAAAAAGCTTCTGGTCATGATGAAATTTCAAATCTCGCTCTTAAAAATCTTCCTCTTTCTATCCTCAAATCATTCACTAATATATTTAATAGCATGCTTCAGACAAGCTATTTTCCTAATGTCTGGAAACTTTCTATTGTCAAACCTCTTCATAAATCTGGAACTGACCCACTTTTCTCTCAAAACTTCAGACCTATCAGCTTACTCAGTAACATTTCTAAAGTCTTTGAACGTATCTATATTTCACGTCTTGACGCTTTCCTGTCCTTCAACAGCATTCTTCGAAGTGAGCAGCACGGATTCAGGCGGGGGCATTCTTGCGTTACTCAGCTGCACAGAGTTACCGAGTTCGTGATGACTGCGTTCAACTACAAGGAACATGTCTGTGCTCTCTGTCTGGATATATGTAAGGCCTTCGACAAAACGAATCACACGACCTTATTATCCAAACTAATTGACCTGGGTTTGCCTGACTATTTCATCATCTTCTTAAACAGTTACCTTTCCAATCGAAGATTCCAAGTCAAAAATGGCAACTGTCTCTCAACTGTTAGACCAATAAGAGCGTCTGTCCCGCAGGGTTCTTGTTTGGGACAAGATTACAAGATTACAAGATACAAGATTTCTGGCGGGGCCTATCTGTTTTCAGACATCTGCCGCCTTCAAAACAGGCCCGCGGGGGGCCACTATGAAGGGAAAGGCAAGAGAGCAAATGTATGTGAATTGTGAAGTGCGTGTGGTATGTCAGAATTAGGGAGCTAGTCTACGTCAATTAATTAAAATTAATTGACCAGGAAAAACATGTCTGGACGAGTGTGTTAGTAATATTACTTATTAATATTTTCGGCAGGAAAAGTAAACTGCTTCTGCGGCGCCATCTTGGTTTCGCCGTGCCTCATCCTCATTGGTCGGATTGAGTTGCAAGTCAGGGATTGGCTGAAATGAAAGAATACACAAAAATACATTTTATTAATTCAAAATTAGTTAGAAGGTGAAGAAAACAAGCGTGCATCTCGTAGTGTGCGGATGCATATTTTTGTGCTCCGTCATTTTCTTCTTTTTTAGATAATCGATCCCGCACGTGCCAACGACCTGCTTCTCCCGGACAAATGAAGAGCGGTACGCTGAAATGCTGCTACCTCCACACGAAACTCATCCAGGAGATAGAGGTGCAATGGAATAGATTAGGAAAGCTGTCTCGAGAATATGCAGAGAACAACAAGCCAGATGGCAAAATTGCTGGCCTTGTGGAAGCAATTGCACAGCTCATGTTTGGGCTCAGTAATGAGCAAATTGCTGCAATCCTCGAACCCGAGGCCACGAAAAGGACATGCAAAACTTTTTCTCTTTTCAGGGAAACGTATCAGCTGTTCGTGGATGCCAAGTCGTTAGATTCTGAAGAGGCAAGAGTTGGAGCTAGATCTACACTGATCGAAAGCAGCTACCTCCTTACTGTCATCGCCGATCCTAGCCGTTGCGAAATAGTTAGGAAAAGGTTCAAGCCAGCGAAAAAGACGGTGATCAACGAGACCGCTGCCGTAGACCCCAGTAGGCCTATCTTCTCGCCGGTGCCTTTCCCGCCCTCGGGCAACTCGTCAATGATTGCCGACAATGCGGCTTCATCAAATGGGAGGCAGACTCCTCCCAACGAGCTGCAAGGTCAAATCGAAACGCAACCTTCTGAAGGGACTCCTGAGGCTCCGCCCACAAAGACTGATAAGCCAATAGCAACGCAGCAGAGAGGCAAGAAGACCAAGATCCCGCCTGTCATCATCTCAGCCAATGGCGCTTGGAGACAGCTGGCCCGAGATCTGGTACAAGCTTGCTCCGAGCTATTCGAAGCGAAAATCCAGAACGGAAAGGTGCTAATCTTTCCTGCCAACGAGAATGACCATAGAGCAGTAACAAGATACTGCAACGAGAAGGGAATTGAGTTTCACTCGTTCCAACTCGATTCCGAAAAGCCAGCGACTTATGTCGTGAAGGGCCTAGACCCACAATCCTCCAATGAGGACATTTTTATCTCTTTACAGGAAGCAGGGTTCGCAGTCATCAGAGTACAGCAGATGCGCCGGAGAAGGGATGGAGCCAAGCTACCCTTATGGAAGGCAGAGCTTCCCCCGGTCCCGAACTCAGACAAACTGCTGGAGCTGAAATCTTTGGACATGCTCCGAGTCAAGGTGGAAAAGTTCCGAGCAAGAGGAGCCAAGAAACACATACAATGCTACCGATGCCAGGCCTGGGGGCATCACTCGTCGTCCTGCTCGGCACCGGCTAATTGCGTCAAATGCATCCTGCCACATCCCTCCAGAGAATGCAAAAATGTACGCGGGGTCGATAAACCCCAGTGCATAAACTGCAAAAAATTCCATACTGCAAATTACAGAAAATGCAGTTTTTCTCCCTACAGCAAGGACTTTAAGCAGCAGGAGAAGGCGAGACGCTCCAAACCCGCCAAGGGTGATCAAAGAGAAGCGAAGTCGACTCCGGAGATTGTTCCTGAACCCGTTGCGGAAATCCCAGCCACAGCTGAAGTCTCTACTTCTTATTCTCCAGACACTAGCCTGGATGAATCCGAGATTGAGCCTATGGATAAGCTTAAGTTGGCCTTCCAGGATGTCCTGGTCCAGAAGGTCGAAGTAGAAGGTAAATCCAAAACCGAAGTCATCAACGAAGTGCGATTGGCGCTCTTCACCACGGAGGAGTACGTGAGAGCGGTACTCTCAACGCCCAGCACTAAGGCAAAGCTGGAGGAGAACTGTCGGCGTTACCAAGAAAGACGTCGCAACCAAACGGCGCCGAAGGACTCCGACGCCTAATTCCTTACAACTTGTCTCCGGCCGGATCCCCCCCTATTTTTTCCCTCTTTCTCTTTTTGTAGCGTCCCCTTTCTATTTGTCTATTTTCTCTTTTATTTTTATTTTTTCTCTCAAAAAAAAAAAAAAAACCCCAAAAAAATCTCAAAATTTTAAAAAAGAAAAAATCTCTCTATTTCTCCTCTCTTTCCTTTTCACCACTGGACTGTTTCTTTTCCACATTTTCTCCCCATACAGGTCAACAGCCAATCCTGAGCAGGCGAGCCCTTGGCCAATAGCGTCCCGCTGCTGGACTTGGGAAAATTTTTCTTTTTATTTCTTCTAGGTGCTGGTTGGACTCGGCGGCATTTTACCTAGCAGGAAATGAACGGTCGGAACTTGAACTTTAAAATCCCGAACTTGTCCTTACACTACATCGTACACACACTTCGCATTCATTCACACACACGATCCAATATAGGTCACGTACTTCGTGGCCCGCGATTAAGACCGGCAGAACGGCCATAAAAAATTGTGTCGTGGCACCGGCAAAAAAAAATCTTAATTCAGTTCAGTTCAGTTCAGTTCAGAAAACAGAGGAATAGAGTTAGTATTATTAAAAAGTAGCGAAATGGATAGATGAAGAAGATATTTTTTTTTTTTTTTTTTTTTTTACATTTTTGCGAAATCCAATATTTCTATTGAAAATCAATTTTTTAAGTTTTTCTGGGATTTTTTAGGAAATATTCTCGAAAAGATGGGGAAAGGAAATGGAGAGAAAGATAGAGTTGCAAACTCTTAAGTTTGCTAAATAAGTTGGAGCTGATCACTGCTCCTGGGCTTTTACGGCCTATTTTGCAATCATGTTGCCAGCTTCCTTCAAAAAGCGCTGAAGCATCTCTCTTCTTTCTTTTTTAGAGTTACGCTGGATAATGTCTTGCATGCATGTTGTTGCAAAATTTAGTAAGTCCTGAGCTGAGGAAGCACTAGTCGAGGATTCAGAGTCTGAGTCAGAAGTGGTCGATCGAGATTTCGACGACGTCGACGTGTCTACTTCCGTCGTGTGACCGGAACTCTGGTGCTCGCTGTTCTCCTCGTCGGCAGCGGTGGTGGCATTTGCGACGCCGGTCTTGCCGACGGTAGGCTTCGGGGAGCTGCTTTGCCTTGGCCTATCGCTTCCGGGACGGGGCTGTGTCGGTTGCTTCAACCGTTGGCTTGCCAGATTGACTAGCCGCTTGGCTAGTTTGCCCGTAGGTTGGGACTTATCTTTTATCGGCTGCCACTGCTCTGTTGCCAGGTCCGTCGGCGGCTCTGCCACGACTTCTTCTGCTGCGTGTTCGGGCGGGTTTGTTGTAAGTTCTTGGTTTTTTAGTCTCTGGTAGTCCTGGAACTGATCCCAGACTTTTTTCGGAAGGTGCTTAGCGTATTCGCAATTTTTTCCAGATTTTTTGAAAGTTGCGGGTGATATGGTCACTTCTTCACCGCGAGTATTTTCATTCAGATCGCGAGTTTTTCGGAGTGCCGCGAGGTGTGACTTGTACACCGGGCAGCCACGATGGACACTAGGGTGCCCTTCCCCACAGTTGTTGCATACAGGGGTGTCGATTCCGCGTTTTTTGGTGCACATTTTCACGTCGTGAAATTCCGCACAGAACCCACATTTTTGTGGTAGATTACACGTTTTGCCGATATGACCCCATTTGAGGCAGCGGAAACAGATGCTCGGGGTTTTTCGGTTTGGGTTACGGCGATGTCTTTCCACCGTTATTGCAACGAAGAGCAGTTGCTTAAGCCCAAAGATGGCTCTGGACTTCTCGCCGCTTGGGAGGTCTACCTTCCATAGTGGGAGAATTCTCGAGCGGAGCCGCCGCCGCCGTGATCGGATGTGTGTTACCCGGATCGGTTCAAATCCTTGATCGACCAGTTCCTGGTGAATGTCCCCAGCTGGCATCGCTGGGTCGAGACCGCGTACTATTACGCTGAATATCTCGGCGTCCGGTGCAGACTGCCTCAGGATTTGGATTTTCTCTTCATTGAGAAAGTCGATTATTTTGTCCCGATCCAGGGTGTCGGTGAATGTGATTCTGTAGTCTCCGCGCGTAAATTTCACTTCACACGCGGCTGAATGATCTTTCAATTTCTGGGCTACCGAGCGCCATCTTCGATCGCATCGGATCACCAGCGAGTATTTCCCTCGCCTGGGACCTTCTCCAGTCGGCTGACCGTGGACATCTGGCTCAACGCTTCTGGTGGGCGGAGCTATCTCACTGCTGGCGGAGCGCGATTGGTCCATCGGTGGTGGTGAATCCGACGAATCGGGCGTTGACGTGGGAGGTTCGCCTAAAAAAATTTTTGAAAGTTGAAAGTTGAAAGATTTCTGGCGGGGCCTATCTGTTTACAGACATCTGCCGCCTTCAAAACTGGCCCGCGGGGGACCACTGTGAAGAGAAAGGCAAGGGAGCAAATGTTCGTGTAAGTGTAGTGTGCTTGTATGTCGGTCAGAATTTGGGAGAAATGTCTAGTGGGGGACCCACAGTTAATTAACGAATTTCATTAATTAACTAGGAATTTTACCAATTAAACATGTCTAGACGAGCTTGGTTAGTCATATTACTTATTAATATTTTAGGCAGGAAAAGTAATCTGCTTCGTGACGTTGGCATTTCTTCGTCATGGTCGCACCTGATTCGCCGGTTGCGTGCCGCATTTTGGTTGGCTGAAAGTAGTCACATGATAATATACAATTTATAAAAAATAAAAGTTAGATTCAAGGGGAAGGAAAATAGGGGAATAGCGTTAGTACTATTAATAAAAGCATGGTAAGAAAGGAGGGATAGGAAAATTTTTATTTAGTTTTCAGAGTTATTTCTGATATCATCAGAAATACCTCATTATTTTTATTTTTATTTTTTTTTTTTTTTTTGGTTTTTTGAGAAAATATTCTTGGAAAGATAGGAAAGGGAAATGAAGAAAAAGATAGAGGATATGAGAAAAATTTCCGAAATTAGATTTCGAAGACGCTTTTGAGTCTGTTTATGCTCAAAAAAGTTCGCTATATAAGTTTGCCAGTTCAGCAGTTGTTCTGGGAATCGTTAGCGAGCAAGCAAGAGACCAGCCTCTTTTTGGAATTCTTGGAGCAGTTCGCGCTTTTCTTTCCGGGAGGTGGCCTTCATGATGTTCTTCATGTAAATCTTTGCGATCGTATATATTTCGGATGTTGAGTCATCGCCATACCCGTCAGATCCCGTGTCCTCTACCGTTAATTCACTCGGTCTTGACTCGGGCTTCTTGGCAGCTTTTGCCGGGGTTCGGGCAGTTGACTTTGCGGGAGCTTCTACGGTCCTCTCCGGGTTCAGCGTGTGCCGTGGTTGGCCCTTGGTCGCTCGGGTCTGTTTGGAAGCTTCGCTGCTTTTATGTCCCAAGTGCCCTTTCGGTTCGGTGGGGTTCTTGAAGTCCGTAGATTTACTTTCCATCGGCGGTTCTTGCTGATCCGTAGGAAGGTCCGTAGGTCTAGATTGACCAATCGCGTTTGATTTATTTATTTTTCCGCTCTCAAGAGAAATTCTCTTTTTTCGGTCGTGGAACTGCTTCCAGACACTTCTGGGAATGTATGAAAAGTTAGAATATTTTTTCCGTGATTTCCGATACTCCGTTGGTAGAACTTTTTCGTGTGCTACTTCATGCGTTGGCAGAGTATCGCTCGGATTTCTAATTTTAGCAAGTTCTTTTTTGTATACTTCACAGCCGCGATAAATACTGGTATGATTTTTTCCACAATTGCAGCAGGTCGGGGGATCAACACCTTTGATGTTGCCGCATTGTTTGACTTCGTGCGGGCCCGTACAAACCATGCATCTGATGGGCTGGTCACATGTTTCTTCGCTGTGGCCCCATACCTGGCATCGGTTGCAGATGCTTATAACAGGTCGGCCGGGGTTTCTCCGGTACCTTTCGATCGAAATTTCAATCAAGAGTAGATTTTTTAGATCGAAAATGCGTTTCGATTCATCAAGGGCCGGCAGGTCAATTTTCCAAAGGGGTAGGAATTTTCCCCTTATTTTTTTCCTGCGGGAGCGAATTTGGGTAACTGAAATCGGTGAGAACCCTTCATCAACGAGTTCTGTTTTGATGTCGTCAACAGGCGTTGAGATATCTAGCCCTCGTAAAATCACGCTGAGGGTCGGGGCGTCCGGTGTGGACCGTTTAATGATTTCAGTATTGCTGTTCGCAAGAAACTGTAGGACCTTCTCGTAGTCACTTGTGCTGTGAAAGTTAATTTTATATTCACCGTGAGACAGTTTAACCCGAACAGCCTCTCGGCTGATCTCACGGATTTTTCTAGCTGTGATTCTCCAGTTTCGATCGGCCCGCACCACGATCGAACTATTGCCGCTGCTCTCGCGTCTTAATGCCGGTTGTTCACTACCGTGCTCGCTCGCTTCTAGCAGGGGCAATATCGGTCCGCTGTGGGTCGTTCGCGATTCGTCAGCTGATGCTGGCTCGGTTTCATGGGCGGGGCTTCCCTGGTTATCATCTTCTCCGTGGAGACCGTCCGTGCTCACGTATGCGTTCGGCTCGCCGCTATCGAGTAGCCCAGATTCCGTCGGCTTTTCGCAGCTCGGTTCGTCGGCGTCCATCAGACAAAGGGGCGGGGCTTGGTCCATGTCTCTTTCGCAGGATTGGTTTACCTCCGTCGGTTCGTCTGGTGGGGCGGGACTCTGTTTCTCCTGGGCGACTTCTTCGGTGAGAACGGGATCGTTGGTCTTTTCACCTTTATCTTTTTCCTGGATAATTCCGGGAGAGCTTGGTTGTTCAAAATTTTCTTTGGAATTTGAAAGTTCACTTATTAATTCCGTTTCTTTCGGGGGGTCCACATTTTCCTGTATTGGTAGCGTGTTGCTAAGGTCTTGTGGGACCGCTGGATCCGGGGCAGGCTTTTTCCGCATAAACACTGGAATTTCATCCCATTTCCTGGCCCTTTTCCAAATGTGTTTGTTGATCTCGTTTACGTAGTCAGACCAGATGGACTCGTTTTCCTCCTCATCGAAGAAGCAGTCGTCGCCTATTACGAAGGCTTGGCTAATGTTCCACCTTAGCTGCTGCTTGAAGAGGGGGATTTCCGGGTCATCCGGCCTGTCTGTAATGGCTTGGTGATTTTCCATTGCCTTCCTCAGGAACTCATCACCCGTGCAATAGAAAACTTCAGTTTCTGGGCGCCTGATTCTTGGGTGTGATATCTCCCAGCAGTCGTAGTGATCCCTGATGGAGTCCAGAAAAGCGATGGTGGCCCGGATGGTGGCCCTTGTTTGGGACCACTGCTCTTTGCGCTATACATCAATGACTTCCCAGCTCCTCAGCGCGGAATGCTTGGTCTATTTGCTGACGATGCCATCCTGTTGACCAATCACAAAAAAGGGAAAAAATGTATTGAAAATTTACAAGAATCAACTGAAGACGTTGAGGACTGGTGCCAAGACAACGATATAAAGTTGAATCATCAAAAATGTCAATATATTCTCTTCACAAGACGGTACAAGTTTCCAAGAACTCCCATATACATCGGCAATACGGTGTTGACAAGAAAACTCCAAGTCAAGTATCTAGGTTGTATACTAGATAAGTCGCTCTCATTTTCTCCTCAGGTGATGTACGTAAGAAATAAGGCCTCACAAGCAGTTGGGATGCTATCCAGAATCACATTCCCACAGGCCAGGCTAACGTTGAGGAATAAAGTAATTCTTTTTAAAACTATTATTCGTCCTATTCTGACATATGCTGCCCCAGTGTGGGCTCATGCCAGTCTTGCAAATATGAAACGTTTACAGACACAGCAGAACATCATTCTTCGTCAGTTTACCAGAGCCCCCTGGTATGTGAGAGGAAAAAACATCCGTAAAGATCTTGACTTACCACTAATCTTGGACTATATCAAGGAGCTTGCCAATGCTCATTTTGACAGGCTACGATCTTCTGAACACCCGCATCTTAGAGAAATTGTCTATTATGACCCTAGAATACCCACAGTACACTCTAGGCCAATGGACTTGCTGAGCGTGGATTGGGTGACGAATTGATGTAATTTGCAGAACATTTTCATGATTTTGATTTTTTTTTTTTTTTTTTGAAAACAATTTATCAATCTAATATCAGTTTTGTTTGATATTGCGGATGCTGTGATCGCAATTCAGAGGCATTTATATGTTTTTTTTTATCGCAATTAATAATTTTTCTCATTTATTCGTGATTTGCGCTTGCATAAAATGGTGCATTGGGTTCGTGTCGTGTTGAAACTGATGTTATTGCAATACAGAGATGGTATGTGTCATGTCTTCATTATAACTTTTTCTTTGACGTTCTTGATTATGGTTATATGACTGATGAGGGTTCAACAGTACCTCAAACATCTCTGGTCAGTGTCTCTCGATTATGTAAATATTTATAATGTTGGGGTTTTTGGGTAGCATATCATCAGCTACTTCCCTTAAGACATTTCCCCCTTGTTCTTCGATTGTGTTGTGTTTTATCTCGATGAGCATTCATTTCGCGAAGATTTGTGAACAATACTCTCCTGGCTTATTCATTCTCTACACACACACATGCACTACATACCTTACACACATGCACAAACTTGTCTTTTTCCTTCTCATACCACCCCTGGTGATCTGTAAGTCGCCAGACAGCCTGCAAAGGCTGGGCAGCGACGGAAACGTTCAATTCTGGTCTGGTCTGCCGTCGAATTGTTTCAAACATTTACTTTCCCTGAAAAGATGAAAAAAACGCCGATTTATATTTTTAATAACATTTCCACGGTTGTCACAAAAGTGGCCTTCGACAAATTTATTGCACTTTTAAAATTATTTTTCCAATTAATACTACTAAGCTGTTATATTAAGGATGACCATAAGTCTCGTATTTCTCGGAACATCCCGTATTTTCACGTAATTTTGGCTATCCTGCGACTTTTTGGAAGATGTCCCTTTTTTTTCTACGAAATCTCAATCAACTTTTATTCTTCATTCAAAATCAAGTATTAACACTATTTTCCTAACTCATAATACGATAATTACGACTATAAATAGGAATATTCATCTCACATATGGTCCATGATACACATGCTACTGAATGCGCAATTCTATTAATTTTCACGAATTTTAATGACTAATTAGTTAACTAATTATGATTTTAATTAGCATCAGGATGGTTATGATCAATAAATGACGAGAATTCAAATTTTATGAAAGTTGCTAAATTTCAGCATTTACCAAAGTGCTTGGTGAAAGTCCGAAATGCATTTGCTTACAAGCGTTTTCCGGCCTTTTACCGTAATAAAATTAATATGTATATAATATTAATATATATATATATATATAATTAATTAATAAATATATATGTAAAACTATCGGAACAAGCTACAGTAGACATGGTTATGCCGATAATGTCTTAATACAGCGCCATCTGTGATTCATTATATTTAAAAAAAGTGTGAGTATATATATATATATATCTATTCTATAATATAAAATCACAAACAAACTCGAAAAGGGCCTGTAACTAAGCAACCGAGTGACGGAAGTGAGTGAAATTTTTGAGTGACGGAAATCTGTTACGGAAGTCGGTTTCGATTCATATATCGATATTCACATTCATATATCGTACATTCATATTCATATATTCATATATCGATATTGGGTCGATATTCACATATCGGGACCCATTTGACCCATCGGGACCATGTTATGTGCATGTACCAAGAGGCTCCTACATCCTACAGCAGAGCCCTTAGGCTGGAATTTAGATTTCGAGCCCCCAAACCAGCTTTTCAGGGGCCCCTCGAATTGCATATATATAGTGTGAAAAATCAAAAAGTGATAAGAATCGTTGTGGCCCCTGTCAGCCCTTCCTTTGTGGGGGGGGGGGGGAGGTCCATGCCGAGAGGTATATATATGTATAATATACACACACAACAGCAGTGCTCCCAACACAGGGTCTGGGTACCCGGGGAAGATTTCACGTATAAGTAAAAAGTTTTCATTTCCAGGGGCCCTTGATGGATCTCATTGTTTTCTTGCTGCTTTAACGTTGAAAAATTTCGATAGCGGAAGCAAAAGATATATCCAGTCTGGGGCCCCACCAAAAGTATGCGAATTGGTGTCCCGGGTAATTGGTTGGGGGTCCTGGATTTTATTCGTTGGTAAAACGAATACAAATGAAAATTTTTCATGGTACTCGCTCCGTGGGATGGCCGACAAGCTTCCAAGTCGGGGCCCTTGTTTACAGGTTTCATTTTGGGTGCCCTGGATTTTATTTGTTGGTAAAACGAATACAAATGAAAATTTTTCATAGCACTCGCACCGGGGGATGACCGACAAGCTTCCATGTCGGGGGCCCCATGTTTACAGGTTTCATTTTGGGGCCCTGGACGAATCTCATTTTTTTCTGTTGTAGAATTCGCAACAGCGGAAGCCCGAGATAAAGCCAGTCTGGGGCCCCACCAAAAGTATGCGAATTGGTGTCCCGGGTAATTGGTTGGGGGCCCTG
Organism: Pholcus phalangioides; assembly: GCF_987345545.1. Taxonomy (NCBI): domain Eukaryota; kingdom Metazoa; phylum Arthropoda; class Arachnida; order Araneae; family Pholcidae; genus Pholcus; species Pholcus phalangioides. The sequence continues at coordinate 32,982,596 of NW_028301603.1, forward strand.
GATTTTATTCGTTGGTAAAACGAATACAAATGAAAATTTTTCATGGCACTCGCTCCGGGGGATGACCGACAAGCTTCCAAGTCGGGGGCCCCATGTTTACAGGTTTCATTTTGGGTGCCCTGGATTTTATTTGTTGGTAAAACGAATACAAATGAAAATTTTTCATAGCACTCGCACCGGGGGATGACCGACAAGCTTCCAAGTCGGGGCCCATGTTTACAGGTTTCATTTTGAGACCCTGGACGAATCTCATTCTTTTCTGTTGTAGAATTCGCAACAGCGGAACCCCGAGATAAAGCCAGTCTGGGGCCCCACCAAAAGTATGCGAATTGGTGTCCCGGGTAATTGTTTGGGAGCCCTGGATTTTATTCGTTCGTAAAACGAATACAAATGAAAATTTTTCATGGCACTCGCACCGGGGGATGACCGACAAGCTTCCAAGTCGGGGGCCCCATGTTTACAGGTTTCATTTTGGGGGCCCTGGATTTTATTCGTTGGTAAAACGAATACAAATGAAAATTTTTCATGGCACTCACACCGGGGGATGACCGACAAGCTTCCAAGTCGGGGGGCCCCCATGTTTACAGGTTTGATTTTGGGGGCCCTGGATGAATCTCATTCTTTTCCGTTGTAGAATTTTCCACAGCCGAAACCCGAGATATAGCCAGTCTGGGGGCCCACTAAAAATCTGCGTATTGTGTCCCCGCTACTGGATGTGGGGCCCTGGATTTTATTCGTTGTAAAATTGATAAAAATGAAAAATTCTCACAGTCGGGTGTCCGACAAGCTTGCAGGTCAGGGCTTCATGGAAATGTTGGCAGGTTGTAATTCGGTGCCCCTGAATGTATCTCATTGATTTTTGTGGTTTAACATTGTAAAATTTGCAACACATCGGTAGCCCAAGATATATCCAGTGTGGGGCCCCACTGAAATTCAGCGAATTGAATCTGGGGACCCCCATGGGGAAGTTTTCTGGGGATACTTGATGAATCGCATTTGTTTTTTGTTGCTTTATTATTATTTTCATTAAATTTCGCTTCTTCAGTAGGCTGGTGCTTTCACACGTCCCTTTCCCCTTTTCCGTAGCACGCTGATGAAGTGGGACGAAATAAACAAGATATGTCCGGGAGAGAAGTGGGGGGGGGGGGGGTTGGCCGCCAAAGGCGGAAGGGGGGCTCTAGTATATAATATAAATATATATAAATAAACTTTAACGTTGAAACACTGCGACTGCAACTTGTTGCAGTGTGACAGCTCCGGCCCTTTTTGTGGTATCGACTTGACATGACTTTATTAGTCAGGGTTTTCAGCATCTAAGGCTATTCCCTGTAGCAAAGATGACTCTTTCTCAGGCTGACCATATCTCCTCGAAAGAAATAGGGGAAATAGGGATTCCAAATACGGGACAGTGCCAATTATCGCTAAAAATGACACCAAAAGTAAACAAAGTTGCCAAATATTGGAGAAATTACGTAAAAATCAAAATGGCGGGGAAATAAAGCATTACTGCGAATTGCAGTGGATTTAAATGAATTCCACGAAATAAAACGTTCACCAACACAAATGTGAGAGATTAATACTCTTATTTATAATTGTAATTATCATAATATAATTTATGAGTGGGAAAATAATTTCATTCTTTGACTTTAATAATGAATAAAAATTCAGGTAAGCTTCGTGTAAAAGACGGGAAAAACCGGGACACTTTCGCTAAAAACTCGGGACGGCCAAAAAAAACCGGGACTGTCCCGGGAAATATGGGACGTATAGTCACCCTACTCTTTCTGGTGAAACGCGATAAGCGATAGGATGCCTTACGGTGAAAGTTATAAGTGATAAGAAATACGCATGACATTTTCCATTATAACAGCAATTGATTCTATTTTAACACAATTGATTATTAAGAGGAGAAATAATTATTTGGTGGGTGAATGGGTTTTCTTCTTCAGGAATTTTTTAAGCCGTTGAGATAAGCCCTGAGGGCAAAGCTCGGCAAATATTTCCGCAGTTCAGACTATGAAATTGGTTTCATTCATGTCGTGATATATCGGAAAGCGCTTCTATACAGACAAAATTAGGGTAGGGCGGACAGACATTTTCTCTCATATGGTTGGGATCTTGGAAAGGGCGATTGCCCACCATCTCCCGAAACTCTGGAACCGCGCTCTCCTACAACGGAACTAAACATGATCGAGATATTGTCTGGTATTCGTTCGAAACCAACAATTTATACTTTGCATGCAAAAAACTGCAAGGTGAATTTTAATTGCATATATAAGAAAATTCATTCGAGGAACACTTTCATTATAAATTTATGAAGAAAAATATTGTTAATGAGGAATAATTTTCCGAATTAACGAAAGAAATAACGTACAGTGTGGGTATTGTTGTGTGTGTGTGATTTTAAACGGAGAATTTTAGAAATAATTTAAAAATGAAAAACAAATTAAAATTTCAGAATTAATGAGCGAAATGCTCCTGTCTCTCTGAGGCTGTGATTATATTATAAAACTTCAATAATGCAACCAATAACTTCACCGGTTGCTTTCATAGTACAGTTGGCCGGGACAACAATACATTTTTTATCTATTATGGTTGCCATCCGGAGACGATTATATGTAACAAAAAAATTAAATTTAAGTGACGTGATTCCTAATATCAGTCATTTTTACCTGTGAAAATAATATTAAAATATTTAAAATGTATATATTAGACCAGATAATTTAATTTAATTTCATTTTCCAAATTTTAAACAGCAATCGATTTTATTTTTACACAAATAATTATTAAGAGGAGAAATAATTGTTAAGCGGGTGAAGGGATTAATTCTACTCCCAAGAATTTTTTAAGTCGTTGAGATAGCCCTGAGGGCAAAGCTCGGCGAATATTTATTAGATTATGAAATTGGCTTCATTAATGTCAGTGAAAGGTAGAAAGCACTTCTGTACAGACAAAAAAATTAAGGTAGGTCGGAGTGGAAATTGCGTAGTTTACGGGACAGACATATTTTCTCTCATATGGTTGGGATCATGTAAAAGGCAATGGCCCCCATCCCTGAAACTCTGCAACCGCGATCTCCTGCAATGTAACTAAACATGATCATAATATTGGTTCGTACTCGTTCCAAACGTACAATTTATAGTGTGCATGCAAAAATCTTCAAAGTGAATTTTAATTGCATATGAAAATTCATTCGAGAAACACTTTCATTTTAAATTTATGAACAAAAATATTGTTAATGAGGAATAATTTTTTGACCTAACGAAAAATTACATATATATATTATTAATAAAAGAAATAATGTACGGTGTGTGTTTGTGTGTATGTGTTAGATTTTAAATGGAGGATTTTAGAAATAATTTGAAACTTAAAAACAAATTAAAGTTTCAGAATTAATGAGTGAAATGCTCCTGTCTCTCTGAGGCTGGGATTATATTATAATAATGCAACCTGTTGGTTTCATAGTGCAGTTGGTCACGACAACAATACATAACTTTCGTAAAAGATCTTTTACAAAATTTGGAAAACAGCCCATAAGTCTATTGGATCCATTCCTTCGAATGTAACCAGTGGTCATGTCTTTTTATGTGATTATTGCATATAAACACTCATATAACAATTCATATCGGGCGCCGTTGAGAAGATGGTACGTGCTCTACGGTATTCGATATTTATGTGCGAGTGACTTTATGGCTGAGTGAATAACGATACGAATGATCAAGTGAGTGACAGTATAGAGCAGTGTTTCCCAAAGTGGGCGATGGAATGGTCGAGAGGGCGATTGGAAACTGTGAGTGCACTTGACTTCTGGGCGACTAGAGAAAAAAATTACTGATGAGAACGGGGGCGATGGAATAAAAGTTTTCGAAAATTTGATATGGAGTGAGTGTATGACTTAGTGAGAGAGAACTTGAGAAGATTGTGCGTGTATCAGGGTATTCGAAATTTGTGTGTTAGTGACTTTATGGTTGAGTGAATGACGCTATGAATGATCAAGTGAGTGACCGTATACAGCAGTTTTTCCAAAAGTAGACAATATCGCCCCCTTTTGGGGATATGATTTCCGGGTGGGGGGGGGGTCTATAGAAACTACGGATTCAACATCCCAACAAGGATCCTGTTTGTTCACTTGAATTGGGGGCGATGAGAGAAAGGGGTGGGCGATGGAATAAAAAGTTTGGGAAACTATGGTATTATAGAGTGAGCGCATGACATAATAACTGAATTGATCAAGTGAGTGACCGTCGCCCAATTGGTCACTCATATAATTAGTCATTTCGTCGCTGATATTGCCACTCACATGTTCACTCACTTTGCCACTTATACGGTCAGAGCAGGTGAAATGTCTGGCGTGAAATGTCACAGGGATGAAACGTGTTATAGACAAGGTTCGTGCCATATATTGCTTCTTGCCAGAAGCGACGGAAGGGTTAGACGAATTCAAATGCTGTAATGGATGACATTTGACAAGCATTCTATGTGTCACAAAATTGTCTCCAGAGCATTCAGATATTCATTTGCAAGGCCGCAACAATAGATTCGAAAATTTACTCTGCCGTCCGGGGCTAGTGTTCATATCACTGCTCCTTCCCCGTAATTATGAACAGAAATTTAGCACTCGGGGCATCAGACCTGCTTATTTTGCGGTCCTGTGTAGTTGCCCATTTATCATTCCCGCAGAATTTCCATCAGTGGTCGTCAATCCTTTCTGGTTCTTCATGGACGTGTTTCAGAATAAATGGGTTAAGAAGGGACTCCCTTTCGGAAATGAAACCAGGACGGGGTATCGGAATGTACGACTAGTTGTGTTGATTCGTAGGATCGTCCCGTAATTTATAGGACAAACCAAATTCTTTCATATTATCCGGCTCTTGAAAAGGGCCAAAGCCTCTCCTTCCCGGGTTAATGTTATCTCTTCTTGGTTGTGACAAAGGGTTCTTCCAGTGATTTCGGATTCAAAAGGTGATAAAATTTTTAAATTTAATAATTTACAAACATACTAACTATGAGGCTTTTTGGATCATGTGATATCTTCCTCTTCCTTTGAGAGACATACAAACCGTGTCTAAGTTAATCAATATGGCGACACAAAAACAGATTTCGCGTTATGTTTGAAACACATACATGCACAACTTCCAGCTTAGCCCGGGTCTTCTTCGACCAGCTGCTAAAATCTCTTGATTGAGACAGAATGTTGGTATATCATTTTGTTGCCGAAGAGGTCCACACGTAGATACATGGGTTACCAGTTGGATAGGAAAATATTTAAATCCTAACAGAATTTTGCTCCCCATTTCCTTCAGAAGAACAAAAATTGTAGCTCGGTACTGCATTGCACCTGTAGACCCTATCCATGTCCGGTCATGTTTGCAAACTGTGTTGGCATTACCATTGGTATAAGCGATAAAGTTATCAAGTAGCAGCGCTCTAGGAAAATTTGTTCCCCGAACTTCGGTCTAGCTGTTGCCTGTGATGGTTTCTACGTGGTTATATTCTTCCACGGGGCGGCTTGCCGCCTGGGTGCAAAGCCTCACGCCGCTAAAGAAGATCCTGTCGGATGGCGGACTGGGCGACAGCGACCAGCTTCCATCATGGCCCAGGTTTTCTTCAAACACCTGCTAATGTTTTCCTTTTTATTTCTTTTTCCTTTTTTGGAATCTAAGTTTTCTCTATGTCAAGTTGCTATTTTCTAAACATGGTCGGCGGGCCACAGCAAAATTATTAATTATTGAGCACAACTAGAAGGAAAGGTGTACCAACTGCATAGCCCACAGATGGTTGGGGATGTTGATCTACTAACTTTCACTTCTCTCTTGAGCAACATTTTCTCCTCTGATGAGGTTCTGTGGCACCATCTACAGTCGATTCAGAAAATCACGTATGAGTCACCTGAATCCTGGTGATCGATTCCTCAATGACCATCATTGAATAAAAAATGATTGAAAAGTCTATTGCATATTGCGTATGTTTATTTGGAATTCTTCCCGACATTCGATAAATAAAAGCCATTTGATTTTTGATTTCAGTAATTGTATTTAAATAATTAAATTGCAATGCATTAGAATGAAATAATGATTGATTCGCCCGATTTATGTTGTGACCGGTTCACGGGCGTAGTCTGCCTGGGACCGTAAATTAGTACACGAGTGATCACCAAACTCGCCCGCTTGGATTCCTTTCTCTATGCAACTGCAGAGCATAGACACAAATGTTCTTTTTTTTTAATAGGAATGGAGAACCTTAAGAAAACTATTTCTGTATGGAGGATTTCTTCAAATGATTATGTGCGACTAATTGTACTGAAATTTGTTTAAATAACTGTATATGCAATACGTAATTTCCCGGTAATTCTGAGCACACATAAACAATACATAAAAACACAAATTAAATACAGCACGACACAAACAACATACATGGTCAACTTTTGTTGCGCCTAAGGGATCACTGCGATCCGTCCAAAGCAAACTATATAAAATATTTATGTTGGTGGTGAACACATCTGTTGAAAATTTGGAAAATGAACTTGAATTAAGTTATCTGGTCCTAATATATATATTTTAAATATTTTAGTATTATTTTTACAGGTAAAAATGGCTGATATTAGGAATCACGTCATTTAAATTTAATTTTTCTGTTACATATAATCGTCTCTAGATGGCAACCGTAATAGATAAAAAATAGAGTTCTCAGATCACTAAGTTATTTTTATTTCCTTCGAGTGACAGTCTGAACGGGAAAGAAACCTTGTGAGTGACCTTTCTCCGACATGAATAAGGCTAATTTCATAGTCCGCACTGCGGAAATAATCGCCGAGTTCTGCCCTCAGGACTATCGCAACGGCTTAAAAAATTCCCCGAAGTTGGAAATTGTTTCACTCTCAAGAATTATTTGTCTTCTCAATAATTATTTTTGTAAAAATAATATCAACCATTGTTGAAAATTTTTGGAAAATCAACTTGAATTACGTTATTTGTTCCAATATATATTTCAAATCTTCTAGTATTATTAACAGTTAAAATGGCTGATATATATATATATATGTGTGTGTGTGTTAGTAATATACCATTTGTAGTGTATTTTCATAAGCGGGGGGAAGCAACGGCTCACCCGACCCCCCACCCCAAATGACGGGCCTGGCACGGAAGTGCCCCTCCAAGTGGAGCGTAACATCCTTTTCTGGAAACAACTTAATCCAGTGAGGATTTTGAATATGGATTTATTTCCCGAATTTTTAATGTAGAATATTTGTCGGCTGTAAAATTATTTCTTTTATTATCGGGAATATAATCATGTGTGCAATAAACCTGTACATCGCAATGCCGCACAATAGCAATAACCACTGCATTTTATTAAGCAATACAGCATGCGATGCACTACAATACGTGATATATAACAATAGCAGTGCACCACAATCAGCAATATAGCCTAATGAGCAGTAGACATGACATTATAATAAGCAACACAGCACACGATGTACTAATATGCGTATGCATAACAATACGCAATGCAGTATAATAAGCAGTGGGCACGACATTATAAGCAATACGGCACACGACGTACAAAAATACACAATGCATAACAATACGAAATGTACAACGGCCCTGTGCGATCGCACCCTCTGCACCTGCACCACGACGCATTTACAGATCACTCAAGTGACTCGCGGCACTGTTCGAAATCACATAAGTGCCCAGCTGTACTTTTTTCAAATCCAGCAAGTGGCCTGCAGCCTCCTAAGGATTGACCATTCTTGACTTAAGTGATCTGTAAATATTCCTGTGCCGGTAAAAAACAAGTGATCTGTGAATGTGCCGCGGATTTGAAATTGTGTCGCGGGCTGCCTAAGCGATGTGAAACTGCACTGCGGGTCACTTAAGTGATCTGTAAATGTGCTTTGCGTCATTTAAGTGATCTGTAAATGTACTGCGTACCTCTTAATTGTTTTTTGTACTCAAGCCACTCTTAAACAGCACACACATTTAGAGCTCATAATCAAGTTCTAGTTTGGGCCAATGTTATCGAACCAATACCAGCTCTACAATGCCTAAAAGTGTTTGATCGGGCCTTCGACTCACAAAAATGAATGAAACCGGGCCGCGGGCTTGAAAAGGTTGAGAACCACTGCTCTACAATACTTTAAGACATTCATTTTTAAAAATGTTATTGGTACTTTCAAAATCAGAAGTGCCTTACGAAGCTCGGGTATAAAAAAACTAAATTCTTCATTCAGCTTTGCTCCTCATGAACTGACCTGAAAGATCAAACTTCCAGTTCAGTAATTTTTTCAAGACCCAAGAAGACATCCTAAACAAAGTTAAAAACTCTCTCTACACCTGCAGACGCCAGGTAAGATCGTAAAAAGTGAATTTTCCCCACACTCCTCTTTATAGTAATGTGCCGCCATCTAATGTTAAATTTAAAAGTTACTCACGTGGTGATGATGAAGTTTAAAGTAAAAAAAACTATATTCCTTATTCCACTCAGTTCCTTATAAACAAAGCTCGTAAACTGAACTGGAAATTTAAACTGAAAGTTCGGTTATTTTATCTGAGCATAAGGAGAAGTCCAAAACAAAGAACCTCTTAATGAGCAGACGACAGACGGTTTGTTCGGTTCCCTACAAGCCAAGCTCACAAACAGAACTGGCAGTTCCAACTTCCAGTTCAGTTATTTTTTCAGGACGCAAGGAGACGTTCAAAACAAGTGACCTGCAGACGACAGAGATTCTGAGACTTGCATCGAGCATATATTACCGAACGGAGCATCCAGCCGCCTCGACTGCAGCGACATCAAATGCAAGGAAACTACGTGACTCGGTGAAAACAAAGCTCGTTTGCCCATAGAAATGTACAGTTCGGTCTCTAAATATTGCGTTTTAAAGATTTAAAAAAGGATAGGGAACTCTCATCTAACTCAAGGTGAAAAAAGATTAAATAATTTCTTTCATTAATACTGGAATAATTTCTTTCATTAATGTGAAATAATTTCTTTCATTAATGTGAAATAATTTCTTTCATTAATGTGGAATAATTTGTTTTACCAATTGAATTTTCCTTCATTAATTCTGAAATTTTCCTCCATTAATTCTGAAATTTTCCTCCATTAATTCTGAAATTTTCCTCCATTATCTCTTGAATTTGCTTTCATTAATTCTGGATATTATTTTCTTTCATTAATTCTTGAAATTATTTTTTTTCATTCATTCCGGAAATTATTTTCTTCATTAATTATCATTTCTTTCATTAATTCTGTAAATTATTTTCTTTATTTTTTATCATTTCTTTCATTAATTCTGGATGGACGAGGTGCACGTTTGGTTTAGTAGTAATCACTTGGCGTTGCTTTTTTGTGTCAATTGGTAATATCCCTAATTTTTCCGTCTTTCCGAACCTTTTTTTTTTTTTGAACCAAGAAGCAGCTAGAACTGCGTAGGATTTTTCATGATCGGTGAGTCTGTCAGTGTCAAAATAACGAAATCCCGAGTTCGAATTTCTCAAGCAACATGAATGATAGACAAGTAAAGTTCAAAGGTTTAATTTTACTTGTAAAATACAATAGATATGCCATGCCAAGTTTCAAGTCTCTCAGCAACTCCAACATGGAGATACGAGGGTCTCAAAAGTACTTAAAATACATTCAGAAAAGGATATTGTGGCCGTGCTTGTTATGCTCGACTTGGAGGGGGCACTTCCGTGGCCACCGGGTTTTTATTAGCAAAAGCATCATTCTTTACCTGAAATAAGGAAAATTACGTAATGAGCACAGCCAGGAGTGATGTTGATCTGACTCTCACGGCTACTTGAGCGGCATTTTCTCCTCATCTTAGGTTTTATGCTGCCATCTAGAGTTGATTCACGTATATGCCACGTCAATCCTGATGATCGATTCCTTAATGATTATCATTGAATAAGAAACAATTAAAAAGTTTAGTGTATAATGTTTGTTTTTTTTTATTTCTCTCACATATTAAAGAAAAAAAACATTTAATTTTCACTATTAGTATTTTTCCTAATAGCTTTATATCTCATCCGATACGTATCATTTTTAGCAATTTTACCGTGATAATGTCGTAATCGGTTAACGGGTGTAGTCTTCCCGGAACCGTTATCAATCTTGCTCTGTGAAATTCCTTTCTGTATGAGAATTGCAGAAAATGTCACTTCTTTGTTAAATGCGAAGGGTGAAAATTATTTCTGGATGGAGGGTTTCATCAAATTTTTACGCGCAACTGTTGTACCATAATTTGTTTAAATATAATAAAGGTATATACAATTCATGACTTCCAGATAGCTGTGAGCGTGTTGCTTAAACTGTGACGTGGGGAGCGGTAATGACGACACCAGAAGTTTTTCAACAAGCATCGGCCTTTTCGCTGGTAAACGTTATAAAATCATTTGATTTGGTGAATAGGTCTGCGCTTCATAAATATAATTATTACTATTTCTTATACATAACAATTGTTATACCTCCCAGCCGAATAACATAGCGTAATTTCAAGAAGTAATGGGCTATTTTAGAGCTGCTTTGGGAAGCCTGTTAAAAAGGGATGCACAACGTCCGTTCCGCGGTCCATAATTGAATGAACGATAGGGCCTGGCCACCGGACTTATCCCGTTGCCACGACCTTTCCAGTCCAGATTTGTGGCAGAGTCTGGAACAAAGTGTGTGTACCTAACAATCCTCTATTGGGATCAGAATCTGGAAGGTGGAATAATTTCTTTCATTAATGTGGAATAATTTGTTTTACCAATTGAATTTTCCTTCATTAATTCTGGAAATTATTTTCTTTCATTAATTCTTGAAATTATTTTCTTTCATTAATTCTTGAAATTATTTTTTTTCATTCATTCCGGAAATTATTTTCTTTATTAATTATCATTTCTGTCATTAATTCTGGAAATTATTTCCTTTATTAATTATTATTTCTTTCATTACTTCTGGAATAATTGCTTCCATTAATTCTGTTTCTTTCATTAATGCTGAAATTATTTCTTTCACGGGGGGGGGGGGGGGAAGAAAAAAAGGTCGAAATTTGTTTGCTTGAAACATGAACGTCCCCCCCCCCCCCCGAACGCAAATTCATATTTAAATGGTTTCAAAATGCCCAAGTCTTGAAATAATTACAAGTTGTTGATCATAATTTCGATTGTTGAATTATTCAGATAATTTTAATTTGAGATATTTTATGGAACTACAGTGAAACCCCTCAGTTTTCCTCGGAACGGGCAATAGGCAATAATAATACAAAAATCAGCCCTCATTCCGCGGCCACCTCTGAAGAAAAATACGGGACATCACTGAGAATGTTAGCAAAATTACAAACCGTGTTAAAATTTCTGAAAAAGGGTAAGAATGGACGGGATACTGGAAATCACGGTGAATTGAACTGTAATTAACCGAAAAAATTCCGAGCGTGGCAAACACGCGAGATGAGAATTTAATAATTAGAGTCACATAATTATCAAAATATTTTATAATTTATAAAAATCACCTTCATTTGCGATTTCAGTAAACATTTTAAATTCAAATTAGCTTCGTTGTAATAAACATTAAAATTGCATAAATGAAGTTGGGACAATCAAATTTACGTAAAAGCACGAGAATGTCCCGTAAAATACGGGACACGTGGTTACCCTACTGATAATATGCTGTGAATTTTGGTGGTCCCCGTCGAATTGTTTCAAACATTTTACTTTCCCTGAAAAGATGAAAAAAACGCCGATTTATATTTTTAATAACATTTCCACGGTTGTCACAAAAGTGGCCTTCGACAAATTTATTGCACTTTTAAAATTATTTTTCTAATTAATACTACTAAGCTGTTATATTAAGGATGACCATAAGTCTCGTATTTCTCGGAACATCCCGTATTTTCACGTAATTTTGGCTATCCTGCGACTTTTTGGAAGATGTACCTTTTTTTTCTACGAAATCTCAATCAACTTTTATTCTTCATTCAAAATCAAGTATTAACACTATTTTCCTAACTCATAATACGATAATTACGACTATCAAATAGGAATATTCATCTCACATATGGCCCATGATACACATGCTACTGAATTCGCAATTCTATTAATTTTCACGAATTTGAATGACTAATTAGTTAACTAATTAGGATTTTAATTAGCATCAGGATGGTTATGATCAATAAACGACGAGAATTCAAATTTTATGAAAGTTGCTAAATTTCAGCATTTACCAAAGTGCTTGGTGAAAGTCCGAAATGCATTTGCTTACAAGTGTTTTCCGGCCTTTTACCGTAATAATATTAATATATATATGATATATATTATATATATATATATATATAAAATTAATTAATAAATATATATGTAAAACTATCGAAACAAGCTACAGTTAACATGGTTATGCCGATATTGTCTTAATACAGCGCCATCTGTGATTCATTATATTTAAAAAAAGTGTGTGTATATATATATATATATATATATATATATATATAAAAAATATAAATATATATAAATAAACTTTAACGTTGAAACACTGCAACTGCAACAAGTTGCAGTGTGACAGTCCCACCCTATTTGTGGTATTGACTTGACTTGACTTTATTATTCAGGGTTTTCAGCATCTAAGGCTATTCCCTGTAGAGAAGATGACTCTTTCTTAGGCTGACCATATCTCTTCAAAAGAAATACGGGAAATAATGATTCCAAATACGGGACATTGCCAATTATCGCCAAAAAATGACGCCAAACGTAAACAAAGTTGCCAAATATTAGAGAAATTACGTAAAAATCAAAATGCGGGGAAATAAATCATTACTGCGAATTGCAGTGGATTTAAATGAATGCCACGAAATAAAACGTTCACCAACACGCATGTGAGAGATTAATATTCTTATTTATAATTGTAATTATCATAATCTAATTTATGAGTGAGAAAATAATTTCATTCTTCGACTTTAATAATGAATAAAAATTCAGGTAAGCTTCGTGTAAAGGACGGGAAAAACCGGGACACTTTCGCTATAAAGTCGGGACGGCCAAAAATAACAGAAAAAAAAGGGACTTTCCCGGGAAATACGGGACGTATAGTCACCCTACTCTTTCTGGTGAAACGCGATAACGATAGGACGCCTAACGGTGAAAGTTATAAGTGATAAGAAATACGCATGCCATTTTCCATTATAATTTAGAAAAAAAACCAAAGGACATCTTTTTTTTTTGAAATATTTTTGGTTTAGTTAGTTTTATTTTCTGCTAGTATTATTTTTTAATATGTTAGTATCATGGACAAACAAAAACGAAAGGTTTCCACATAACATTATGAAACTTGGTGGCTTTGGACGGTTTCAGACAGTTTTTGCCACGTGTCCTGTCCAAAACCCCAACCCTGGAGTGAACGCTCACTTATCCCTTTAAGCCTGAGCTCAATTGATCGTGTAGGTGAAATACTTGACATCCATATTTTCAAAAAACATGAATGTTTGTAAATGTTTTTCCCGGTCTTAAAGGAATATGTGAAAAGTGAAACAAAAATTGAAAAATTAAATAGTTAAAAAATTAAAATGTGTAATGTTCACTGGGGGGGAGGGAAGATGTGTATAATATTCTTACATGCAGTCCTCGATTTCTTTCTCTACTTATTTCTCCATCAGAGGAAAAACTGAGGTTCACGCCATCAATTGCCCGGGCCCAATTATTTGGCGAGCCTAAAATTAAAAATATAATTCATATGAGATGATCTTAATGGCTCACGGCACATTTACAGATCATTTAAGAGGTACGCAGTACTCTTACAGATCACTAAAATGATCCGAAGCACATTAACATATCACTTAAGTGACCCACAGTGCAGTTACACATCACTTGAGTGGCCATCAGCGTAGTCCCAGATCATTTAGGTGGCAAACGACGGATTTACAGATCACTCAAGTGACTCGCGGCACTGTTCGAAATCACATAAGTGCCCGGCTGTACTTTTTCAAATCCAGTAAGTGGCCTGCGGCCTCCTAAGGATTGACCACTCTTGACTTAAGTGATCTGTAAATATTCCTGTGCCGGTCAAAAACAAGTGATCTGTGAATGTGCCGCGGATTTGAAATTGTGTCGCGGGCTGCCTAAGTGATGTGAAACTGCACTGCGGGTCACTTAAGTGATCCGTAAATGTGCTTTGCGTCATTTAAGTGATCTGTAAATGTGCTTCGGGTCATTTTAGTTGATAATGTGGATTTGACCGTATTAACAGGAAAATTACATAGAGATTTTAACCCAGATTGTTCTTCAGTAACACTAATTGTTCTTCAACGTATGTCGCAGATTTCGGCATATTCTGCTTTGGGAATCATTGTACCTTCCCAGCAATAACGACCATGCCCAAGTCTTGCCAAAGATCTCAGCCTAGGGGCCCTGCTCCAGGAAATGGTGCTCATTACCACTGCTCTATGCCGTCTTAACCCATGGGCCCACCTGGGGACTCGGGAGAAGAGGGACCTCACGAAAAGGAGACCTGGTTGAAAATATTCTAGAATTTGCAAGGTAGGGCCTCAGAAAAACCACATGGCCAGGGAGCCCATGATGCTCTTGATACGGCCCTGCCGCTATTAAGATAATATTAGCAAATAATTACTATAATATAATTGGCAGAGAGCGGGATGCTAACCCCCCCCCCCCTGGCGCTTTGAAAAAAATTCTATAGAATTTTAAGATAAAACATATTTAACTAAACTCACAAGAAGCGATGAGGATGACCAGAAGCAGCATCGTCGTCGTGGTTCTGAGAGAAGCAGCCGCAGCAAATGGAGGTTTCGAGCCAAGGTGAGATCACGCACGAACGGTAGGAGACTTCTAGATCCACAAGCGGAGAGAAGATGGCGAACAAATGAGCACTCCGGAGGAACCACTAGGTACAGCCAATAGCTTCCGGGAAATCACTTCTACTTGGACGAAGTATAATCCTACTACCTACCAGCTCAGGTGTCGTTAACTTTGCGTCTCGAATTTCACCCAGTTTACTACCAAATTATTCAGTTTCTGAGATTCGATATCGAAGAACTCGAGGCAAAGCTGTTCTCCTCGAGGAACCATTCCGCAAATCGGAAGAAGTTTGTGTTCATCAAGCCGATCGAAAGTCTTATACAGATAGTCCTAACCAAAGCCGCTTAAAAAGCAGCTCTGGTCCTAAAGCAGGCATCTTCCACAATTTAACACAGAAAGTACTGATTTCAGATTTGAGTGCATGAACCAGATTTAAGCACAAATTTAAAATTCTGGTGGCGGCTTTTCGTCATGAAGATTGTTGCAACCAGAGTTGCCAGGTCCTTAAAAAAAATTTCCAACCAGAATCCTCTTCAAAAGTAAAATGACCATACGTCCCGTATTTCCCGGGACAGTCCCGGCATTTTCTGTTTTTTTGGTCGTCCCGACTTTTTGGAAAAAGTGTCCCGGTTTTTCCCGTATTTTACACGAAGCCTACTTGAATATTTATCCTTTAGTGAAGTCAAAGATTGACATTATTTTTCAACTCATAATTTATTTTATGATAATTACAACTATAAAAGAGAATATTAATCTCCCACATTCGTCTTGGTGAACGTTTTCCTTCGTGGAATTCATTTTAATCCACTTCAATTTGCAGTAATGGTCAATTTTATTTGGGTGGTTTTTTTCTGCGTATTTATTTTGTTTTCTTTATACTCATGTTGTGTTTCGATGTATTGTATTGTATTAATAAATGTGTATTAATCATGTAATTTCAGAGAAAACCGCTAAAAAGAAACCAATCCAGCTTTCTTTTGCAATCTAGTCATAAATCTCGTACCACTCCAACGGGAAGGAAAAAAAAAGCTACATTTCAAACATCGTCTCTGTCATGATAGCAGCCCTCAAAGTATTAATTTGAAGTTAACATGTTCGTTATAACATCTTCCTACATTCTTTCCCACGCCTAGGATCACGGCGCATTCATTTCATTTATATTAGATATAACTTGCTCGGATTCATCAACAACATCGACTCCATTACGTGAAAGCAGCATAATCATGACGAAAAGTCGTCGCGCCATAACATGCATTGTTTTTCAAAACATCTCTGGCATCAGAGAAAAGACGGCGAAGTTTTCGTCTTACGAATCGCTGCTATCGCCACAATCCGCCTTTTGGCAGTTGGAATCCAAAAAAAACACCTTTTCTTTATCATATATCATATATATTTATCTATGCGTTTAGAATCAATAGGTGGTGTTATCGGTGAATAAAAATAGCCTCTATTAAATTGTTGCAGTTTTTCCTTCTATTGCAATTTCTAATCTGAAATAATTTCAAATTTTTTATATATCTCAAATTATTTTATTCATAAAGGGGGGTTTTTTTTTTTTCCAGCATTTCTATAAATGCCGTAATTATGTACAACTTTTGTATGCTGAATTTGGCCACACAATTCGTTATGACGGCCCTTTTATATATATATAATGCATCAAAAAAATACGCAGCATTATTATTAAATCTGGGAGGTATCTCACAGTTCTGAATACGACAGCACAGATTTCAGTGGACAGACCGCTTTTTAACTTTCTTTGGTTGCTTTCCTTTTAATTTCTTTTTCCTTTTTTGGAATCTAAGTTTTCTCTATGTCAAGTTGCTATTTTCTAAACATGGTCCGCGGGCCACAGCAAAATGCTCGGAAGGCCACATCTGGATGGTTAACGGAAACTTTGCCGCCCCCCCCCCCCCATGGGATATTTCTTCTCCGGTACATTTACCCCCCTTCCCCGGAAATTTCTCCCCTGATATTTCGCCTGCCCTGACTGTATGTGCGACCGTATGAGTGACCAAGAAATGCATAAAATCGCTGAAATTTTAGAATGAGAGCATATTTCCAGCATTTTTTGTATTAATCGCGTTATACCAACGTTTTTCATAATATGATACTTTTATCTTTTTATTCTTCGAATTTAATCAAGTTTCTTAAATTCTTTTCTTTTAGGTCATGTTTTTAAGTATTTTCAAGTGCATGTTCATGCGCTTTTAAATGCAAATATTTCTTGCACATATTTTTTTTTTCTCTTAGAGCATATTTCAGTGCTTTCGATACGCATGTTATTGTTTTCCATTTGTGAGCGTATAATTCTTTTAATTTTAGTGCATCTTTTTTTTGCCCATTTTTCATTTTTAGGTCATGTTTCTGCATTTTTTAATGCACGACTTTTTTTTTTCATTTTTTGATCATGTTTTGCTATCTTTTGAAGAACTTCGGCATTTCTGAATGCATATCTGCAGGGTGATTAAGAAAAGATGGGGGAAAAACTTTAAGAGGTGGTAGAGTACACACAAAAACAAACGATTTTCATCAAAGACTGCGTGGTCTAAAAGAAATGAAAACGTGCTACAGGGCGCAACATAGTACTAATGAGCGCGCAAATGTTTGCGGATTGGGCAACCACCTGTGAGGGAAACGCTCACCCGTACATTCATGCTGCCTCTGCGGTACTTCCGTTAGCACCTCCGTAAATGGAATGCATGTCTGTTTGTTTCAGTATTACTGAAGTGCGCCATTATCCCGTACGTTACAACTGTTAGAACTGTTGCACAAGCTCATGAAGACGGATATTCAAAAATACGGAAATTAAAACAAAAAAAAACAATAAAAAATACTAGTTTCGAGGGGGAGGGGAGGACATGTTTCCCTTCCTTTGGGCATTGCAAAAAAACGAAGGATTTTCAGTGCGATAAGAGAAAGAGGGATCCTCCAAATTCTAATAATTTGCAATTGCGGCTGGAAGCCTTCGTTCTGGGGGGAATTTTCATCTTTCCCGTTGTATGATTTTTAGATTGAAAAATTTAAATAATATGTACCATAATAGTGAAATAAACCAATTAGTTATTCGTGGAAATGCTTTGAAAAATGAAAGGGTAATGAGTATATTCTCGCGGGCCAGCACGATTGATGTCACGGCCCGGCGGTTGAGAAACACTGGTATAAAGCTCCTCTAGGTACAATAAAACAGCCCCCAGAGCTTATTGTATAGTCTGATTCTCTTTGTTGTATATGAATACCCATACATGACTAGGAGGTCCTTTAGATCGCATATTATAAAGATCCCAATTATTTTACCCTTTGTGACTCAGAATTTTTTCCAGCATGACCACGCAATCCGGGCCAGTGAACTGATATCACGTAAGCGAATTAGCCTAGTCCGTTCTACAATTCAAAACATCAGTTCAGGATCTCTTTAAACCCTCGAACTATCAAATTAAAAATACATTAGATATGGTTAAAAATATTTTTACTGTATTAATTTATATAAAAATATACTTTGAGAAACAATAAATTTTTATTTCGAAAAAAAAAAATGAGATAAAACTTCTAGAATTATTATTCACAATTATTAGAAATACATCATTATCAAATAAACAAACTGTTTAATAGAGAAGTGACATAATCGGATGTGACGTGATTTTTAGATTGCCTACAGATGGCGCACATAAAATAAAAGATTATTGAATAAAATGTAGTGAAAGTGATTTCGTAGATGAATCAATTTCCAAGCACTACTTGTACGACTGGTTATCACCTTAGTCCTGGGTTCAACGGATATTAAGTTCAGTTGGGATATAATAGTTAGCGAAAGATGACCATAGAGTGTTTGTCACAGGTGACATGAACTGACTGTTTTTTTATAGCTCCAGTAAATACAAGGTTTGATGGAAAACTTTCCGGATGATACTTTAATGAGACAATTCGTCACATTTTGTTGTTTTTCGCCATCAAACTTTCTTCAGCAATGAATAAAATTGATTCCAGTGTTTCTGTCACGCACACACACAGATAGAGATTGAAAACATCCACGCATATTTCAACCCTACTATTTATCCAATTACCGTCCCTTTCCAGAAAATGCCCAAATTTTCTAAATGGACGGATAAGTGGATAAGTTATTTGTGATCATTTTGATCATTGAAGAAAGGGAAGGGATTACGATACGGTGCTTGCTGCAGCGGAGAAATTAGCAAGGTTTATTTTGCAAATTAAATTAAAAGTACGAAATTCAACAAAAGTTATTAGATTTTTGAAAAAAAAAATGGAGCAAGTGTTGTGTAACGCCATCATTCAGTTCTCATCGAACTTCAAGGTATAGAAACGATATTTGCAACCGAAAAAGTACATTTAATATACAGTATATAAGGTGCATGTAAAAAACGATTTATTTGTTCAGTATAGTACGTTATATTGCGCTAGCAGTCTATATACTGTGACGTATCTTTTGCATGTGTAAATCCTGAATACATCAATGTCGTCATTCTCAAACAACGAATTCGAACGCAAATATGTTCTTGTCACATTATTACCTTATTTCCGGTCATGTTATTTCGGGTGTGAACGGCTCCATAGGAGAAAATGGAGTTTCTCGCCAAGCAAGACACCCGATATTTTATTCAGATTATTTATTATACAAAACAATATCCACGCATTATTCACTGGACAACAAAAATATTTGGACTCAAGTCAGAGAGGGGCCCTAATTCCCACCTTACCCAGGACCTTTTGTGTCTAAGTCAGGTTCCGGCTAGCTGTCATTTATTTTTCAAATCGTCAGTGTTAATGCCATGTACATAGGTCCACACATTTTAAGAAACTGTAATTTTACATTATTTCAAACGCAGGTCTCTCATATGACTAAGGCGAAGCAGGCATTAAACTCGCGACACTTATACACATCCTTTGATTTGACAGTAGATACTAATGGACGGTTTGTGGTTTAAAGAGACCCTGAACTATGTTATGTTGAAGGATATTCCGAGTTACAAAGGGGAACTAAAGAATCTCCTAGTCATGCATGTCCATTCATATACCATTATGCGATGTCAGGTACCACAAAGAGAACCAGATGATACAATAAGCTCGGGGGAGGAGGCTAGATTCGAAGAAACATATACTAGTATAAATACAAGGCATCCGTAATTGAATGACCCTGTTTTAAAGTAGCCTACAGAGGACTACACAAAATATCCGGTAAATGTGAAAACAAAATTTATTAAACTTACAAAAATGGTCGGTAATTATGCATAATAGCTAGTGATTATGCATAGTTACAGCCACCTCGTTAGGGCATTTTTCCTGTTATGGCTTTGTATTTGCACTTAACCGGATTCATCAAATTTTCGTAACATATAACGGGGCACGGTAGCTCAGATCGATGAATTAAGTACCAAAGGATGTTTATAGGTATCGCGACTTTAATACCTGTTCCGGCTTAGTCATATGAGAGACCTGCGTTTGAAACAGTGTAAAATTACAGTTTCTTGAAATATGTGGACATATATAATATCGCATTAACACTGGTGATTTGAAAAATAAATGACAGCTAACCGGAGCCTGTCATAGACACGAAGAGGTCCTGGGCAGCGAGGGAACATGTTCTGTCTGCCAGTCTGACATACGACGGACATTTTTTTTTTTGAAGATTGCGCCATTAAGAAAGGGTGCATCTTCATAATTTCGTAAATAAAATGTATGTCTGTTTGTTTGTTTCAGTATTACCGAAGTGCGCCATTATCCCGTACGTTACAACTGTTAGAACGGTTGCAAGCTTGAATTTCTTTTCTCCCGATAAATTTCAACAGGAATGCCATTTTAACGTTTGCTGAGCGGCCGCGTCGAAACGAGCTACCGCTTTTGCGTTTCATGTTAGCCCTGCATTTTTTGATGATAATTGTTTGTATCGGTGTGTACTATCACCTCTTAAAGATTTCCCCATCTTTTCTGAATCAGCTTGTATATATATATATATATTTTTTTTTTTTTTCCCCCGTATATTTTTGAATATTTTCATGGAACATATTGAAAACATTTTTAGAACATATCTTTTCAATTCCTCCATATTTCGATATTTTTAAATTCATAATTTAACCATTTTTACGGATCTTTGAGTTAATCTCGGGCCTTCGAAACTCACTTGGGGCATGGTATCAGCAGAATTTAGCCGCGACCCGTAGGAGATAGTCTTCCCTTCTCCTGATACTTATCATTTAATAGTTGGGGGTGAGGTAGATGAAGACACACGTCTATTGAAGGTTGGTTCAGTTTCTCTTTTTCCCATCCACAGCAATTCGTAAATACATCGTCATATGGATTCCTCTTTCCTTTCCCATGTGATAGTCGACGGCTCGGCGTGTCTTCTTCTGTTTTATTATTATTATTAATATTATTATTATAAAGAAAGGTATAAACATAAGATTAAAGAAAGTACAACGTTGAGACACTGCAACTGCAACATGTTGCAGTGTGACAGCTATAGCTCTCGTAGTGGTGAAACATAATAAGCGAGTATCGAAAATGTTAAGGAAAAGAAACGGCTTTGTGTGACGTCATGGAGCGATAAGAAATGCAATTTTTCATTACTCTCTCGCCGGGAATACGGAACGGTCGTGTACGGAACCCGCACCATGCGACCAGGGGGAAGAGATTCTTTGCGAATTCTTATGTATTTCGACGATAGGGAAATCCGTAGGGGATTTAGCCGAATATATTCGCAGACGACGTGGTGAATGGGTGGATGATCCATCAGCTAAGGATAAATTAACCGATTTGGAAGCAGCTTGGAAGTTGTTTTGCGACAGTTGCGGAGACGACGATCTAGGTGCTTGTGCCGGGCCATCCGATGAGTCATATAATCAAACACCGTCCGACGATGCCTTCTTTGAACTTTCGCCAAGGGCGAACGTGCATGTTCCAGACGACCTGAGTGCGTTTATTAGATCCAAAAATTCCCGGCGAGCGGGTAAGTGGTTTTTGTTTTGTTTTAATGTCATTTGACAAAGATAACGTGCTTAAAATACTTAAAGAGAGAGCGTACAATTTTGACCGTGTTGTCTTATTTCAAAGACTGATAGTGTTTGGCTGTTTTGCCGTAACTGCCCCCCAGCGGTTGTTCGATTTTAAGAAATTGTTTGAAAAAAGTTGCGCGGCTTACAACATCCAGTACGCCGTTCGTTATCCAGAGATGGTGGCTAAATGTCGCACCTGTAAATGTGCTTCGGGTCATTTTAGTGATCTGTGAATGTGCTTCGGGTCATTTGGGTGATCGGTAAATGTTCTTCGGGTTATTTCAGTGATCCGTAAATGTGCTTCGGGTTATTTTAGTGATCTGTAAATGTACTGCGTATCTCTCAAATGATGTGTAAATGCGCTTCGGGTCATTTTAGTGATCTGTAAACGTCATCAGCGACGTTGTTGTTTTTAAGGAATAGATTTATTAAAAGAAAAGGAAAAATTCACATTTTTTTTTTTAACAACCAGATATTTTGTTAGACGCGGGTTGATAATCTTGGATAAGTATTTATTATATTATGTTATAGACTCAGATTGATTACACTTACAAGCACGACCGCAAACTAGATGGCTGGTCACAAAGGGCAATCATGCATTTTGGCTCCCCCATTGTGATATTGGAAGAGAGGTTAATTGGTGTCCCCCCCCCCCTCCTCTGTTCCGGCGGGCACCGGAACCGCCTGCTTCGCCCAAGTTGGGCCCCGATTGTAAGTAATACGCAAAAGAAATGCAGGGAACACAGTAATGTGATTAAATAGGGTTTTATGCATACGTAGATATCACATAATACAAGAGCGCGCAGATGATATATAATTATTTTTCTAAACTTCACCAGAGAGTAATGCTAGTGAAAATTTCGTATCGTATCAATAAACGCATTAACCTTAGCTATATCGACACATATTTTATCGTTTATTTTGTATTATTCACCGATCATCACCGCTAAAATTATCAAACCGTATACGAAATGGCTGTTGATGTGGAAAAAATATATATTTTCTTGATCTGACAAAAACAATTTGTATTTTCAACACACAAACTCAAAACCTCTTTAAACACACAGGTTACATGATTGATTTCAAAAACCTACTGTAGGAGTTACCCAAGTAACAGTACAGTAGCAGGTATATGTTTCGTTAATTCTTTTGTGGCATCGCCCGCTCTTGCTGAATATCGTTGAAAATTATACTGAAGAATTTCAAGCTCTTTAAGATTACGCGTTGATATTTCTGCCAGTTGATGCTTTCGATTTTCATTCTAGATCAGTTGATTCTGAGGTCCACATTCAATTTCACTGGGAGGTGGTCAGAATTTTATGGTGGTGGTGCTTTAGAAACTAATAATTATAACCGACTACACGCTCATGGGGCCCCCGACTTGGAAGCTTGTCGGTCATCCCCCGGAGCGAGTGCCATGAAAAATTTTCATTTGTATTCGTTTTACCAACGAATAAAATCCAGGGCCCCCAACCAATTACCCGGGACACCAATTCGCATACTTTTGGTGGGGCCCCAGACTGGCTTTATCTCGGGCTTCCGCTGTTGCGAATTCTACAACAGAAAAGAATGAGATTCGTCCAGGGCCCCAAAATGAAACCTGTAAACATGGGGCCCCCGACTTGGAAGCTTGTCCGTCATCCCCCGGTGCGAGTGCTATGAAAAATTTTCATTTGTATTCGTTTTACCAACAAATAAAATCCAGGGCACCCAAAATGAAGCCCACCCGTGCACGGCCCGGGGGGCCTCAGAAAAATGAGAATTAGTTGAAATTTTCGGTAATCTTACGGGTAGGGCCTGAGTGAAATCACTTGGCCCGGGGGGGGGGCATGATGATCTTAAGACGGGTCTGGTTCTCAACCATTGGAAGCCCGCGGCCCGGTAAATCGCTTCTGCGTAAGTGAAAGGCCCGTTCATACACACGACTAACGTGAAAAGAATGGAAAAAATGAAACTGCGAATCACTCACGGCCCGATGTGACTAGTCTTAGGGTCCGGTATTGGGCCGCGGCCCGGCGGTTAGTGTTTAGAGATGATGTAATCTGAGGAATTAACGGGGAAAATTAATTCTTGTATGTTTTTTTGATGAACTTTTTCCATGAAACAAAATTGGAATAAAAATTTGATAGTTCTCTCTCTCTTTCCCATCGGAAATATATCAATGACAACAGTGCTATAATAAATTGAATTTCATTTCCTTCGAAATTAATACTGAATATCATTTTGATCATTGCAGAAAGGGAAGGGATTACGATACGGTGCTTGCTACAGCGGAGAAATTGGCAAGGTTTATTTTGCAAATTAAATTAAAAGTACGAAATTCAACAAAAGTTATTAGATTTGTGAAAAAAAAAATGGAGCAAGTGTTGTGTAACGCCATCATGCAGTTCGCATCGAACTTCAAGGTATAGAAACGATATTTGCAACCGAAAAAGTACATTTAATATACAGTATATAAGGTGCATGTAAAAAACGATTTATTTGTACAGTATAGTACGTTATATTGCGCTAGCAGACTATATACTCTGACGTATCTTTTGCATGTGTAAATCCTGAATACATCAATGTCGTCATTCTCAAACAACGAATTCGAACGCAAATATGTTCTTGTCATATTATTACCTTATTTCCTGTCATGTTATTTCGGGTGTGAACGGCTCCATAGGAGAAAATGGAGTTTCTCGCCAAGCAAGACACCCGATATTTTATTCAGATTATTTATTATACAAAACAATATCCCCGCATTATTCACTGGACAACAAAAATATTTGGACTCAAGTCAGAGAGGGGCCCTAATTCCCACCTTACCCAGGACCTTTTGTGTCTAAGTCAGGTTCCGGCTACCTGTCATTTATTTTTCAAATCGTCAGTGTTAATGCCATGTACATAGGTCCACACATTTTAAGAAACTGTAATTTTACATTATTTCAAACGCAGGTCTCTCATATGACTAAGGCGAAGCAGGCATTAAACTCGCGACACTTATACACATCCTTTGATACTCAATTCGAGTATCTCATCTATCTGAGCTACAGCGCCCTGCTATGTATGTTACGGAAATTTGGTAATTCCAGTTAAATACAAATAAGTACAAATACGAACTCGCGACAGGAAAAATGCCCTAACGAGGTGGCTGTAACTATGCATAATTACTGGCTATTATGTAGAGGTATCAACCATTTTTATAAGTTTAATAAATTTTATTTTCATATTTACCGTATATTTTGTGTAGTAATAATCTGCAACTCGTATTGGTTGGTGGTCCCCTGTAGGCTACTTTAAAACAGGGTCTTCCAATTACGGACGCCCTCTATTTATGCTAGTATATATGTTACTTTCACTATCTAGTTTTACAATGCAAAATTATCTAAATCTCCTCTAGGTACAATAAAATAGCCTCCCCCAGAAGCTCATTGTATAATCCGATTCTCTTGGTTGTATATGTAAAAATGTTGTTGGTACTTTCAAAATCAGAAGTGCCTTACGAAGCTCGGGTATAAAAAAACTAAAATTCTTCATTCAGCTTTGCTCCTCATGAACCTGAAAGATCAAACTTCCAGTTCAGTAATTTTTTCAAGACTCAAGAAGACATCCAAAACAAAGTTAAAAACTCTCTCTACACCTGCAGACGCCAGGTAAGATCGTAAAAAGTGAATTTTCCCCACACTCCTCTTTATAGTAATGTGCCGCCATCTAATGTTAAATTTAAAAGTTACTCACGTGGTGATGATGAAGTTTAAAGTAAAAAAAACTATATTCCTTATTCCACTCAGTTCCTTATAAACAAAGCTCATAAACTGAACTGGAAATTTAAACTGGAAGTTCGGTTATTTTATCTGAGCATAAGGAGAAGTCCAAAACAAAGAACCTCTTAATGAGCAGACGACAGACGGTTTGTTCGGTTCCCTACAAGCCAAGCTCACAAACAGAACTGGCAGTTCCAACTTCCAGTTCAGTTATTTTTCAGGACGCAAGGAGACGTTCAAAACAAGTGACCTGCAGACGACAGAGATTCTGAGGCTTGCATCGAGCATATATTACCGAACGGAGCATCCAGCCGCCTCGACTGCAGCGACATCAAATGCAAGGAAACTACGTGACTCGGTGAAAACAAAGCTCGTTTGCCCATAGAAATGTACAGTTCGGTCTCTAAATATTGCGTTTTAAAGATTTAAAAAAGGATAGGGAACTCTCATCTAAAGGTGAAAAAAGATTAAATAATTTCTTTCATTAATGTGGAATAATTTCTTTCATTAATGTGGAATAATTTCTTTCATTAATGTGGAATAATTTCTTTTATTAATGTGGAATAATTTCTTTCATTAATGTGGAATAATTTCTTTCATTAATGTGGAATAATTTGTTTTACCAATTGAATTTTCCTTCATTAATTCTGAAATTTTCCTCCATTAATTCTGAAATTTTCCCTCATTATTTCTTGAATTTTCTTTCATTAATTCTGGAAATTATTTTCTTTATTAATTATCATTTCTTTCATTAATTCTGGAAATTATTTTCTTTATTAATTATTATTTCTTTCATTACTTCTGGAATAATTGCTTCCATTAATTCTGGATTTGTTTCTTTCATTAATGCTGAAATTATTTCTTTCACGGGGGGGGGAAGAAAAAAAGGTCGAAATCTGTTGGCGTGAAACATGAACGTCCCCCCCCCACCCCCCCGAACGCAAATTCATATTTAAATGGTTTCAAAATGCACAAGTCTTGAAATAATTACAAGTTGTTGATCATAATTTCGATTGTTGAATTATTCAGATAATTTTAATTTGATATATTTTATGGAACTACAGTGAAACCCTCAGTTTTCCTCGGAACGGGCAATAGGCAATAATAATACAAAAATCAGCCCCCCTTCCGCGGCCACCTCTGAAGAAAAATACGGGACATCACTGAGAATGTGAGCAAAATTACAAACTGTGTTAAAATTTCTGAAAAAGGAACTGCGTAGGATTTTTCATGATCGGTGAGTCGGTCAGTGTCAAAATAACGAAATCCCGAGTTCGAATTTCTCAAGGAACATGAATGATAGACAAGTAAAGTTCAAAGGTTTAATTTTACTTGTAAAATACAATAGATATGCCATGCCAAGTTTCAAGTCTCTCAGCAACTCCAACGTGGAGATACGAGGGTCTCAAAAGTACTTAAAATACATTCAGAAAAGGATATTGTGGCCGTGCTTGTTATGCTCGACTTGGAGGGGGCACTTCCGTGGCCACCGGGTTTTTATTAGCAAAAGCGTCATTCTTTACCTGAAATAAGAAAAATTACGTAATGAGCACAGCCAGGAGTGATGTTGATCTGACTCTCACGGCTACTTGAGCGGCATTTTCTCCTCATCTTAGGTTTTATGCTGCCATCTAGAGTTGATTCACGTTTATGCCACGTCAATCCTGATGATCGATTCCTTAATGATTATCATTGAATAAGAAACAATTAAAAAGTTTAGTGTATAATGTTTGTTTTTTTTATTTCTCTCACATATTAAAGAAAAAAAACATTTGATTTTCACTATTAGTATTTTTCCTAATAGCTTTATATCTCATTCTATACGTATCATGTTTAGCAATTTTACCGTGATGATGTCGTGATCGGTTAACGGGTGTAGTCTTCCCGGAACCGTTATCAATCTTGCTCTGTGAAATTCCTTTCTGTATGAGAATTGCAGAAAATGTCACTTCTTTGTTAAATGCGAAGGGTGAAAATTATTTCTGGATGGAGGGTTTCATCAAATTTTTACGCGCAACTGTTGTACCATAATTTGTTTAAACATAATAAAGGTATATACAATTCATGACTTCCAGATAGCTGTGAGCGTGTTGCTTAAACTGTGACGTGGGAAGCAGTAATGACGACACCAGAAGTTTTTCAACAAGCATCGGACTTTTCGCTGGTAAACGTTATAAAATCATTTGATTTGGTGAATAGGTCTGCGCCTCATAAATATAATTATTACTATTTCTTATACATGACAATTGTTATACCTCCCAGCCGAATAACATAGAGTAATTTCAAGAAGTAATGGGCTATTTTAGAGCTGCTTTGGGAAGCCTGTTAAAAAGGGAGGCACAACGTCCGTTCCGCGGTCCATAATTGAATGAACGCCAGGGCCTGGCCACCGGACTTATCCCGTTGCCATGACCTTTCCAGTCCAGATTTGTGGCAGAGTCTGGAACAAAGTGTGTGTACCTAACAATCCTCTATTGGGATCAGAATCTGGGCTTGTTGATTTTTTTAACCACTGGGTGGCTGAAGAAACGGTTCATCTGCAAATTCTCTCTGTTTTTCATCTTGATCGCATTGATTACAATTGCGGCTGGAAGCCTTTGTTCTGGGAGGATTTTTCATCTTTCCGCTTGTATGATTTTTAGATTGAAATATTTAAATAATATGTACCATAATAGTGAAATAAACCAAATAGTTATTCGTGGAAATGCTTTGAAAAATGAAAGGGTAATGAGGATATTCTCGCGGGCCAGCACGATTGATGTCACGGCCCGGCGGTTGAGATACACTGGTATAAAGCTCCTCTAGGTACAATAAAACAGCCCCCCGAGCTTATTATATAATCTGATTCTCTTTGTTGTATATGAATACAGGAACAACAATGGATCTTAAAGTAATCGGACGCCTCTTTCAGAAGCTCCTGCGATTTTGCTATTAGTGGTGGTTCTGTTCTGAATTCGGCTGCAATTGGGGTGACCCGAATTCGACGACTTCAATAGGAATCCAGTGATACCAAAATCAAGTTCTTGTGATGACGGGCTGAGAAGATATCATCGTTTTCTGGAGCCGAGGAGCTGAATCTCCGTCTCGGCCATATTGGTTGCTGACCCTATTGAACTTTAAAGCTTCTTAACTAGCCCATAACTATTAAATTTTAATTAACTTTGTGGTTTTGGCTTTCGCCATTTTTAAACCTAGCATCTTGATTCATAATCAAATGACTGCTCATCGATTTTGAAGTGATTTTCGTCTGAAATTGCCATATTCTATACTACCATTGATTTCTAATTGGAATGGAGATGCCTTACCATTATATGGCGAATATAGCATTACTATAAAGGCCAGCCCTTATTCTATTAGATTATAGAGGCCTCTTTATTATTGCTTTCAGATTCTATTTAAGCTCGAGATCAGAAATCAACATGTGGTGCTATCGTCTCTTTATTGGACTATGCGGTGGAACTGAAATACAAGTTTACGAAAATAAATAAAAACAAATAGGTGAACAAACATCCGAAAACATCCCAGCTGGCTAGAATTCCAGGGTCAATATGAAATTTGATCAATTGAGCCAATATTTAGCTCAGACGAGTGCGACGCCACAGCAGGATCAGAGCGGTAACACAGATGCCCCTAGTGCCAGCGTTTCAAGACTTATGGAGGCATTAGACTTACCCAATGTACCCGGGGAATCTTCATCTGATGAACGATGCCGCCGGCGATCGATAAAGGTTTCCATTCCTCTCTACAAGATGGTCCTGAGGAGAAATTTTCTTAAAGCAACAAGCAAATTGTCCGATGTCTTGACTCCAACACTGCCTTCTCTCGTTCAAGCAAACACCAAACCGATCTGTATGAAAACGACTGTTCGGGTCAGCCCCGATACGGAAGAGACTCCTGACAGGGGTCCATACACTTATGACGCAGCTCTACACATCTGGACACTTTTGACCGATCCGAGAAGAGATTCATTGAACCGACCTCATTATCGTCTTCCTGTCAGTGAGCACACCAACCTACAAAGTTTACTCAAAGATACAATAGATGCTGTTAAGTCGACTTGGGAACTTCTCAGTGCCACAAAAAAGGTCACTGCAAAGAAAGTGCGACACAATGTGCCGTTGAAAGATCAGAGCATCGTCGCACATTTGTTAATTGAACTTGTTAGGGAAATTGTTGGTCTTCCAGATGGTACTCGAACGAGAACTGAGCAGGCTCCACAGCCCACATTGCCAAACGGTGCGGAAGACAAACAGCCTATATTCAACTCTGTGATTGCGAGTAATCCAACCAACCAAACCCACAGTTCTACACAAACGGTCGACACCGAAACTAGTACGTCCCATACGAACGCTATGGGTTCTTTTCGAATTGCGCACAAGTGTACGCAAGCGGATCTCTCTTTGCAAGATCCTTCATCTACTCAAAAACGGCAGCGGAATCATAGGAAAAAAAGGAATCAATCTAATAACAACGAGGGCGATAAGGCAAGTTTGGTAGTGATGTCGAGCAAGAAAACCGAGTTGAATCTCTCATCTGTGGTGCCTCCGCTGATCCTTGATACAAACTTATACGGTCAGGACAGAGTAGAATCAGACAAGCAAGAAGTTTCTAAAGCTCTGGTGCCTGAGCGACAGAGAAAATGTTTCCGGGAGGCGAACAACAACGACTTGAGGGATCAAAGTTCCCCAAACGGGTACGTAATAACGGACGCCTGGCCACAGCTACAGTGTGAGACGAAATCAACCGTAAACCAAGACCAAGTAACCGAAAACCCAGTATCGAACAAAGTGCTACCCGAATCTAATGCACAAAAGCGATCCTGGTCGGAAGTGGCCAAAACCAGAAGCCCTAATAAAAGACAGTACGGCTATCGCGTGCTATTGGGTTATAAGAGCGCCCAACAGATGACCAAGAATTCACGTGAGCCTTCTAGGTCCGGTCAGCCAATATGCGACGACGTTGAGTCAAATATGAACGGATTGACTCCATCAGATTATAATATCGTTGATGTATGGCCAACGCATATAAAGAACTGGGCCGACAGATGCGACGATTTTGAACGCAACCTAACTAGAAATACTTCTGCAAATCCGGTCCACAGGAGCAGGCGAATTGTGGATGCTGGTAAAGAACCTGCTAAACGTCATCTAAATAAAGCAGAGGAACGGGAAGAACGGGAGCGCAGCGTGATCAGAAATACTTGGATCAATTCTATACGCAGGAGTAAACGATCTGATGATGTTGGTAAGCAGTCTGCCAAGAGTTATGTGAACACCGTGAGTGAACGGAATTATTGCGAGCACAGGTCCCACAGAAATTCTTACGACAACTGGACAATCAGGAGCAGTCAGTTAGTCAGGACTGGTAAACAACCTGCTAGACACGACGTGCATAATATGGAAGGAAGGGATTACGGTAGATTGAATGGCTCAATGCAGGTACAACGGAAAGAGTATGCACAACACAATTACGGAGCATCTCATTGCTCGGAGCGCATATGGGGCGAGAAAGAACACATTGAAGATACAGCATGGCATAACCGTAGAATAAGAGGTGACCCACGAAACATCTGGAACAGACAAGAACGACAGATGCACCCAGTATATACTAGGACAATCCATTGGGGTACGACTGATACCAATCATGAGGCGGCGGCGACTCATCCGAGACCTGATAGAAGATCAAGGAATCGCTGTATCAATTGCGTACTGTTAAATATGGCCCAGGGACTGAATTTAAGCACTAATCACTGCAAAACCAGCGGAGAGTGCCACAGCAACCTCCTCATTCAAGGCTTGCGATATCAGAAAAACTGCTTATGGGAGACCAGATAGGTTTTCAGGACCCCAGTGACGACAGTACCCTGCGGCTCCTTCAACTCAATATGGATAAATCAAAGGACTGCACATATCATTTGGTGAAGTTTTCCATAGAGAATAAAGTAGATATCGTGCTTGTTCAAGAGCCGTGGAGCAACAAAGGTTCCTTGTGCGGCTTGCCACAACGATGGTCCACCTGGACATCCTTGGACGGCAAGAGTGCTATCTTAGTTCCATCAACACGCATTCACCCGGCTACTTTTCGAGTAGGGAGGCATTTCGTGGCTGTCCAAATCAGTACAGTGAGCAAAGAGCTCATTCTGGTTAGTGCGTACAAGTCACCTTACGAAGACATAGAAGAGGCCATCAGAGAACTGGAAGACGTCTGTCAATCCTCCCCAGAAGTCGAAAAACTGTTTTGCACAGATCTAAATTGTCATTCATCTCTCTGGGGCTATAAAGACACAAACGTCAGAGGAAGAAAACTGCAAAACTTCCTCAGTGGCTGTAACATGTTCCTTTTTAACACTAGCCGCACAGGACCTACATATGAGTTGGCAAATGGCCGAGGCTGGCCGGACCTGACTTTCACGACCTCTCCGTCGCTATTTCAGAATGTCACTTGGTCCATTGGCGAGGAAGATTCCCACAGTTCGCATAAGTATATTCACTTGTCCTTGCGTGCGGAGTGCGGATCAATCACACAAGGTCGTTATAGAACAACAACTAGGAAGCTGCGCAAGCTGGCAGCAGTCACAAGACCGCTGTTCAATGTGCTCCTTAAGCAAATTGGGACGGCTTCAACGGAAGATGGTGTAAATAATACCATCGACAATTTTATGTTGGAATTACAGAGAAAATGCGCAGATACTCTTGGGTACGTCCAAATGAGACCAAATCGTCTTCCAAGCTGGTGGACCCAGCAGTTGGCCATTGAAAGAAAAAAGGTTCGGGCACTGGAACGGAGATTTATAAAGGCCAAAGAGGACAAAAATATAGCTAGAGCGCAATACAAGAAAGCAAGGGCAGTATACAAGCGTTCTGTTGAGAAGGCTAAAATCACCAGTTGGACGAAGTTTTGTGCCGAGGAAAGCAGTCCTTACGGTGGAGCATATCGTTCAGTATTTAAATGCAAACGTATACCGCCTCAAGTGAGGATGAGTTTCAATGGTATGTTCAACTCAACCATTCTTGAGGCAGCAGAATACCAGCTGAATCTTATATATCCGGATACAGTAGAACGAATTGCTCTAGTGCGGAGACGAAGCGACGTATTCGAACATGATTTACCAATTACGACGTCAGAGATAGCTCACATAGTGAATAACCTCAAGAACAGAAGCGCACCAGGCTGTGACAATATCAACATCCCAATTCTGAAGAAACTTTTTGAAGAATATGCTGAAGTCTTTACCTTCGTTTTCAATAAACTGCTAGACATATCGGTGTTTCCTCACCATTTCAAAAAAGGGAAGATTCTTCTTTTTCTGAAAAAGGATCGTGACCCAGAGTCCTTGCGATCATATCGTCCAATATGTCTTCTATCCACAATAGGAAAAGTTTTTGAAAAGGTTCTGGTCCAGCGTATTGTGTATTATTTAGAACAGGTTAATTGGTTAAGTCCTCTCCAGTTTGGTTTCCGTGCTGGAAGATCAGCGGAAAAGGCCATTGAGGCTCTTCTTCGTGTCGTCAGACACAAACACGCCCATGGTCTTCAAACAGCTGTCGTGTCGGTGGACATACGTGGTGCTTTCGACTCCCTACGCCACGAACTCATTATACGTCGAACGCCACTTCCGTCGTCTTTGGTAAGTATCGTGGAGAATATGTTGCGAGACCGTCACATAACAATGACTACTGATGGAGGTGTAGCAACAAAAGAGCAGCGTCAAGGATGCCCACAAGGATCCTGCAGTGGTCCTTTACTGTGGACGCTGGTGCTTGATACGCTGTTAAAACTTAACTGGGGTCCTCATGTCTACATACAAGCATTCGCAGATGATCTCATATTTGTAATATCAGGGGACGACCACGACGACATAACTCTCACAGCGCAAAATGCATTCATGTCTCTGTCGAAATGGTTGAGTAATAATAAGCTGCAGATGGAAGTGGAGAAAACCACGTTTCTTTGGCTTCATCCCAAGAAACAGAAGCCGAGGATCGTTATCAATGGATTACGGATTTGGCCTTCCAAAGTAATTAAATATCTAGGGGTGTACATAGATGACAAGCTCAGTTTTATGACACATATCGCTAAGCAAGTAGACAAGGTACACGGTACCCTCCAACTCCTTCGTAGAGTAGCCGGACCAAAATGGGGGCTCCAGCAGAATTTTAGGAATATTTTATACAGATCAGTTGTGCAGCGTCAGCTTTCCTTTGGATGCGCCTCTTGGTTTCGGTATCCCACGCAAACACAAAGGAGAATTCTGGACATAGCCCAGCGCCCGTTCCTGTTGTATGTATCCGGGGCCTACTCCACCACTGCAAATGAAGTCTTATATGTCGCCACAGGGAATCCGCGGCTGAGCAGTTATATTGAATATGAAGCCCGCAAGACCAGCATTCTTCATTTGGAGGAAGACGTTGTCATTAGTACTCAATCACTGCAAGCGCAGACTTTTGAAAAGCAACACAAGCTATGGCTCATGCATCCCAGCGTGGACATTGACGCAAATCAGGTCGTGCTGTCTGGTGCTGAATGCATTAAGCTGGCTCCTGGAACAGTAAAGATCTATACAGACGGCTCGAAGTCTTCTGACGGTACAGGGTGCGCTTATGTAGTTATAAAAGAAGATGGATCCATCGAGGAACAATGGAGCAGGCGTCTCGCAAAAGAAAACAGTGTTTTTCAAGCTGAAATATATGCGATTCTGAATGCCGTTTCAAGGGCACACGCCTTATCGAAACCAGTGCTGATCCTCTCAGACAGCGCTTCGGGCCTGTTATCAATAAAAAACCCACGTTCTGTGCATCATAATGTACGGGAGATTCGCCGAATTTTATGCGCCAACACGAGAATCCGATTGGCCTGGGTTAAAGCCCACGCAGGCATCTTTGGCAATGAAATAGCCGACAAACTTGCCAAGGAGGCCACAAAACTTCCGTCTCAAGACGACCAACTTTGGCCAAGGAGTTTGGTCCATCGGGTGCTTAAAGAAGACGTGTTGCAGGGGTGGCAGACCAACTGGAATATATGTGCAGCAAAGGACGCATACAAGATACAACGACGAGTTCAATGGCGTTTGAACGTATGGCCTAGAGAGAAAACAATCGCTATCACCGAGCATGGCCCTTTTCCGGTGTATCTTCTGCGTTTTAAACGTTCTAGTAACAGCGTATGCATCTGCGGTTCAAATGGTTCCCTATGGCACTATATAACCACGTGTCCGCAGACGAGAGACTTCCACTTTGGCCAACTGCCAGAGTCCAGAATGCTTGCTTGGAAAATGAGAATTCTAGATAGCCCTCTGAACTTTCAACGTTTGCAGAGGTTGATTCGATTCCTGGACCGCAACCTACATCTACTCCACAATAAGACACGAGCTGCGGGATCAAGGGGACGCAATTCGCGCTCGGAGGACCCGTCTTACGAGCCAACAAGAGAGGTAACATGGTTACCTATTAAAAAGTACAATTTACGGCCAAGAAGACATGCATCGGTTGCTTCACCGACATCTAATAATCGATACAATTTACGCCCAAGAAGACAAGTGTCAACTGTTTCATCCTTTTTCCGGCGGGTGTGAATGAAATGGAGATGCCGGACATATAGACGTCGATTTATATCTTATTACAGCTTGATTGCCGAGATTGTTATATTCTAGATTGGATAAACTCACTTCCAGATTTTATCACATACAAGACAAAAATTATTTTTTGATTATTTATATAAGGACTATTACGATTACGGACTGATTATCTGTGGATGATGTTATGATCACAATTTGTACGATTATTTATTCCAGATTATTTATTGTATATATGTATATCATTGTTATTTTCACATAAATTAATAAATTTCCGGATACACCCATCCTCCGGGAAAGCTTCGATATCTCTCTGAGATGGGAAGCGGGGTGTGTCCGGTCCTTCAATGTTCAATGTATATGAATACACATACATGACTAGGAGGTCCTTTAGACCGTATATTATAAAGATCCCAATTATTTTACCCTTTGTGACTCAGAATTTTTTCCAGCATGGCCACGCAATCCGGGCCAGTGAACTGATATCACGTAAGCGAATTAGCCTAGTCCGTTCTATAATTCAAAACATTAGTTCAGGATCTCTTTAAACCCTCGAACTATCAAATAAAAAATAAAAAATCACGAATCAGGTACGATTAAAAAAGTTTTTACCGTATTAATTTATATGAAAATATACTTTGAGAAACAATAAATTTTTATTTCGAAAAAAAAAATAATAATAAAACTTCACAATTATTCACAATTATTAGAAATACATCATTATCAAATAAACAAACTGTTTAACAGAGAAGTGACATAATCGGATGTGACGTGATTTTTAGATTGCCTACAGATGGCGCACATAAAATAAAAGATTATTGAATAAAAAGTACTGAAAGTGATTTCGTAGTTGAATCAATTTCCAAGCACTACTTGTACGACTGGTTATCACCTTAGTCCTGGGTTCAACGGATATTAAGTACAGTTGGGATATAATCGTTAGCGAAAGATGACCATAGAGTGTTTGTCACAGGTGACATGAACTGACTGTTTTTTTATAGCTCCAGTAAATACGAGGTTTGATGAAAAACTTTCCGGACGATACTTTAATGAGACAATTCGTCACTTTTTGTTGTTCTCCGCCATCAAACTTTCTTCAGCAATGAATGAAATTGATTCCAGTGTTTCCGTCACGCACACACACAGAAAGAGATTGAAAACATCTACGCATATTTCAACCCTGCTATTCATCCAATTACCGTCCCTTTCCAGAAAATGCCCAAATTTTCTAAATGGACGGATAAGTGGATAAGTTATTTGTCATCATTTTGATCATTGAAGAAAGGGAAGGGATTACGATACGGTGCTTGCTACAGCGGAGAAATTAGCAAGGTTTATTTTGCAAATTAAATTAAAAGTACGAAATTCAACAAAAGTTATTAGATTTTTGAAAAAAAAAATGGAGCAAGTGTTGTGTAACGCGATCATGCAGTTCGCATCGAACTTCAAGGTATAGAAACGATATTTGCAACAGAAAAAGTATATTTATTATATAAGGTGTATATAAGGTGCATGTAAAAAACGATTTATTTGTACAGTATAGCACGTTATATTGCGCTAGCAGACTATATACGGTGACGTATATTTTGCATGTGTAAATATTGAATACATTAATGTCGTCATTCTGAAACAACGAATTCGAACGCAAATATGTTCTTGTCATATTATTATCTTATTTCCTGTCATGTTATTTCGGGTGTGAACGGCTCCATAGGAGAAAATGGAGTTTCTCGCCAAGCAAGA
Source organism: Pholcus phalangioides (assembly GCF_987345545.1). Classification (NCBI taxonomy): domain Eukaryota; kingdom Metazoa; phylum Arthropoda; class Arachnida; order Araneae; family Pholcidae; genus Pholcus; species Pholcus phalangioides. The sequence continues at coordinate 33,019,446 of NW_028301603.1, forward strand.
CACCCGATATTTTATTCAGATTATTTATTATACAAAACAATATCCCCGAATTATTCACTGGACAACAAAAATATTTGGACTCAAGTCAGAGAGGGGCCCTAATTCCCTCCTTACCCAGGACCTTTCGTGTCTAAGTCAGGTTCCGGCTAGCTGTCATTTATTTTTCATATCGTCAGTGTTAATGCCATGTACATAGGTCCACACATTTTAAGAAACTGTAATTTTACGTTATTTCAAACGCATTTCTCTCATATGACTAATGCGAAGCAGGCATTAAACTCGCGACACTTATACACATCCAATTCGAGTATCTCATATATCTGAGCTACAGCGCCCTGCTATGTATGTTACGGAAATTTGGTAAATCCAGTTAAATACAAATAAGTACAAATACGAAGTCGCAACAGGAAAAATGCCCTAACGAGGTGGCTGTAACTATGCATAATTACTGGCTATTATGCAGAGGTATCAACCATTTTTATAAGTTTAATAAATTTTATTTTCAGATTTACCGTATATTTTGTGTAGTAATAATCTCCAACTCGTGTTGGTTGGTGGTCCCCTGTAGGCTACTTTAAAACAGGGTCTTCCAATTACGGACGCCCTCTATTTATACTAGTATAGATAGATAGATAGAACCGCTCACAGCCCCGGACTGATGCAAAGCACCTTACTTCCGTTACCTCAAAAGAAGTAGAGTTGTGTCGGAAAAGTTAGCAAAGATTTATAGTGTTGGCTCCCCTTGCCCCGTGCTCGCAAGTTTCGAATTACTCGCGTCGTTCTCCCCATGAAGACAGCCATCAACTCGATGCAACGTACAGGCCATTTGACAAAAATGGGTGACTGAATCCAATGACTAGGGAGAAAAATTGCACGTGCGCCCAGTGGCATATAAGGGCCGGAGACCGCAGCCTGGGATTTCAAAAGAAGGGTGGAAAAGACTTGTGGACGAGAAAGAAGAAAAAGAAGCTGGCATGTTGAAGTGGAAGAGATTTGAGAATAGTCTAAATACACAATGCATATAAATTACATATATACAGCGCCTCGACTGTGACGGGAAACGAAGAAACAAAGCCTCCGTCCACAGCACTGAGCAGTGTGTTCTGCTCTTCCCCTTACAGAACATGCAATATATACACACACAGAATACACACATAGCCCGCACTGCGACGGGAACAATAAAATAGAGCCTCCGTTGACAGTGCTGGGCATTCACATTTGAATTACATGCATACATTATTTACTTTACAAAAATTTCCCTTTTTTATACTATTGGGAATGCACATAAACATTACTATGAAGGTAGTATTGGGTACAAATATCACCCTGAGCTCATACAAATAGTCAAGGTTACAAAATTACTATCATATTATACTAGTATATATGTTGCTTTCAATATCTAGTTATACAATGCATAATTATCTAAATCTCCTCTAGGTACAATAAAATAGCTTCCCCCAGAACCTCACTGTATAAACCGATTCTCTTGGTTGTATATGAATGCGCATGATTCAGAGGTTCTTTAGACCCAATTATTATCCCATTCGTAACTCAGAATTTTCTCCAGCGTGAACACGCAATCCGCGATAGACATAACCTCGTCCGTTCTACAATTCATTAGACTAGTTCAGGGTCTCTTTAGCACAGGAACCGTCAATTACAGGTTTATTTTACCAACGCTACATTAAAAATTTTAATCGTATCTATTGATATAAAAGAATACTTAGAAACAAAATAACTTTTTATTTTGCGAATAAAACAATAATAAAAGCTATAAAGTTGTTATTGGAAAATATTAGAAATACATCATCATCAAACAGACAAACTGTCATCAGAGGAGTGACATAATCGGAAGTTACCTGATTTTTTAAATTGCCTACAGATGGCGTCCATAAAATAAAAGCTTATCGAATGAAAGATAGTGAAAATGATTTCGTCGATCAACCAATTTTTTTCCAAGCAACTAGTTGTCCAAGTGGTTATCACCTTAGCCCTCGTTTCAACGGATATTAAGTTAAGTTGGGATATAATCGTTATCAAAATCATTGTTAAGCAGTGTAATCAATAGAAAAATCCGAAATCAAAACTTATTTCGAATATGTCAATTCATGTCCTAATAAGTTTGACTAAAATTTCCGATTAAATCGTTGTTATTATTTTACAGTTTCCACCAGTCACACCTTCGTGTCAAGCTACCATTTTTACGTCCTTCATTGAAGCTTTTTTTTAAGCGTAACAGTTTCGATGAAAGTTCAAAAAATATTGCCGTTTTATTGCTCAACATGTAATCTGATCAAAACGAAAACGTAAAATAACGATCGCGCAGTAAGCACGGTGCGCACTGTATACACTTTCCCTCAGAAAATTTGACTTGATAGTGAAGGTAAACAAATTGCCACATTTTGGCAAAGAAGGTGTTGATTTGGCTAAAAAAAATTCAAACAGATCTCACTTGGCTAATACGGTACAAATCAGGTGATAAATTTGCCAACATAGAGGACGAAACTAACACGTAAGCTGTACGTAATAGCAAAGTTACAGTGCCACACTACACGAAGAGAAAAAGTGCCAACCGTGGACGAAGAAAGCTTGACTTGGCTGCTGATTTTTTTAAAAACCTGAAATTCACGTTTTTTTACCAATCAGCGTTTTTACGCTGGACACGGTGCAGGTATCCTGCTCCTAGGAAATCCGGTTTTATATTTGTTACAGACTACTAACTGTTCGCATTGACATCTAACGAGTCTTTATATGCTGAAGTGTGATCATTAGTAGACTGACCATATTTGCTCGAGAAAAATACAGTAAATTAAGCTCAGAAATACGGCATATCGCCAATTATCGCCAAAATTGATGCTAGAAGCATCGAGCTTGTATTACTGGAGGGAGCACCCAGCCGTCGCGACGGCAAACACATCAAATGCAAGGAAATAACGTGACTCGGTGGAAACAAAGTTCGTTTGCCCATAGAAATGTACAGTTCGGGCTCTAAATATTTCGTTTTGAAGATAAAAAAAAAAAGGATTGTGAATTCATCCAAACATGTAAAAACATTAAATTATTAATTTCATTAATACTGGAATGATTTTTATCGTTAATGATGAAAAATTTCTTTCATCAGTTTTTGAATGTTTCTTCATGAATTATGGAATTTTCATTTATTGTCGAATGGACTTCCATTAATTCCGATAACTCGAGTTATCGCTTTCAATTATATTAGAATTTCATTAATTCTGGAATTTCTTTCATTAATTCTGGAATTATCTCTTTCATTAATTTTGGAGTTATCACTTTCATCAATCTGAAATTATCTTTCATTAATGCTGGATCAGAATTATCGCTTTCAACAATTTTGGAATTATATCTTACCTTAATTCTTGAATTACCACTTATATTAATTTTGGAATTATCTTTCATTTATTCTCGAATTTTTTTCCATTAATTCCGAAACTTCGAGTTATCGCTTTCAGTTATATGAACAATTATATTTCAATTATCACTTCATTAATGCTGAAATTAACTCTTTTATCGATTTTGGGCATTGCATTCTAATTCCATAATTTTTTCTTTCATTGATTTGGAATTATGCATTTTTCTTAATTCTGGAAATATTTCTTTCATTAATGCTGAAATATATTGCCACCTTCATTTATTTTAGAACTCATATTATCTGTTTCATTAAAACTAGAATCTTTCATTAATTCCGGAATTACTATTTTTCATGTCCAAAAAAAAGGAATTGTCTTTAATGGCTTCACTTTCACTGATGGGATAATGCACCTCTTGCAACATTACATCGGTGTGAACACTGTCACATCACGTAGTGTGTACAACAGCTTAAGATCTCACCAAACACAGATATGCGTACTGGTGCATATATATACGTGGAAAAAGCGAGTAACTGAAGGCAATTATTAGAAACTAGATTTTAATTTTTGAAAATCAGAAACTTATTGAAATTTCAACTGCTATTTACATTGCAAAAAAACCAGTTTTCATTTACATGGTGTAATTTGAATTTGGTGAAAACTCTTGATGATTTTCCATCATTTACATGCTGTAGTTATCGCTCATTAACAGAACAAGTTGATCGGAAAAAAGTAGCCAGATCTTTTATATATATTCATAAAAATCGAAAGATTGTAATGAATTTTAGTGAGCGATTTGAGTTAAAAAATACGTCGAGATGATTTGAGAACAATAAAATGTTTAATTCACCCGTTAGATGACGCTATCGTCTATGCTTGAAAGTTTTAAAAAAAATGTAAATTGCTAACGCTCTTTGAATCGCGTACGATTGTTGTATCTGACTGTGTTTCACATTAATAAGTATTCAGTGTCTTCCGGTAAGACGATCCCATCAAAAAATCATGTTCTCTATCAATTTTACATGACTTTCGGTTGTACCTGAGCGGCCAAAGTCCACGGGAGAGAAAACTATAAATCCACTTTTGCATAATATCAGATAATTTTCGTATACGGAAACTTTACTTTTTTAAATTTTAACATTTACTTCGTTTCAGAAAATTGAAAGAACATTAACAGAATTAAAATATTTTACATTTACTTCCAAATTTTAACGCACTTTTTTTTACCTGCATCTTTTTGATTCACGTTACCATTAAGCATGTCATTTTCGTGTAAAATGTCCCGTATCTAAAGTGTTTGTTACACAACGGATGAACCTCCATTTCATGGTTCAAACATGCATATCAGCTTCAGCCACCTCGTTGAGCAATTTGCCTGTTGTGACATTTGTTTGTATTTGTAATTTCGGTGGTGTCCGAAAAGAAATGAATGTAATGCGGAAGATGATGTGTGTTTGTTGAATCCACACCTTATAAAAAAATAATGTATGTTTTTATCAAAATTTTGATGTTACTAAATACTCTTATACAGTATTGACCGGTTTTTATGACTTGAGTAAGGCACTCGTGCAGTACTATCTATCAGAGGCGCCAACACGAAAAAAATATTGGAGGGGGAAGGGGCATAAATTTGCTTGTCGTCCCGAATACACGAGACTCAAGCGTGTAAGCAGGACAGAGAGAACGTGCATTACATTTTATTTTTAAGATCTCACCAAACACAGAAATGTGTACTGGTGCATTTAAATATACATGGAAGAAAAGAGTCACAGAGGGCAATTATTAGAAACTAGATTTTAATTTTTGAGAATCACAAACTTATTGAAATTTTAACTGATATTTACATTCTAAAAAAATCAGTTTTCATTTACATGGTGTAATTTGAATTTGGTTAAAACTCCTGATGATTTTTCATCATTTACATGCTGTAGTTATCGCTCATTAACAGAACAAGTTGAACGGAAGTAGCCAGATTTTTATATATTTATAAAAATCTAAATATTGTGTTGAATTTTTTTTTTAGTGAGCGATTTTTAAGTTAAAAAATATGCCGAGATGATTTGAGAACAATAAAATGTTTAATTCACCCGTTAGATGACGCTATCGTCTATGCTTCAGTTTTAAAAAAAAGTAAATTACTAATGCTCTTTGAATCGCGTACGATATCTGACTGTCTTTCACATTAACAAGTGTTCAGTGTCTTCCGGCAAGACGATCCCATCAAAAAATCATGTTCTCTATCAAATTTACATGACTTTCGGTTGGTTCACGATCAAGGTGGTTGTACCTGAGCGGCCAAAAATCAAGGGTGACAGAACTATAAATTCACAGTTGTATAATATCAGATAATTTTTCTATACAGAAACTTTACTTTTTTAAATTTAACTTTTACTTCGTTTCAGAAAATTGAAGAAAATGAACAGAATTAAAATATTTTACATTAATATCCAAATTTTAACGCACTTTTTTGACCTGTATATTTTGATTCACGTTACCATTATTATTGTCTTTTTCAAATTATTGTCTGTTCGGGACGAGAAGGAAGCATACGAAAAAGTTTGAGGATGCACCTGTGTGTGTTTCCCCCATCTATCATGGAAAAAATGTAGTCAAGTACATGCAGGGTCGTAACTATGATTTTTGCCACCCAAATGTCCTCCTGGATTTACGGCAGATATTTGACCACCTTCACGTAAATTTTATAGTCCCGATTTCATTTATGCAATTTTCATGTTCATTACAACGAAGCTAATTCGAATTTGAAAATTTTACTGAAACCGTAAATGAAGGTGATTTTTATAAATCGTAAAAAATAGTTTGATAATTACGACTATAATAATTATTAAATTCTCATCTCGCGTGTTTTTCCCATGCTCAGCATTTTTTCGGTTAATTACAGTTCAATTCACCGCGATTCCCACTGTCCCGTCATTTCTCGCCCCTTTTTCAGAAATTTTAACACAGTTTGTAATTTTGCCAACATTCTCAGTGATATCCCGTATTTTTCTTTATAAAATTCTAGTCTTCCATATTTTTCTAACGAAATATGGTCATCTTGCCGTGATTTGAATAGGCGATGAAAAGAACCGACACAAACAGATGTCGTGACAGTGACTAGTTAAAAACCGGGACGTCTGTCCACCTTTTATTTTCATAACTTTTTTTCGTAATCCAGGGTTTTCTCTTATCCTTTTATTATACTTTACTCTAGTAGAAGCATCATTCACAGGACTAAAATGTGGGCTGCGGGCCACGGAATGAGAGCTAAAGTAATGGGAAGAAGCTGATTTTTTCCAGTAAGCCCTAGCACCGACAGAATAAAGAGGACATTGGTTTCAATAAAATTGATTCTGCGTGTGTATTTAACATATTTTCAGAAAACACATTATTTAAGTGAATGAATGAATTATTATGATGAATGAATATTATTATGAATGAATTATGAAGTGGATTTCTGAATAACTTTAAAGAAACAATTTGCATTTAAAAGCCAATTCCTTTTGCAAGTTTGAGCAAGATTCGGGCAAGAGACATTTCTGACAATTCTATAATGTAGAAAAGCAATTTCTCATTGACTTAACGTTGCATGAATGAGCTCGGAAAGACATCTGTCGAAAATCGAATATTCTTTCCAAATATTGCAAAAAATGTCCTGGTAATGGAGGATAATTGAGGCTTCTGCTCCACAAAACTAATAATATTTAGAGAATAATTATTCCAGTAAAGAAATCATCAATAAACAGTTGTTTTGCGTTGCTTTATCATTAGAAGATGCCACGAGATGAATCTGATGACGTCACTAAAACTTTGAAAGTGAAAATTAAAAATCCGGGTTTACGGCCCATCTGACGAATGACGTCACTTATCCCTTCAATGATTCGTTCCTCGTTTGTTCGCCCCTCCCACAACTGATGACGTTGCACGTTCTACGTCTCTCATTCGTTCGATGATGACGTCATGAAGTCCTTACGCTGAAGCTCAAGCCTCAATGCTACCCTTTTGAATCGGGGCACTTCATTCATTTGAAAACGTGTCACGGGACCATGGCCCCCACATCCTGAAGCAGGGCCCCTAGGCTGGGATCTTTTACAGGCCCCCGGACCAGACTTTTATGAGGCCCCCCCCCCCTATAATATAACACAATATGGAGACGTTAATTCTCATTTCGTGCTTGAGAAGATATAAACAACAAGCTGAAATAAACGTTATTGCATGGATATTCCCCTCAAAAGTGGGTCTCGCTCATTATTTTGTAAAAGACAAGTTTGAGCTTGCGTTCAGTAGTGTAGTGAGTGTATGTGTAGAGAGAAATAAATTATAATGTCAATCCAAGTTGGTAATTTACAGATATTTTAATTCAGGGCACTCATCACGAGAAATATTTACTATATTCTGAAGGAATATTTGTTATTGGGGGGGGGGGGAAGTAGCTATAATGTTGTGCTACCCAAAAATCCCCCACGAATCGTGTGACATAATTGAGAGATGCTAATCAGAGATTTATGTTTACAGAGCATGAGTAATTTTTTTTAAAATATCGTTCATTCATTGAATAGTACAATAATTATACTATAACCACTTTTCAGGGTTGCACTGTCTGTGAACAGTAGAAGTCCTGTTATAGGTGAAACAATTGGAATGACTCATAAAGGCATTTCTTACAGAAATACAAAAAAAAAAAATCGTTAACGCGCGTTAAAGCCGTCAGCATTCTTTTCCATGATCACGATATTGATGTATTCAGGATTTACACATGCAAGAGACACGTCGTCAGTCTATGGGTTACTGGTAGCCCGAGTGGCGATGCAACTGCAGAGCATAGACACAAATGTTCTTTTTTTTAATAGGAATGGAGAACCTCTTCAAATGATTATGTGCGACTAATTGTACTGAAATTTGTTTAAATAACTGTATATGCAGAACGTAATTTCCCGGTAATTCTGAGCACACATAAACAATACATAAAAACACAAATTAAATACAGCACGACACAAACAACATACATGGTCCACTTTTGTTGCGCCTAAGGGATCACTGCGATCCGTCCAAAGCAAACTATATAAAATATTTATGTTGGTGGCGAACACATCCATCAAGCAGAGTGAATAAAGTAACCTTAAACATGATTTTCACAACCAATCCAATCACGTGTAAATATCAACTTCATTATAACTTTAAAATGGTTTCTGAAGCGAATTGTTTTCATTTAAACTATAGAATTTAATCGGTTATTTATACAGTGGATAATTTTATACTTTTGCATTAAAAAAATTAAGTATCATTTCCTGTTTACATATATACGAATAATATTGGAAAATTTTCCTGTCCCGTAAAATACGGGACGATCCAACGAACTTACACAATTCGCTTCTCCCGACACATCGACCTGGATGGGCACCTGGCGGTGCCCCCATACAGCCGCACAGATCGCACGGCCAAAGAACCGTCCCTAGTTAAAAACACCGATTATGGTTTCTTTTCTGAATTGTTTCCAACTCTGCTTCATCATTACAACATTACAAGAGGGTGCCAAAATGCTTGCTTGACACAGCTGACCAAACCTCTAGTTGTGGCCCCGGGTCTACGATAGTCTTAAGGTGGCCTCGATGTAGGGGCAGAAAAGAGAAAGGAATCTCTGCCTGTGCGGGATCTATTTTTGGTGATAAATGCACCCAGTCTTCGCAATAGGCCAGTACGTCCTATAGATATTGTACCTAGGAAGTAATGAATCTAGACTCGAAACCTTACGCCGTCCGCCAATAGCAGTTTTTTGTATGTTTTTTTGCCTTGTAGCATTTGCAGTGAATCCACAATGGCACTAACAATTTTAAGGGAATTAAAAAATTAATTTAATACTCTACAACAGTGTTTCTCAACCGCCGGGCCGCGGCCCAGAGTACCGGGCCCTGATATCATTCATACCGGGCCGCGAGTGATTAGCCGTTTCATTTCTCCTCATTCGTTTTCCGTTGGTCGTGTGTTTGATCGGGCCTTCGACTCACAAAAATGAATGAAACCGGGCCGCGGGCTTGAAAAGGTTGAGAACCACTGCTCTACAATACTTTAAGACATTCATTTTTAAAAATGTTGTTGGTACTTTCAAAATCAGAAGTGCCTTACGAAGCTCGGGTATAAAAAAACTAAATTCTTCATTCAGCTTTGTTCCTCATGAACTGACCTGAAAGATCAAACTTCCAGTTCAGTAATTTTTTCAAGACCCAAGAAGACATCCTAAACAAAGTTAAAAACTCTCTCTACACCTGCAGCCGCCAGGTAAGATCGTAAAAAGTGAATTTTCCCCACACTCCTCTTTATAGTAATGTGCCGCCATCTAATGTTAAATTTAAAAGTTACTCACGTGGTGATGATGAAGTTTAAAGTAAAAAAAACTATATTCCTTATTCCACTCAGTTCCTTATAAACAAAGCTCATAAGCTGAACTGGAAATTTAAACTGGAAGTTCGGTTATTTTATCTGAGCATAAGGAGAAGTCCAAAACAAAGAACCTCTTAATGAGCAGACGACAGACGGTTTGTTCGGTTCCCTACAAGCCAAGCTCACAAACAGAAGTTATTTTTTCAGGACGCAAGGAGACGTTCAAAACAAGTGACCTGCAGACGACAGAGATTCTGAGGCTTGCATCGAGCATATATTACCGAACGGAGCATCCAGCCGCCTCGACTGCAGCGACATCAAATGCAAGGAAACTACGTGACTCGGTGAAAACAAAGCTCGTTTGCCCATAGAAATGTACAGTTCGGTCTCTAAATATTGCGTTTTAAAGATTTAAAAAAGGATAGGGAACTCTCATCTAAAGGTGAAAAAAGATTAAGTAATTTATTTCATTAATACTGGAATCATTTCTTTCATTAATGTGGAATAATTTCTTTCATTAATGTGGAATAATTTCTTTCATTAATGTGGAATAATTTCTTTCATTAATGTGGAATAATTTCTTTTACCAATTGAATTTTCCTTCATCAATACTGGATTTTCCTTCATTAATTCTGAAAATTTCCTTCCATTAATTCTGGAATTTTCCCTCATTATTTCCTGAATTTTCTTTCATTAATTCTGGAAATTATTTTCTTTCATTAATTCTTGAAATTATTTTCTTTCATTAATTCCGGAAATTATTTTCTTTCATTAATTCCGGAAATTATTTTCTTTATTAATTATCATTTCTTTCATTAATTCCGGAAATTATTTTCTTTATTAATTATCATTTCTTTCATTAATTCTGGAAATTATTTCCTTTATTAATTATTATTTCTTTCATTACTTCTGGATTTGTTTCTTTCATTAATGCTGAAATTATTTCTTTCACGGGGGGGGGGGGGGAGAAAAAAAGGTCGAAATCTGTTAGCGTGAAACATGAACGCCCCCCCCCCCCGAACGCAAATGCATATTTAAATGGTTTCAAAATGCCCAAGTCTTGAAATAATTACAAGTTGTTGATCATAATTTCGATTGTTGAATTATTCAGATAATTTTATTTTGAGATATTTTATGGAACTACAGTGAAACCCCTCAGTTTTCCTCGGAACGGGCAATAGGCAATAATAATACAAAAATCAGCCCTCATTCCGCGGCCACCTCTGAAGAAAAATACGGGACATCACTGAGAATGTGAGCAAAATTACAAACCGTGTTAAAATTTCTGAAAAAGGGTAAGAAAGGACGGGATACTGGAAATCGCGGTGAATTGAACTGTAATTAACCGAAAAAATGCCGAGCGTGGCAAACACGCGAGATGAGAATTTAATAATTAGAGTTACATAATTATCAAAATATTTTATAATTTATAAAAATCACCTTCATTTGCGATTTCAGTAAACATTTTAAATTCAAATTAGCTTCGTTGTAATAAACATTAAAATTGCATAAATGAAGTCGGGACAATCAAATTTACGTAAAAGCACGAGAATGTCCCGTAAAATACGGGACACGTGGTTACCCTACTGATAATATGCTGTGAATTTTGGTGGTATTAGTTAACTAATTATGATTTTAATTAGCATCAGGATGGTTATGATCAATAAACGACGAGAATTCAAATTTTATGAAAGTTGCTAAATTTCAGCATTTACCAAAGTGCTTGGTGAATGTCCGAAATGCATTTGCTTACAAGCGTTTTTCGGCCTTTTACCGTAACATATATCTATATAAATTATATAATATTAATATATATATATATATAATTAATTAATAAATATATATGTAAAACTATCGAAACAAGCTACAGTTGACATGGTTATGCCGATATTGTCTTAATACAGCGCCATCTGTGATTCATTATATTTAAAAAAAGTGTATATATATAATATATATATATATATATATATAAAATATAAATATATATAAATAAACTTTAACGTTGAAACACTGCAACTGCAACAAGTTGCAGTGTGACAGCTCCGACCCTATTTGTGGTATTGACTTGACTTGACTTTATTATTCAGGGTTTTCAGCATCTAAGGCTATTCCCTGTAGAGAAGATGACTCTTTCTTAGGCTGACCATATCTCTTCAAAAGAAATACGGGAAATGCGGATTCCAAATACGGGACATTGCCAATTATCGCCAAAAATGACGCCAAATATTAGAGAAATTACGTAAAAATCAAAATGCGGGGAAATAAAGCATTACTGCGAATTGCAGTGGATTTAAATGAATTCCACGAAATAAAACGTTCACCAACACGCATGTGAGAGATTAATATTCTTATTTATAATTGTAATTATCATAATCTAATTTATGAGTGAGAAAATAATTTCATTCTTCGACTTTAATAATGAATAAAAATTCAGGTAAGCTTCGTGTAAAGGACGGGAAAAACCGGGACACTTTCGCTATAAAGTCGGGACGGCCAAAAATAACAGAAAAAACCGGGACTTTCCCGGGAAATACGGGACGTATAGTCACCCTACTTTTTCTGGTGAAACGCGATAAGCGATAGGACGCCTAACGGTGAAAGTTATAAGTGATAAGAAATACGCATGCCATTTTCCATTATAATTTAGAAAAAAAACCAAAGGACATGTTTTTTTTTTGAAATATTTTTGGTTTAGTTAGTTTTATTTTCCGCTAGTATTATTTTTTAATATGTTAGTATCATGGACAAACAAAAACGAAAGGTTTCCACATAACATTATGAAACTTGGTGGTTTTGGACGGTTTCAGACAGTTTTTGCCACGTGTCCTGTCCAAAACCCCAACCCTGGAGTGAACGCTGACTTATCCCTTTAAGATTGAGCTCAATTGATCGTGTAGGTGAAATACTTGACCCATATTTTCAAAAAACATGAATGTTTGTAAATGTTTTTCCCGGTCTTAAAGGAATATGTGAAAAGTGAAACAAAAATTGAAAATTGAAAAATTAAATAGTTAAAAAATTAACATGGGTAATATTCACTGGGGGGGAGGAAAGATGTGTATAATATACTTACATGCAGTCCTCGATTTCTTTCTCTACGACTGAGTCTCCATCAGAGGAAAAACTGAGGTTCACGCCATCAATTGTCCGGGCCCAATTATTTGGCGAGCCTAAAATTAAAAATATAATTCATATGAGATGATCTTAATGGCTCACGGCACATTTACAGATCATTTAAGAGGTACGCAGTACTCTTACAGATCACTAAAATGATCCGAAGCACATTTACATATCACTTAAGTGACCCACAGTGTAGTTGCACATCACTTGAGTGGCCATCAGCGTAGTCCCAGATCATTTAGGTGGCAAACGACGCATTTACAGATCACTCAAGTGACTCGCGGCACTGTTCGAAATCACATAAGTGCCCGGCTGTACTTTTTCAAATCCAGTAAGTGGCCTGCGGCCTCCTAAGGATTGACCACTCTTGACTTAAGTGATCTGTAAATATTCCTGTGCCGGTCAAAAACAAGTGATCTGTGAATGTGCCGCGGATTTGAAATTGTGTCGCGGGCTGCCTAAGTGATGTGAAACTGCACTGCGGGTCACTTAAGTGATCTGTAAATGTGCTTTGCGTCATTTAAGTGATCTGTAAATGTGCTTCGGGTCATTTTAGTTGATAATGTGGATTTGACCGTATTAACAGGAAAATTACATAGAGATTTTAACCCAGATTGTTCTTCAGTAACACTAATTGTTCTTCAACGTATGTCGCAGATTTCGGCATATTCTGCTTTGGGAATCATTGTACCTTCCCAGCAATAACGACCATGCCCAAGTCTTGCCAAAGATCTCAGCCTAGGGGCCCTGCTCCAGGAAATGGTGAAAGTTGCTAAATTTCAGCATTTACCAAAGTGCTTGGTGAATGTCCGAAATGCATTTGCTTACAAGCGTTTTCCGGCCTTTTACCGTAACATATATCTATATAAATTATATAATATTAATATATATGTAAAACTATCGAAACAAGCTACAGTTGACATGGTTATGCCGATATTGTCTTAATACAGCGCCATCTGTGATTCATTATATTTAAAAAAAGTGTGTGTATATATATATATATATATATATATATATAAAATATATAAATATATATAAATAAACTTTAACGTTGAAACACTGCAACTGCAACAAGTTGCAGTGTGACAGCTCCGGCCCTTTTTGTGGTATTGACTTGACTTGACTTTATTAGTCAGGGTTTTCAGCATCTAAGGCTATTCCCTGTAGCGAAGATGGCTCTTTCTCAGGCTGACCATATCTCCTCAAAAGAAATACGGGAAATAGGGATTCCAAATACGGGACATTTTTCATCTTTTCAGGAAAAGTAAAATGTTTGAAACAATTCGACGGGAACCACCAAATTTCACAGGATGTGATGGCCGTGCTGGCTATGCTCGACTTGGAGGGGGCACTTCCGTGGTCCCCCGGTTTTTATAAGCAAAGGAATCATTCCCTACCTGAAATAAGAAAAATTACCTAATGAGCACAGCCACAAGGGATGACGTACCAACCGCATAGCAAACAGATGGTTAGTGAGTGATGTTGATCTGACTCTCACGGTTTCTGGAGAAGCATTTTCTCCCCATCTTAAGTCTTATGACCGCCATCTAGATTTGATTCAGAAAATCACGTATATGCCACGTCAATCCTAATGACGGATTCCTTAATGATCATCAGTGAATGAGAAATGATTAATGTCTAGTGTATAATGTCTATGTTTTTTTTTCTCTCACACATTGAAGAAAAAAAAACATTTGATTTTCAACATTAGTAATTTTTTTTATAATTTTATATTTCATTGAAAGGGTATCGATCGCTGATCTTTCGCTCAATAATGTCATGATCGGTTAACGGGAATCTTCTTCCTGGAACCGTTATCAATCTCGCTCTGTTAAATTACTTACTGTATGAGAACTGCAGAAAATGTTACTTCTTTTCTAATGCGAATGGGGAACTTTAACAAAATTATTCCTGGATGGAGGATTTCATCAAATGATAACGCGCAGCTATTGTACCATAATTTGTTTAAATAAATGTATATACAATTCATAATTTCCAGTTAGTTGTGAGCGCATTGCTTATCTATACACATGATCTTGTAATATAATCACACATAGAGATGTATAATCTATTTCAGTTACATAATATATCTAAAAACAACATTATTTATTCAGTCGAATCCCGTTATAACGAGCTCCCAAAGACTGCAGAAATCACTTCGAGATAATGAAGTTCCATTACAAAGGAATTTTATAAAACAAGAGATTTTCGCTCTAATACTATTCGTTAAAACAGGAATCGATTGTATTACATAAAAAACCTTCAAATAAGAACGTTTCAAATAAAAATTAATTAATGAAAACAATAAAAGTCAACCAAATATTTTAGATTTTTCAATTAAAAAATTAACCAAGTTTTTCTGCAATTGTCTGTTATTCTTAGGCATGCACATGCATGTATCTCTCCAGCGTGGTCCAACCCCACGGGGTAAAGGGCTTATATCCGTCATGGCACACAAGCAGCCTGGGCCACAAATTTGCCTAACCCCCGTGAAAGTTAAATTCCAAGGGCTGCAGTCTGATGAAAACCCGAAAGTTCATATTCGCCATATTTCTAACTCAAAACTTATATATTCCATTTACACTAGAATGACGAAATCGGTAATTTTTACCTCACCAAATTCTACAAGAGAAAAGAATGAGATTCATCCAGGGCCCCCAAAATGAAACCTGTAAACATGGGGCCCCGACTTGGAAGCTTGTCTGTCATCCCCCGATGCGAGTGCCATGAAAAATTTTCATTTGTATTCGTTTTAATAACGAATAAAATCCAGGGCCCCCAACCAATTACTCGGTACACCAATTCGCATACTTTTATTGGGGCCCCGTGCAATCCCCCCCGGGTACCCGACCCTGTGTGTTTGGAGCACTGGTGTTATATGTATATTAACATATACATATAACACCATGTACATATCTCTCGGCATGACCCCCCCCCTCCCCACAAAAGCAGGGGGGGGGTCATGACAGGGGCCGGAACGATTCTCATCACTTTTGATTTTTCACACTATAAATTAACCACAGAGGGCCCCTAAAAAGCTGGTTTGGGGGCCCTGATGTAGGATGTGGGAGCCTCTCGGTACATGCACATAACATGGTCAAATGGGTCCCGATATATGCTAGAGTTAAATGAAACTGGACCCAAAATCGTAACCGACTTCCGTAACACAAAAACGTAACAGATTTCCGTCACCCATTTACGTGACATAAAATCGTCACTAATTTCGGTTGCTTAGAAACAGGCCCTTTTCGAGTTTGTGATTTTATATTATAGAGTAGATATATAATCAAATTTTATTAAAAATTGCATTTTAAGGGGATTTCGCAGATTTAATTACCAGTTAACCTTTTTTCTGAGTTCTAGTATTCATATTAGTTAGTTTTATATTTGCTGATTGTATGGATTCAACGCTCTGAAGGGTTTCATTACTTGGTTTCTGGATAAGTTATTCTGGAACCGAGCTATTTTCATTGGACAGGCTCTTCCGGAGTTCAAGTTGGAAAACCCAGCTTCTATTCTCCGTGGGTTCTGCAGACGTTATGTACCAAATTTTCAAGTGTAAAAGGAAAACTCCGATTTTTATTACGAAACTTATATAAACATATCGTGGTCGGATATTCGGGTTTTCTTCATCTTCCAGGACGAACAAGTTTCCGATCCTGTGGTTTCAAATTTCGTTATAATATTCCAAACGTTTTTAATATTTATTGGACATTTCGAATCCTCTTTCAAGTTCGATATTACCGTAGACCAAGTTGCTGCGGAATTGCTGCTTTGGTAAACAACTTGACTAAGATATAGCCCGATCTCATAAACTTGTCATTGTGAGCAGCAAACACATTGAGAAACAAGATCTTCGCGAATGTTTCGAGGTTTTATAACAGCTGCTGCGTGACATCACATAAATTTACATGTTTACAACAATGGTGAATAAAAGTAGCCTCTATTAAATTATTGCAGTTTTTCCTTCTATTGTAATTTTATTATTTTCTATCTACACCTTTATTTACTGTGAATTCATTTCTTCCGTTAAATTTGAACTTTTTTTTCCTTTTTTAAATATTTCCTTCCATTCGTTAATTAAATAATTTGTTAATCACTTATTTCTTTTATTAACATCAAATGACCCAAAATGCATGTGCTGATCATTTAAGTGGCACGCAGTACGTTTACAGATCACTCAAATGACCCGCAGTGCAGTTTCACATCACTTAGGGAAACCCGCGACACATTTTCAAATCCGCGTCACATTCACAGATCACTTGTTTGACCGACACAGGAATATTTACAGATCACCTAAGTCAAGAGTGCTCAATCATTAGGGGACTGCAGGCCACTTAATGGATTTCAAAAAGTACAGCTGGCCACTTATGCGATCTCGAACATTGCCGCGAGTCACTTAAGTGATCTGTAAATGCGTCGTGGGCCACTTAAATGATCTGGGACTACGCTGAGGGCCACTCAAGTGATGTGAAACTGCACTGCGGATCATTTAACTGATCTGTAAATGTGTTTCGGGTCATTTTAGTGATCTGTAAAAGTACCGTGTACCTCTTAAATAATCTGTAAATGTGCCGTGGGCGGTTAAGAGAGTTTCCACTGTAGCTCAACGTAATTTCAAAAAAATTGTGGCCAGAACGTGGAACCTGAAAAATATGAGACGAGTATTTATAATTCTGTTGTGTTTGACCAGAACATGGTCATTCACCACAAAATTGTTCACACCAAAGAAAATCTACATGCGTGCGACTCATGCGATAAGAAATTCCGGGCAAGCACTTCATTACGCTTGCGCAGAAGAGTTCGCACTGGAGAAAAACCATATGAATGTGATTTATGTTCTAAAAGGTTTGCGGTATCACGAACTTTGAATGTTCACAAAAGAGTTCACACTGGGCAAAAGTTGTATGGGTGTGATGCTTGTGGTCAAAGTTTCAGACAAAAGATTCATTTAGAAAGACACAAAAGAGTGCATACTGGAGAAAAACCTTACAAATGTGAGGTTTGTGATTAAATATTCACACAACAATCTGGTTTAAAGCGTCACCAAAAAGTGCAAACTCGAGAAAAACCTCACAAATGTGATTCTTGTGTTAAAAAACGTCGCCGCATTAAATGACAAATATTTTTAAATCACACAAAGAAAGTGGAATTTTTTTATTGGGCTTAGGCGAGACACTGCAATGAATTTTTAAGGCCTTGACAAGACACCCTGTATCAGGGAAGCAACTAGGATGCTTGGTCAACCGGGAAGAGCAAGCATTTTGACGTCCACCTGTTAAAGTGTGAAATTCGCAACTCCCTCTATTGAAGCGCCCTCCCCCGCAATTGCAGCCCTGCCTGTATAGCTGTTCATTTGGCACTAGATTAAATTTTCTGAGATATTTCCTGTGTCACGCTAGGACAATATCAAACAGCACGCTAATAGCACGAGGTAAAATTCGACGGACCACCAATTCACGGCATATCATCAGTAGGGTAACCGCATGTCTCGTATTTTACGGGACATTCAAATTTGACTGTCCCGACTTCATTTATGCAATTTTAATGTTTATTACAACGAAGCTAATTTGAATTTAAAATGTTTACTGAAATCGTAAATGAAGGTGATTTTTTATAAATCATAAAATATTTTGATAATTACGTGACTATAATTATTAAATTCTCAACTCGCGTGTTTGCCACACGCTCAGCATTTTTTCGGTTAATTACAGTTCAATTCACCGCGATTTCCAGTATCCCGTCATTTCTCGCACCCTTTTCAGAAATTTTAACACAGTTTGTATCGTCCCCCCTAAACGTGCGCAAAAATTCACGTAATGGGAAGAAGCTGATTTTTTTCCAGTTAGCCCTAGCACCGACAGAATAAAGAGGACATTGGATTCAATAAAATTGATTCTGCGTGTGTATTTAACATATTTTCAGACGGCCCGTGGCACATAAGCACATTTAATGATCACTAAAACGACCCGAAGCACATTTACAGATCACTGAAATGACCTGTAGCACATTTACAGATTACTACAATGACCCGAAGCACATTTACAGATCATCAAATGACCCAAAATGCATGTGCTGATCATTTAAGTGGCACGCAGTACGTTTACAGATCACTCAAATGACCCGCAGTGCAGTTTCACACCACTTAGGGCAACCCGCGACACATTTTCAAATCCGCGTCGCATTCACAGATCACTTGTTTGACCGACACAGGAATATTTACAGATCACCTAAGTCAAGAGTGCTCAATCATTAGGGGACTGCAGGCCACTTAATGGATTTCAAAAAGTACAGCTGGCCACTTATGCGATCTCGAACATTGCCGCGAGTCACTTAAGTGATCTGTAAGTGCGTCGTGGGCCACTTAAATGATCTGGGACTACGCTGAGGGCCACTCAAGTGATGTGAAACTGCACTGCGGGCCATGGTCCCCTGAAGTATAACCTAGAAATAGATTTTATCAGTGAGTTTACCCCCTTCCCTTATTTATACTCCCCGTTTGAGATAGGTGAGAGGTA
This sequence comes from Pholcus phalangioides, assembly GCF_987345545.1. Classification (NCBI taxonomy): domain Eukaryota; kingdom Metazoa; phylum Arthropoda; class Arachnida; order Araneae; family Pholcidae; genus Pholcus; species Pholcus phalangioides. The sequence continues at coordinate 33,038,827 of NW_028301603.1, forward strand.
CAAAATATCCTATAGTGTTGTGCCGAACCATCTGAAAACTAAATAAGTTTCCTTGAGCGTAAAAAGTGAGCGAGATTGGAAGCGATACACTATGATATATTTTTAGTAAACTTATTAAAGTTTTGCAAAAACTATACTTTGTATGCAAAAAACTGCGCAAATGCTACGAGTAAAGTTCGAAATTTCAAACAGGAGTCAAAATGACCGCTCGGTAACTCTAGGTAGAAATTTTTCTACAAGATCGATGAGAAATGACTTGGAAAATTTTATGCACCAAAAGATTCCTTTCGTCAAATTAGGAAAAGTAAAGGAGCGAAATCGCCAAATTTTGAAAAATAAAGATGTAGTGGGTGATCAAAGTTCAGAAAGTGGTCAGAATGGCCGCGCGGTAGTTCTAGTGTTAACAGACACTCCTCCTGGCGGAGAAAATTTTCGGTAACGTGAGTCTGTGTCGTCGTAACCCATGGGCTCAACCGGGCCACTCAAGAAAAAATCACAGAAACGAGAAGTAGTTACATATTTCGAGAATTTTCCAGGTATGGCCTCGGAAAAATCACGGCTCTGCGGCCCATGATGCTCTTAAGACGGCCCTGCCGTGCGTGTCCGGTATTGAGAGGTTCCAATATAGCTCAAAATTTTTCGTGTGCGAGACGTTTCAATGCAGTCACAAAATCAAAATCAGCTACAAATATTCAATTGTGAGGATTTGAGAATGCTTAAAACTAAGTAACAATTGCAGTTTTGTGTCTGTTTTTTTGTAAAATAATTTTAATATTAATTGATATTTTTTGAAATATTTTCAAAAAAAATTATTTTTAATATTTTTTAAAAATTGGCTAAATTTAATTTTTTTTTATGGTTTGTAATAAAATTTACTGTAATTGTTTTATTGTAATTATTGCCGAATTTTTAACCCTTTTTATGCTACCCTGTTGCAGGAAAACATTGATGCAAAAAAAATCGAAAATTTGTCACTGAATCTTTCAACTTTTCATGTGGGTTTTAACATTACTTCCGAAGGGGTGGGGGGGGGGGGCTTAAAGCGATGAGGAAGTCTGTCGTTGAAAAGGGGGCGATGGCTGAATAATTTTTCCTATCCTCCTTTACAAAGCATCCAGCTAGCAGAACATGGGCAGTGATACGGGGGGCGTGGAATGACATTGCCCCCCCAGCGTCAAAGGTGAAGTTGACTGATCTAATGTATATACGCATATAGAAATTGGCATCATCATCATCGTGCCCCCCCCCCCAAGAAATAATGACCGTGCCCGCCACCCCAGGCTTTCAAGTCTATATCCGCCTATGTAGCAGAGAAGATCCGCCGCTAGTAGAACTCCTGTTTGTTGTACATTTCGAATGACTCTTAAAGCCATTTCTTACAGAAATACAGAGAAATCATTAACGCGCGTTAAAGCAGTGTGTATCCTTTTTCATGAAACAGCTCACGACATTGATGTATACAGTCTGCTAGTACAATATACCGTACTATACAGTACACATAAATCGTACACATGAACCTCATATACTGTATAAACTATACTTTCTCGTTACTATATCATTTCTATATCTTGAATTCCGATGCGAACCGCATGATGGTGCTGCACGACCAGCTACCTTTTTTTGAATTTTTTTTTGAAGCTCTAATAACTTTTGTTCAATTTGCACTTTTAATTTGCAAAGTAAACTTTTCTCATTTTGCAGCTTCAGCAAGCACCGTTTCGTAATCCCTTCCCTTTCAATATCAACATAATCACAGATAATACACTAATCTGTTCATTTAGAAAATTTGGGCATTTTCTGGAATTGAACGGTAATTGGAAGAATAGGAGGGTTGAACAAATGCGTCAATGTTTCCAACAGTGACAGAACCGGAAATCAATTTTATTGATTTCTGAAGAAAGTTTCAACGCGAAGAACAGCGAAAAGTGACGAATTCTTCTATAAAAGTATTGTCTGGGAAATATTTTATCATACTTTGTATTTACTGGAGATGAAAAAAACTCCTCTCAGTTGATGTCAATTATGGCGGACATTCCGTGATCATCTATCGAAACTGAACTTAATATCTGTTTACTCTGACAACTGGTGCTTGGAAATTGGTTGATCTGCGAAATCACTTTCACTACTTTTCATTCGATAATCTTTTATTTTATCGGCGCCATCTGTAGACAATCTAAAAATCACGTAACTTCCGATTATGTTACTTCTCTGATGAACAGTTATGATTATTTGATGATGATGTATTTCTAATATGTCTTAATATTAACTTTACGGCTTTTATTTATTTTTTTTTTCCACCAAATCAACTGTTTTTTTTTTAAAGTACTTTTTTATATGATTATAAATACGATCAATTTAATAATGATGTCTGGCAGGCTGAACCTTTGATTGCCGGTTCGTGGGGTTAAGAGACCCTGAACCAGTCTAATGAATTGTGGAAGAGACGAGGTTGTGTCTATCCCGGATTGCGTGGTCACGCTGGAGAAAATTCTGAGTTACAAATGAGAAATAATTGGGGTCTCATAGTCATATATGTGCATTCATATACAACCGAGACAATCAGATCATGCAATGAGCTGTGGGGGGATGGGACTATTTTATTGTACCTAGAAGGAGCTTTAGAGAATCATGCACTCTAAAACAAGATTGAAAGTAACATATACTAGTATGGAGCTTTTTACTGGAGCTGAAGAAAAAGTCCTCTCAGTTCATGTCAACTAAGACGGACACTCCGTGATCATCTATCGAAACTGAACTTAATATCTGTTGAACCGAGGGTTAGGGTGAAAACCACTATTACAACTAGTGCTTAGAAATTGGTTCATTTACGCGAAATCACTTTCACTACTTTTAATTCGTTATTATTTTATTGAATGGGCGCCATCTGTAGACAGTTTAAAAAGATCATGTAATTTCCGATTATATCACTTCTCTGATGAACAGTTATGATTATTTGATGATGATGTATTTCTATTATTCCTAAATAATAACTTTACGGTTTTTATTATAATTATTTTTCTTCTCAAAATCAAGAGTTGTTTTTTTTCTAAGTAGTTGTTTATATGAGTTAATATGATTTGTATCATGGTTAGTATTATTTCTTTGATGGTAGATACTAATCGACGGTTCGTGGTTTAAAGAGATCCTGAACTATGTTACCTACAGAGGGCTATACAAAATTTATTAAACTTACATAAATGGTTGGTAATTATGCATAGTTACAGCCACCTCGTTAGGGCATTTTTCCTGTTATGGCTTTGTGTTTGTACTTAACCGGATTCATCAAATTTTCATGACATATAGTGGGGCACGGTAGCTCAGATCGATGAGATACTCGAATTAAGTACCAAAGGATGTTTATAGGTATCGCGACTTTAATACCTGTTCTGGCTTAGCCATATGAGAGACCTGCGTTTGGAACAGTGTAAAATTACAGTTTCTTGAAATATGTGGACATATATAATATCGCATTAAAACTGGTGATTTGAAAAATAAATGACAGCTAACCGGAGCCTGTCATAGACACGAAGAAGTCCTAGGCAGCGATGGAACATGTTCTGTCTGACATACGACGGACATTTTTTTTTTTGAAGATTGCGCCATTAAGAAAGGGTACATCTTCATAATTTGTTCTACACTATGAGGTATCGTTCTTGTAGGAATCCTTGCCTTCTCCCAAAAAATGAAACTTTCACGGACTACTAAGTTGGCACTTTCACTTAGGGATAGTTTAACCTCCCGTACATTATAAAATAGCACCGATAGTATTTACCTGTTAGATGGAAGTTTACTTCCGGTAATTTGGTGACACTCACTGCCAATTAAATAAATATCTCGATCAACACTTCTCAAACTAGAAGCCGTAATTACACGTGTAGTTCGCTCGGGCAGCAACCAGAGCAGACTGAGGGCGAGAGCCCGGCGGAAGGTGAAGAGGCATATGAACGAACAGGTCTCTTTTTCCTACAGAAATACAGAAAAATCGTTAATTCGCATTAAAGTAGCCTGTATTCTTTTTCATGAAACAGATGACGACATTAATGTATCCAGGATTTACACATGCAAAAGATACCTCCTCAGTCTACAGTCTGCTCGCAAAATATACTGTACTATACATCCCCATCCGATAAACCGAAACTGGCATCAACCGATTTCGATATTTCTGAGAGCCATCGAACAAATCGCGCCACCTATCGCCTACAGATCGTAACACTATAAAGCACGCTATGCACTACAACACGTAATAACAATACGCAAAACACACCACAATAAGCGATACAGCTCAATACGCAATAAAGCACTATACATCACAATGAACTGCACAATGCACCATAACCACTGAAGTACGATAAGAAAGCGATGCAATATAATCAGCAAGCGCACCTATTAGCACTCCACTACTACACCACAATAAAATCAATACAGCCCAATACGCGATGCTCCATAATAGGCAATAAGGACTACATTGCTATGAGAAATACGCACGCGATGCACTATAACGCATAATGCATAACAATACGCAACGCACCACAATAAGCGATACAGCACGATATGCAATACGCACTGCATTATAAAAAGCAATACAGCACACGATGCATGACGCACAATAAGCGATATACCATAATAAGCAATGCATTAGAATAACCAATACAGCACACGATGCACTACAATACGCAATGAACCAAATACAGCAGTGCACCGCAATACAGCATAAAACGTTATCATCGTAAGCTGAGAAAAGTATACTAGTCTTTTACCACGTTTTAGCATCAATAAAATGTCGATTTGTTTACTTACATTTGTTACAGACACAGACTACCAACTGATCGCAGTGACATCTAACGAGTCTTTATATGCTAGAATTTATCACAAGTTGAGAGAAGTGTATTGGGCTTTTACTACGCTTTAGGCATTGGTAGAATGTCGATTTGTTTACTTGTATATGTTGCAGACTACCAACTGATCGCAGTGACATCTAACGAGTCTTTATGTACTGAAATGTAATCATTAGTCGACTGACCATATTTGCTCGAGAAAAATGCGGTAAATTAAGCTCAGCAACACGGAATATTGCCAATTATCACCAAAATTGATGCTACAAGCATCGAGCTTATATTACTGGAGAGAGTATCCATTCGTTGCGACGGCGGCTACATCTAATGGAAGGAAATCACGTGACTCGGTGGAAACAAAGTTCGTTTGCCCATAGAAATGTACCGTTCGGGCTCTAAATATTTCGTTTTTAAGATTACAAAAAACATAGAGAACTCATCTAAAGATTAAATTATTTATTTCATTAATGCCGAATTGATTGCTTCTATTAATGCTGGAATAATTTCTTTCATTATTGCTGGAATGATTTTTATCGTTAATGCTGAAAAAATTCGTTCATCAAATCTTGAATTTTTTTTCATGAATTCTGGAGTTATTTCCTTTATTATATAATTATTATTTCTTTCATTACTTCTGGAGTAATTGCTTTCATCAATTCCGGATTTGTTTGTTTAATTAATGCTGAAATTATTTATTTTATAAATGCTGGAATTATTTATTACTATAATTGCTGGAATTATTTATTTTTATAACTTCTGGAATTAATTTCTTCATTCATTGCGAAATTAAATCTCATTAATTCTGGAATTATCTCTTTCATTAATTCTGGAATTATCTCTTTCATTAATTCTGGAATTATCTCTTTCATTAATTCTGGAATTATCTCTTTCATTAGTTTTGGAATTATCTCTTTCATTAGTTTTGGAATTATCACTTTCATCAATGCTGAAATTATTTCTTTCATTTATTCTGGAATTTTTCTTTCATTAATTTTAGAATTATTTCTTACTTTAATTCTGGAATTATCGTTTTCATCAATTTTAGAATTTTTTCTTACTTTAATTCTGAAATTATCGCTTTCATTAATTTTGGAATTATCACTTTCCTCAATCTGAAATTATCTTCCATTAATGTTGGTTCGGAATTATCGCTATTTTGGAACTGAAATTATCTGTTTCATTAAAACTAGAATTTCTCTTTCATTTATTCTGGAATCATCTTTCAATTATTTTAAAATCATCTTTCATTTATTCTAGAATTATCTTTCATTAATTCAGGAATTACCACTTTCATTAATTTTCAAATTATCAATCTCGTCAATGCTGAAAGTATCTCTCATTAATTCTAGGATTCCCCTTAATTAATTCTGGAATTAACTTTCGTTAATACTGGAATTATTACTTTCATTAACTTTTGAATTATCTTTCATTAATTATGGAATTGTCTTTGATTAATTCTGTAATTATCTTTGATTATTTCTGTAATTATCTTTGATTATTTCTGGAATTGACTTTGATTAATTTTGGAATTATCTTTCATTAATTCTGGAATTATCTTTCATTCATTCTGGAATTATCTTTCATTCATTCTGGAATAAACTTTCATTAATTCTGGAATTATCAATTTCGTCAATGCTGAAAGTATCCCTTTCATTAATTCTGGAATTACCTTTCATTAATTCTGGAATTACCTTTCATTAATTCTGGAATTATCTTTCATTAATTCTGGCATTAACTTTACTTACTCTCATGAAAGGATTGCCACACGCAACTCATGAACCGAACGAATCCAAATTAAAGAAACAAAGAAATGAATCGATCTGCCTGTTTTTTACTTAAAAAAATGCTTGATCAAAGCTGCGGAATTTCTTCAATGTCGTTTATATGCGCCGATAATTATTTTCAAAACATCCTAAACTATATGGATTGATGCAATTGGATAATATAACACAATATGGAGACGTTAATTCTCATTTCGTGCTTGAGAAGATATAAACAACAAGCTGAAATAAACGTTATTGCATGGATATCCCCCTCAAAAGTGGGTCTCGCTCATTATTTTGTAAAAGACAAGTTTGAGCTTGCGTGTCAGTAGTGTAGTGAGTGTATGTGTAGAGAGAAATAAATTATAATGTCAATCCAAGTTTGTAATTTACAGATATTTGAATTCAGGGCACTCATCACGAGAAATATTTACTATATTCTGAAGGAATATTTGTTATTGGGGGGGGGGGAGGAAGTAGCTATAATGTTGTGTTACCCAAGAACCCCCCACGAATCGTGTGACATAATTGAGAGATGCTAATCATAGATTTATGTTTACAGAGCATGAGTAATTTTTTTTGAAATATCGTTCATTCATTGAATAGTACAATAATTATACTATAACCACTTTTCAGGGTTGCACTGTCTGTGAACAGTAGAAGTCCTGTTATAGGTGAAACAATTGGAATGACTCATAAAGGCATTTCTTACAGAAATACAAAAAAAATAAAATCGGTAACGCGCGTTAAAGCCGTCAGCATTGTTTTCCATGATCACGATATTGATGTATTCAGGATTTACACATGCAAGAGACACGTCGTCAGTCTATAGGCTACTGGTAACCCGAGTGGCGTGGTGGTAAGATGTTCGTCTATCATCGTGAAGATTGCTGTCACTGTCCCGGGTTCGAACCCAAGGGAGGATATAAATAAGATATTTTCCCTAACGAACTTAATTCGACCATCGATGGACAGCGCCTGCATTTCCAACCCATCTCATTTAATGGCAGATAATTGCAATATAGTGATATGGCCAGAGTTGGTGTTTGGGGAAGTAATCTGCTAGTGCAATATACACAGTACTATAAGTACAGTACAAGTAAATCATACATACCCCTCATATACGGTATAAACTATATTTTTCCGTTACAATATATCATTTCTATAGCTTGAATGGCTGCAGCAAGCAATGTTTCGTAATCCCTACCCTTACTTCAATTATCAAATAATCACAGATAACTTTTCCACTAGTCCGCCCATTTGGAAAATTTGGGCATTTTCTGGAATGAATGTTTCCAATTAGTGACACACAGAAACACTGGAATAGATTTTACTCACTTCTGAAGAAAGTTTGAAGGCGGACAACAAAAAAGTGACGAATTTCCTTATCAAAGTTGTCATCTGGGAAATTTTTCATCAAACCTTGTATTTACTGGAACTGGAAAAAAACCCTCAGTTCATATCACCTGTGACGACACACTGTGGTGATCTTTCGATAACGATTATTTCCCACCTGAACTTAATATCTGTTGAACCGAGGGCTAGGGTGATAACCACTCGGACTACTAGTGCTTGGAAATATTGGTTTCATCTACGAAATAACTTGCAGTCCTTTTTATTCGATAATATTATATTTCATGGGCGCCATCTGCAGACAATCTAGAAAATCACGTAACTTCCAATTATGTCATTTCTCTGATGAACAGTTATGATTATTTGATGATGATGCATTTCTAAAATTTCTATATAATAAGTTTACGACCTTTATTATTATTCTTTTTTTTTCCCCCACCAAATCAAATGTTTTTTTTTTCAAGCATTTATTTTTATGGTCATAAATACGAGCAAATTTTTTATGATGTTTGAGAAGATGAACCTGTGATTAACGGTTCGTGGGGCTAAGAGACCCCTGAACCAGTCTAATGAATTGTAGTACGGACGAGGTTGTGTCTATCCCGGATTGCGTGGTCACGCTGAAGAAAATTCTGAGTTACAAATGGGAAATAATTGGGGTCTAAAGAACCTCTTAGGGCCGTATTCACCGATATGGTTTAAACTGTAGTCACAATTTTTGGATACCAGATCGGCACGGATTGGTTAAATTCAGATTTTTCACCAATCTATGCTGATCTCTCATTCAAAAATTGTGACTACAGTTTAAACCATGACGGTGAATACGGCCCTTAATCATGTATGCGCATTCATATACAATCAAGGGAATCAGATTGTAAGGGGGGGGGGGGTGGCTATTTGATTGTAGCTAGTGGAGCTTTAGATAATTACGCACTCTAAAACTAAATTGAAAGTAACACATATCTAATCTATAATATAAAATCACAAACTCGGAAAGGGTCTGTTTCTATGCAACGGAAATCGGTTACGATTTTGGGGATCAAGTTTTCATTTAACTCTAGCATATATCGGGACCAAGTCCTGTGCATGTACCGAGAGGCTTCCGCATCCTACAGCAGGGCCCTTAGACTGGAATAGATGGCGAGCCACCAAAACCGCTTTACGCCCCCCCGCCCTATATCTGTGGTTAATTTATAGTGTGAAAAATCAAAAAGTGATAAGAATCGTTCGAACGCTGTCAACCCTGCCCCTTGTGGGGCTCATGCCAAGGCTTATGTAGATGTATAATATACAAATAACACCAGTGCTCCCAACACACAGAGTCGGGGTACCCGGGAGGATTGCGCGTATACCTTCATGGGGAAGTTAAAAAGTTTCATTTCCAGGGGCCCTTGATGGATCTTGTTGTTTTCTTGCTGCTTTAACAATGGAAAATTTGCGATAGCGGAAGCCCAAGATATATCCAGTCTGGGGGGGGGGGGCATAAAATTCACGAATTCGGTCACAGTTAGTTGAGGGCGCCCTGGACTTTATTCGTTGGTAAAATGAATGCAAATGAACATTTGTCGTGTCATTCACAGGGGGGATGTCCGACAAGCTTCCGAGTCAGGGCCCGTTCCATTTTGGGGCCCCTGGATGAATCTCATTCTTTTCTGTTATTTAATATCGTAAAATTTGCAACATCTTTAGCACGAAATAAAGCCAATCAAAGCCCCACTAAAAGTATGCGAATTGGTGTCCCGGGTAATTGGTTGGGGCTCTGGATTTTATTCGTTGGTAAAATGAATACAAATGAAAAATTTTCATGGCACTCGCAGCGGGGGGTGACCGACAAGCTTCAATGTCGGGGGCCCCATGTTTACGGGTTTCATTTTGGGGTCCCTGAACGAACCTCATTCTTTTCTGTTGTTTAACATTGTAAAATTTGCAACAGCGGAAGCCCGAGATAAATCCAGAATCCAGTCTGGGTCCCATACTAAATATCTTAGTACTGGGTCCCCGCTACTGGATGGGGTCTCTGGATTTCATTTGTTGTAAAATTGATAAAAATTTAACATTTTCGTCACCCCTCACCGGGGAGATGTCCGACAAGCCTCCAGGTCGGGGCCCCATTTAAATGTTGACAGGTTTCATTTCGGGTGTACGTCGATGAATCTCATTGATTTTTGTTGTAAGTTGGTTCATGAACGGGGCCGTTTTCGGATCAGTATTTACGGAAGCGGCGGCTAACCTGGCTCTAGCCCAAGGAGTCCATTTCGGATGGGCGGTAGACTTGAGGAACGAATGTTTGAAAAAAATTAGAGTAAAATGAGGAGGAGAGCCTGCTCCTAACCAGATCATGGCCCGCCGCTCTCTCTCAATGAAGAGATTTTACCAGGTGTTTGAAGAAGACCTGGGTCACAATGGAAGCTGGTCTGTGTAGCCCTGTCAGCCATCCGACAGGTTCGATGTTTAAGGGCGACACGTGACGCACCCAGGCCGCAGGTAAGTTTTAGCTGCCCCTGTGGAAGAATATAACCACGTAGAAACCTTCAGGCAACGGGTATAACGGAGTTCGGGAAAGAAATTTTCCTAGATAGCTGCTACTTGATCACTTTATCGCTGACGAAAGTTAATGCCAATATATGATGCAAGCAGGGCCGGACTTGGATACGTTCTACGAATACATTCAGTACCGAGCTGCAATTCTTGTTTTTCTGAAGAAAATGTAGAGAAAATTTCTGTTAGAATTTTAATACTTTCCTCTCCAACTGGTACTCTATGTATCTACGTGTGGCCACCTTCGTCAACGAAATCATAGAGCATCTGTCTGTCTGAATGAAGAAATTTTAGCAGGTAGTCGAAGAAGACCCGGACTATGCCGGAAGCTGTGTATGTATGTGTTTTGAACCTAACGTGAAGTCTTTTTCTGTGTAATGCTTGTTACGTGTAATGGTTGCTCTACAATACTTTAAGACATTCATTTTTAAAAATGTTGTTGGTACTTTCAAAATCAGAAGTGCCTTACGAAGCTCGGGTATAAAAAAACTAAATTCTTCATTCAGCTTTGCTCCTCATGAACTGACCTGAAAGATCAAACTTCCAGTCCAGTAATTTTTTCAAGACCCAAGAAGACATCCAAAACAAAGTTAAAAACTCTCTCTACACCTGCAGACGCCAGGTAAGATCGTAAAAAGTGAATTTTCCCCACACTCCTCTTTATAGTAATGTGCCGCCATCTAATGTTAAATTTAAAAGTTACTCACGTGGTGATGATGAAGTTTAAAGTAAAAAAAACTATATTCCTTATTCCACTCAGTTCCTTATAAACAAAGCTCATAAACTGAACTGGAAATTTAAACTGGAAGTTCGGTTATTTTATCTGAGCATAAGGAGAAGTCCAAAACAAAGAACCTCTTAATGAGCAGACGACAGACGGTTTGTTCGGTTCCCTACAAGCCAAGCTCACAAACAGAACTGGCAGTTCCAACTTCCAGTTCAGTTATTTTTTCAGGATGCAAGGAGACGTTCAAAACAAGTGACCTGCAGAGAAGCAGACGACAGAGATTCTGAGTCTTGCATCGAGCATATATTACCGAACGGAGCATCCAGCCGCCTCGACTGCAGCGACATCAAATGCAAGGAAACTACGTGACTCGGTGAAAACAAAGCTCGTTTGCCAATAGAAATGTACAGTTCGATCTCTAAATATTGCGTTTTAAAGATTTAAAAAAGGATAGGGAACTCTCATCTAAAGGTGAAAAAAGATTAAATAATTTATTTCATTAATACTGGAATCATTTCTTTCATTAATGTGGAATAATTTCTTTTACCAATTGAATTTTCCTTCATCAATACTGGATTTTCCTTCATTAATTCTGAAATTTTCCTCCATTAATTCTGGAATTTTCCCTCATTATTTCTTGAATTTCCTTTCATTAATTCTGGAAATTATTTTCTTTCATTAATTCTTGAAATTATTTTCTTTCATTAATTCCGGAAATTATTTTCTTTCATTAATTCCGGAAATTATTTTCTTTATTAATTATCATTTCTTTCATTAATTCTGGAAATTATTTCCTTTATTAATTATTATTTCTTTCATTACTTCTGGATTTGTTTCTTTCATTAATGCTGAAATTATTTCTTTCACGGGGGGAAGAAAAAAGGTCGAAATCTGTTGGCGTGAAACATGAACGCCCCCACCCCCCCCGAACGCAAATTCATATTTAAATGGTTTCAAAATGCCCAAGTCTTGAAATAATTACAAGTTGTTGATCATAATTTCGATTGTTGAATTATGCAGATAATTTTAATTTGAGATATTTTATGGAACTACAGTGAAACCCCACAGTTTTCCTCGGAACGGGCAATAGGCAATAATAATACAAAAATCAGCCCCCATTCCGCGGCCACCTCTGAAGAAAAATACGGGACATCACTGAGAATGTTAGCAAAATTACAAACTGCGTTAATATTTCTGAAAAAGATATTAAGGATGACCATACGTCTTGTATTTCTCGGAACATCCCGTATTTTCACCTAATTTTGGCTATCCTGCGACTTTTTGGAAGATGTCCCTTTTTTTTCTACGAAATCTCAATCACCTTTTATTCTTCATTCCAAATCAAGTATTAACACTATTTTCCTAACTCATAATACGATAATTACGACTATCAAATAGGAATATTCATCTCACATATGGCCCATGATACACATGCTACTGAATTCGCAATTCTATTAATTTTCACGAATTTGAATGACTAATTAGTTAACTAATTATTATTTTAATTAGCATCAGGATGGTTATGATCAATAAACGATGAGAATTCAAATTTTATGAAAGTTGCTAAATTTCAGCATTTACCAAAGTGCTTGGTGAAAGTCCGAAATGCATTTGCTTACAAGCGTTTTCCGGCCTTTTACCGTAACATATATCCATATAAATTATATAATATTAATATATATGTAAAACTATCGAAACAAGCTACAGTTGACATGGTTATGCCGATATTGTCTTAATACAGCGCCATCTGTGATTCATTATATTTAAAAAAAGTGTATATATATAATATATATATATATATATATACATATAAAATATAAATATATATAAATAAACTTTAACGTTGAAACACTGCAACTGCAACAAGTTGCAGTGTGCCATCTCCGACACTATTTGTGGTATTGACTTGACTTGACTTTATTATTCAGGGTTTTCAGCATCTAAGGCTATTCCCTGTAGAGAAGATGACTCTTTCTCAGGCTGACCATATCTCCTCAAAAGAAATACGGGAAATAGGGATTCCAAATACGGGACATTGCCAATTATCGCCAAAAATGACGCCAAAGTTGCCAAATATTAGAGAAATTACGTAAAAATCAAAATGCGGGGAAATAAAGCATTACTGCGAATTGCAGTGGATTTAAATGAATTCCACGAAATAAAACGTTCACCAACACGCATGTGAGAGATTAATATTCTTATTTATAATTGTAATTATCATAATATAATTTATGAGTGAGAAAATAATTTCATTCTTCGACTTTAATAATGAATAAAAATTCAGGTAAGCTTCGTGTAAAGGACGGGAAAAACCGGGACACTTTCGCTATAAAGTCGGGACGGCCAAAAATAACAGAAAAAACCGGGACTTTCCCGGGAAATACGGGACGTATAGTCACCCTACTCTTTCTGGTGAAACGCGATAAGCGATAGGACGCCTAACGGTGAAAGTTATAAGTGATAAGAAATACGCATGACATTTTCCATTATAATTTAGAAAAAAAACCCAAAGGAACTTGGTTTTTTGGTGGTTTTGGACGGTTTCAGACAGTTTTTGCCACGTGTCCTGTCCAAAACCCCAACGCTGGAGTGAACGCTGACTTATCCCTTTAAGAATGAGCTCAATTGATCGTGTAGGTGAAATACTTGACATCCATATTTTCAAAAAACATGAATGTTTGTAAACGTTTTTCCCGGTCTTAAAGGAATATGTGAAAAGTGAAACAAAAATTGAAAATTGAAAAATTAAATAGTTAAAAAATTAACATGGGTAATATTCACTGGGGGGGAGGGAAGATGTGTATAATATACTTACATGCAGTCCTCGATTTCTTTCTCTACGACTGAGTCTCCATCAGAGGAAAAACTGAGGTTCACGCCATCAATTGTCCGGGCCCAATTATTTGGCGAGCCTAAAATTAAAAATATAATTCATATGAGATGATCTTAATGGCTCACGGCACATTTACAGATCATTTAAGAGGTACGCAGTACTCTTACAGATCACTAAAATGATCCGAAGCACATTTACATATCACTTAAGTGACCCACAGTGCAGTTGCACATCACTTGAGTGGCCATCAGCGTAGTCCCAGATCATTTAGGTGGCAAACGACGCATTTACAGATCACTCAAGTGACTCGCGGCACTGTTCGAAATCACATAAGTGCCCGGCTGTACTTTTTCAAATCCAGTAAGTGGCCTGCGGCCTCCTAAGGATTGACCACTCTTGACTTAAGTGATCTGTAAATATTTCTGTGCCGGTCAAAAACAAGTGATCTGTGAATGTGCCGCGGATTTGAAATTGTGTCGCGGGCTGCCTAAGTGATGTGAAACTGCACTGCGGGTCACTTAAGTGATCTGTAAATGTGCTTTGCGTCATTTAAGTGATCTGTAAATGTGCTTCGGGTCATTTTAGTTGATAATGTGGATTTGACCGTATTAACAGGAAAATTACATAGAGATTTTAACCCAGATTGTTCTTCAGTAACACTAATTGTTCTTCAACGTATGTCGCAGATTTCGGCATATTCTGCTTTGGGAATCATTGTACCTTCCCAGCAATAACGACCATGCCCAAGTCTTGCCAAAGATCTCAGCCTAGGGGCCCTGCTCCAGGAAATGGTGAAAGTTGCTAAATTTCAACATTTACCAAAGTGCTTGGTGAATGTCCGAAATGCATTTGCTTACAAGCGTTTTCCGGCCTTTTACCGTAACATATATCTATATAAATTATATAATATTAATATATATGTAAAACTATCGAAACAAGCTACAGTTGACATGGTTATGCCGATATTGTCTTAATACAGCGCCATCTGTGATTCATTATATTTAAAAAAAGTGTGTGTATATATATATATATATATATATATATATATATAAAATATATAAATATATATAAATAAACTTTAACGTTGAAACACTGCAACTGCAACAAGTTGCAGTGTGACAGCTCCGGCCCTTTTTGTGGTATTGACTTGACTTTATTAGTCAGGGTTTTCAGCATGTAAGGCTATTCCCTGTAGCGAAGATGGCTCTTTCTCAGGCTGACCATATCTCCTCAAAACAAATACGGGAAATAGGGATTCCAAATAGGGGACATTTTTCATCTTTTCAGGAAAAGTAAAATGTTTGAAACAATTCGACGGGAACCACCAAATTTCACAGGATGTGATGGCCGTGCTGGCTATGCTCGACTTGGAGGGGGCACTTCCGTGGTCCCCCGGTTTTTATAAGCAAAGGAATCATTCCCTACCTGAAATAAGAAAAATTACCTAATGAGCACAGCCACAAGGGATGACGTACCAACCGCATAGCAAACAGATGGTTAGTGAGTGACGACAGTGGTGGTCGGCTGAAATTGGTTTCCTGTAGTTCCCAACTTCGAGGCGCAAATGCGAGCTGATATCCCCATTAAAAAGTCTCGCCATAGAGAGCAACAGGCCTACAACAATAATCATTCAATCATTACACTTCACTCATAGTTAGAAAAAAATGGTGGCAGATGGCAGCACTACACGTAACAAGCATTACACAGAAGCAATCTTAACTTCAGGTTTCACTACACGCACGTTCCAACATGTACCAATTCGTCAGAGGTTCCGCAGCGGAATATGGACGAGGTGCATGTCTGGTTTAGTAGTAATCATTTGGCGTTGTTTTTTGGCATCAAGTGGTAATGTCCCGAATTTTTTTCCGTCTCTCCGAACCTGACAAAAGAATTTCTGGATTTTTTCCTTGCTTTGAATCCAGAAGCAGTTGCGTAAAATTTTTCATGATCGGTCAGTCAGTCAGTGTTAAATAATTGAGTTCAATATTTCTCAAGAAACATGAATGATATACAAATAAAGTTCAGAGGTTTAATTGAATTTGTAAAATACTATAGCTATGCCAAGTTTCAAGTCTCTCAGCAACTCCAACGCGGAGATACGAGGGTCTCAAGAGTATTTAAGATGCTTCCAGAAAAGGATGTCATGGCCGTGCTGGCTATGCTCGACTTGGAGGGGGCACTTCCGTGGTCCCCCGGTTTTTATAAGCAAAGGAATCATTCCCTACCTGAAATAAGAAAAATTACCTAATGAGCACAGACACATGGGATGACGTACCAACCGCATAGCAAACAGATGGTTAGTGAGTGATGTTGATCTGACACTCACGGCTTCTGGAGCAGCATTTTCTCCCCATCTTAAGTCTTATGACCGCCATCTAGAGTTGATTCAGAAAATCACGTATATGCCACGTCAATCCTAATGACCGATTCCTTAATGATCATCAGTGAATGAGAAATGATTAAAGTCTAGTGCATAATGTCTACGTTTTTTTTTCTCTCACACATTTAAGAAAAAAAACCATTTGATTTTCAACATTAGTATTTTTTTTTATAATTTTATATTTCATTGAAAGGGTATGGATCGCTGATCTTTCGCTCAATAATTTCATGATCGGTTAACGGGAATCTTCTTCCTGGAACCGTTATCAATCTCGCTCTGTTAAATTACTTACTGTATGAGAACTGCTGAAAATGTTACTTCTTTTCTAATGCGAATGGGGAACTTTAACAAAATTATTCCTGGATGGAGGATTTCATCAAATGATTACGCGCAGCTATTGTACCATAATTTGTTTAAATAAATGTATATACAATTCATAATTTCCAGTTAGTTGTGAGCGCATTGCTTCAACTGTGACGCGGCGAGCAGTAATCACGACACCAGAAGTTTCTCACCAAACATCGGCTCCTTGGCTGGTAAACGTTATAAAATCATTTGATTTCTATCTACACTTTTATTTACTGTGAATTCATTTCTTCCGTTAAATTTGAACTTTTTTTACTTTTTTAAATATTTCCGTCCATTCGTTAATTAAATAATTTGTTAATCACTTATTTCTTTTATTAACATCAAATGACCCAAAATGCATGTGCTGATCATTTAAGTGGCACGCAGTACGTTTACAGATCACTCAAATGACCCGCAGTGCAGTTTCACATCACTTAGGGCAACCCGCGACACCTTTTCAAATCCGCGTCACATTTACAGATCACTTGTTTGACCGACACAGGAATATTTACAGATCACCTAAGTCAAGAGTGCTCAATCATTAGGGGACTTCAGGCCACTTAATGGATTTCAAAAAGTACAGCTGGCCACTTATGCGATCTCGAACATTGCCGCGAGTCACTTAAGTGATCTGTAAGTGCGTCGTGGGCCACTTAAATGATCTGGCACTACGCTGAGGGCCACTCAAGTGATGTGAAACTGCACTGCGGATCATTTAACTGATCTGTAAATGTGTTTCGGGTCATTTTAGTGATCTGTAAAAGTACTGCGTACCTCTTAAATAATCTGTAAATGTGCCGTGGGCCGTTAAGAGAGTTTCCACTGTAGCTCAACGTAATTTCAAAAAAATTGTGGCCAGAACGTGGAACCTGAAAAATATGAGATGAGTATTTATAATTCTGTTGTGTTTGACCAGAACATGGTAATTCACCACAAAATTGTTCACACCAAAGAAAAGCCACATGCGTGCGACTCATGCGATAAGAAATTCCGGGCAAGCACTTCATTACGCTTGCGGAGAAGAGTTCATACTGGAGAAAAACCGCATGAATGTGATTTATGTGGGAAACTATTTGGATCGTCGTGTGAGTTGAAGATTCACAAAAGAAGGCACACAGGAGAAAAGCCGTATGAATGCTCATTTTGTGGCAAAAGATTTCCGGAAATGTCTCATTTAATTATCCACAAAGTAGTCCATACCAAGAAAAAGCCATATGAGTGTGACTTAATTGATGAGAAATTTTCGAGAGGCTATGATTTGAGCTTGCACAAAAGAGTTCGCACTGGAGAAAAACCACATGAATGTGATGTATGTTCTAAAAGGTTTGCGGTATCACGAACTTTGAATGTTCACAAAAGAGTTCACACTGGGCAAAAGTTGTATGGGTGTGATGCTTGTGGTCAAAGTTTCAGACAAAAGATTCATTTAGAAAGACACAAAAGAGTGCATACTGGAGAAAAACCTTACAAATGTGAGGTTTGTGATTAAATATTCACACAACAATCTGGTTTGAAGCGTCACCAAAAAGTGCACACTCGAGAAAAACCTCACAAATGTGATTCTTGTGTTAAAAAACGTCGCCGTATTAAATGACAAATATTTTTAAATCACACAAAGTTGGTTTTTATGCTTGTTTACAAGTCACTAATCACTAATCGCATTTTCTAGGAAGAAAGCTTTTCTTTGCGACTTGTTCGTCCCTTTATAACCCAGCGAGAATGTGGACGATGGTTAAGATCACCACAATGAACAAGTGACTGATCATAAGAATGACCAAGTGACTGATCATAAGAATGACCAAGTGACTGATCATAAGAATGACCAAGTGACTGATCATAAGAATGACCAAGTGACTGATCATAAGAATGACCAAGTGACTGATCATAAGAATGACCAAGTGACTGACCGTATGAGTGAACGAGTGAGTAATTGAATAGTTGACAGTATGAGTGACCAAGTGTGTGACTGACTATATGAGTCACCAAGTGATTGTATGTAAGAGCGACCGAATGACTGACTGTATGAGTGACCGAATGGTTGAATGTGTGAGTGACTAAAAGAGTGATCATGTGGTTAACCGAGTAATTACATCCGGGAGCTCTTACTATTTGTTTATGTCCCTGGAGAGACAAACAGAAGGACCAAAGAAAAAGTCGTCTGCTCTCTCTCTGGTGGCGGGAAATTTCAAGCCCTTTGATTGGTGTTGCGTCTAATCCGGGGATTTTGAAACGTTGTGTATACGGAAGAGCGAGAAGGGGAGGAGTAAGTCACGTGGGGTGGGGGGGGGGGGATTCGGCTCAATACAGAAACATTAAAATGATTTTCGAGATTCTTTTTTTAAATTTCTGCAAATTAATGACACAGAGAAAATTTAAAAAGTGTCCACATGAAATGATTGCATGCCATTGTATGCAGCAGTCAACTGGGGGTGACTTTGCCCAGTTTCGAATTGAATATGAATGTTTAAAACTAGTTGGGCAAAAGTTTACGTTCCGTTCATAGTTCGTTGATGTGATTCGAATAGTTTTTATTTTAATGGATGACCTTTCCTCAATATAGGCTAATTTATTTTTCATAATAGGGTAATTTCACCCAAAAATAATTTTAAAAAATTGACCGACTTGATGACTTCACCGCAATACAATTTCACATTCAGAGAAAACAACTTAACTTTAAAGCTCCAAATCACGGACTATTGTGTCGGAAGGTACGACATTTTGTTCTGTAAAGGGAGACAGCAACAGGTCGTGAGATTTCGATGATTTTTAAAACCAAAAATGCATCAACAAAACCTTGATGGCCATGAAAATAATGGAGGGAGAGAAAGAAAATAAAGATGAGATGCACTTTTTGTGCTTTGACCTTCAAATCGATAATCATTCAATCATTACACTTCACTCATAGTTAGAAAAAATTGTGGGAGATGGCAGCACTACACATAACAAGCATTACAGAGAAATAATATTCACGCCAGGTTTCACTACACGCACGTTCCAACATGTACCAATTCGTCAGAGGTTCCGCAGAGGAATATGGACGAGGTGCATGTCTGGTTTAGTAGTAATCATTTGGCGTTGCTTTTTGGCATCAAGTGGTAATGTCCCGAATTTTTTTCCGTCTCTCCGAACCTGACAAAAGAATTTCTGGATTTTTTCCTTGCTTTGAATCCAGAAGCAGTTGCGTAAAATTTTTCATGATCGGTCAGTCAGTCAGTGTTAAAATAACGAAATCCCGAGTTCAAATTTCTCAAGAAACATGAATGATATACAAATAAAGTTCAGAGGTTTAATTGAATTTGTAAAATACTATAGCTATGCCAAGTTTCAAGTCTCTCAGCAACTCCAACGCGGAGATACGAGGGTCTCAAGAGTATTTAAGATGCTTCCAGAAAAGGATGTCATGGCCGTGCTGGCTATGCTCGACTTGGAGGGGGCACTTCCGTGGTCCCCCGGTTTTTATAAGCAAAGGAATCATTCTCTACCTGAAATAAGAAAAATTACCTAATGAGCACAGCCACATGGGATGACGTACCAACCGCATAGCAAACAGATGGTTAGTGAGTGATGTTGATCTGACTCTCACGGTTTCTGGAGAAGCATTTTCTCCCCATCTGAAGTCTTATGACCGCCATCTAGAGTTGATTCAGAAAATCACGTATATGCCACGTCAATCCTAATGACCGATTCCTTAATGATCATCAGTGAATCAGAAATGATTAGAGTCTAGTGCATAATGTCTATGTCTCTCACATATTTAAGAAAAAAAACCATTTGATTTTCAACATTAGTAATTTTTTTTATAATTTTATATTTCATTGAAAAGGTATGGATCGCTGATCTTTCGCTCAATAATTTCATGATCGGTTAACGGGAATCTTCCTGGAGCCGTTATCAATCTCGCTCTGTTGAATTACTTACTGTATGAGAACTGCAGGAAATGTCACTTCTTTTTATATGCGGATGGGGAACATTAACAAAATTATTGGGATGGAGGATTTCATCAAATGATTACGCGCAGCTATTGTACCATAATTTGTTTAAATAAATGTATATACAATTCATAATTTCCAGTTAGTTGTGAGCGCATTGTTTCAACTGTGACGCGGCGAGCAGTAATCACGAAACCAGAAGTTTCTCACCAAACATCGGCTCCTCATCTGGTAAACGTTATAAAATCATTTGATTTGGTGAATTGGTCTGCGCTTCTCATAAATATAATTATTACTAACTCTTATGCATGGCAAGTCTACCTCCAGCCAAATACCATACAGTAATTTCGAGAAGTAATGGACTATGTTAGAGCTGCTTTGGGAAGCCTGTTAAAAAGGGGTGCACAACGTCCGTGCACCGCTAGCATCGTGCATGCTAAACATGATCGTTATATTGGTTCGTACTCGTTCCAAACGAACAATTTATATTGCGCATGCAAAAACCTTCAAGGTGAATTTTAATTGCATAAGAAAAGTTCATGTGACAAGTATTTTCATTGTTAATATATGAAAAAAAATATTGTTAATGAGAAAAAAATTCAGAATTAATTAGAGAAATAATTACAGAAATAATGAGAGAGAGAAATTATTTCCGAATAGAACAGAAATTAATTTCACAATTATTGAGAGAGATGGTCCTGCATCTCCCGGACTATATTATAAAACTTCAATTATGCAACTAATAACTTCACCGGTTGCTTTCATAGTACAGTTGGCCGGGACAACACTACGTAACTTTAATAAAATATGTTTTACAAAACAACCGGTGAGCCGGTTGGATTCATTCGCTCGAATGTAACCAATGCTCATGTTTTTATGTGGCTGTTGCATGTAAACACTCGTATAACAACTAGTACCGGGAGCCGTTGAGAAGATGGTGCGTGCATTACGATATTCGACATTTATGTGTGAGTGACTTTATGGTTGAGTGAATAACGATATAAATGATCAAGTATGTGATAATGATGTATTTCTAATATGTCTTAATATTAACTTTACGGCTTTTATTTTTTTTTTTTTTCCACCAAATCAAATGTTTTTTTTTCAAAGTACTTTTTTATATGATTATAAATACGATCAATTTATTAATGATGTCTGGCAGGCTGAACCTTTGCTTGCCGGTTCGTGGGGTTAAGAGACCCTGAACCAGTCTAATGAATTGTAGAACAGACGAGGTTGTGTCTATCCCGGATTGCGTGGGCACGCTGGAGAAAATTCGGGTCTCATAGTCGTATATGTGCATTCATATACAACCAAGAGAATCAGATCATGCAATGAGCTGTGGGGGGGGGGGACTATTTTATTGTACCTAGAATGAGCTTTAGATAATTATGCACTCTAAAACTAGATTGAAAGTAACATATACTAGTATGGAGCTTTTTACTGGAGCTGAAGAAAAAGTCCTCTCAGTTCATGTCAACTAAGACGGACACTCCGTGATCATCTATCGAAACTGAACTTAATATCTGTTGAACCGAGGGTTAGGGTGAAAACCACTCGGACAACTAGTGCTTAGAAATTGGTTCATTTACGCGAAATCACTTTCACTACTTTTAATTCGTTAGTATTTTATTGAATGGGCGCCATCTGTAGACAGTTAAAAAAAATCACGTAATTTCCGATTATATCACTTCTCTGATGAACAGTTATGATTATTTGATGATGATATATTTCTAATATTCCTAAATAATGACTTTACGGTTTTTATTATAATTATTTTTCTTCGCAAAATCAAGAGTTGTTTTTTTTTCTAAGTAGTTGTTTATATGAATTAATATGATTTGTTTCAAGGTTGGCATTTTTCTTTGACAGTAGACACTAATGGACGGTTCGTGGTTTAAAGAGACCCTGAACTATGTTATGTTGAAGGATATTCCGAGTTACAAAGGGGAACTAAAGAATCTCCTAGTCATGCACGTCCATTCATATACAATTATGCGATGTCAGGTACGACAAAGAGAACCAGATGATACAATAATCTCGGGGGTGGGGGCTAGATTCGAAGGAACATATACTAGTATAAATACAAGACATCCGTAATTGAATGACCCTGTTTTAAAGTAACCTACAGAGGACTACACAAAATATCCGGTAAATGTGAAAACAAAATTTATTAAACTTACAAAAGTGGTTGGTAATTATGCATACTAGCTAGTGATCATGCATAGTTACAGCCACCTCGTTAGGGCATTTTTCCTGTTATGGCTTTGTATTTGTACTTAACCGGATTCATCAAATTTTCGTGACATATAGTGGGGCACGGTAGCTCAGATCGATGAGATACTCGAATTAAGTACCAAAGGATGTTTATAGGTATCGCGAGTTTAATACCTGTTCCCGTTTAGTCATATGAGAGACCTGCGTTTGGAACAGTGTAAAATTACAGTTTCTTGAAATATGTGGACATATATAATATCGCATTAAAACTGGTGATTAGAAAAATAAATGACAGCTAACCGGAGCCTGTCATAGACACGAAGAAGTCCTAGGCAGCGAGGGAACATGTTGTGTCTGACATACGACGGACATTTTTTTTTTTTGAAGATTGCGCCATTCAGAAAGGGTACATCTTCAAAATTTGTTGTACACAATGAGGTATCGTTCTTGTAGGAATCCTTGCCTTCTCCCAAAAAATGAAACTTTCGCGGACTACCAAGTTGGAACTGTCACTTGGGAATAGTTTAACCTCCCGTACATTATAAAATAGCACCGACAGTATTTACCTGTTAGTTGGAAGTTGGCTTCCGGTAATTTGGTGACACTCACTGCCAATTAAATAAATATCTCGATCAACACTTCTGAAACTAGAAGCCGTAATTACACGTGTAGTTCGCTCGGGCAGCAACCAGAGCAGACTGAGGGCGAGAGCCCGGCGGAAGGTGAAGAGGCATATGAACGAACAGATCACTTTTTCCTACAGAAATACAGAAAAATCGTTAATTCGCATTAAAGTAGCCTGTATTCTTTTTCATGAAACAGCTGACGACATTAATGTATCCAGGATTTACACATGCAAAAGATACGTACTCAGTCTACAGTCTGCTCGCACAATATACTGTGCTATACATCCCCATCCGATAAACCGAAACCGGCATCAACCGATTTCGATATTTCTGAGAGCCATCGAACAAATCGCGCCACCTATCGCCTACAGATCGTAACACTATAAAGCACGCTATGCACCACAACACGTAATAACAATACGCAAAACACACCACAATAAGCGATACAGCTCAATACGCAATATCGAATTCTCCTGTCAGAGTCTATAGAGAATCTCGTTCTTCTATTCGAACAGTCGCATGCCACGCGTACCTTACATGTTTTACACAAGATTCTTCAAATTCCTACCCTTCGTAACAATATTAATGTAGTAATATAATGTCAGATTTATTTTACCGTTCATTGATAAATGATTACACAAATTGATAACGCTTGGAACGCCTTGCAAAGTAAAATATTGCTCATTTTAGCACGGAATGTTATTATTTAACTAGGCCTGATAGTCGAGAGTTTACTGTGCATACTAAAACTTGAGCATGAAGACAGAGCAAAGTTTTATGATATTAGTGTGTGGACCAATTTGACTCTGAAACCTCCCCACGTACAGTCTAAATGGCTTTATTGTGTCTACGCAAAATGGAGCAGATTCCTGTTCTCCAATCCATCGATTCCTTTTTCGTCTCTTCTAAAGATGAGCTTAGATAGATTCGCGCCTAAACGTGCTTCTTCGTACGCCTAAGGAAAAGAAGCCACTGCATATCCTGCTTTTTTCGTCCGATGCTTCACCAAAACTATCACATCAGTTTAGAAATGAAGCAAAATACAGTCGAATCCCGTTATAACGAATGCCAAGAGACCGGAGAAATCACTTCGTTAAAACGAAATTTCAGGAGTTATAAAGGTTACATAGCATTTTTCCTAAGTAAACTTATTTGGAGGATAAGAAAAGTGTTCGTTGAAACGAGATTTTCGCTATAACGGTATTCGTTAAAACGGGATTTGACTAGTTTTTTTATTATTTTTATAATTTCACATTCAAGGACAACAAATGAGAGATCTGAATTCTAGCACGATGTTCCATGATGCTTTTTGTTTATTCCGGCAACAAAATTCGTTTGTTTTAATATTATTTAACAAATATGGTGCATTCGAAGTCCGTGAGCTTAAAGTATGGGCTCGTTCGCTAAAAAGAAATCAATTTCTCAACGAAATAAAAAAAATGAATAAAAACACCAGAGGTCCATTATTCCCTGTGTGCCTCATCAGAAAATTAATTTTCTTCGCCGCCAATGCAGAAAGCATCATATGAATATGGTCGCGTGATGCTGTTGTCGGGTGTTCCCGTGTTCCGTTGAAGCTGAGAAATGGTCTCTTCTTCCTGTCATTAAGGTATTTGATGCTTTTTCAATGTATGATTGTGTTAAGGTTAAATATTCTTTAGTAATCTCGGGCTTCAGTTATTTTGGTGGGTGGCTAGTCTGAACAAAAACCGCGCGCAACGTGATTTGCCCAGAGCGACACGCCGTCCACTCACCAATAAGAAAAACAGTGTGGCTGTTTTCCTACAAAGCGCAATACGGCTCACGACAACGCTTTACGTCGGACGTTATTGGCTGACTGCTTCTGGAGGAGTCAAATGCGTCTTGCGCCGCGCGTTTTGCCGATGTTCTCTTCACTCTTGTGTTTCCTTTCTATCTCCCCTTCAAACCGGAGCATGCAGACGACAGAGTAGCTGATGCCAAGGCCAACCATATACTAATATAGCCGCCCTGATCTGATGCGCCATCCTAGGAAAATACAAACACGTAGCGTGATTATGTAACAAGTTTCTGCCGACGCGAAATGACCCAGTTCGGTTCACGCGGCGCTAAAAATCTATTCCTAGGAAAACCCGGCCTTAAGTGATTTTTTAGGGCCATTTTACGTTTCCGAGAGACGCAGTTTCAAATTCAGTTGAACCATTCAATTTATGGGGATTCGTCGATATATTATGAATTGTTTCCGTACGTGGTTCAGCAGCAGGTCCCTCAACCATGGTCGGAGGTACGGGGGGCATTGCCCCCCCCTCCCCCCCAGCGTCAAAGGTGGAGTCGACTGATCTAATGTATATATATGAATTGACATCTTGCCCCCCCCCTCCCCCAGACTTCCAAGTCTATGCCCTCAGCCTGTGCCCTCAGCATTGATGATTAATTTGGAAGTCTGGGGGGGGGGGCACGATGATGATTATGTCAGTTCATATATGCATATATACATTAGATCAGTCAACTTCACCTTTGACGCTGGGCCGCTCCCGTATCTCTGCCCATGGTACTTTTGTGATATTCAAGTTTCTCCCACATAAGGGGGTCATTCAAGTATTACGTCAGCATCGAGGGGAGGGGGGTTTCGTATTTGCTGACTTTTAATGACAAGGAGGGGTTTGAAGGTTGCTTACGTCGTCAACAACCCCTTTTTGAAGATATGAAATATTCTAAGCTGCTGATGAAATTTTGCTGACAGGGGAGGGGGTCAAAAATGGCGGGAAATCTGCTTACGTAATACTTGAATGGTCCCATAGTGATTGTCATTGGCGAAATCACCTGAATCTGTGAGTAAATTATTCGCAAATCAGTGTTTGCATCTTGAATAATGATTGAATAGATGACATAAATACAATAAAACCTCGATATAACGGTACTCTGCTGAGAGACCAAGACAAAATATTGCAGGAGAGGGACTATCGTTTTAATGAGAATTTAACATTAATGTACAGGCATTTCCTAAAAGAAGCCACTGCATATCCTGCTTCATCAAAAATATCACATGAGTTTAGAAATGAAGCAAGGTAGTTGTTTTATTATTATTTTTATAATTTCACAATTCAAGAACGACAAATAAGATATCTGAATTCCAGCATGATGTATGATGATTCTGTTGCTTATTCGGACGAAAATTTGGTTATTTTAATGTTCTTTGACAAATTGTTATTGTGCATTCGAAGTTCTGTGGTTTAAAATATTGGCTCGTTTGCTAAAAAGAAACCAATTTCGCAACAAAGAATATTTTCTGTGGTCATGTCGTCCCTGTGTCAGGAAAGTTTCCGACAAGCATGTACCGGGTATCAAACTCGTGACGCCTCTAAACATCCTTTGGTATTTTAGGTGAGCATCTTATCGACCTAGGCTACCTGGTGTAATTATTGGACAGTAGATAGTTACTACCCTGTATGTATATATTATAGGTGGTGTATATACACCATTATTCTCGGGAGAAAGGCCCTCCCCCAAAACAACACTTTGCCGTGTACCTGGGATGCTGCTGTTGGAGGGGTTCTGTCTGTAGTGAAGTACGAAATGATTCAGAAGCGTGGAATATCCATATAAACAGCACTAGCTGTTACCCACAGCTTCGCTCAGGTGGATTTGGTAGTCTGAAAATTCCTCTTCAAGACCCTGTTAAAGGTTGAATTTTGAGAAATCCTTTATTAGAGGGAGTCGCTAGGCCTATAGTATAAATAATAAAACTACTGACAAAATTTCACGTTTATATCTTGAGTGACTCAGCAATCGCTTAGTCAGGACATGTAATATTTTATACATTTCTCTAACTTCAATTTGCATTGGGGAAACCTTAAAAATTTTGAAGTAAGAGCTTCTTCGTTATACGGTATACCCTTGTGCAACAAAAAGCGATAAATGCAAGGAAAAGGCAACCCAGATTAATTTGGTTTTCTTTTCTTTGCCACGTCTAAAAATTGGTTTCCAAATTTTTGATTGCCATTCATCTTGGTATACGCCCATCGCCACAAGAAATGCTAATCCTGACAGAAAACAAAGTGTGGCTTGTACGACAAAAATGTATTTGATAGCAATGTATTATCCTGATCAACGCCCTCTCGCTGTAAGAAATTCAAATCCCGACAGAAAAGCATGAAGTGTATACGGTGAAAATTAAAATTTTCAATTCGACCATGTTAGGATTATAGCCCAGGCCCGTTTTTGGAAAAGTAGAAAACGTTATAAGCAGGATCTGTCTAACGTTTTTCATTGTATGCCGGCCAAAAAAACCTAAGACGTGTTTTGTCAGCTGGGGCGTTTACCTCTTCTTTTCCTGTGGCTGTCGAGGGTGGGGGGTTCTCTGTCCTGGAGTTGAAAATTTTATTCATTTTTACTAGCGACTGAATTGCTTCATTTACCCGCTGAATGTAATAAAAATTTTTACCTGGGATGACCATATTACCCGTGCTCCTATTTCCTCTGGCATTCCTGTATTATTCAGGAATTTTTGTAATTTTAATCTTTTTTTTTTGTAAAACTGGCCCGTTCTCCACCCCCCCCCCCTGCATTTGTTGTCATTGGAAGTTTCAGCAATATCGTGTAAAATTTTACTTGTCTTTGGCGGAATTTCTCCCACATTTAAGATCCAAGTTTTTGCAGGAATTTTTCCTGGAGAAGCATGTTCAGCCTAGCTTTTCCGAAAATGAAAATTGGGGGAACCTAAAAAAAAAAAATTAGTGGAAAAAATGAATCGTTTTTTTTTTCCCCCTGTTTTGTGGGCACAGGAGAGTTTTATGATGGGAAAACGCTCTATTTTCCAAAAGTTCACAGAACAAAGAGAAAATGGCGGAAGTTGCTGTAGAAAGGCAGAAATGTTATAATCGGCAAGGCTTTCAGTAAAAAAGATGTCACCAAATTTTTTCTTTTCGGTTGGAATCGACATTGAACCACTCCCACTTTCTGCGTCTGTTATGATTGAAGTTATAACAAATTTCATGTATTCATTGTTCATCATTTTTAATGCATTTTGGAATGCTAAACTGTACATAAAGAGTAGAGTATGCATTTCTTTAGTAGAGAACGGAAGTCTGCCCCTCATGTGGTCCCTTCCGACATTCCTTAGATGCACGAAGTCTACTTTATTCTGAAGAGGTAGGGTAGTATAAGTTCCTGGAAACTTTCCGTGATGTAAGGCCCATTCACACTGCACTGATTGGATGAAAGTCGCACTCTGGGAGCATTGTCTTGGGGGTTTGTCTTCTCTCCATGGGATTCTTGAAGAATAAAAATTAATTCTTGAACAGGACTACCATGTCCTTGATTATGTGGCGAGTGTATGTACGAAGAGCAAAAAGGTAGTGAGAAAATATTGGGTATCATTACAATCTTTTGTTTTCTTTTTTCACATGCGGTTGAATCCCGTTATAGTGCAAATCTTGTTTTAGTAAACAATTTTCTAACCCGCCCCCAGATAAATTTACAATAGGAACAATGCTAATACCTGGAATTCCTTTACAACAAAATTTTTTTTTTAATGAAGTAATTTCTTTGGTATCTTTTGAGGTTCATTATAACCAGGGTTGGTAAAAAAACCAAAAAACCGGGTTTTTTTGGTTTAAACCGGTTTTTTTGTTTTAAATAGTATTAACATTAAAAACAATGAAATTTCTGAAAAATCATTCGAACTTCCAATAATTAACTGAAATAAAATGTTTATTAATGTAATTAACACTATTCCCATGCTAATTAATCAATAAATATTTATTACGTTTTAACAAAAACCAACTTTTGCAATTTCATTATTTTTTGCTTAACTCAATGGATTACTGTGTGTTTGAAAATTCTTTTAATGTTATTATTAATCATATAATATATAAAGGTTTTTCTCCAGTTACTTTCAGTATGCTTAATTAGGAAGCTATTTTGCAAAAAGTAATAAAAATTAGGTGAATACAATGTATGTAATGAAGCATAAATGATGCAGATTAATTAGCAATGATTTACGATATACAGGGTGATTATAACTAAGGTTCTGATTTCAAAACACTGTAAAAAAAGAACGATTGTCAGAATGACTTGAAAATTGACATGAATATTTCTGAAAAAATTCAATTTTATTTGATGAAAGGGAAAAAATATTTGAAAATGTAAAATTAATGACATCATCGAACATGTGGGAAATTTGCTCGCAGAATGGAAACGATAGCCAGTCATGGCAGAATACCTTAATTATAGCATTTCACGATTTCATAATTCATGGAAACATCACAAAAAACGAAGTAATTGAACAAATAACTACAACTTACTTAAGAAATGTTAAATATGTTGTCCACCGCATGTTCTGGCTATGAGGTTGAAAGCACAAAAATTCTTGTTCAACAACAGAATCGGAGTATGCCCCATGGTCATAATGTGGATGTGCTTGCAATTCAGCTTTATTAAACCAAACGCCCCCCCCCCCCCCCCGTTAATATTCCTGAGGAACTTCTAACATATAGGGAATGTGCTAGAGATTGCAATTCACCAAAGTTTGCAATCTGACCACTGTTTATAACATTTTGAGGTACCCCCCCCCCACAGCCAAAAGTTGCAACGGTTAAGGTGCATCCTGGCAAAATGGGTCTTCAGCAGCTGCTTTTCTGGTATTGCAATGTGCATCTTGATAGAAGTTCTATCCACACACTGATGTTGTGGAAGTGCCGAAATGATGTGGTTGCACAAAATAGATTATACTGCTGGCTAAGTACAGCATAATCTACTTGCACATTTTGTACTTTTTTTTTTTGCGAAAAAAACTTCCATTGCTTCAGGAGTATCCATGCAAATTTTCAAGTCATTCTGATCAGTACTTATTGTATAGTTTCGGAATCAAAACTTAAATTATGATCACCCTGTATATAGCTGATTATTTTTCATAAATCTGTTACTACTATACAGTAGAACCTTGATTAACTGGGCTTAACAGTGTGTGTGTGAAAGTATAAAAAAAAACAATTATTGAATATTAAGACTGGGAGATATACAGTAGAAGATGTGCTACTTCTTATGGGAAAGAAAATGAAAATGTATGTGAGGTAATGTAACTACTAGTACACCAGTCTTCCAGTCTTTGTCCTTTAAGGACAGTTGGTGTCTTTATTGGATTATAGATAGGACCGCCTGGCCCTAGCATGATGGTATCACTACTGTAGCTGCTTCTTTGTGAAGGGAAAAAGAAACCCTGTGAGATAATACACCACTACATTTAGATGTGTGATGCAATCCTTATTCATGAATTTGCTAAAGATAGAGCATCAGAATGTAGCCAAAGGTTAGAAAATGTTGTAAGAATGAGAAATTCTGACTTTTATATATATAACTTTAAATAACTAAGATACTTCATATGAAAAATATATATATTCTGGCCACTTTTATGAGACTTTTTGAAAAAAACCACTTATAAAATCTTATGTCATTTAAAGATATACCACCAGAATGTACCCCAAGGTAATAAAATGTGGTAAAAATGAAATATTTTGGCTAATAATGAACCAATATGATATTTTTCATGGAAAAAAATTATATTTAGGCAACTTTTATTTGATTTTTTGAAAAAAACCAAAGTGGTTTTTTTAACCACTTTGGTGGTTTTTTAAAAAAAACCACTTGGTTAAAACCAAGGTTTAAACCATGGTTTAAACCAAACAACCCTGATTATAACTGGATTAGATTTTTTATATATCTATGTGTGTGTATATATTGTTGGTGTATTGTGTACATTGGTGACAGGGTGCTACAAATGGAACTGGATATAGGTGCCACATTTTCATTGATCTCCTTGAAGACTTTTCGACAATTAAATATTCCTGAAACGCTTTTGGAACCAACAATATTTCATTGTTTGCTTATAAAAATGAAAGAAGTGGTAGAAGAAGTATATAAGAAGTGGGCGTAGTGTGTTTCTCCCAGATATTTCGTGGCAATTTATATATTGTCGAAGGTGATTTTGATTCGATTTTTCGTAGAGACTGGTTGAATAGAGTGAAGCTGGATTGGAAAAACATCTGTCAAGGTAAGCGTGGTATGCTTTTTAATGTATCCGATGACAGATTGAAAATACAAGATTTGGTAAACAAGTATGACAATGGCTTCTCAGACTATCCGAGGAAGTCAAACTACGAGATTGAATTAGATTTACAACCAGGAGTTTCATCAATGTTTTGTAAATTTTGAACTGTGCCTTTTGCTCTAAGGCCACGCGTTGAAGCTGAATTGGACAGACTTGAAAGTTTGGGAATATAATATCTAAAACCAATAACTCCGAGTGGGCTACACCGATTGTGCCAATTGCTAAGCCAAGCGGTCAAATTAGAATTTGTGGGGACTATAAAGTAACCCTGAATAGTTATTTACAAATTGATGAATTTCCTATTCCGAATATAGAAGATATTTTATCGCAATTTGGAAATTGTAAATATTTTGCTAAATTTGACGTGAAAATGCATATATGCACATAAAGGTGTCTGGAAAAATCCACGAAACTGTTAACTATCAGTAACAATAAAAGGCTGTATAATGTGCATAGATTGATATACGGTATTGCATGTGCACCTGCAAAGTGGAAAAAATCCATGGAGACTGTATTTCAGAGTATTGATGGATTGCAAGTATTTTATGATGACATCGTAATACCTTCTAGAGATTCGAGTACTCATGTACAACGTTTAGACAAATCTTTGTCGACGTGTTCTGAAAATTGTATAAAGCTGAATAGAACGAAATGTCAATTTCTCGAGCAACAAATCTCTGTTTCAAAATTGATGCATCCGGTTTGCACAAAACTGAAGACAAGCTGTGTAAAAACACTCGAACTGTAATGCATTAATGACTCTTGGAGAAAAATAATCTTTTATGCATTTTATCTAGCTAGGAACACAGTTGCGAATTTTCGTGATCGCTTCACTGAAGAGGCTTATACGCCACAGTGGCACGTAACCAATGTCATTTTAATACCACTAGTTTGCATTTTCCGATTTTTTCCAGTGTGGATGAAAAATTTGCAGAAGCTTTCCAAAAATTCGCTAGGTTGGAAGATGATGATGCCACCACCATGCGGAGGAAAACTTTGGCGCGCTGGATTAGGGAAGCTCGCATGAAGAAACGCATCTCTGACATAGAAATATAAATCTCGTGGATACGCATCCATTAGTAAGTCTATTACGATGATATACTTATTTTATTTAGTCAGTTGCAGGGGTGGAAAATCAAAAATTTATTTTTGTATCAGGAATAATTATTTTGGTGCAAAAATGTTTTTGCAACAGCGTTTATCAGTTTTTAACCTTTTTAAAATTTTAGCAGTAAATGAAATACACATTTTTATATACATGTATGCGGTAGCGTACACAGGATTACTTTTTACTTAAAAAAAAAACTTATCTCATCTCAGAAGAAGGGAGTGCGCCCCCCCCCCCCCCCCACAAGGCACAAAATGCATAGAAATTTCCTCGAAGAAATAATTATATTTTTTAATCAAAAAAATTTTGAGACACTTTTTTTTTATATTTTTACATTCTCTACAATATCAAAAAATGAAAGGCTAAAACATGGTATTACAGATTTCAGAAATAATTCGAAAATAAGTGTATTAGATTTAGCTTGCAGACTTGGTAATCACTAATTTTAAAACAAAAATCACTAAATGAGATGCTTGAAACACTCATTAAGTAATTGTTTTTCTGGTTTTTGCTGCTGATGCAAGTCTAAATTGTGCTTTTGTTCTGTTCAGTTTCTAACATTTTTGAATGTTTGATCTTGCTTTCTTTACCAGAATTTACCCATTTCATCATATTTAAAACGTGTGTTTCTTTTTGAGATTGCACTTCATAATTATGTGAGTTTGATTCAACATGCTTTAAGATGACTTCTTTTCTTGAGTCATTCTTAGAATATTTATTCGAAATTCTCAGTAATTTAAATATAGTGATTAAAACTATAGAATAATGATTAAACTATTAGAAATTCAATAGAATGATTCTATTTTCACAAAAAAATTCAATTTGAGTACATCTGTTTTCACTTTCTATTTTTCACTGATTTGTGATTGCTCCATGTATTTTATTTCCCAGCACCTTTAACAGATTTTCATTCTCTCGTTTTGCTTCCAAGTTTTTTTATTATTCATTTTCTACTATTCATTCTCTACGTGTGCCATTTCTTTTTACACCGTTCACCAGCATGTTTAGTGTTCAATGGAAAATGGTTTCCGGTTGTGCATTAATTAAAAATTACTTTGTCTAGACCATGGTCGTGGTTGGTTATTTGATGTAAGATTCCATCATACATTCACCGGCATGTTTAGTGTTCAATGGAAAATGGTTTCTGGTTGTGCATTAATTAAAAATTACTTTGTCTAGACCATGGTTGTAGTTGGTTATTTGATGTCAGATTCCAACAAAGCTTATTTAGGCAGACGTCAACAAAAATTCACAAAACTTTTCTTTGGGTATGTGGTAGACACTCTGATAAAATGAAAATAATAAGGTAACAAGCTATCGTACCTCACAGCTTGAAAAATTAGCCGAAACATTTTTCATTTGGAAGATAGATGGCAACACGTGAACACATAACAAGCGCAACACTTACATGAATTATATTTTTGTTCCTTTGAAACCTATCACGACCATGGTCTAGACAAAGTAATTTTAATTAATGCACAACTGGAAACCATTTTCCATTGAACACAAAGCATGCCGGTGAATGGCGTAAAAGGAAATGGCATATCAAGAGAATGAATAGTAGAAAACTTGGAAGCAGAATGAGACAGAATATCTGTTAAAGGTGCTGGAAAATGAAATACACGGAACAATCACAAATGAGTTAAAAATAAGGAGTGAAAACTCCTTGTCCAAAACTGAGTGAGTACTCAGATTGAATTTTTTGTAAAAAGGAATCAAAGGAGTCAATTTTTTTTTTGGAAAAAATAGCTGGAAAGTGATTAATAGTTTTTTGTTGTTGATGAGCTGCGATTCGCATAGTTTGACCCCATTTTATACATTTTCGGAAGCCTAGGAGTCAAATTCTGAGGAGGGTACCCTCAAGCTAATTATCTCTGGGGCCCTAAGAAATAAAAGTGCGGGGAGGACAAGTGATGTCATCGTAAAGTCAGCTTCTATTGTGACATAACTTTAGGGAAAATTTTGTTTTTGATGCCAGATGGTGCAGAATTAAAGAATTGACATTTTTGTAGCAGAATGCACCAAACGAGGGGAAATTGTAGCAGTTTGTGGCAGATTTTTTTTCCCACTCCTGTAGTTGAAACACAGACACAAGACGTTTAGGGCAGGGTTTTCAATCCTTTTCACTTCACAAGCACGTATTGATTTATGTTTCCAATGAGCGTCTGCACCATTGCATCTTGTAAAATGTTTACATTTAGAGAACCAGATTTCACTTATTACTGAGGAGGTTTTACATGAAACCGCAATCTAAATATGCTAAAAACTCCTATTTTTATGTATTTTCTAGCGGGGACGAAAAACTGGATGTCGAGCAGGTAAAAGATGTCTTGAGGGATTTGGAGCAGAGACTGCAGATAAAAGTTTCAACACTCAAGACCATCCTGGGCTCCATCCCTGCACCCGGCGTCAGCCGCTTCCTTGTATGTGTCATTGTTTTGTAAGGCCGGTATTAAACTATAAATGTTTCATAAAAGTTCATTTATAAAACTTGAAAAATGCAACCAGTAAAGGCATTGGTTGCATTTGCTCGAATTTAACGTATGAGCTTTATCGGTTGGATTTTTTAAGTTTTAGAAAAGGGATTTTTTTTTTTTTTTTTTAATCAAAATTTTATAGTGTAATGCCGGCCTAATATCGATTTTCTTTCTTTTTTTTTTTGTAATTTTCTTTTTTAGTCCTAACACTAAGAGACCTGGTATCTCGTTCTCTGGATCACTTTTGATGTCACTCATGCTTACACACTGCAAGTAACTATTTCAGGCTCACGCACATACACATGTTCGTACACTCTTTTGGTTGCTCACTAACCTAGTCCCCCCCACTTTTTAGGTCACTCTCTCTTGGTTATTCACATGCTAGCAAACACTTTCAGTTACTCACTAATAGTGGCGCATTTATAGGGAAGGGGCTTAGCAGGCCATAGCCTAGGGCGGCAAATTAAAGAAACGAGTATCCAAGAAAATTAGTAGGATAGGAGAAGGCTGTCAAAATTTTGGGTATTTTTGTATAACCCTAAATAAATTGTTCTTTCTCTCTTTTTCGGTCTCCGGCAGGGCTCAGCGGCTGCACGAGTCACAATCAGGATGATGCAAAAAAAAAAAGATGACGATAAGTGTCCATTGAAGTTTCGAACATTGTCTCCTGTTATTTGAGTAAAAAGAATATATATTTTTGTATTTTCAATTATTCAGTTGTCTTTAATTATCGTCCAGTTCATTTTAATCATTAAGGTGGGAGTAAGTTTTTAGTTGGTAGAATCATCTTTTTAGATTAAATTTTGCATTGACAGAGACGGGACCTGCTTTGTCGATCCCTAAACAAGTTGGCGAGCCATCCAGGATTTTCGATTTTATGTTTTTAATTGAAAAAAAAAAACAAGTTTTGAATTTCCCAATGAAATAAGTTTAGATTTTAATCGGAGATATTTTATTTGAAGAATTTCCATCATGGGAAAGTTCGACAATGCAAGCCAATTAGAAATTAATTCACAAAGGCGGTAAACTCTCTTAAATAGGAATTAGTGAATCAGAGTGAAATTCTAGATAAATTTACCGAGCTTGGAGAGTTAAAAGAAAATCTAGATAGTTCGATTCTCTAGATGAACTTCGAGACTTGGGAGATGTCAGTGATGATATCTCAAAAGAATGATACCACGGAAAGGTATATAGGTGTGTTTATTACCATCAAACGTTTGGTAAATGAGGCATTACAAAATGCCAGTCCAGAACAAGGCAGAATCGGCCCTTAGTTTGAAAAGACGTACTCGGTATAAATTGACAGAAATTGAGCTTAAAAAGTTTGATTAAATTATTTATTTCATTAATGCCGGTATAATTTCTTTCATTAATGCTGGAATAATTTCTTTCATTATTGCTGGAATGATATTTATCGTTAATGCTGAAAAAATTCTTTCATCAATTCTTGAATTTTTCTTCCTTAATGTTCATCTCGTGTTTGTCATGCATAACAAATACAGTTCCTACATTTTACAGGCCAAATTCAGATTTGATTTCATTATTTTTACACTTCTGTCTTATTCCTTTCTCTAGAGACGATATAATCCGAGAAATTCACGGGGAAAAATAATTCCTGTATGTTTTGTGGATTCATGAAAAAAATTTGGTAGTTTTCTCTATCGAAAATATATCAATAACAACAGTGGTATAAGCTGATAGCACGAGGTAAAATTCGACGGACCACCAATTCACGGCATATCATCAGTAGGGTAACCGCATGTCCCGTATTTTACGGGACATTCTCGTGCTTTCACGTAAATTTGACTGTCCCGACTTCATTTATGCAATTTTAATGTTTGTTACAACGAAGCTAATTTGAATTTAAACTGTTTACTGAAATCGTAAATGAAGGTGATTTTTTATAAATCATAAAATATTTTGATAATTACGTGACTATAATTATTAAATTCTCATCTCGCGTGTTTTTTCGGTTAATTACAGTTCAATTCACCGCGATTTCCAATATCCCGTCATTTCTCGCCCCCTTTTCAGAAATTTTAACACAGTTTGTATCGTCCCCCTAAACGTGCGCAAAAATTCACGTAATGGGAAGAAGCTGATTTTTTCCAGTTAGCCCTAGCACCGAGAGAATAAAGAGGACATTGGTTTCAATAAAATTGATTCTGCGTGTATATTTAACATATTTTCAGAAAACACATTTAAGTGAATGAATGGATTTCTGAATAACTATTTAGATAAGTTAATAAGTTATTTTTTAAGAAACAATTAATATTACTTAAGAAACAATTTGCATTTAAAAGCCAATACCTTTTGCAAGATTCGGGCAAAAGACATTTCTGACAATTCTATAATGTAGAAAAGCAATTTCTCTTTGACTTAACGTTGCATGAATGAGCTCGGAAAAACGGCTGTCGAAAATCGAATATTCTTTCCAAATATTGCAAAAAATGTCCTGGTAATGGAGGATATTTGAGGCTTCTGCTCCACAAAACTAATAATATTTAGAGAATAATTATTCCAGTAAAGAAATCAATAAACAGTTGTTTTGCGTTGCTTTATTATTAGAAGATGCCACGAGATGAATCCGATGACGTCACTAAAACTTTGAAAGTGAAAATTAAGAATCCGGTTTTACGGCCCTTCTGACGAATGACGTCACTTATCTCTTCAATGATTCGTTCCTCGTTCGTTCGCCCCTCCTACAACTGATGACGTTGCACGTTCTGCGTCTCTCATTCGTTCGATGATGACGTCATGAAGTCCTTACGCTGAAGCTCAAGACTCAATGCTACCCTTTTGAATCGGGGCACTTCATTGACTTGAAAACGTGTCACGGGACACATAATCAAGTAATCTGTGAAGATGCTGTAGATCAGTCAAGGGAACAGCAACTCGTCCCTTTTTCAGAAATTTTAACACAGTTTGTAATTTTGCCAACATTCTCAGTGATATCCCGTATTTTTCTTTATAAAATTCTAGTCTTCCATATTTTTCTAACGAAATATGGTCATCATGCCGTGATTTGAATAAGCGATGACAAGAACCGACACACAGATGTCGTGACAGTGATTAGTTAAAAACCGGGACGTCTGGCCACCGTTTATAAAACTAGAAAAATCTTGTGTTTCCCACTGGAAGATCACTTAAGAGGTACGCAGTACATTTACAGATAACTAAAATGACCCGAAGCACATTTACAGATCACTTGAATGACGCAAAGAACATTTACAGATCAGTGATTGACCATATGAGTGACAGAGTAACTGAGTGATAGTGTTTGAATAATTTACCGTATGAGTGACCAAGTGAGTGAGTGACAGAGTAACTGAATGTACGAGTGACCTAAGTGATAGTAATTGAATAATTTACCGTATGAGTGTCCAAGTGAGTGATTGAGTGCATGAGTAGCCGAGTGACTGACCATATGAGTGATCAAGTAAATGAGTGAGTGGTTGACGGTATGAGTGACCAAGTAAGTGATCAAGCGAATGACCAAGTGATTGACCGTATGAGTGAACAAGTAAGTAAATGAGAGCAAGTGAGTGATGACATATTTACAAATCACATGAGTGACCTGGACAAAGTTCCAGAACACTTAGAATTCAATTAAAAGAAATATTACTCAAATTCCGTCCCGGAATATCAAATTTGGAATCCGATTTCACAGAGATGTTGGTAATACACAAAATCCCCCCCCCCCCCAAACTACATTTACTTAATGTAGCCCTTCATTTCCGCACCACTCAGGAATTTTTTTGAATTTCAGCAATGATCGGTGACTTTGCAAAGTTATGACGTAATCACCAATTTCGTGACAGTTGGCATTGGAAATCTTGTGCCGTATTTCCGACAAAATTATAATGGAAAATGGCATGCGTATTTCTTATCACTTATAACTTTTACCGTTAGTCGTGGTATCGCTTATCGCCTTTCACGAGGAAGAGTTATCTCCACTACAGGAAATAGCCTTAGATGCTGAAAATCCTGGATAATAAAGTCAAGTCAATCCCACAAATAGGGCCGGAACTGTCACACTGCAACTTGTTGCAGTTGCAGTGTCTCAACGTTAAAGTTTATTTGTATATATTTATATTATATATATATATATATACATACATACATACATATATTTTTTATTCACACTTTTTTTTTAATACAATGAATCACAGATGGCGCTGTGTTAAGACAATATCAACATAATCATGTCTTTATTGTAGCTTGTTTCGATAATTTTATATATATATATATATTTATTAATTAATTATTTATATATATATTATTATATATAATTATATAGATATATGTTACGGTAAAACGCCGGAAAACGCTTGTAAACAAATACATTTCGGACTTTCACGACGAACTTTGGTAAATGCTGTGAGTTTTCTGTTTTTTTATAAATTTTTAAATCTTAACATTCTTTAATCACAACGATCCTGATGCTAATTAAAATCATAATTAACTAATTACTCATTCAAACTCGTGAAAATTAGTGATGCGATTTATCCCACTTTCATAAATTCGGAAGATTGTCATTAATTAATCCCATCGTTCCTGATGCTAATTAGCTAGCTAATTAGTCATTCGAATTCGTTAAAATTAGTAAAATTGATTTTTCTAATTTTCATAAATTTGAGAGATTGTCGTTTATCAATCACAACGATCCCGATGCTAATTAAAATCATAATTAGTTAATTAATTAGTCATTGAAATTCGTGAAAATTATTAGAATTGCGAATTTAGTAGCATGTGTATCATGGGCCATATGTGAGATGAATATTCCTATTTGATAGTCGTAATTATCGTATTATGGTTTATGAGTTGGGAAGAGATAGTTTTAATACTTGATTTCAAAATGAAGAACAAAAGTTGATTGAGATTTCGTAGAAAAAAAAAGGGACATCTTCCAAAAAGTCACAGGATGGCCAAAATGACGTGAAAATACGGGATGTTCCGAGAAATACAAGACGTATGGTCATCCTTAATATAACAGCATAGTAGTATTAATTGGAAAATTAATTTTAAAATTGCAATAAATGTATTTAAAGCCACTTATGACAAACGTGGGGAAATGCCATTGAAAATATAAATCAGCGTGTTTTTCATCTTTTCAGGAAAAGTAAAATGTTTGAAACAATTCGACGGGAACCACCAAATTTCACAGCATGTTATCAGTAGGGTAACCACATATTCCGTATTTTACGGGACATTCTCGTGCTTTCACGTAAATTTTATAGTCCCGACTTCATTTATGCAATTTTCATGTTCATTACAACGAAGCTAATTCGAATTTGAAAATTTTACTGAAACCGCAAATGAAGGTGATTTTTATAAATCGTAAAAAATAGTTTGATAATTACGACTATAATAATTATTAAATTCCCATCTCGCGTGTTTTTCCCATGCTCAGCATTTTTTCGGTTTTTAAAGAAACAATTTGCATTTAGAAGCCAATTCCTTTTGCAAGTTTGAGCAAGATTCGGGCAAGAGACATTTCTGACAATTCTATAATGTAGAAAAGCAATTTCTCATTGACTTAACGTTGCATGAATGAGCTCGGAAAGACATCTGTCGAAAATCGAATATTCTTTACAAATATTGCAAAAAGTGTCCTGGTAATGGAGGATAATTGAGGCTTCTGCTCCACAAAACTAATAATATTTAGAGAATAATTATTCCAGTAAAGAAATCATCAATAAACAGTAGTTTTGCGTTGCTTTATCATTAGAAGATGCCACGAGATGAATCTGATGACGTCACTAAAACTTTGAAAGTGAAAATTAAAAATCCGGGTTTACGGCCCTTCTGACGAATGACGTCACTTATCCCTTCAATGATTCGTTCCTCGTTCGTTCGCCCCTCCCACAACTGATGACGTTGCACGTTCTGCGTCTCTCATTCGTTCGATGATGACGTCATGAAGTCCTTACGCTGAAGCTCAAGACTCAATGCTACCCTTTTGAATCGGGGCACTTCATTGATTTGAAAACGTGTCACGGGACCATGGCCCCCACATCCTGAAGCAGGGCCCCTAGGCTGGGATCTTTTACGGGCCCCCGGACCAGACTTTTATGAGGGCCCCCCCCCCCTTTAAGATGAATTTATCCCGTGAAAAAACAAAAAAATGATTAAAATCCTCCCGGGCCCCAGGGCTGGAGCCTTGTCAGCCCACCCCTTGTGGGGGCCATGCACGGGACACATAATCAAGTAATCTGTGAAGATGCTGTAGATCAGGCAAGTGATCAGCAAATATGCCGCGAGTCAACTAAGTGATCTGGTGATGTGCCTCGGTGATCTATAAATACGCGACGAGTCACTTTACTGATCTGGGAAGAGGGCGATGAATATTTTAGTGGTCTGGGATTGTGGCATGATCACTCAAGTCATCTATGTGACTAGAGGAATGCTTAAGTAAGTGACCGTATGTTTATCCAAGTGATAGAAACAGGCAGATGGATAAATATCATCTTGGACACGGTTTGTATGTCCCTCAAGAAAGAAAGAGAGAGATATCACGTGATCCAAAAAAACCTCATTGAAGAAAACCCGGGCAGCGCCGGGTATTATAGCTAGTTATACTAATATTCTTCGGCACTCATTCTTCAATTTCGCTGCCCTCGACTTACGCTTGGCCTCGGCCCGTAATCACGTCACTGGCTTTTTTTCATACTAGCTCAGTTGAAATTTTAATGTTTACTAAAGTCGTGGACAAAGATAGTATGCCCAACTTATTATTATATTATGGTAACTGTAGCGAAACTTTTTGTGTGTTCATTTCATGTGCTTGTCATGCATAACAAATACAGTTCCTACATTTTATCATTTTTTCAATTTCACCCAAAAATAATTTAAAAAAATTGACCGACTTGATGACTTCACCGCAATACAATTTCACATTCAGAGAAAACAACTTAACTTTAAAGCTCCAAATCACGGACTATTGTGTCGGAAGGTACGACATTTTGTTCTGTAAAGGGAGACAGCAACAGGTCGTGAGATTTCGATGATTTTTAAAACCAAAAATGCATCAACAAAACCTTGATGGCCATGAAGATAATGGAGGGAGAGAAAGAAAATAAAGATGAGATGCACTTTTTGTGCTTTGACCTTCAAATCGATAATCATTCAATCATTACACTTCACTCATAGTTAGAAAAAATTGTGGGAGATGGCAGCACTACACATAACAAGCATTACAGAGAAATAATATTCACGCCAGGTTTCACTACACGCACGTTCCAACATGTACCAATTCGTCAGAGGTTCCGCAGAGGAATATGGACGAGGTGCATGTCTGGTTTAGTAGTAATCATTTGGCGTTGTTTTTTGGCATCAAGTGGTAATGTCCCGAATTTTTTTCCGTCTCTCCGAACCTGACAAAAGAATTTCTGGATTTTTTCCTTGCTTTGAATCCAGAAGCAGTTGCGTAAAATTTTTCATGATCGGTCAGTCAGTCAGTGTTAAAATAACGAAATCCCGAGTTCAAATTTCTCAAGAAACATGAATGATATACAAATAAAGTTCAGAGGTTTAATTGAATTTGTAAAATACTATAGCTATGCCAAGTTTCAAGTCTCTCAGCAACTCCAACGCGGAGATACGAGGGTCTCAAGAGTATTTAAGATGCTTCCAGAAAAGGATGTCATGGCCGTGCTGGCTATGCTCGACTTGGAGGGGGCACTTCCGTGGTCCCCCGGTTTTTATAAGCAAAGGAATCATTCCCTACCTGAAATAAGAAAAATTACCTAATGAGCACAGCCACATGGGATGACGTACCAACCGCATAGCAAACAGATGGTTAGTGAGTGATGTTGATCTGACTCTCACGGTTTCTGGAGAAGCATTTTCTCCCCATCTTAAGTCTTATGACCGCCATCTAGAGTTGATTCAGAAAATCACGTATATGCCACGTCAATCCTAATGACCGATTCCTTAATGATCATCAGTGAATGAGAAATGATTAGAGTCTAGTGCATAATGTCTATGTTTTTTATTCTCTCACATATTTAAGAAAAAAAAAACATTTGATTTTCAACATTAGTAATTTTTTTTATAATTTTATATTTCATTGAAAGGGTATGGATCGCTGATCTTTCGCTCAATAATTTCATGATCGGTTAACGGGAATCTTCCTGGAGCCGTTATCAATCTCGCTCTGTTGAATTACTTACTGTATGAGAACTGCAGGAAATGTTACTTCTTTTTTAATGCGGATGGGGAACATTAACAAAATTATTGGGATGGAGGATTTCATCAAATGATTACGCGCAGCTATTGTACCATAATTTGTTTAAATAAATGTATATACAATTCATAATTTCCAGTTAGTTGTGAGCGCATTGTTTCAACTGTGACGCGGCGAGCAGTAATCACGAAACCAGAAGTTTCTCACCAAACATCGGCTCCTCATCTGGTAAACGTTATAAAATCATTTGATTTGGTGAAT
The DNA here is from genome assembly GCF_987345545.1 of Pholcus phalangioides. NCBI lineage: Eukaryota > Metazoa > Arthropoda > Arachnida > Araneae > Pholcidae > Pholcus > Pholcus phalangioides. The sequence goes on from NW_028301603.1 coordinate 33,082,493, forward strand.
TGGTCTGCGCTTCTCATAAATATAATTATTACTAACTCTTATGCATGGCAAGTCTACCTCCAGCCAAATACCATACAGTAATTTCGAGAAGTAATGGACTATGTTAGAGCTGCTTTGGGAAGCCTGTTAAAAAGGGGTGCACAACGTCCGTGCACCGCTAGCATCGTGCATGCTAAACATGATCGTTATATTGGTTCGTACTCGTTCCAAACGAACAATTTATATTGCGCATGCAAAGACCTTCAAGGTGAATTTTAATTGCATAAGAAAAGTTCATGTGACAAGTATTTTCATTGTTAATGAGAAAAAAATTCAGAATTAATTAGAGAAATAATTACAGAAATAATGAGAGAGAGAAATTATTTCCGAATAGAACAGAAATTAATTTCACAATTATTGAGAGAGATGGTCCTGCATCTCCCGGACTATATTATAAAACTTCAATTATGCAACTAATAACTTCACCGGTTGCTTTCATAGTACAGTTGGCCGGGACAACACTACGTAACTTTAATAAAATATGTTTTACAAAACAACCGGTGAGCCGGTTGGATTCATTCGCTCGAATGTAACCAATGCTCATGTTTTTATGTGGCTGTTGCATGTAAACACTCGTATAACAACTAGTACCGGGAGCCGTTGAGAAGATGGTGCGTGCATTACGATATTCGAAATTTATGTGTGAGTGACTTTATGGTTGAGTGAATAACGATATAAATGATCAAGTATGTGATAATGATGTATTTCTAATATGTCTTAATATTAACTTTACGGCTTTTATTATTTTTTTTTTTCCACCAAATCAAATGTTTTTTTTTTCAAAGTACTTTTTTATATGATTATAAATACGATCAATTTATTAATGATGTCTGGCAGGCTGAACCTTTGATTGCCGGTTCGTGGGGTTAAGAGACCCTGAACTAGTCTAATGAATTGTAGAACAGACGAGGTTGTGTCTATCCCGGATTGCGTGGGCACGCTGGAGAAAATTCGGGTCTCATAGTCGTATATGTGCATTCATATACAACCAAGAGAATCAGATCATGCAATGAGCTGTGGGGGGGGGGGGGACTATTTTATTGTACCTAGAAGGAGCTTTAGATAATTATGCACTCTAAAATAGATTGAAAGTAACATATACTAGTATGGAGCTTTTTACTGGAGCTGAAGAAAAAGTCCTCTCAGTTCATGTCAACTAAGACGGACACTCCGTGATCATCTATCGAAACTGAACTTAATATCTGTTGAACCGAGGGTTAGGGTGAAAACCACTCGGACAACTAGTGCTTAGAAATTGGTTCATTTACGCGAAATCACTTTCACTACTTTTAATTCGTTAGTATTTTATTGAATGGGCGCCATCTGTAGACAGTTAAAAAAAATCACGTAATTTCCGATTATATCACTTCTCTGATGAACAGTTATGATTATTTGATGATGATATATTTCTAATATTCCTAAATAATGACTTTACGGTTTTTATTATAATTATTTTTCTTCGCAAAATCAAGAGTTGTTTTTTTTTCTAAGTAGTTGTTTATATGAATTAATATGATTTGTTTCAAGGTTGGCATTTTTCTTTGACAGTAGACACTAATGGACGGTTCGTGGTTTAAAGAGACCCTGAACCAAAGCTGTATTAAAGATAAGCGTTGTCACTTCAATGGAGAGGCCTGATGCAAACTTGCGCGCCACAAATTGAAGCGGTAAGCGTACGAACTACAGTTGTAAACAAATTTTTCAGCGAGGCAGCCGCCATTTTTTTTATTGCTCTCCCCAGTCACGTAGCTCTTTTTTCCCGTCTCATTTCATTTTAAAATCGGTATTCTTAATCAATAATTCTTAATTAATTTATCAAAAGGTTCTTCTCTGGGTTAAATTAATTTGTTTTTGTGTCTCTACACCATTTCCTTCGACTTCATTCTTCTCTATTTCATCATGATAGTAAATGTTGAATTATTGCGGCTTCCTAGGATGGCGAGAGAAGTTCCAAGTCGGAAGAAATTCATCTAAGTAGATTTCCGAAAAATGGCAGCAGGTTAGTAAAATATGTATTTTACAGTTCAGCTAATGTTATTGTAAAAAAATTACAATATCGAAAAATATTTCACATTGCAGGCTAACTGAATTTTTGTAAATAAATCATCACACATTCATTTTGAATTAACTTAAAATTTTTCGCTGGAAGATTTTCCTTGTGCCCCCCTCCCCCGAAGTTCGATCGTGCTTACGCCTCGCAGTTCATTTCAAAAGAGCGTCAATTATCCGAAATTGTTCACTGCCTATGACAGAAATTATTGCATGCTACTCCCCACAATCCCTAGCAGAGGGTTTTCATGGTCCCTTTTGCAGTTTATTTATAGCCTGAAAAAAAAAGAAGAGAATTGTCCACTCCTGGGGGCCCAGGGCTGGAACTCTGTTAACCCCACCCTTTGTGGGTACTATGCAAAGACTCGTGAGGGTAGAATATTCTCATGAATGTGAATTCAGAGAATAATTGAGAATATTCTTTTAAATAATGAATAATAATAATATTTGGCTGCAGAATCAAGTTCATTTTGGCATTTGCTATGTCCTGGAAAAGTTGAAAGGAATATTTTTGAACCTGTTTTTGTCAAAAAATGTTTGGCCCCTAAAAGTCTTCCCGCCACCTCAATTTTTTATGGATTTGTCGTGCCCAGCTTTATGTATAGCAAAAAACATTCATTGTTGCACATATTGTTTCTCGTAATTTTGTTATCAATTTAAATAAGTAACATTTTCCCTTGCATTTAATATTTTCTTTCATTTTTTTCCAGACGTCAAGCACGGGAAGATGTGTCTAAAAATCCAGTATTAGTTGGGGTTCTTGCGGCAAAGTTGACTATGATTGCCAATGTTTGAAACCATTATTTCCAGGAATGGTGTTTATGAACATCAGCCAGAAAGATCGTTTGGTTCATAACGCTATTCCAAATTCCCAAGCATCATTGCAATGTCAAGCAGGACATATGATACCCTTCCATATGTATGTGTACCCTGCACTGAAATTATATTTCCCGGGAAAGGCAAGCAAGAACGATTGTTTGCCCTGGTTTTTGTGTGTGTGTGAGGAAGTGCCATTAAAACCATACTTGGCCCACAATAAGTGCTGACAGTGACAACATTCCTTAGATTTTTTTCCCTGTAAGAGAATGTATGGTAAGATGTATGTTATGCTTTTTTTCTTTTAATTACTGGTTTATTTTACACAAATTTTTCATTTTATTAATTTGAGACGCAACAGCAAACCGTTGAAACTGTTTGTTTGGCACTTTCAAGTTTTGGACATTTGATGTGCATGTAAACAAACCATTTAATATTTTGGGTATTAATGACATTTTTTCCTGCATCGAAACGTGAAACCAACCATAAAAGCAATGTTTGCAACATGAATTTCACATTCAACATTTTTGCAAGTGACAACTAAAATATGAGATGTCTAATTGACAGTATGATTCATAATTTTTTGAGAATGAAAAAATTCAATTTTTCTCATTTTGATTTTCCTGAGTAATCAGTCAACTTTTGTTTGTTTTTTTATTTCATTTTGCACTCCAAAAATAATTTATTATACCTCCAGTTTAGAACTATTTATTTATGTCATTGAGAGATTTTTATCAGTTTGAAGCACAAGTGTTGTCATTGGCATGTTACTTGTGGTTGTTTTATATTAGAAGTCACATTTGTAACTCATTTTTGTTATACATAATGATGAGGATTACGTAGGTACAAATAGTATTAAAATTGACATCATTGGTCAAGGTTCACCCCCTACGATCTTTCGAAGCATATGGTAGGAAGATGTTTACTGTGGGGGAGGGGGGAGAAGTTGTACAAAAAAGAAGGAAAAGAAAAGTAGAGAGGAAGCAAGAAAGTCAGAAATAAAGTCAATTGCCTGCAGGTGGCAATACAATGGTCAATAGGCTTCAGTATATAGGGAAGAGAGAGAGAAAAGAAGAATGCGAAGCGGCTATTACGCGAACTTTGAAGGGGCCCTTTAAGTAAGTGGCCATAAAATTAAGGAGTGTTGATGGAGGCGAAAGAGCATGTTTTTTACAATTTAAATGGCTCAAGTCCCCTTTTCCCTTTTCTCTTATTATTATATTATATTGGGCTGGAAATTGGACCTCTCCCGCTTCATCTGATAGCGATGGCTATTGACGCCATAGCAATGCACATCCATCTTGCGGAAAAAGAAAAAAAACGAAAAAAAAAAGAAAAAGAAAATATAAGTCGGGAGATTACAGTACTGGCAATAAAATTATGTTTGCTCTTCAAAACATGAATGAAAATCTGGTATGTACAAATGTACATCACTTGACACAAAGGTAAGCAATGTAGGAATGCATGGAAAAGAATACTCGTACCTAGATATACTTATACATATGCGAAAAGAAAAAAATATATCTATATGTAATATAAAAATTAGAAGTGAATATACATTATGTGTTGTAGATATATACATGTGCTCCGATATCGTCGTAAGTGAATTGTAGAAAGATAATATAAGCAGAAATAAAAAAATATACAAAAGAGCTTTGCAAAAATCGCTGAGCATGAAATACACAGAAGCTTTTAAAAAATTTCATGAATTCATAACGTAGATTACGTATCATCCCTTTCGATGATTTATCGGAAGTACTTTTTTTTTTTTTTCGGAATAGCGAAGATACATATAATTTCTTCGGATAACGTCACAAAAATATATTAATAATACGTTTAGACATAGCAACAAGAAAATCACTGTCGCATTTATCACTGAAATAAATGTAACATTAAGTGTCGCAGAACATGTTTCCCTGAAAATGCTGCGCATTGATTCTAGATAAGTTACAGCACATTCATTACTCTGAACTTCAACGTACTTGTTCAGTGCCTCGAGTGTTATTAGTTCGAAAGTGTATATTTTCAAAATCCAGCTGTACAGGAAACAAATTGGCTTGTCGTGGCTCAATCCGCACTAGACCCAATGTCAGGAATCAGTCCTCATGATGTTCAGCGTGGGTTGCACTTTGCAGCGAATGTGTATCGTAGAGAGCGTCGAATGTGTTTGTTCTTTTCACATGTCAGTCACTGAATAGAGGACGACGCTGGAGTACTGTCGAAGCGAAAATTATTAAAACGAATTATTCGACCGTTCGTTCGTGTTCAGACTTGCAGTCAGTCCCGAACACTATTTGTTACACAGACGACTGAGGACAACCAAAGTGCGACACCGGCGATGCATCTCGTTCCGTAGGCGTATCCAAGAGAAATTGCACGTAAACAATTTCAGTGTATGGTGTCTGGAAACGGCAGTTCAATGTGAAGTTTTGAACACATTAGTGAAGTTAGCAAATTTCTTTGCTTGAAGATATCACTGCCACATTACTCGGTGAACCATCGCATCAACGAGTCTGAGTGATCGATGTCGTTGTCTGCTGAAAAGGAATTTGCATCGTTCGAAGGGAAAGTTTGAAACAGTTGATAACTGTCTCCTCTAAGCAGAGTTAATTGAAATTTGTGAGCGGTGTCCTGAGAGTACGGGCACATTTCACTTATGAATTATGAACTTTGAAGGGATATAGAAACATAGTATATAAAACATTTGGCAGAGAAAGAAAAAATCTTACCACAGTGTGATCATTTATAATCATTCCCAAATTAAACTTGTTTAAATGCTCAATATAAATATTAAAACCCTAATAACTCTGAGGGATTATAGATTCCAACATCAAATTATACTACACTAATACGCAGTATGGTGTATTCTTAACACAAAATTGCATATATGCTATATGTGGATATTTACATGAAAGTACTTGCATGCATAAGTGTACAACATTAATACTTCTGTTCCTCATGCACATTTTTAACATTTTGACAAAAAATTTTTTTTTTTTCCTTCACTTCCATTTTTTCTTCTTTCATAATTTCATTTTTTTTTTTTCTTAATTTCATTTTTTTTTTCTTAATTTTGTTTTGTCTTTTTTGTATACTTTCATATCCCTTTTTTTTTCTATACTTTCATCTTTTTTCTATACGTTCAATTTTCCTTTTATAATTTCATTTTTTTTTCTTTCATCTTTTTTTTTTTTCTCATAGTCTCATTTTTTTTCTCACACTTTCATAATAACTTTTTTTTCATAATTCCATTATAACTCTACTTTGTTTTCAAGGTTTTAACAATTTTTTCTCAAATATAATAGTGCGAAATTGATTACGCATAGAAATGAACAATGTAAATGCATCCATTAAACATATACTTTTCAATATAAACATAATTTGACAGTCATTGTTGCTGAATGCTTCATCTTCTGCTTCTTTAGAAATAGAGATATGTACATATATGAATTTTTTTGTTTTTTGTTTTTGTTTTTAAATAAGGTGGGACTTGATCAAACTTGCAGTGCACTTCAATGTCTACCTCAAATTTAATTTGTGAAGGAGAGATAGTGAGTTTGAAGAAAAAATTTTGCATGAAAAAAAAAAAAGAAAATTGGAAACAAATAAGCGTTCACCGTCCAATGAGGGGCCCTTCTCACTGAACAATCAACAGCATATTTGTATCCACGACGGAATTCCAGTAATAAAAAAAAACTTATCACTGAATACGATTATAAAATTCGATGAATTAATTTTCGAATAATCGTTATAGAAATTTTAAAGAAAAATTTATATTTTCAAGTCCCATATTATTTATGTATTTACATACACAACACTTGATTAATATGTTCCAAAAGTGAAAGTGTTAATTTGTGCCGGCCGGTTAGAGCGCAAATTGTATCGATGACCAACGGAACGCTGAGGCAATAAATTACGGGACATATTATCCAGAGCAGGGGGTGCATCACTTGCTGTACTTGTGGAAGGCCTTTGGGCTTGACATCCTTGAATAGAAGATTGTGGTATTACAACGGCAGGGTTATCTGTGTTTCGAGAAGGCTCCTCGGAATAGTGCCCAGGGCTACTGCTGGGTGGGTTCCCCACCGAACGTGCGGCACTAGGAGAAATACATTGAAGCCATTGAAGGTCAGACAATTCATCGAAACTAGCGTGTGGCCTTTGTTGTACAATGGAGTCTGCCGGATTTCTACTATTCCTGTTTTCCCTAATAGTACTGTGCATATAATCCAATTCTTGACGTCTTTCTTTGAATGGGATCAACCTGTTTGCATGTACTTTAATAGGTTTTGCTTTTGGATTTCTTGTATCAATTATTGTAAAATTTACAGGATTGTGAACTGTGAGAATTCTGTAGGGACCGACGAAATTTCTTCGCTTAGGAAGCGAAGCGTGTCTATCAGCGTCGGGTTGATGCAAAAATACTAATTGACCTGGGTGAAAATTCCTATCTTTCGCGAATTTTCGTTGGTAATTTTCCTGCCTCTCTGCTGATGTAATTAGACTTTCACGCACTTTGTTGAATGTGTACTGCAGTTGTGTTGTTTTTTGTGTGACAAAATCAGAATATGAGACACGTGTATGTGGAGTTGTCTGATTAAGAATGTCTGTTGGAAGTGTAGGGTCGTAGGAAAGATGTAAATATGCTGGCTTTTCCTGTGTTGCTTGATGAATAGTTGAATTATAAATTAATTCATAGTAATTAATGTATGCATCCCAATCAGTTGTTCCTAGTGCAAATATAGAGAGGGACTTCTTCAAGTTAGAATTTATCCTTTCACTTTGACCATTGGATTGTGGGCACATCGCCGTTGTTTGCAATTTCGTTACCCCTAGGCGACTACAAAGTGTTTTAAAAAGGTCACTCACAAAATTTGAACCTTTGTCTGATAATAATTTCTCAGGAAATCCAAAAGTGCAAGCAAAGTCAAGGAATTTCTCTGCTGTTGTTTTTGATGTTTGGTCGGGAACTGCGTACAGTTTCACAAATTTTGTGAAATGATCAATGAACGTAAGTATGAAGCAGTTTCCACGTGAGGTGTTAGGCAATCTTCCGACAAAATCGCAAGAGACATATTCCATTGGTCGAGATGGAATAAAATGACGTTGCAATGGAACAGGTGGTACTCTACGAGGAGATCGGAAAGATATGCAATGTGTGCAAGATTCTACGTAATGTTTTGTATCTGTGTATAAATTATCCCAGAAATACTTCTCTTTAATGGCGTGGTATGTTTTTAAGTGTCCAAAGTGTGTCAAGTGGTTGGCTGCAAGAATGTGTGGCTTGAACTTGTTAGGTATAACTATTTGTAGTATGATCTTCTGACCCCCTGAGCGAGTGATAATCCCTTTGTGCATAAGAAGACCATTCGATAGGACATACTTAATCCTGAGCTTTGAGTGTTGAGTGTTATCGTCTTCTAATGTAGAGATTATGGTTGACAATTTAGGATCTTCGCGCTGAGCCAACTTTATCTCCTCTATGGTAGGTAAAGTGATCTGTACTGTATTCACATGAAAGTCGCGTGAAAAAATATCGGCCACTTGGTTTTCCGAAGATTTGATTAATTCAAAATCATAATTAAATTCTGAGAGAAATGCAAACCATCGAGTGACTCTGCTGCCTGGAGAATCCCATTTCGATAATTTGGTCAAAGCAGCATTATCACACCTAATAGTGAAATGTCTACCATACAAATAGTACTTGAATGCTTTTACAGATTCCACAATGGCCATTAATTCTTTTTCCATAATAGTGTATCGAATTTGTGTGGGATTTAACTTCTTGGAAAAATATGCAATTGGATGTATGACATTAGAATTGTCTATTCTCTGCCCAATCATTGCACCTAATGCAACGTCACTGCTGTCAGTAGAAAGGATAAATTCCTTGTTGAAATCCGGATGAATCAAAATTGGAGGTTGCGAAAGTTTTTGTTTTAGAATGTCAAAAGCATTCTGGGCCTCTTGAGTCCAATGAAATTTTCTACTCTTTCTAGTGAGGTTAGTAATAGGTGCCGTAATATCTGAAAAATTGTGTATGAAACGCCTGTAATACCCAACCAGCCCAATAAAACGGCGAATTTTCCGTACGGTGTTGGGAACTGGAAAGTCTTGTATCTTTCTAATGTTTGTCTCAATGGGGCGAATGCCTGAACTGTTCAAAGTATGACCTAGGAATTCGATCTGAGGAACAAGAAATGAACATTTAGCTGGATTAAGTGTCAAACCAAAATAGCGGAACCTCTCGAATAGTTTTCTCAATTTGTAGAGCATTTGTGAGACATTGTCGGCACCCAAGCAAAAATCATCAATATAGTTGGCAATTTTCAAATCCGAAAGAGGAGCTAAAAGTTGATCTGAAAGATTGGAAAATGTTTCCGGACTAGCATTCAAGCCTTGAGGCATAGTTTTGTAACGGAACGAGCCAAATGGAGAGCTAAATGCTGTCATGTCACGATCCTCGGGTTTCAAAGGAATCTGCCAAAAAGATGATGATAGATCAAGGGAGCAAAAAAGATTAGATCCCCGTAGCATTTCCAGTAAGTGATGAATGATTGGTAGAGGATATCTTGGATATTTTAAGTGAGCGTTCAATTTTCTATAGTCTACTACCAATCGCCATTTCTGTTGCTTCGGGTCTCCTGAAGGATTTTTCTTCTTTATCATGATCAAAGGGAAGCTTATGTGACTGTCTGATTTTTCAATCAAATTTGCTTGCTCTAATTCATTTAACTGCCATTTTAATTCGTCTCTCAAAGCGTAGGGAACATTGTAGGGGCGAGTAGATGGTAGTTTTGATGAATCTACTTGTAAAATAGGAGTGATTTTATCTGTACAACCTATGGTGTATAAGCGTTTACTAAATATATCACCAAATTCAAAAAGTAATTTCAATAGCTTCGAACGAGTTGGAAGGTCTAAGTGGCTCAGCTCAAAATCATTTTCCGACAATTCCTGCCTGCGTAACTGTTTGATTTCCTCCATGTCTCTGATTTCTACGTCATTCGTGATTGTACCTACACGAGTGTTTTTGTTTAGAGCCACTTTTCGTGCGGTCAAGTTCGAAAGCATAATGGGGATAGTTTTATCTTTAGAGATGGAGCACACAGCTCTATGTACTTCTATAGCATCGTTTTGTAGTGTAGGTGTCAACATTATATCATCCCCTTCACTAGCCAAAATGTCAGTTTTCAAATACACTACCCTGGATTCGTGTGGCAAAAGTGTGATTTTCGTTGCTAGTCGGGCGTACTCTGTGGATAATGTGTTACAAGTTGGAGAATTGGCGTCTCGTATTTTAATTTTTGTATTACCAGCTTCTAATATGTCATTATCGAGGTTGAGTGTGAATTTGTGGGCCTTCAAAAGGTCATAGCCAATTATTGCTTGGTATTGTGTAGCCAAATCATTTCTGACTATAAAAAATGAATGAATAATGCATTTATTTCCCAAAGTGAGAGGGATTTTGAATGACCCCAAAATATCTAGTGGCTCTCCTGAAATAGATTTAACTCTGACATCAGTGTTAGCTTTTTTTATCCGTGCGTCATTTCTGATTTTCTGAAAAACAGAATACTGAAGTAATGAGACTGAGGCGCCAGAATCAATCAAACTGGTTGTTTGGCAACCAGCAAATTTGACATCAGCAACAGGAAGGTAGAAGTCATTTTCTTGTGAATCCAGAATCTGTGTGTTTATCGTTTTAACTTGTGTAATACATGTATCTTGTTGCGGCTCTGTAGAAGTTGAAGTGGTATTCATGTTGGGGGAACGGACTCTAGCCGCGGAAGTACCGGAATGAGATGTGTTGTTGTTCTCAAATCTTACTGATCTGCCTCTATTGCTTCTTCGAGGATGTGGTGAATGATTGCGTGTATTAAAATGTCCTCGACTAGAATGAAATGTCTGATGAAAATTTTGAGTGCGTGGTGCGTGTGAACGTTGGTTGAAACGGTGCTCAGGATTATAAGCATAGCATTCTGAAGTTGTATGATTGTTTCGACCACAGTTTTCACAAAAATTCTGAGCATAATGAGGGTATCTATGACCTTCAAAATCATTAAGTGGAAATCTGTGTGAAATTGTTTCGTTGCAGCAAGTGTCTCCACCGCAACCTGCGGTCCACGCCTGTGTGAGAGTATGTTGCTGTGGGGGTTCAGAGAATGCTTGAATTGTGGAGGGGTTATTTTCAAAGCGAAATTGCGCCCTGTTTTCGTGCCTTGGCACGGAGTGCAGTTGAAGATTTTCCACCTGCTTTTGTAGTGCAGCAAGTGTGTTGTGAGTCAGTTTTGTGTGCGTTTCTAGTAAGCTCCTGATTTCTTTATCTTTGCTGTTTTCTACATTGCAAATGGTTTCGTGTTGGGTTGTTGATTCATTAACTTGTAAAGTTTCAATGAAATTCACAGCATCTTGAAACGATTGAGGGTCTTTCACTAAAATAGAACTTTTATATTTTGGTAGGAGGCCTTCCAAGAATTTGGCTAGTCGTGTTTGTTCGTAAAGTGATTTCACTTCGGGTTTACTGATATCGGCATTGCCGAAAAATTTTTGTGTATTTGTGGAAACACGAGCAGCGTAGATTTTGACCCCTTCGTCGGAGGACATGCGACAATTCGAGAAAAGTTGCTGTCGTGTAGCAAGGCTTGTTTTGGTGGAGAAAAAATCCAAAAATTTCTGTTTAAAGTTTTCATAATTCTGCTCATTTTCCAAATCAACATTGTTAATGATCTGTGTCAACGCATCTCCCTGAACTCTGGATTTTAGCAACAATAATTTCTCTGATTCAGTACAATTTGCGGTTTTTGCGATTGCCTCTAACGTATCAACAAAATATCGGGGAGTGACAGCGGATACGTTGTCAAAATGGGGAATTAATGCCTGGCACCCCGCTAACTTATTAAAATTGCTAGGATCTTCAGCCATAGTGCAATATATTCAAAAGATTTCACAAAATTATAAAATCAAAATTCAATGAAAGTAAATGTAGAAATTCCCAAAAACAAAAGTTTCCATACAATAATAAATTTCAACACCAACTTAATGTTTCTATTTTTCCTTTTAAATTATCATTATGACCATATCAATTTGAACATTCTCTCAAGAGTCATCATTTGTTCATGTTTTGACATTTTTATCTGAAGGTAATAAAAGGGTAAATTTATGAATTAAGAACAGTATTACAAAAAATAAAATTTGGAATAATACTGTAAGGGAATGGTCACGGTACCATTGTTATATCGAACCACTGGAAGAATATATATATAATTATCTAGATTAACCCAGGCTCCTAGTGGTCCAATATACATTTAGAATAAAACGATGACTCATGAAAGAAAGAATCAGTTAAATTTCATTAGCATTAATATTTAATCAAATGATCGTATGAAAAGAACGAGTTATATTTACACAAAATAAAAGTCAATTAGAAAAATCCATTTCCACGATATCAAATTCTGCATAATACATAAACAAAATACTGTATGTTCAATTATAATAATTTTAACTTGATGTTGGAATAACTCTCTTTTAATCACTCTTTTTGCCTAATTTCGCCATCTGCCCCCTGTTAATTCCTCCCAATTTATTTTTTAACTAAACGTCTATAATTTACTAGAATTGTGGTAAGAATTTCTTCCCTACCTTTTCTTCCATCCCTTTCATCACGGATGATCGCCGCTCCTGATGCTACAGTTGAAAAATGTGTTTTAAAAAATATTCTACTCTTTCTACATTTTTTTTTCCAACTTGATTTCTAGTTTTCACTAATCAATCTGCTTTAATTTTTCAAAGATTCCAAAAGTAAAGTTTTGAGGGGTACCAACCCCCTATTTCTAATTGGTAGTCCGGCTTCAAAGAAAGATCCTTCCATTGGATGATGAGGATTACGTAGGTACAAATAGTATTAAAATTGACATCATTGGTCAAGGTTCACCCCCTACGATCTTTCGAAGCATATGGGAGGAAGATGTTTACTGTGGGGGAGGGGGGAGAAGTTGTACAAAAAAGAAGGAAAAGAAAAGTAGAGAGGAAGCAAGAAAGTCAGAAATAAAGTCAATTGCCTGCAGGTGGCAATACAATGGTCAATAGGCTTCAGTATATAGGGAAGAGAGAGAGAAAAGAAGAATGCGAAGCGGCTATTACGCGAACTTTGAAGGGGCCCTTTAAGTAAGTGGCCATAAAATTAAGGAGTGTTGATGGAGGCGAAAGAGCATGTTTTTTACAATTTAAATGGCTCAATTCCCCTTTTCCCTTTTCTCTTATTATTATATTATATTGGGCTGGAAATTGGACCTCTCCCGCTTCATCTGATAGCGATGGCTATTGACGCCATAGCAATGTAAACAAACCATTTAATATTTTGGGTATTAATGACATTTTTTCCTGCATCGAAACGTGAAACCAACCATAAAAGCAATGTTTGCAACATGAATTTCACATTCAACATTTTTGCAAGTGACAACTAAAATATGAGATGTCTAATTGACAGTATGATTCATAATTTTTTGAGAATGAAAAAATTCAATTTTTCTCATTTTGATTTTCCTGAGTAATCAGTCAACTTTTGTTTGTTTTTTTATTTCATTTTGCACTCCAAAAATAATTTATTATACCTCCAGTTTAGAACTATTTATTTATGTCATTGAGAGATTTTTATCAGTTTGAAGCACAAGTGTTGTCATTGGCATGTTACTTGTGGTTGTTTTATATTAGAAGTCACATTTGTAACTCATTTTTGTTATACATAAGTTTCTAGCTGATGAAATAAATGAATTTTTTTTATTTCACAACGTGGTTTTTCTTTTTTACAATAACAGACAATGGCAAATTTTTATACGTATATGTGAGTGGAGTTCTGAGTTCAATGAAATTTATTTAAATGAAACACACACATCATTTGATCATTGTATGAAGTTATGCACTGTAACATGGATTACTAAATCACAAGTTAATTAAAATTGTTAAACTTTGTATGAAATATTTTAATTAGAAAATGACCTCAATATTCCATATAATTTTGAATAAATCATTAGCATTTTTCATTTTGGAAATAGACTGGGACAGCTCTGCTTATTGATGTCATAGCCAATGCATCATAATACATTCAGTACGTTAATGGTTGTGCATTTAATGCATTTTCCTAATTTTTATTTTATCAATTTTACTATTTAGTAGGCATCCAGTTGAAATTGTAAGGAGTAATTATACCTTAAGCTAGTTTCTAAATTTTTTCCATCAGTATTATGTAGATATATTTTTGGGGTACGAAATAATTTAGTAAATCTCGCAACCATCAATTTTAATTTACTGCACACCTCAAATATTCTTTTAAAATTTTACACATTTCCTCCCAGATAATTCCTGTATAATAATAATCTACCTGTTGTGAGATTGTTTTTCTTCTAATCATTCTTCAAACATCTTCAGAGATTAACATTTAAAGAGCCATCCGGGGTGTATTACAAATAAATTATTTCTTCATCCGGAAAACAAGTAATAATGTAATTTCTCTTCGAACATGTTGAGTTTTAAATAATACACAATATCAAACTGGTGGGGGAAAAGGGAGGGGTGGAGAAAGCGAGGAGGAAAGGGTGGTGAACTGTCAATCAAAATAGATGAGGGCGTGGTGAAGCCTCTCCCCAGTTTCGTACGCTTACCGCCAGGTGGCCAACTTTGCATCAAAATTTAACATTAAGTGGGCACGCTTAATCTTGAGCCGCTTTGCCCTGAACTATGTTATGTTGAAGGATATTCCGAGTTACAAAGGGGAACTAAAGAATCTCCTAGTCATGCACGTCCATTCATATACAATTATGCGATGTCAGGTACGGCAAAGAGAACCAGATGATACAATAATCTCGGGGGTGGGGGCTAGATTCGAAGGAACATATACTAGTATAAATACAAGACATCCGTAATTGAATGACCCTGTTTTAAAGTAGCCTACAGAGGACTACACAAAATATCCGGTAAATGTGAAAACAAAATTTATTAAACTTACAAAAGTGGTTGGTAATTATGCATACTAGCTAGTGATCATGCATAGTTACAGCCACCTCGTTAGGGCATTTTTCCTGTTATGGCTTTGTATTTGTACTTAACCGGATTCATCAAATTTTCGTGACATATAGTGGGGCACGGTAGCTCAGATCGATGAGATACTCGAATTAAGTACCAAAGGATGTTTATAGGTATCGCGAGTTTAATACCTGTTCCGGTTTAGTCATATGAGAGACCTGCGTTTGGAACAGTGTAAAATTACAGTTTCTTGAAATATGTGGACATATATAATATCGCATTAAAACTGGTGATTAGAAAAATAAATGACAGCTAACCGGAGCCTGTCATAGACACGAAGAAGTCCTAGGCAGCGAGGGAACATGTTGTGTCTGACATACGACGGACATTTTTTTTTTTTGAAGATTGCGCCATTAAGAAAGGGTACATCTTCATAATTTGTTGTACACAATGAGGTATCGTTCTTGTAGGAATCCTTGCCTTCTCCCAAAAAATGAAACTTTCGCGGACTACCAAGTTGGAACTGTCACTTGGGAATAGTTTAACCTCCCGTACATTATAAAATAGCACCGACAGTATTTACCTGTTAGTTGGAAGTTGGCTTCCGGTAATTTGGTGACACTCACTGCCAATTAAATAAATATCTCG
Source organism: Pholcus phalangioides (assembly GCF_987345545.1). Lineage (NCBI taxonomy): Eukaryota > Metazoa > Arthropoda > Arachnida > Araneae > Pholcidae > Pholcus > Pholcus phalangioides. Next base: position 33,098,066 of record NW_028301603.1, read on the forward strand.
ATCAACACTTCTGAAACTAGAAGCCGTAATTACACGTGTAGTTCGCTCGGGCAGCAACCAGAGCAGACTGAGGGCGAGAGCCCGGCGGAAGGTGAAGAGGCATATGAACGAACAGGTCACTTTTTCCTACAGAAATACAGAAAAATCGTTAATTCGCATTAAAGTAGCCTGTATTCTTTTTCATGAAACAGCTGACGACATTAATGTATCCAGGATTTACACATGCAAAAGATACGTACTCAGTCTACAGTCTGCTCGCACAATATACTGTACTATACATCCCCATCCGATAAACCGAAACCGGCATCAACCGATTTCGATATTTCTGAGAGCCATCGAACAAATCGCGCCACCTATCGCCTACAGATCGTAACACTATAAAGCACGCTATGCACCACAACACGTAATAACAATAGGCAAAACACACCACAATAAGTGATACAGCTCAATACGCAATAAAGCACTATACATCACAATAAACTGCACAATGCCCCATAACCACTGAAGTACGATAAGAAAGCGATGCAATATAATCAGCAAGCGCACCTATTAGCACTCCACTACTACACCACAATAAAATCAATACAGCCCAATACGCGATGCACCATAATAGGCAATAAGGACTACATTGCTATGAGAAATATGCACGCGATGCACTATAACGCATAATCCATACAATACGCAACGCACCGCAATAAGCGATACAGCACGATATGCAATACGCACTGCATTATAAAAAGCAATACAGCACACGATGCATGACGCACAATAAGCGATATACCATAATAAGCAATGCATTAGAATAACCAATACAGCACACGATGCACTACAATACGCAATGAACCAAATACAGCAGTGCACCGCAATACAGCATAAAACGTTTTTATTGTAAGCTGAGAAAAATGTACTAGTCTTTTACCACGTTTTAGCATTAATAAAATGTCGATTTGTTTACTTATATTTGTTACAGACTACTAACTGATCGCAGTGACATCTAACGAGTCTTTATATGCTAGAATTTATCACAAGTTGAGAGAAGTGTATTGGGCTTTTACTACGCTTTAGGCAGTGGTAGCATGTGGATTTGTTTACTTGTATTTGTTGCAGACTATAAACTGATCGCAGTAACATCTAACGAGTCTTTATGTACTGAAATGTAATAATTAGTCGACTGACCATATTTGCTCGAGAAAAATGCGGTAAATTAAGCTCAGCAACACGGAATATTGCCAATTATCACCAAAATTGATGCTACAAGCATCGAGCTTATATTACTGGAGAGAGTATCCATTCGTTGCGACGGCGGCTACATCTAATGGAAGGAAATCACGTGACTCGGTGGAAACAAAGTTCGTTTGCCCATAGAAATGTACCGTTAGGGCTCTAAATATTTAGTTTTTAAGATTACAAAAAACATAGAGAACTGAGCTAAAGATGACAAAGATTAAATTATTTATTTCATTAATGCCGAATTGATTTCTTCCATTAATGCTGCAATAATTTCTTTCATTAATGCTGGAATGATTTTTATCGTTAATGCTGAAAAAATTCGTTCATCAAATCTTGAATTTTTCTTCATTAATTTTTGAATTTTTCTTCATTAATTTTTGAATTTTTCTTCATTAATTTTTGAATTTTTCTTCATTAATTTTTGAATTTTTCTTCATTAATTCTTAGAATTTTTCTTCATTAATTCTTGAATTTTTCTTCATTAATTCTTGAATTTTTCTTCATTAATTCTGCAATTTTTCTTCATTAATTCTTGAATTTTTCTTCATTAATTCTGCAATTTTCCTTCATGAATTCCGGAATTTTCCTCAGTAATTCTGCAATTTTCCTCAGTAATTCTGCAATTTTCCTTCACTAATTCTTGAATTTTTTTTCATGAATTCTGGAGTTATTTCCTTTATTATATAATTATTATTTCTTTCATTACTTCTGGAGTAATTGCTTTCATCAATTCCGGATTTGTCTGTTTAATTAATGCTGAAATTATTTATTTTATAAATGCTGGAATTATTTATTTTATAAATGCTGGAATTATTTATTACTATAAATGCTGGAATTATTTATTACTATAAATGCTGGAATTATTTATTTTTATAAATTCTGGAATTAATTTCTTCATTCATTGCGAAATTAAATCTCATTAATTCTGGAATTATCTCTTTCATTAATTCTGGAATTATCTCTTTCATTAATTCTGGAATTATCTCTTTCATTAATTCTGGAATTATCTCTTTCATTAGTTTTGGAAATATCACTTTCATCAATGCTGAAATTATTTCTTTCATTTATTCTAGAATTTTTCTTTCATTAATTTTAGAATTATCTCTTACTTTAATTCTGGAATTATCGTTTTCATTAATTTTAGAATTATTTCTTACTTTAATTCTGAAATTATCGCTTTCATTAATTTTGGAATTATCACTTTCCTCAATCTGAAATTATCTTCCATTAATGCTGGTTCGGAATTATCGCTATTTTGGAACTGAAATTATCTGTTTCATTAAAACTATAATTTCTCTTTCATTTATTCTGGAATCATCTTTCAATTATTTTAAAATCATCTTTCAATTATTTTAAAATCATCTTTCATTTATTATAGAATTATCTTTCATTAATTCAGAAATTACCACTTTCATTAATTTTCAAATTAACAATCTCGTCAATGCTGAAAGTATCTCTCATTAATTCTAGGATTGCCTTTAATTAATTCTGGAATTAACTTTCGTTAATACTGGAATTAACTTTCGTTAATACTGGAATTATTACTTTCATTGACTTTTGAATTATCTTTCATTAATTATGGAATTGTCTTTGATTAATTCTGTAATTATCTTTGATTATTTCTGGAATTGACTTTGATTAATTCTGGAATTATCACTTTCATTAATTTTGAAATTATGACTATCATTAATTTTGAAATTATCACTTTCATTAATTTTGAAATTATCACTTTCATACACACACACAGAAACACTGGAATAGATTTTATTTACTTCTGAAGAAAGTTTGAAGGCGGTCAACAAAAAAGTGACGAATTCCCTTATTAAAGTTGTCATCTGGGAAATTTTTGATCAAACCTTGTATTTACTGGAACTGGAAAAAAACCCTCAGTTCATATCACCTGTGACGACACACTGTAGTGATCTTTCGATAACGATTATTTCCCACCTGAACTTAATATCTGTTGAACCGAGGGCTAGGGTGATAACCACTCGGACTACTAGTGCTTGGAAATATTGGTTTCATCTACGAAATCACTTTCACGCCTTTTCATTCGATAATCTTTTATTTAATGGGCGCCATCTGTAGACAATCTAGAAAATCCCGTAACTTCCAATTATGTCATTTCTCTGATGAACAGTTATGATTATTTGATGATGATGTATTTCTAGAATTTCTAAATAATAAGTTTACGACTTTTATTATTATTCTTTTTTTTTTTCCCCCACCAAATCAAATGGTTTTTTTTTCAAGCATTTATTTTTATGGTCATAAATACGAGCAAACTTTTTATGATCAATAAGTTTTTTCAGGTCAGTAGTATAACGGAAGTCTTCGGCAACGACCAACCGTTGGCCTAATGGATGTCTGCAATGCGGCATAACGGTCATCCTGAGTCTTCGCTTGCTAATTGTGTTTTCGCTCCAGTGTTACGCCTGCCCTCTTTTTAATTATTATTTTATTTTTTTGGAGTCCCATGTGCAATCTCTGCGGCTATTCACCTGCTAAGTTGCTGGATTTCAAGGAGTAGAGTCCATATGTACAAACATCCAGTTTAGGATTGTGATTGGTAATCGTCAGAGTGGAGGTGTCACCAACGGATATTCCAACGGTCGTTTTTCATGCAGTTTTATGGTGATTTCAGTGCTGTGTGTGTGTGCTCAACAGTGTTTTCCCCCCTCCCCAGTGATACGTCTGCCCCATTTTTGCCCCTTTTTCTAGGTTTTTTGTGATTTCAAACCAAGGTAAGTTCTGTTTCATAATTACTCAGTGCTATGGGGAAAATCTGTCCTTTCTCAAACATTGATGACATTTCTGTAGTCAAACGATTGAGTGCCTTAGCTGCAGATTATGCTGACTCAGGTGAGAGTAGAGAGATATTTGATAACGTTGTATTTGATTGGATTAGGGAAAAGTACAAGGAAGGTAATGATGTTAACAAAAATGATGAATGTGATATTGCTGATAATTTTGTTGAACTGTTCTCAGTGTATGTCATGCTTTTGGATACTGATAATAACGAGGAAAATTCGGTACATGATCTTTTGTTGTCCACAGCTCAAACCCTTTTTGATGGGTTAAATACCTCTTCTTGTAAGCATAGTATGAATCAAAAATTTCGAAGTGTGAAAAAGCCAATTGATACCCCCTCCGCAGACCCTTCACCTGAAAAATCTCAAAGCAAAAGGGTCAAGAAACTGAAAAAAAAGAAAAAGAATCAGATACATGATTCAAGTGTTAGCAGCTCTGCTTCCTTGTTGGATAGTATTACCCCTTCAAAAGGTATTAAGCAGGTAAAGGGCGAACTTTATATGGCTGAAACACCATGTAAAAAGGCCAATAAAAGGACTAAAAAGAACAAGGCCCTTAACAAACAACTTGATAAGTTCCAAAATTCGGGATCAGCTGGGAAACATCAGCTAGATTGTGATAATAACAGCAGTTTTCATCTTGTACCCAATGAAGTGGAGGCTACCCCTCCCGTAGGAAAAAGTGATGGTGATCAAAGTAAGAATGACTGTAACGACACATCTTCTACTGACTCATCTTCTGATTGTGACACACATTCTTCACAAACATCATCAACTTTTTCAGTCGAAGGAAACGAATCTTCACATATAAATGCGACACAGCAAATTGAAAATAACACTAAACAGGAACAAACAGTAGAGCAACAATTGCCTAGTAGTGTTAACTCTGATTTGGCTAATCAGCCTAATGACAACAATGGCTTTACTGTTGTAAGTAGGAAAAAGAAAAAGACTAACATTCCACCGATTATTTTGACTTCATGGGGAAACAACTGGATTGTTGATTTCAGCGAAATTAAAGCTGTATGTGAGTTCCCCCCCCCAACAAAAGCCAACGGACAACAAAATAACCTTCCAAGTTTTTTCAGAACTTGATCATAGGAAGGTAACAAAAATTTTTGATGACAAAAAATTCAGATATTATACTTATCAAACAAATAGCAACAGAACCTTAAAGTTTGTCATTAGAGGGTTACCTGCAAATGTTAACCCCCTTGACATTAAAGCAGACATTGAAAGGCAGGGTATACCAGTGGTCAAGGTTTGTAATATGAAAAATTATTCAAATGGGAGACCTTTCCCACTTTTTTTGGTAGAAGTTTTTATTGAACATAAGCATTTTGCTAATCTAACATGCATAGGTGACATCAACATTAGTATCGAAAGATACAGAGGAATACAGTCTCCCTTGCAGTGTAGGAACTGTCAAAAGTACGGGCACAGCAGTTATTTTTGCAAGGACCTCCCTGCGTGTGCATTTTGTTCAGGGTCTCATGAGACTCGGAATTGTACTCATAAAGGTGATAAATCTAAATTGAAGTGTCTTTTATGTGGTGGCCCTCACACGGCTACATATTCTGGATGTAGTGCTAGACCTGAAGTGCCAGGGAAAAAAGGCAGGATTTTTGAATCTAAACTGCCTGTATCACTTAGGGGCCCTTCGATGGAAGAATTTCCAACTCTCCCTTGTCAAGATGAAGACAACTTTAACATAGGACACAGCTCATTATTCATAAGATCTACTAATAACACAAACATTTCACCTAATTCTGATAAAACACATGACAGAAACATGGAATCTGAAATTTCAGAACTAAGGAAAAAACAAGAATTTTTGCATTTTACTGTTAGGAAAGGGCAACATCCCTTAGGACGAGGTAAAGTGATTAAATCAATTGATGATATTTACCGAGAATTGCATCAAAAATTGTATAAAAATGTGATGAACCAGCTTATTATATACACAGAAGAGCTGGACATGAGTGACATCGACATGGTCAATGATGATAGCTATCATACCTCAAATGAGGAAGTGGACTTTTCTAATCAAAATGCTATCTCACTGGCTAAAAAAACACACGGTGATCATTCCAACTCTGATAACCTGTCTAAAAATTGCACGGACACTGAAAATTTCAGGAAGGGGTTCACATTGACAAAAACAAGATTCAACAAATACTCTCAGTTTTGATTACTATTCTAATATCGCCTAACAATAGCTCAAACAATTGATGCTCCTCCCAGGCCACTCATTGTAATGGCCTGGAATGCTAATAGCCTTAGAGGCTCTAAACACTTATTTACTCAAATGCTTTTTGATTATCAAGTAGATATTGCACTTATCAATGAAACTTGGTTCCTTCCCAGCACGGTTTTCAACATAGGTGGTTATCAATGCGTCCGACGGGATCGACTACATAACCGGGGGGGGGAGGAGTCTGTATATTTATTAAAAATTGTATTCCCTATCAACAAATTATTCTTTCTGATTCTACTGATATTGAAGCTGTGGCGGTCTCTATTCATATAAATAGAGTATCAATGGACTTTTGTGCAATTTATAAACCGCCTAATAACAGCTTGGACTTAAATTTGTTAAAAGAAATATTCAACACCAGCTCACCTGTTCTAGTAGCAGGTGACTGGAACTGCAAGTCATCTCTGTTTTTCTCGAAGTGAGCAAATAGAAATGGTAAAATTCTTAGGAAATTCTGTATTGACAATTTTCTTCAAGTAATCTCTTCCCCTCAGCCAACTCATTTCCCTGGCCAAAACAGAGGAACGCCTGATGTCATTGATTTTGGTCTAGCAAAAAATTTTTTGTACGATATACAAATGTATACTAAGGCAATTTTGTATTCTCCTCACAATCCCCTGTTCTTCAACATTGACTTTTTAATACCCAGAAAAAGGCTTTTGGTAAATCACATTGACTGGAATGCTTATAATGACAGACTTTCTTCAACCGCACTAAACATTGTTGATAACCCAAACAGTGATGACATTGACCAAGCTGTTGATAATTTGACCCATCTTATTAATGACTCAATTAAAGCCTCTTCTACTCAAAAAATCAAATCTGAGAATCAATTTGGCTTGCCTAAAGAAATTTTGGATAAAATTAGGCATAAAAACAAAGTTAGGAAAAAGTGGCAGAGGTACAGAGGTGCCTTAGACAGAATAATTTTAAACAGACTCCAAAAGGAGATCAAAAAAGAAGTTGCATCTCACATCAATGACCGTTTTTCTGACTTTGTGGGTAATGCTACAGCAGAAAACGGCAATTTATGGAAAGCTTGGCGGATATGTAAGCCCAAAACTACACGAATTAACAAAATTAAAAAGACAGACAACACAATTGTTTACACAGATCAGGAAATTGCTGAAGCATTCGCAACTACTTATGAAGGGCAATTTTCACCCAATAGGAATCAGCCTAACAATACTAAACTGCGGCTTCGTAGAAAAGTCGCACAATTTATTCACTTTCACACAAATAATTCTACATGTCACATGGATCTAACAACTAATGATGAAATCAGCTCAATCATCAACTCATTGGATGTCAAAAAAGCACCAGGTGCTGATGAAATTAGCAATAAGGCCTTGAAGTGCCTGCCAGAAAATATCATTACTCACATAACAGAAATTTTCAACAGGGCTTTAACATTAAATTATTTTCCAAAACCTTGGAAACATTCTGTTATAAAAACAATTCACAAAGCTGGGACTGACCCACTTATGGCACAAAACTTCAGACCAATAAGTTTACTGAGCAACTGGAGTAAAATCTTTGAAAAGATTGTCGCAAATAGACTTACACAATTCATCAATGAAAATCATTTAATTAGACCCGAACAGCACGGGTTTCGGCCTGATCACTCTTGTGTGACACAGCTGGTTAGAGTCTCAGAGTTCATAAATGAAGCTTTTAACAATTTTGATTTTGTGGCTGCATCATTCTTAGACATAGCAAAAGCATTTGACCGTTGTGATTATGCAACATTGCTTTCCAAACTCATCGACTTAAATATGCCTCCGTATATGGTCATATTCTTCTATCACTATCTTTTAGGTCGAACTTTTCAAGTAAAAATTCAAAATACACTTTCTTCAATAAAACAAATTCATGCCTCTGTGCCTCAGGGCAGTGTGTTGGGGCCACAACTGTTCCTGCTATACATTAATGACATACCTTGTCCCCAAAATGGCATAATATCTTTATTTGCAGACGACTGTGCAGTTTTGTGCAGTAGCAGGGATGCAAATCAGGCCTTCAACAATTTACAAGAAACCATGGATGAAATAGAATATTGGTGTGATCAATCTGCCATCCAACTGAATAGTGATAAATGCAAATTTTTATGGTTCACTAGACGTCGTAAAATACCGGACAGACGACTTCAAATTGGTACACAATCTTTAAGCCCTGTTAGACAAATAAAATACTTGGGCTGTATCCTCAACAAAAATCTATCTTTCTCTTCACACATTGATCATGTAATAAACAAATCTAATAGAATTATGGGTATGCTCAATCGCATCACATTTCCACAGGCAAAACTTTCATTAAAGAACAAAATTATTCTTTTTAAATCCATAATAAGGCCTACTCTACTCTATGCTTCGCCAGCTTGGGCGCATGCTTGTAAAACGAATATCAAAAAACTACAGACTATGCAGAACAAAATACTCAGAAGATTTGTTGGAGCCCCTTGGTTTGTTCGCGGAATAAACATCAGACAAGACTTGGACATACCTCACATATTCACATACATTAAGAAATTAAACAATGATCAATTCGAGCGAATGTTTAGTTCCCAATTCGAACATCTGAGGGAAATTGTTGACTATGATGCTGACTGCTTAAGGAAATATAGGAGGCCCAAACAAATTGGGCGCCTTACATGGGAGAATTTGTAAAGATGCTTTCTTCTACAAATCTCATTGTATACATACTATTTTAATACATAAATTCTCTCATTCAATTGTATATACTCACATTACTTGCATACTATGTATCTATCCACTTTTGACATTTATTCGCATCTATTCGATTTGTATCTTCTCATTATTGAATTTGTGTATATGTACGTATATTTCCCAATTGAACTTGCATATTGAACTTCACCTGCATATGATGTACATTTGAAAAAGGTGTAAAAAAAAAAGAGCGAGAAGACTCTTTTTGAACTTTGGATTGTTTTGCTTACATAAAATTTGTCAATAGTAAATCCCCATTAATTTCTGATGCACTGAGTTGAAACAGAACTTTATTACCTGTATTGCATTTTTGATGTTACAGCTGGGGTTTTTGCGTCACGACTCCCATGTGATGTTTTTTCCCCCATTCCACTTCGAATATATGTTGCTAGCTGCAGATTGTGCCTGCAGAGACATTTGCCTGCTTCTGTGAACTGTGATGACATTTGCCTGCTTATAGCCAGATCATGACTTTTCACCAATTTGACCAGTTCTTTTTACATACACTACACATTCATGCAAACACATATCTATCTACAAACATGTACACATTTTCTTCTTCACAGGCCTTCTTGGCCAGTTTTTATGCCGGCAGTTGGCCCTCGCGGGCTGGGAATCGGCTTAAAGTTCAATTCTGGTCTGGTCTGGTACTTTTTATGATGTTTGAGAAGATGAACCTGTGATTAACGGTTCGTGGGGTTAAGAGACCCCTGAACCAGTCTAATGAATTGTAGAACGGACGAGGTTGTGTCTATCCCGGATTGCGTGGTCACGCTGAAGAAAATTCTGAGTTACAAATGGGAAATAATTGGGGTCTAAAGAACCTCTTAGGGCCGTATTCACCGATATGGTTTAAACTGTAGTCACAATTTTTGGATACCAGATCGGCACGGATTGGTTAAATTCAGATTTTAACCAATCTATGCTGATCTCTTATTCAAAAATTGTGACTACAGTTTAAACCATGTCGGTGAATACGGCCCTTAATCATGTATGTGCATTCATATACAATCAAGGGAATCAGATTATAAGATGGGGGGGGGGGGGTGGTGGTGGCTATTTTATTGTAGCTAGTGGAGCTTTAGATAATTACGCACTCTAAAACTAAATTGAAAGTAACACATATCTAATCTATAATATAAAATCACAAACTCGAAAAGGGTCTGTTTCTATGCAACGGAAATCGGTTACGATTTTGGGGATCAAGTTTTCATTTAATTCTAGCATATATCGGGACCAAGTCCTGTGCATGTACCGAGAGGCTTCCGCATCCTAAAGCAGGGCCCTTAGGCTGGAATAGATGGCGAGCCACCAAAACAGCTTTACGCCCCCCCCCCTCCATCTGTGGTTAATTTATAGTATGAAAAATCAAAAAGTGATAAGAATCGTTCCGGACGCTGTCAATCCTGCCCCTTGTGGGAGTCATGCCAAGGCTTATGTAGATGTATAATATACAGATAACACCAGTGCTCCCAACACACAGAGTCGGGGTACCCGGGGGGGAGTTCACGTATACCTTCATGGGGAAGTTAAAAGGTTTCATTTCCAGGGGCCCTTGATGGATCTAATTGTTTTCTTGCTGCTTTAACAATGGGAAATTTGCGATAGAGGAAGCCCAAGATATATCCAGTCTGGGGGGGGGGGGCATAAAATTCACGGATTCGGTCGCAGGTAGTTGAGGGAGCCCTGGATCTTATTCGTTGGTAAAATGAATGCAAATGAACATTTGTCGTGGCATTCACAGGGGGGATGTCCGACAAGCTTCGGAGTCAGGGCCCGTTCCATTTTGGGGGCCCTGAATGAATCTCATTCTTTTCTGTTATTTAATATCGTAAAATTTGCAACATCTTTAGCACGAAATAAAGCCAGTCTGAGCGCCCCACTAAAAGTATGCGAATTGGTGTCCCGGGTAATTGTTCGGGGGCCCTGGATTTTATTCGTTGGTAAAATGAATACAAATGAAAAATTTTCATGGCACTCGCAGCGGGGGGTGACCGACAAGCTTCAATGTCGGGGGCCCCATGTTTACGGGTTTCATTTTGAGGGCCCTGTACGAATCTCATTCTTATCTGTTGTTTAACATTGTAAAATTTGCAACAGCGGAAGCCCGAGATAAATCCAGAATCCAGTCTGGGTCCCATACTAAATATCTGAGTACTGGATCCCCGCTACTCGATGGGGTCTCTGGATTTCATTTGTTGTAAAATTCATAAAAATTTAACATTTTCGTCGTCCCTCACCGGGGAGATGTCCGACAAGCCTCCAGGTCGGGGCCCCATTTAAATGTTGACAGGTTTCATTTCGGGTGTACGTTGATGAATCTCATTGATTTTTGTTGTTTAACATTGTAAAATATGCAACAAATCGGTAGCCTGAGATAAATCCTGTCAGGGGCTCCACTAAAATTCAGTGAATTGAAGTCTGGGAACCCCATGGGCAAATTTTTTCGGGGTACTTGATGAATCACATTTGTTCTGTGTTGTTTTATTATTGTAAAATTCGTTTCTTCAGTAAGCTGGTGCTTTCACTTATCACTTTTCATAGCACTCTGATAAAGTGGGAAGAAATAAACAAGATATGTTGTGAAGAGAAGGGGGGAGGGTTGGCCGCCAAAGGCGGTAGGGGGGCAGAGCCACCCTGGTATTACATATTTTCATAAAGGGTGGTTGATGACGTAAGCATTTTCCAAACCCCTCCTCCCCCCCATCGATGCTGACTTAATACTTGAATAACTCCCTAAGTCACGTGAGTTCTGATTATTTCATCTTCATTGTCAATAATTTCGAGCGTTTAATAACTCTCTCTCTCTCTCTGTTGCTTTAAATAATAACTTATGACTTTTAATTGAGAAGGTTCTTGAGATATATTGTCGCCATTATACATACAGGGTGATTATAATTGAAGTTCGTTTTTGAAAAAGGCTATAAAAAAGAACCACTGGTCGGAATTACCTGATTATTTCAGCTGAAATACTGTATATATCAAGCAATGGGATTTTTTTTTTTTTGGCAAAAAAAAACTAGTTCAAAAATTAACTGATAGATGGCGCCATATTCACCGATAGAATCGTCATAAAATGGAAATTAAAAGACATGACATACGCATCGCACATTGCAATTGTGACAAAAAAAAAAACAAAAAAACCGGCTGTTGATTTCCTTTATTCATGAGTCCAAGAAGGTCGTCATGATGTTGTTATTGAAGGATCGGGCTCTGCTTTTGAAACTTTTTTACAAGAACGGTGACTGTGGAATCTGCATAAAAAAAAAATCCGGACATTAAATGGTATTAGATGTGGATCTGGTCCGATGTCTGCAAACGGTCTAAAGAAGATGATTGCTAAATTCGAAGAGACGGGTTCGTTTGACGTGCAATGTGGCAGAGGGAGATCTTTGTAGCTAATTGGAAGACTCCGAACGTGGTCGCATATTCGGATGCGCAAAGCTAGTTGATCATACCGAACAATAGGCCACTACCTGCGTCGCAAGGACAAGGCCGTGCAAAGGTTGTGGCAGCAATGTTTGCTGCGAGGAACTCATCGGCGGAATGAAAGTTTTGGAAGGCCAAGGTGCACGAATGTGAGACAAGGTCGGTTGATTGTGTGACAGGCCCGAACTGCCCAACGGCATCATTGTCTGCTATCCAACGTGGTACCTTCCAACATCTCAGTGCTTGGCTGAGGCGGGGTTACCCTCACAGGGGCCTTCAAGGCATCTGCCTTTCATAAATTTTGCGACAGAGATTAACAGACCCTAAAAATGAAATGTGATACAAATGTTTAATCATTATGGCGCACTTATATTTTCAAATATAAAGATTGCCCGTGCACAAACTTCACACCCAACACACAATAAGCACAAAGACATTTAAGTACATACACTTCTGGTAAACTCACTGGCCTTCAAAAATTGAAAGTAAAAGCCCCGTTCCACAATCACTTGGTTCGCGACGCAGGGTATGATAATTAAAGTAGAAGATAAGAAAAGTCTTTGTCAGGATCCGTGGCATTCAATACGAAGGCCACGTAACGGGTGGAACATCTAGCGAACAACAGGGAACGTTCAGATATTTCGAAATGAATAGAGAAGGAAGACTGCTCGTTTGCGCTGCTGCGTATTGTCCTACAGCTAACATAAATACAAGAATTAGAAATACATTTTATAAAGTTGTCGCCATTCGCATTATAGCATATGGTGCTATCGCATGGTTCGGTGATCCCAAACATCAACTAAGAACAAAAGTAGACTCTCTTCAATGAAAATTCCTACTATTCATCACTGGAGCCTATTCCACAACACCAAACAGTGCGTTACAAGTATTAACTTACAATCCTCCGCTACATATACTTTTGGAAAACGAAGTACGGAAAGCAAATTTAAGGCTAAAGCGCGAGATTAAAATAAACAATGTGACATCCACCATGGACGTATCACCCGGTGAAAGATATTTTGCCGACACAGGTCTTGACCACAGATATTGAAAAATCAACAAATCGAATTATTTTCGCAGATGGTTCCAAGACTGTGGATGGCGTAGGAGCAGCCCACATCAGTATATACATGGGTGAAGTAACGGACAAATGGAACTGCCGATTGCTTAATAACAACACTGTATTCCAAGCAGAGTTATACGCAATCTGGATGGCAGTCAATTATGCACAAAATTTTGCAGTAAAATCAACTATAAACACAGACAGCATGTCCTGTATACAGGGAATACGGGAAGTTGAATCCCCTCATAGCCTAGTGCATGACATTAGAAAAATACTGATGGACAACAGGAAGATTACAATACGATGGGTAAAAGGCCATGTAGGCATTGAGGGGAATGAAATGGCGGATAAATTCGCAAAAGAGGCTACAAAACATCAACATGAAAACCCCCTAATGAAATTACCGGCATCCTACATTAAAAATCTGCTCTCTCAAGAAGCGTCAGAGAAATGGCAACACCATTGGCAAATATGCAAACTGGAAGAAAGGTCTTCGACGTTATACCAAAAGTGGGTAAAATGAAAGAAGTCATGCCGAGAGAAGTAGTTATGTTCCTCACAGAACACGGTCCATTTGGTGAATACATGCAAAGGTTCAAAATCAGCCAGACCAGCACATGTAGAGCCGGCCATCCGGGAAGCGTGATGCACTATGTGACACAGTGTGGGTACACAAAGGGATACCATTCAGAGGCGCCACCGACCGGACGAGAGATCTTGTGGAAACGGAAAATTATTTTACAAAGATCTCCAACGAGGAAACTACAACAAGTCTTGGGCTATTTGATGAATAATAAAGAAACTATTTCGAGATAATAACTGGGAGCAGTGAACAATCCGCTAGTGATTCGGAAGTAGAATCTGAAACAGATGCAGATTCAATATAGAGGGGCGCACTTAGGCTCCTCAACCATAATATTTAAGTAATACACCCTGCATAATTTATTAATGTTTTTGTACATACAATTTCATAGTATGATGGTGGTTTGGTAACCTTGAATATTTGTATGAGCTCATCATGGCATTTGTTTCCAATATATGTGTCGTGCATACTAATGTTTATGTGTATCAACAATTATATAAAAAGGGAAATTTATATTATGTATAAATAGCGTATATTATGTAAATATGTGTGGGTAATTCTCAAATGTGATCGCTGCCATCCAGCACTGTGAATGGGGGCTGTGTTTGATTGTTTATAGTATGATAGTAATTTTGTAGCCTTGAATATTTATATGAGCTCATGGTGATATTTGTACCCAATACTACCTTCATAGTAATGTTTATGTGCATTCCCAAAAAGGAAATTTTTGTAAAGTAAATAATGTATGCATGTAATTCAAATGTGAATGCCCAGCACTGTCAACGGAGGCTCTGTTTGATTGTTCCCGTCGCAGTGCGGGCTCTGTGTGTATATATTGCATGTTCTGTAAGGGGAAGGGCGAGCAGAACTGCTCAGCACTGTGGGCGGAGGCTTTGTTTCTTCGTTTCCCGTCACATTCGAGGCGCTGTATATATGTAATTTGTATACATCGTGTATTTAGACCATTCTCAAATCTCTCTCACTTCAACATGCCAACTTCTTTTTCTTCTTTCTTGCCCACAAGTCTTTTCAACACTTCTTTCGAAATCCCAGGATGTGGTCTCCGGTCCTTATGTGCAACTGGGCGCACGTGCAATTTTTCTCCCTAGACATTGGACTCCATTTTTGTCACCCATTTTTGTCAAATGGCTTATATGTTGCATTGAGTTGATGGCTTCTTCATAGGGGGAACGACGCGAGTGATTCGAAACTTGCGAGCCCGGGGCAAGGGAAGCCACCACTATAAATCTTTGCTAACTTTTCCGACACAACTGTGCCTCCGTTGAGGTAACGGAAGTAAGGTGCTTTGCATCAGTCCGGGGTTGTGAGCAGGTTCTATCTATCTATCTATCTATCCATATAGTTGTGAGCGTATTGTTTCACCTGTGACGCGGCGAGCAGAAATGACGACACCAGAAGTTTCTCACCAAACATCAGCTCCTTCGCTGGTAAACGTTATAAAATCATTGAGATAGTAATAGTTTTGATTTGGTGAAGAGAAGTTCTGCGCCGCAAAGATGTAATTATTACTAATTCGCATACAACGCACTTCTATCTCCAAGCCAAATACTGAAACTGTAATTTATTAATATACACACACATAAACAATACATAAAATACAAATTAAATTCAGCACGACACATATACGAACATACACAAACAACATACATGGTCCACTTTTTTTGCGCCTAAGAGATCATTGCGATCCGTCCAAGGCAAACTATATCGAATATTTATGTTGGTGGCAAACACGTCCATAAAGCAGAGTGAATAAAGTAACCTTGAACATGATTTTCACAATCAATCTAATCACGTGTAAATATCAACTTTATTATAATTCTAAAATGGTTTCTGAAGCCATTTGTTCTGTATTTAATGTATAGAATGTTATCGGTTATTTATATAGTGGATAATTTTACATTTTTTGTATTAAAAATAATTCCCTGTAATCGTCTGTTATTCCTAGCCACAGACACATAAATACAACTACTTCTAAACCACGCATGTTCATATTCCTCAGCTGCGAGGAATATTCTCTAACGAATTGCTACGTGTTGGAATGTGTGTGTACAAGTTGCTTCTAATTTGAATTGCCATCATCCGCTATCAACTTTTCTAAGTATGAGCGAAGTGTAATGGTTGAATAACGGAAACACACTGAACGCTTGTTGTCGCGTGAACAGTTGAATGAAACAATTGTACTTGATGTAGAGGCGAGTCCCCTTTTCGTTATTCAACATACCAAGAATCTGATCCCAGCAATATCTCTCTATCGGTTAAATTATACTATTTCGTGTTTCTAGAGGTTCCCGACATGATTTTTACCACTGACCGAGCACAAGGTTTCTTTCCCGTTCAGACTCTCACTCGAAGGAAATTGAAATAACTTCATGTGTATGATGAAGAGTCACGAATATGCCCTCAATTCTAAATTTATCGTGATTACCTGAAGCTATATAGTCATTTTAACATCAATTAACATTTTCATAAGTTTAGATTTTATAGCATGGTGTTCATTTGGTTGCAATTATCGAAGTTATTGGAGTCCGTATACATAAATATCTCGCCCTATCCAACGGGAGAGACTTGTGTGCATATACTGAACACTTCCGCCCGTATTTAGCGCAACTGATGTTGTGTTCACATGTGCTCAAATACTCGCGTTTTATTGTATTGAATATATACACTGTTGGAAGCATTAGGATCATATACATTTGTCAAACCCCGTGCAAGTTCAACTTCAAGTGCTAAAATCACCCACATTTCATATTCACCATATTTCTAACTAAAAACTTTGCCAATCCTTTTACACTAGAACAACGGAAGTGGTCATTTTGACAGCAAACCTACTTTGACATGCGATTTTCATCTCATTGTTTTTGAAATTCCATATCTTTTCCTCAACTTGTCCGAGACATTTCTACTCCTAAAACACAAATACTGTAGGTTTCTAGTATTCTACTAACATTCTTCGACACTCGTTCTGCAATTCGCCAATCTGGGCTCAGCTCCTCTGTAAACACGCCACCGGCGTTTTCACCGTTGCTCAGTGCAATTGGTAATGTTTACGAAAGTCGTGGACTAAGCTTGACTTATTATTACGTTATGATAAATGTAACAAAAATTTGTGTGTGTTCACAAATCATGTTTTTGTCATGCATAAAAATACAGTACGTACATATTAACATTATACAGCCCAATTCAGATTGCGTTTCGTTATATATTCACCCTTCTGATTTCCTTTATTTAGAGATGATAATAATCCGAGAAATTCACGAGGAAAAGTAAATCCTGTATGTTTTTTGAATTCATTTTGTCACTTTTTTCACTTCTTGAGCAACAGTTTCTCATCTTACGTTTCATGGGCGCCATCTAGAGTCGATTCAGAAAACCACACGTGTGTCACATGAATCCTGGTGATCGATTCCTCGATGATCATCGTTAAATAAGAAATGATTAAAAAGTCTAGTGTATATTGTGCGTTTTTTGTTTCGAATTTTCTCATACATTGAATAAATAAAAGAACATTTGATTTTTGACATCAGTAATGTAATTTGATAATTAAATTGCATTGTTACTCGAATCGTACTAGATTGACGTATTCTGTTGCATTTTGTTGCGACCGGTTCACGGGTGTAGTCTGCCTGGGACCGTTAGTTAGTGCATGAATAATCACCAAACTTGCCTGGTTCTCAACCTTGTAGGCCTCTCTTATTAACTTATCTATCAAATTTACTGATTCATTTTATTTTCCTCGAGTCGCCGCGGAGCCCCGGTTGAGAACCGCTGCTCTATGGAAATGTACTTTTTTTTAATACGAATAGAGAACATTACGAAAACTATTCCTGTATGGAGAATTTCCTCAAAAATTATTGTGTGCAACTATAATTGTACTGAACTTTCTTTAAATAACTCTGTCGTGTTTGGTCAGAACATGGTAACTCCAAAATCACGGTTTTGAGATATAAGCATTTATAATTTGATTGTCATTTTAAAAATCATAAATCAAGTATCATACGAATGAAAATATCATACATTAGCATGTTGTTTAGGCATATGATCGTATCTGTGCGTTATTTCACTTCTAATTAGCTGTAATTAGCAAGAAATGAAGACATCATGTTCTGACGAAACGCTGAAATGTGGTCAGAACATGATAACTCCAAGAATTGTTATTTTCAATTTTTGTTCTAAGTCACAATATTAGCAAATAAACATTAAATACCAAAGTAAGTCATCAACACACACATTTCAAATTTAAATTATGTTTATCCCTCTAAAAGAAAGGGTTATTATGCCAAAAATTTTCAAGTTTCTCACTTTCTTCCTAAATAACAAGTGTTTCGCTTTATCACGTAGATTCTTCTTCGCTGTCACTAACGTAATCAGAGGCATCCTTAGACGAATGAAGTTTTCGGTAGAATGTATGGTACAGAGCAGGGATTCTCAACCGGTGCTCCGCGGCAACTCGAGAAAAATAATATAAATCAGTAAATTTGATAGATAAATAAATAAAAGAGGCCTACAAGGTTCTGCCATAAAAATTACGTACAAAAAAAGGACTCTTTGAGTCACACAGGGCTCCGTCATAAAAATTATATACTGGATAGGGCTCCGCGAGTGAAAAAAGGTTGAGAACCGCTGGCATAGAGGATCAACAAATTCCAACAAAGAGGAATGTCGTCGTACTTTTTCTTTTGAATTTTTACTGGTTCCTCATAAGCAATAGGCAAACAAACTATTTGCAGACAATCCTCGTCTTCTCTTAATATTGCAAGTTCTGAAAAGTTCCACATCCTTTAGTGAGCATTTAGAATGGAATTCCCCAAAATTCTTGGTGACATGCAACCAGAAAATATTGTGCCAAATAATTGTTAGTTTCGCTATGTCCACCGTTCTTGTCATAAAAAGTTCTTTCATAAGACTCGAAAATGAAAAGAAATCCATTTTCATTTTGCAGGAACTGTTTTTGTCTGGACTCCTAGAAAATAAAAAGTACATAAATAATAGAGCATTCTCCTCTGTTTCTAATGTTATAGGCCTATTAGAATAATAAAGTACGGGTCTAAAATTATTATTACATAATAATTATTATTATTAATATTATTACTATTAGTAGTAATTAATTTGGTTTTTAACATTATTTCTTATTAACTGAGAACAGAATATTAACCTATTTATTTACTTAGAAATGTGTAATCTTTAATATGAAAAAGGAATGTGATTATGTTTTGTTATTTTTAATATTAGTAATGAAAGAAAACGGAAACTTAGCGATTGTTGCTTTGTGTTTTCTTTCAATGCAGCTACTACCATTCTTTTATCACGAGAAAGGGAACTCATTGTTAATTTTGAACCGACTACAACATTTACTACTAAAAAACCACTGTTAAGATCGACGAACCGGCCGCTATTTAATGAGAACGCACGGTTTAAAAATAATGCAAAACAGTTTATTTAAACAGGAGTATATGCTCGCGCGGAGCACACAAGGAAAAGACGGACATAAGCAACACCAATTCTGGCGACATCGGCATTAAACTTTGCAAATAGCCTGAAAAAGACCAGATTCAAACTGTCCAGCCCTGTCGCATGTTACCCTCTGAGGTGTACCAAATCGGGCAATCCACCCATGTGCCAACGCTCTGGTGACACTTTCAGCCGTCATATCGGATAGTGGCACTACCTTGGGCCATCTCGTGAATATCTACCATCGTTAGACAGTAACGGAAACCATGACACGGAGGAAGTGGCCCCATCAAATCTATATAAACATGTGAAAAACGTTCATCGGGACTAAAAATTTTGTCGAAGCCGACTTTGTATGCACCTTGGTTTTCTGACATAGCACACATGCTCTACACCAAACAGTTATGTCTTTAAGGAAACAGTAATTTTCCGGATATTATGCTGAGGTGAGCCCGGAAAGAAAAGTCATCGTGATGACTTTTCTTTCCGTGAAAATTACTGTTTCCTTGATATCTCTGGCTGAGAAAAAAGCCATCTATATCTCTAGTTATGTCTTTGTTTTGATTAGGCCAAAAATCACGGCTATTGATCGATTGTTTAGAGGCCTTGGTGCCAGCATGAGATAAACCATGCACCTGTTCGAAAACTTTTTTTCTTAAGGTTTGAGGGACATAAAATCTGTTTTCCCTCAGTAAAACTATCACAATAGAAGTGAATATCGGAAGCAGGCATCCTCAGTTTCGTTAATTCTACACTACATATTCAATATTACCATCTAGGATATTTTTCAATTTCCTCATCTTCAGATTGCATTTTGCTCCATAACTGCATGTCTGCTAATGAGGAAAATTGGATCTCACAAATGCGGGATAAACTATCTTCTACAATATTACTTTTACCTGGGGCCGAAGTGAAATAAATTGGAGGTGGTGGAATGTTTGAGTAGATGCAGAGGCATTGAGGGAGGCGTCACGGAAATAGGGAATCGACTGTTTGGTTCGGAAGTTTTGACAATGCTAGGTTTTTCTAGTATTGCCCAGGTCTTCTTTGACAACCTGCTTATATCTCCACCGTGAGACAGATCCATGATCTCGAAAGGAGGAAGTTCTGTTTGAATGCAGTTTGGGGCTGGTTCGGATCAGTAAGATGGAATAAAATCTGTTCCTGTTAGTCCTGTTAGCTCTCTATGTGTAAGTTTGAATGTAGTTGGCAAATGCATGGTCAAAAAACCTGTTATAACAGTTTCTTTTTTTCAATTTTTTTAACAACTTTGGAGATACATTTGTTAGTGTCTATGCACTGAAAAATAAGGCCACTTAATAACAATATATTTTTTTCTAAAAAGAGTTGATTGCTTCTCTGTGTAATTTCCTAGGAGCTGCTGAAATTTGACATACTCGGGGATTTCAATATAACAAAAAATTGAAGGGATTTGAAATAAAGTTTATTATAAAAGTTATTCAGCTTTGCTAAGAGAGAGAGAGAGAGAGAAAAAGACTTATATTTCTCTCGAGAATATAAGAGAGAGAGAAGATATATATATATATATTCATCGCAAAAATGTCGGGGGAACTGATTGTAATTTTATGCTTATTAGGCTTACCATCCTTAGATACATTTTTGAAGTTTGGAGGGTTTCCCCTTGAGAACGACCTCCTCATTGATCCATATTTTTTCTAATTTTTTTGTCTTCTCATAATATCTATAATTTATATACAAATACAACGCCACAACAGGCAAATTGCCCAACGAGGTGGCTGACTTAAGAACATCATGGATCCCCGAGCCATTTATTGGAGGCCCTACCTACTACTGCTACACCACACATGCCCGCCCGCCCGCAGAACCCCCAACGAATCGGTGCATGCGAGAATGTGCGTGTACGTGTAGTGAAACCCGACGTGAAGTTTTTTGTTTCTCTGTAATGCTTGTTATGTGTAGTGCTGCCATCTGCCACAAGTTTTTCTAACTATGAGTGAATTGTTATGATTGAATGATTTATCGTTGTAGGACTGTTGCTCTCTGTGGCGAGACTTTTTAACGGGGAGATCGGCTCGCATTTGCGCCTTGAAGTTGGGAACCACAGAAAACCAACTTCAGCAGACCACCACTGTGGGGTTCGAACCCGGATCCTCGCATCGCGAGTCCGTCACTATAACCACTCGACCACCACAGCGGCAAAACTAATTAAATTGCAGTTTTGTTGAAGGTTTTTAATTAAAAATATGCTCACAACACCTACTTACATCCGTTTTTGTGAAAAAAAAAATGTTTCCAATACGTTTTCTATGGGGTTGATTAATAGAGAGGATAGTCATTGCGTGGATGGGGACAAATTCAGTTTTGCATTCCCTCATCAGTTTTTCGATCGCCATCTAGAGACGTTCAAAAAAATAACTTGACATAAAATAATGATATTTTTATTGTGTTTTGCATTAGTTTTTATTCATAAAAGATTCTTGAATAGCACACTTGTAAAAATAATTTAATAAAAATTATATAATTATATTCTTAGATCATTTTAATGAGCTTAACTAATTGTTGATTTTTTGCAACGGTGTAAGTGTTTATATAAAAATTTATTTCGTAATTTGTACTTCAAACCTTTTATTGATGTTGATGGTAAAGATTCGTGGTTTGCTGGAGGCCAGGAACTCGTATATAATGGATGCTCCTAATTTCATAAAATGTCTTTAAATAAAAATTTCATTTTTTTTCAACGAATCGTACTTGAGTTTTTGAAATCTGGGAATAAAGATCATACTCATTGAGTTTGACAATATTCTTGTCTGTAATCGGCAACTTTACCTGCCTATCGCGAAATGCGTATAGAATGCTCGGTTTCATTCTTAAAAAGGTCTCTTCTCGTTCTCCTGAAATCATTCTTCCGCTTTTCCGAGGCCTAGTTTGTCCTGAACTGGAGTGCGCGTACACAGAGGGACATAGACTTGGTTGAAGCGGTGCAGAGAAGAGCTAAGCGTGTCCTTATTGGCACACGGGGATTGAGTTTTCAAGAGAGAATTCATTTTTGGAATATGTTTAAAAAAATTAAATTTAAATGACGTGATTCCTAATATCAGTCATTTTTAACTGTGAAAATAATACTAAAATATTTAAAATATGTATATTAGGACCAGATAACGTAACTTAATTTCGCTTTCCAAATTTTAAACAGCAATTGATTTTATTTTTACACAAATAATTATTAAGAGGAGTAATAAGTGTTAAGCGGGTGAATGGATTAATTCTACTCCCAAGAATTTTTTAAGCCGTGGAGGTAGCCCTGAGGGCAAAGCTCGGCGAATATTTCCGAGGTGCAGATTATGAAATTGGCTTCATTAATGTCAGTGAAAGGTAGGTCGGAGTGGAAATCGCGTAGTTTATGGGACAGACATATTTTCTCTCATATGGTTGGGATCATGTAAAAGGCAATGGCCCCCATCCCTGAAACTCTGCAACCGCGATCTCCTGCAATGTAACTAAACATGATCATGATATTGGTTCGTACTCGTTCCAAACGTACAATTTATAGTGTGCATGCAAAAAACTTCAAAGTGAATTTTAATTGCATATGAAAATTCATTCGAGAAACTCTGTCATTTTAAATTTATGAAAAAAAATATTGTTAATGAGGAATAATTTTTTGACCTAACGAAAAATTATATATATATATATTATTAATGAAAGAAATAATGTACGGTGTGTGTTTGTGTGTATGTGTTAGATTTTAAATGGAGAGGGACTCACTCACTTTTAATCAGAGACTCACTAGATGCGAGTGCTATGCAAACAGTTTGTTGTCAGTCACCGATATAAGTAAACAAATCTCGACATTCCAACAATGCTTGCAGTGACGTACTATACGTCCCGTATTTCCCGAAGAGAATCGGTGTTTTCTGCCTTTTTTGGTGTCTTCACTTTTTTGCAAATATGTGCAGGTTTTTCACGTATTTCCAACAGAGCGAACTTGACTGTTTATTCTTCAAATCAACGATTGAAATTACATTTCCATCTCAGACATTACATTAGGATAATTAAGACTACAAACGAGAATATTTACCTTACAATGTAAAATGAATAATAATAAGTATTACTCATAATCGCAGATTAGTCGTCAAATACAGAAAATAAATCCCTACTTCAATTTGCAATGAATTAAAAAAAAAACTTGACAACTATGTCATAACTGTCAAGTTTTTTTTTAATTCACTGCAATTTGAAGTGGGGCCTTCATTTTTCGCATTTGTCGACTTTTCTGCGGTTATGGGGTGGCGACTTTGCTTATTATCAGCATCATTTTTTGCGATAATTGGCAATGGCCCTTATTTTCCTATATTTCGGAGCTTAATTTCTCGTATTTTTCTCGAGTAAACATGGTTAGGCTAGCCATACCAAGCAACTGCACCTTAAATTATTGAATATTACACAGGCTTTTTTCCCCAATTAATTTTTGTGTTAATTCGTTTCACATTCCGTCCCTGTGCAGTGTCGTTTAGTTCGGAAAGGAGAACATATTTTTTGGGAACACTCTTTCCCCCACCCTGGACTTGCAAATATCTTTTACACGAATATTTTGTCTATCTATGATAATTAGATTCAGGCGCTGTTCGTCCATTCCCTGCACGTATCAATTAAGACAAGACAGCGCTAGCAGAGACTCTCTTTGATCTGGGGGTGGGGGGACCACGAGCAAATCAAAAATTGGGGGCCCTGCGAATGATGTTAGAGGTGTTTGTTGGTTAGCCAATAAAAATATGTTATCTGTCTTATTTGATTAATTATTTTTCTTGATCACTCATCCCTCAAATCAACCACCCTGA
Organism: Pholcus phalangioides; assembly: GCF_987345545.1. NCBI lineage: Eukaryota > Metazoa > Arthropoda > Arachnida > Araneae > Pholcidae > Pholcus > Pholcus phalangioides. The sequence continues at coordinate 33,122,453 of NW_028301603.1, forward strand.
TTTACACAGTCGTTAGGTTACTCACTCCCCGACTTATAATCCCTATATGTCTTCTCTCCATTCGAAAATACGCCTCTGTCTCTAAAGTCACTCTTTTCATCAATCACGTAGTTGCACAGTTCCTTGGTCATTAACTTGGTAGTTCACTGAGACCTAGTCCCACGCTCTCTAGGTCACTCCTATGTATGCTTACACACTCTCAAGGTTAGTGTTTTGGTCACTCCTATGCTTACACACTCTGTATGTCTCTCCCATTTCCGTGAAATTTCCAGGTCGCTCTTTTGGTTATTCGCCGACTCGGTCCATTACACTCTACGTCATTCTTTTCGTCTATCATATCACTGCTCACTATTTTTGGTCACTCACATGCTCTAGGTCCTTCTTACGATCACTCACAGACCTATTCCCACACTCTCTAGGTCACTTCTCACTCACATGCTTACAAACTCTTTGGGTCACTCCTGATGACCATTGGCAGAAGCTTGTATGCACTCATAATCCCACAGGCCCTCCCTTTATTATATTTTCCGACATATCCATAAGTTCCTACGCCTATAACAGACGTTTCAGGAAATCCCCCCAAATGTTTTCAGCCCTTGCATTGTTTGCACTAATTTTCTCTGTGCATTGATCGCTCGCTGACCCGGTCTTTTGTCCTCTGGTACTTGCTCGCAAATACACCGCAGCTATCTCGTAAGGTCACTCACTCCCCGACAGGGAGAGCAGAGAGGTATAATCCTCATATAGGCATCCTTAAGGGCGGTTTTTAGTTTTACCGCCCGTAAGCAAAAACAATTTTTGTCACACATCTCCCATTCTACTAAGTTCCTTGGTCACCCATTACTCAAAATTCGCCGCCCTCTGATTTTTGTACAGATGGCGGCATTGCGATATATAGGTTTATTGCACACATGATTATATTCCCGATAATGAAAGAAATAATTTTAGAGTTGATAAAAATTCTACATTAAAAATTCGGGAAATAAATCCAGATTCAAAATTATACTTATTCTTCACTGGATTAAGTTGTTTCCAGAAAAGCTGGAATCCTAAAAGCTATGCTCCAGTCATTCGGGCTGGGGTGAGCCGCCGCTTATGAAAATACACCACAAATGGTATATTACAAACACATACACACACACACATATATATATATATATATATATATATATCAGCCATTTTAACTGTTAATAATACTAGAAGATTTGAAATATATATTGGAACCAATAACGTAATTCAAGTTGATTTTCCATAAATTTTCAACAATGGTTGATATTATTTTTACAAAAATAATTATTGAGAAGACAAATAATTCTTGAGAGTGAAACAATTTCCAACTCCGGGGAATTTTTTAAGCCGTTGCGATAGTCCTGAGGGCAGAACTCGGCGATTATTTCCGCAGTGCAGACTATGAAATTAGCCTTATTCATGTCGGAGAAAGATCAGTCACAAGGTTTCTTTCCCGTTCACACTGTCACTCGAAGGAAATAAAAATAACTCAGTGATCTGAGAACTCTATTTTTTGTCTATTATGGTTGCCATCTAGAGACGATTAAATGTAACAAAAAAATGAAATTTAAATGACGTGATTCCTAATATCAGTCATTTTTACCTGTAAAAATAATACTAAAATATTTAAAATATATATATATATTAGGACCAGATAACTTAATTCAAGTTTATTTTCCAAATTTTAAACAGCAATTGATTCTATTTTAACACAATTGATTATTAAGAGGAGAAATAATTGTTCAGCGGGTGAATGGATTTTCTTTTTCTACAATTTTTTAAGCCGTTGAGATAGCCCTGAGGGCAAAACTCGGCGAATATTTCCGCAGTGCAGACTATCAAATTGGCTTCATTCATGTCGTGATATATCGGAAAGAGCTTCTGTACAGACATTTTCTCTCATATGGTTGGGATCTCGGAAAGGGCGATTGCCCACCATCCCCCCGAAACTCTGGAACCGCGCTCTCCTACAACGGAACTAACCATGATCGAGATATTGTTTGGTACTCGTTCGAAACCAACAATTTATAGTTTGCATGCAAAAAACTGCAAGGTGAATTTTAATTGCATATATAAGAAAATTCATTCGAGGAACACATTCATTATAAATTTATGAAAAAAAAATATTGTTAATGAGGAATAATTTTTCGAATTAACGAAAGAAATAATGTACAGTGTGGGTATTGTTGTGTGTGTGTGATTTTAAACGGAGAATTTGAGAAATAATTTAAAAATTGAAAACAAATTAAAAATTCAGAATTAATGAGAGAAATGCTCCTGTCTCTCTGAGGCTGTGATTATATTATAAAACTTCAATAATGCAACCAATAACTTCACCGGTTGCTTTCATAGTACAGTTGGCCGGGACAACAATACATTTTTTATCTATTATGGTTGCCATCTGGAGACGATTATATGTAACAAAAAAATTAAATTTCAGTGACGTGATTCCTAATATCAGATCAGCCATTTTTACCTGTGAAAATAATACTAAAATATTTAAAATATGTATATTAGGACCAGATAACGTAACTTAATT